>NC_142517.1:83910000-85110000 GCF_057876585.1 Rhinolophus sinicus | reverse complement strand
GCCCATAGAGAATGAGAGAGACTCAATGAGGCAAGGAAGGATGGCTAACTCTTGCCCTCTCTTTCCTTGCAGGTGGAAGAAAAAGCAAGAGGTCTGGAGTCCAAGAGGCAGCAGCCATTATTAGTACAGGTGAAACTAAATACAACTAGTGATAGAGGTAACAGGAATACCGTGTTTTCCCGAAAATAAGACCTAGCTGGACAGTCAGCTCTAATGTGTCTTTTGGAGCAAAAATTAATGTAAGACCCGGTCTTATTATATAAATAAGTAAAATAGTAAAATAAGACCAGGTCTTTAATATAATATAATATAATATAATACAATATAATATAATATAATTAATATAATATAATTAATGTAATATAATATAATACTGGGTCTTATGTTAATTTTTGCTCCAAAAGACACATTAGAACTGATTGTCCTGTTAGGGCTTATTTTCGGGGAAACAGGGTAGTAAAAAAAGTAAATATATAATGAGTCTACACTATGATCAAGACCCTATTTCAGAACTCATAAAGCACTGCCACCTGTGGGCTTAGAAGAACAGGTTTTAACCACTGACCTAGTCCCATTCCTTTATTCTATAGATAAAGATACTTAACCATAATGGAAAAATAATTCTCAAAAAAAGCAAAACTCATTGGTGGCAGAGTTAGCACTAAAATTCAGGTCTCCTGTTGTTTTTTTGCTGTTTTGTTTCATGAAGAACTAACCCAAGCAACGTACCAAGTTATGGAAGTGGTGGATTGGAATTAGGACTCATGGAAGTCTTTAAAGTTTCATGCAATGGTCCAAGTGAAAGATGATCAGTAGCAATCAGTGACAGCTGGGTAGATTAGAGAAATTCAATGGTTAACTAATACATGGTAGTTAAAATCATGGAAACAAGTTCAATTTTAAAAAGTTACCCCAAGACAACTCTTTGATGGAAATCAAGGATATCTTTGGGCTTCTAGTCTCTCTTTCATTAGCATTTCTGGGTTCCCAGATTCTCAGTTCTTTTATCTGTCATTGGTCTCCTGTCAAAAAGGGAAATCAGTCTGCCAAATTTATTCCTAACAAAGTATTGTTTGGTCATAATGTGTTAAATTGGAGTGAGGGGATATTTGTATTTGAAGAGAGAAAACAAGGAGAAATTCTTTAATGCTGATATATCAGTCACTGATATTTATGGGTAAGAATTATGCCCTGTCCACACAGCCCCTTAAGTCATTCCACATGGGTGACTTTACGTGTGAACTTTTATCTGACTGTGAAATATTTAATTATAATTTTTGTTTGATTCCAGGTTTAAGATTGTGGTTTAAGATTCTCAAAGGTGAATTAAGTTTAACTTCATATCAAAACAAGGCTTTGAGTACAATGCTTGTGTGAAATATGTTTTACTTTCCAAATTGACATGGTAGCTCATTGTTACCATTGCCCAAGTCTTCCTAGAATATCAGGTGGTTTCTGCATGCTATCCCAAAGCACTGTGACATCAATGAATCAACAGAGCAAATGCTTTTCTTTGTGTTAAATTTTATTTGACTACCTGAAGTGTTTAATTATGATTCTTAGCTAAAGTAGCAGCTAGGGTATATTTTCATATTACACATTTGGGGGCAGACTTTCCTGGAAATTTCTATTTCTCTGGAAATAAATTAAAACATTTCAACATTATTACTTTGTTTAGGGAACATAGGCCCCAGAAAGGAGTCTGAATTGTTCATGTGAATAAAACCATGGTTTCTCCACTCATGTTAACCTTTTCAGTAGTGACACGCGAGAAATTACAGATGCATGTGACACTTATCTAATTATCTACTAAATGACTCTGCAGTAAAAGGAAATTAAAAGGAAAATCCAAATTGTCTAAATGCATAAAACTTTATGCATTAATAATTTCTCTACCAAGATATTATTAAGCATTTGCCATACTTTAATAAATAAAAATACAATTTTAGGGTACAAATTGTTTAGAGTAGTTTATAAAAGCATCATTCACAATATCCATGATTTTTCCACCCAAAGAGGAACAGAAACTCATTAGCATCACATCATTTATACACCTTTGAATATGCCTATCAACGAAGCAAAAACCCTAACAGCCTCTCAGAATTATTTCTTGAGCTTTCAAAATTTTGATTCCTACTCACTGGACCACAGAGGTTGTGGTTTACAGTCTGGGCAGGAGTCTAGAACATTTTTTACGTGATTCTGGGCACAGCCAAGGCTGAAGGACCACAAGTTATTAGGATTTTTTTAACGCAAGTCTTTCTACTTCAGCAATTGAGGTATCAGTGCTGGAGAGGCAAACACTGCAGGAGGTATGAGAGGAATACACACATGCAGATATTCGTCTCTGTGAACCAATTCCATCATTCTTGATTTTTCTCAGCAAATCATCTACCAATAAAAGGGGTCAAAGTATGGAAAAAGAGTGAAGATGTCACGAGGAAAATATCTTTGGGGAAAGTCATTTTCACTCATCTCTCCTCACGTCAAACATTTTAAAGGGTGACTGACATGTCTCAAAGGAGATCACTCTGATAGCTTTGAAATGTGTTCTCTGAAATTGAGTGACATGAAGGACAGGTGCCAAAGTATGCCTGAGATGATTAAACAGTGACCTGTGTTTAACTCCAAGACAATCTAGGAATGGAGAGAAGGTCTGGCAACTACCTTCCAACAGAATCAAGAAGACTGCTGCTCTGTGGCCACTAGGCTGCTGATCCAGAGGTGGTCAGGGAACAAGAGTTGGCCTGGGTTTACCTAGGGTGTTATCCCATAGGACCCTTCTAGCAGCAAAAAGACTCCAGCCACAAAAGGCTGGATATGTCAAGCTGGATGCCCAAAACCTGAGGAAGGAGCATGAGCTTTCATGAACCCCTAGAAGCATTCTGTCAGTGTCAAGGAAACCAAAGGAGAGCACTGGGACCTCAGAAAGCCCATGAAAGTGTACTGAGTAGGAAAGAATCACCCAGAGAGCACACAGTGAGCTAATGATGGACAATTTCAAGTCAGAATTCCCTGAAATCTTCCCTTCCTTTCTCTCTCTTCCTCCCTTTGAACCTGCAGAATAAAAAGCAGCAGCTAGCAAATGGAGGGAGCTAGCAAGTGGTGAGAGCAGGGCGATGTGGTGGGTCAGCTTGGGAGAGCAGAGAAGACAGGCATTGCTCCTTCCCTACTGCAGACTTCCACGTCAGAGGCTGGCTCAACCTGGGGATGATGGAGAAAAGATTTTGATAATGAATCAGGTCACAATTTTTTATTAATATAGGACCAAATATCTTATTGACCAATTTGAGACAATGTTTGAGGCATAAAGTTAATGGAAGTCCTTTCATGTAAGAATGATAGAAAAGTCATAGTGCCTGCATCTATTTTCATCCATAAAAGAATATCCTCAGTGGATGCATTTTGAATGGGCAGTAAGAGACAAAATAAAATTGCCTCTTAACTATATCACATGATATGCTTTGTTGAGTTATATTTATTAACTTAAAGGGCTGATTTGATGCAGAGGAATAAAAGGACCATGAAATTTCATTTGTGATGTAAATAAGTACTCTGGGTGATTTGTAAAAGAAAATAATGTACAGGTAACCCCTGTACTACACAGCACTTCTATACCACGGTTTCGCTCTAACACGATTCAAGAATTGGGGAAAACCCTTATACAACACGGCATCCTAGAACACGGTTTCACTCTAACAGGGTTTGAGAATTAGAGAAACCCCAAATCCATTTTGTTTGTGGAGTATTAAGTTCAGAGGATGACGATATCTTGTCTAAAAGAAAACTCCCTCAGTTAATGGTGCTTAGTAGTGATGACGAAGAAAACATTATTTAATACATACTAATATGTTATACTTTTGACTAAAATTGCTTTAATAAAGATATTTCTCTTAATTATAAAAATATAATAGTATGTGGTGTGTTTTTTTTTAATTTTTAGAACCTAATCCCCTTTTTTGTACTAGTTCTTTGTTTCGTATGACACGAATTCACATAACACTGCATTTTTAGGAACCTAACAGTCGTGTTATACAGGGATTACCTGTATGGACTAAAGACCATTTATGTAACATCTTATTTTCTATCCATTGAAACAAAACACTTTTTAATTTGTACTTATAACCATGTCAATACCTATTGTTACTGAATTTCTAGTTATTGGAAAGAATTTATCTGTAGTACTTATATTATTTAGTGTGTATACATTTCCTTGTTCTGGAAAGGATTTTAAGATGAATTTCTCAGACACTTCCATGATAAAATGGTGGAATGAAAATAGAAATATGGGTTTAGTCCAGGAAAATATAAAGATGATTTTAATCTGATATGAAAAAAAAAAAAAAAAGGCAGATGTATATTGAGCCCAGATGGTTAAAGAAACAAACTTTACATTTCACATTCAGCTTCCTGGAGACAAAAGCACCCAAAAAAACTCAGTTGCATAATCTTCACTGTCAAAACTAAGGATCACACCACACCCTCATGAACACAAAGTTTCCTAGGATTACTGTCTAAAAAAAAATCTCATTAAGTGTTGGATCTACACTAAAAGATGCCAAAGAGATGCAAAATAGAAACAAAGATGCCTATAGCCCTGCTATTTACCAAATGTCTGGCATCAAGTCTTGCATTGCACATGCTCTTTGGTAGTAAGGGTAAAAAAAAAAAAAAAAAAAAAAAAATTGGCATATGTATTAGTTTCCTGTGGCCAATGTAACAAATTACCACAATCTTGGTGGCTAAAAACAATGGAAATTTATTCTCTCATAAGTCTGGAGGCCAGAAGTCTGAAATCTGTTTCACTGAACTGAAATCAGTTATTGGCAGAGTCCTGCTCTCTCTGGTGGAGGCCCTAGGAGAGAATCGATTCCTTTCCTTGCCTCTTCCAGCTTCTGGTGGCTGCTCAGATTCCTTGGCTTGTGGCCACATCACTGCAATATCTGCCTTCATTGTCACATTGCATTATTCTGTTCTGTCTGTGGAAAGTCTCCTCATGCCTCTCTTCTGAAAACACATGTGATTACATTCAGGACCCACCTTGATAATCTAGGATAATCTCCACATTTTAAAATCCTTAATCACATCTGCAAAGACCCTTTTATCCCCACATAATGTAACAATCATAGGTTGCAGTGGCTGTCTTTTGGGGAATCATTTTTCAGCCTACCACAACACATGAAAAGGAACAGATATATCATACAACATATAGAATAAGACTTTTTATCCACTCATGTATTTTAGGTAATAAACTGGCATTCAAAATTCAGAAATCACTTTGGATTTCAATAACATCTTCATTAATGAAATTAATTCTCACATCATAGCTACAAGTAAAATTTTTAGTTCTCAGCAGTGAAAATAAAATGGATTTCAGAAAGCTAAAAGGTGTTGGTGAAATAGCCTGTGTAAATGGGGGACCAGATTATTGTAAAATCCCATTACTCACAAATGCCTCTATCAAAAGGAGTACACAAGGAAAGTAAATTTATTGCTCTCCCTTTAGGGTAGTAAAATCTAAAATAACTCAATGCAGGACCTTAACTCACCACAGAATTTTAATGTTACACAGGATCTCGGCCCATCATCCTTACTTTTTAGGTAAAAAAAGGGAAGCTCAGTCAAACGACGGCTCTTAGGTCCCATACTGCATAAGTGGCAGAATGCAATCAGAATTAATATTTCCTTATTCCTGGTTTATACTCTTTATTTAAGCTATGCAACTCTTTTGTGGGGGAGGGATTGGTCATCTACTGAAATAAAAGCCGATTTTTATACATTTACTCCTTAGAATTAAATCACATGAATGAGAATTTAAGTCTTTATTTCTAGGTGTAATAACATAAATAATTTTACTGACCAACAAAAGTCTGATCTGTAAAAGAAAGAATTCAGGAAGATGGTACTCAATAGTCAACTATGATTAGGTTAATTCAAAGGAATTGGCTCAGTTAAGATTTAATATGAACAAAGGGAACAAAACCTGCAAATGTTCTTAGTGCAGATACATCTACCACAAACAGTGAGCAAGGCCTAATGTGTAACAGCTGGTGAGGTTTCTATATACAAATTAAAGATGCTGAAATTTTCTCACACCAAACAAATTGGTTTGTGATTTTATAAAATTCACTGGCTGTGTAACTACTATTTCTCATGAAGAGACACTTGATAAATGGGCACACTGTCACTCTCATATTCTTTGTAAATCATTGACTTTCAAGTTTACTCAGCAAACTTAACAAGGAGGCAGTTGATTACAATGTAAGCTGCCTCTCTGCCTCTAAATGATGCCAATGACACTTTTTGACAAAGCGAGATTTTCAAAAACAAAGTGGATAGGTGATTTTGAAATGATTTATTTCTTGTTGCTTATAACAAAATACAGGATACATTACAACGTGGTCCAATTTTTTTCCCCCTCAGATTATTATATATCTTGTTTAGACATAGAACTCCTTTCTTCGATGTACTCATGCCAATATAAATTATTTTCTCCCAATGAACTCGAGTCACGGAAACTCTTTCTTCCAGGAATCAAAGCATACTTTCCTTTGGAGAGGTGTGAATTTCACCGCATTCCTTGAAAATTGAAAAATCAAATAACAAACAACCCTAGTGTCTGCAATCAATACCTAGTTCAGTAACGCCTTGAGATTGTTTGACTCCGGTGTGAGTTGCAGTCTTGAGAGTATTAAGAACTTGAAATCTTTTTTTGCTATCAACTCCAAAATCACGATGAGCTACAGAAGGGAGTTGCCTTTATTATGTGGTCTGAAAGGGACCTTTGGTTTGTTTTATTTATTTTAGAGCCAAAAGCCAATTCCAGGATGATGAATGGTATTGGTTTGACAGCACCAAAGACTGAAATTCTTCATTTTTCCTAAGGTTTAGCAGGGCAATGACTGCAATTTCTTTTACAGCTTACCTGGTGAACTGCATTAACTCTTACCTGAATAAGCTGATTCTAAAAATCTGGTATCAGGATTATGATCTAGTCTGAAAATTCCTTTTCTCCTGGTAACCCTTACAAGTATGAGGGTAGCTATATTAAAAGAGATTCTTTTTACTTTTTAAGAGATTTATTTTCAGTTAGAACTGAATAAAGCCGTCTGATTGAATGTATTCAGGTCAGAACACTTATTGAAGGATAGAGCTGGTTGGGACCCGACCCTAACAATGGCTGTTCTATGGGCCCAATATCAGATGGGGTTCAGATTTATTGACCTGCATTTTGCTAAATTGAAAATATCAGGGACGTTTACACTTAACCAATTTACCTTTCCACTTTCATATAAACATTACCCAGCTCTTTGGTTGGCATCAATAATAGTTGTCGTATAGGGGAATGGGTATTTCTTTGTTGCTGAAGATTATCTGTGGAACAAGGAGAAAAAAAGCCATGCTCAGTTAGTCATTATTACCCAGGAAATAATGACTTCTGGTTACTAATAAACAATCTGATTTTAAATAAGAATGATTTTCTCTGAAGCAATTTGTTTTTCACTTATTCCTTTTCATAAGTAACTAATTTACAGCATTTAAATATTTTCATTGAAATCATAGAAACTCAATAAAAGGATGGAAGACATTATTTCACTATTATGCATTTTCTTCAACTTTTTATATATTGCACATTTTTTAAAAGAAGTTTATTAATAGAGATGGAAGCTGAGTCTATGCGAATAATAGTGGGAACATTTAAAGAACCATTATAATAATAAAATTTTGCTGAAGTGATGATGCTAATTAAATCTGTGAGCAATCTAATAGTTGTTGCTAAAAACTTTTGGTACAATAATGAAAATATAACTTGTTTCACCTTTGAAAAACAATAATAATACATTGCAAAAAACAAAACAAAACCATGTAGCAAAGTGAAACAAAACTTATTACCATCAAATATTGCATGTTCTTATGAAAATTAGTCTCCTTTTAGAAAGAATCATTTTTTAATGTATAATTAAGGGTTAAATGTGGCATGTACTCTAAATAATGTGGAATTTAGATAAAGTAAAAATTAAATGAAGTATAAAATTGAATTGTGAATAGTATTTGGAAAAAAAAGAAAGTATATTTAAAAATTAGGGTTGTGGGAAGACATTGCCAATTAAAAATATATCATACACATTGTATGAGCATGAATTATATTAAAACAGTGAGGCTTTCTCAATTCTTTAGTGGATGAAACATACTTTGAAGTGCCCTTAATGAATATTGTTTTCCCCTTCATAAAAAAACATTTAATAAATGAAAACCTGAGTGGTGCTAGGATAATTTCAGTCCATGTTAAAAAAAAATAAATTAGTAAAGCAAAATAGCAAACTAATTTGGGGGTGTGGGGAAACAAAGCAATTCCTCCTCTTAAAGGATTAAATTTTTGTGTTAAAATTTGCTGGCCCAGTTTCCAGTCAAGATGGTGGAGCAGATGAACACTGTGCCTCCTCTCACAACCACATCGAAATTACAACTAAACTATAGAACAACCATTGAGAATTGCCTGAAGTCTAGCTGAACCGAAGCCCAACAAGTAAGGACATACAGAAGCCACTTAAGACTGGTAGTAGTGGCAGAGATGTGGAACAGGCTGGTCTCACACCTGCATGTGACCCATAAAAATCAGAAGGGATATCTCTGCTTCAGAGGTCCCACTAAGAGGAGTGAGGGGTCCTAGCCCCACACAGGCTCCCCAGCCCAGGGTTCCGGTGCTGGGAAGAGAAGTTCCCATAACTTCTGGCTGTGAAAAGCAGCAGAGGTTGTGGCTGAGTGAGCTGGAGGGCAGCTGCAGATCCAGGCACTTCTCTTAAAAGACCCATGCAGGGGCTTACTCACTGATGGACTCACTTAGTCTGATCTCCAGAACTGGGGCAGCAGCTCAAAAGGCACCAGGTATGTACGGAGAGGAACTGAGTTGTCTGGCTTTAGGGCAAGAGCTGGAGGGGCAGCTTTCTCCCAAAGAAAGGATCTGGAGCCGTTTTGTTTTGTTTTTTTTTCCTTTCTTTCTTTAACCCTCCCTGCTCCCATCATGCAGATGCAGGCAGCCACCATATCTGATTCTCCATCAACCAGGTTAACACCATTCATTTGCTCCACCATGGTGACTCACAGAGACCCTGCCCACCAAACTTTTAGACAAAGCCACACTGCTTCCAGTGGCTGTTCCATACAAACAGCCTATCTTGGCTCATGCTGCAGACTTTCCTAATGTCTCTCAAAGGTTCACAAAGCCCAAACAGGCAGTGTCTGGCTTCAGTGTGCCCCATACTTCTTGCTAAGCAACCCCAAGCCTGGGACTAGTGACTGCCTGTCTTAATTTGTGACTAGGCCTCTCAAGGCACCTCTAAGCCCAGCACAAGTGGCGGCCATCTGTGCATTGCTTTATGGATCATGCCAGGGGACCCTGGGAAGGGCACAGGCTGTGGCTGAAGTTGGCCTATCGTGGGGACCCTCCCAGGTGGTGCTAGAAATTGGCACACCCAGAGGCCAGGTTTGGACCAAACTGGAGTATCATCTGGCCACCTCCAAGGAGGACACATAAAAAAGGCAGATTGAGCAGGCACCAGAGCCCTGCTAAAGTAAACCCTGTTCTGTAGGGTCAGCCCTGCCCAACAGCTCCTACACTATAGTCACAGCTAATCCTCACAGCTGATCAGCCCAAGGTGAATTTCTCCCATCATCGTGAAAACAGCAACCAAGATTCAACTAGAACAGTAGGGCACACACAACCCACACAAGGGACCTGGGTCTGGTGACAAGGGAGAGTGCACCACTGGGCCCCACAGGACACCTACTACATAAGGTTACTCTACTAAGACCAGTGGCAGCCCTACCTAATACATAGAAATAAACACAGGGAGCAGTCAAAATGGGAGACAAGGAAATATGTCCCAAATAAAAGAACAGAAGAAAGCTCCAGAAAAAGAACTAAACAAAATGGAGACAAGCAATCTACCAGAACCGGAGTTCCAAACACTGGTTATAAGGATGCTCAATGATCTCAGGAAGAACTTCAACAAAGAGATAGGAAACATAAAAATAGAGGTAGAAAACATGGAAAAAAAAATGAATACAATAACCAAAGTGAAGAATACATTATAGGGAATCAACAGTAGATTAGATGAAGCAGAAGCTCAGATCAGTGATTTAGAAGATAAGGTGGCAGAAAACACAAACAGAACAGCAAAAAATAATAATAATCCAAAAAAATGAGGACAGTTTAAGAAGCCTCTAGGCCATCAAGCCTACCAACATTCACATCACAGGGACACCAGAAGGGAAAGAGAAAGAAAAAGGAATTGAAAACCTATTTGAAGAAATAATGATGGAAAACTTCTCTAATCAGGTGAAGGTAATAGACATACAAGCCCAGAAAGCACAGAGAGTCCCAAACAAGATGAACCCAAAGAGGCCCACACTAAGACACATCATAATTAGAATGCCAAAGGTTAAAGACAAAGAAACAATCTTAAAAGCAGTAAGAGAAAAGCAGTTAGTTTCCCACAAGGGAGCTCCCATAAGACAATCAGCTGATTTCTCAACAAAAACTTTGAAGACAAAAAGAGATTGGCAGGAAATATTCAAAATAATGAAAAGCAAGACCTACAACTAAGACTATTCTACCCAAAAAAGCTTTCATTTAGGATTGAAGGACAGATAAAGAATTTACCAGACAAGAAAAAGCTAAAAGAGTTCATCATATCCAAACCAGTATTACCGTACAAGAAATCTTACAAGGATTTCTTTAAGATGAGGGGAAAAACCAGATTAAAAATATGAACAATAAAATTGCAATAACTACATATCTATCAACAATTACTTCAAATGTAAATGGATTAAATGCTCCAATCAAAAGATAAGGTGGCTGAATGGATAACAAAACAAGACCCATACATATTCTGCCTACAAGAGGCTTCAGATTGAAAGACACACAAAGATTGAAAGTAAAGGGAAGTAAAGGGAAGGTAAAAGGTATTTCATGAAAATGGAAAAAAAAAAAAAGGAAGAAGGTGAGATAGCAATACTTATACCAGTCAAAATATACTTTAAAACAAAGCCTATAAAAAGAGCCTCTTTTGGGAATTCATTCCAAAGAGACCAAAAGCACTACTTCAAGGGGACCTGTGCATCCATATGTTCATTGCAGCATTGTTTACAATGGCCAAGATGCGGAGGCAGCCAGGGTGTCCGCCAATGGATGAATGGATAAAAAGGAGATGTTGCATGTATACAATGGAATATTGCTTGGCCATGGAAGAGAATGGGTTCCTGCCATCTGCAGTGGCATAGATGGACCTGGATGGTATTGTACTGAGTGGAGTATGTCAGACAGAGAAAGACAAATGTAATGGGATTTCACTTGTATGTGGAATCTAAAGAACAAAATAAACAAACAAAATAGAAACAAGCTCATAGCTATAGAGAACATTTTGAGGGCTGCCAGCTAAGACAAGGGTTGTGAGGAAGGTGAAAAGGGGGAAGGAATTAAGGAGTACATATTGGTTGTTACAAGTAGTCATGATGTAGGGTATAACATAAAGATTAGAGTCAATAATATTGTAATAACTATGTGTTGTGTCAGATGGGTACTAGATTTATTGGGGTGATAGACACGAAGGGGGTTGGGAGGCAGGGTGAAAAAGGGGAAGTGATTAAGAAGTACAAATTGGAAGTTACACAACAGTCACAGGAAGGTAAAATAAAGCATAGGGAATATAGTCAATAATATGGTAATACATAAGTATAGTGCTGGGTGGATACTAAGCTAGTCAGGGGGATCATTTCTTAAATTATATAAATGTCTAACCACTATGTTGTACCCCTGAAATTAATATAAAATAATATTGAATGTCAACTGTAACTGAAAAAATTTAAAAAGTGGGGAGGTGAAGGATAATAAGAGGTTAAAATTTCCAGGTTAAAACAAATTAGTCACAGGGAAGTAATATACAGCAGTGGGAATAGCATCAATAACACTATAGCATAATATGGTGTCAGATGGTTCCTAGACTTATCATGGAGATCACTTCTTTAGGTATATAAATTATGAATAAATATTGTGTACACTTGAAACTAATGTAATACTGTATGTTAGCTATATTTTAATAAACATGTTTTTAAAAATTGCTGCCCACAAGCTTCATAGGAGTTTTTTTTAAACTTCTTTCTTGACTTAAAATAATGAAAGCTGAATGAAATTTTTTTAATTCATTAGATTTATGTAGCACTTCATAGTTTATATGTATAATCACTCAAATTATTTATTTTATCCTAAATTGATGAGAGAATAGCTGGTTCAGTATTACCACTTTCTACCTGTGTGACTTTGGTCTTTCCTTTTTCTATTCCTTTTGAAGCTTAGTTTTCTTTTCTGTGACATGAAAATAATAATACTTATTACATAATGTTGTAAATATATTTTTTTAAAATAGTGCTTGGCACAGAGTTGGGACTCAAGCATTTGTTCCCTATGCAGCCTGAGCATTGACACCATTTAAAAGATGACACAATCCAGAAGTCATGCAACCAGCCAAAGCCTTCATAAATTGAGGGGATACACATAATAGTAGTCTTCAGATCTGCTATCCTATGAATTTTCTACTGTATTGTATAGCTTCAAGTACAAATAATTTCACATATGCTCATATTGATAGATGTGAGAGTCTGTAAATACATTTTTATTTCTATTTCACAAAGCCAATATCACTTATATATTCAAGTGGTATATATATATATATATATCACATTTATGTTTCTTGAACTATGTACCCATGGAGTATGTGACTGTGTGCTGTTGTTATTCAAAGTCACAAATTAAACTTGGAGCCCCTTAAAAATTGGAGGCGAGTGGTGAGGGAGGGCAATAATTGCTATTAAAATAAGCAATCATATATAAACCATATATAATGAAGTAGACGTCCTATTGTTAATATAAAACAAAAAATGCACTTGCAGAAGATTGTTTTAGATCATAGTTTATATGATCTAAATCCCAATCCCTAGTTTATATGATCATATGTTCTGCTCTGCTTGATACTTTGCAAGAAAGTGTTAATGAGCAATGAAATCCCATCTTAAAGATCACAAAGCTATTTGTGTTTACCAGAAATCTACATTTCCCAGGATATAGGCTAGAGATTGGCTGAGTCTCTAATTCTCTATTCATAGTGTAATTTCTATATATTCTTATGTTTACCCTTTCCCATTTCTCCTTCTCCTTTATTTCAAAGCAAGGCATATTAAGTATAGACTGGCCCAAAGCAACTTAAGGAGGGGAAGTAGAGAGAACCAAGGCCAACACCATATGATATGTATGGTTGCTTTGGTATTCTAAAGGACATGATTTGTTCGCAGTAAAATTAAACTTCTTAATTATATTAAATGTTCTCATATCAGTGACATGTGTGTTGGATAGTAAACTTTGAACCCAACATTTATACTGCTTTTTGTGATGCTGAGGCTGAAAGTTTCAGCTTGTCGTGCGGGAGACCCTGCTCGCTGCGCCATTTGTCGTGCGGGGAGGCCTGCAGGGTCTCTGGTCCCGCTCCCCACATAACGCAGGATATGGTGAGGCCAAAAAGGAACACCCACGGAGCCATAGGTAGGGGAGTCATACCACTACGGGCTCACTGGAGGCTGGGTTCACTGGACGTGCGACCTGCTGTCCGTTTTGTCTGCAACCCACCGACGACTCTCTTTCACTCTCCTCCACTCTCCTCGGCTCTCCTTCGTAGCCACAGCAGTTATATTAGCGGCTAATTGGCTAAAGGGCTACAGCTGACGGCCAATCAGCCACAGCTGACGGCAATCTACTACCCGAGCCAGCACTCCTCCACGTGAGGCCGAGAGCCTGTAAACTACTTTCTGGGGCTCTGTCCCCACACAGCTTTACCTAAGTTGGATCCCTATTGGACTGTGCCTACAAGGGGGTGCTAGAGGGCACCTGGAAAGCTGGAGGAGCAGCAACTTGCTGTCTGCTTCCTGTTAGGAGGCCCCAGCAACAAACCTTCTCCTTCCCAGTGACACTCATCAGTAAGCACAGTTCATTCCAATTTAGTTTTTCCAACATTCACATTGTCTTGCTTTAAATTATTGTTTCAGGCATTCTTATTTGAAAATCATTTCCTTAGTGCCTTGGTTATTATCACAAAGAATACTGACAGATTTTTGCTTGTTTTTCATTTTTTCTCCACCTTAATCTTTGTCAAAAATCTCAAGAACAATCATACTATCTCTCATCTCTCCCCCAAGAATTCTAGATGGGTTGGGTAATCTTTTGTGATTACTGGAAAGAGAGTATTCAAATAATTAAAATAAAATTTGTGTCAACAGTGCAAGCCATGAGACCATGAGATCTTATTTCAAACCCTGTTTAAATGTGTCCATATAAAATATTATTGAATGAAGTAATTAATTTGGACTTGCAATTTTTAAAAATTCTCTTGAGAGCTTCTATGGGATTAGAAGCTTTTTTTTTCACTTCCCTCACAGATGTAGCATAAAAACACCAGAAAAAATAAACCACTATACTTCTCACATATGTTTTTCCTACTTTATACATCAGTCTTCAAATTGTTTCCTTTTTGCTTTCCTTGCTGTTCTCTGTGTAATGCTGTAAAGAGCCTTGTGAAGCAAGATATTTTCAGTTTACTGCCATTTTGTAGAAATGAATACATACAAGATAATTCTTAAAATATTTCTAATGTTATTATGTTGAAGATTTTTTAATCTTCCAGAAAAGTAGAAAGAGTGATACAATAAATTTCCATATATCCATTGTGATTATTAGTTTTATGTCAAGTTAGCTGGGCTATGGTGCCCAGATATTTGTCCATTATTCTGGATGTTTCTGTAAAGGTGTTTTTGGATGATATTAACATTTATCTTGGTGGACTTTGAGTAAAACAGATTGCCCTTCGTAATATGGGTGGGTCTCAACCAGTCAGTTGAAGTCGTGAATAGACAGTCTTCTCCAAGCAGAAGAGAATTCTGCCATCAGAGAGCCTTCAGACTACAACTGTAATATTGTCTCTTCTCTGGTCTTAAACCTGTTGATCCATCCTGCAGATTGTGCACTTGCTACCCTCCGTAATCACGTGAGCCAATTTCTTAAAATAAATATACATATAAAATTTAAAATAACTAACTATCCCCTTTAACCTCATCTACCGACCCCTCCATACAATGTGATGGAAAGAGAACTGACCTGGTGGTGAACACACAATGTGATATATAGATGATGAATTACAGAATTGTACACCTGAAATCTATGTAACTTTACTAACCATTGTCACCCCAATAAACTTTAATTAAAAAAAAAAAAAAACTAACTATACACATGCACATATGCACACCTGCACACACACATACATACTGCATACACATGTGCACACATCCTGTTGGTTCTATTTCTCTACAAAACCCTGAATAATCCACTCAGCATTATCATCAACAGTTAGCAATTGCTATCCTTACTTAATCTATTTTTGTGTGTAATGATGTAAATACAGACATTGTGATATTTTATCCCTAAATAGGTCACTACATTACTATCTGTAATCACTGAAAGTAATATTTTACTACATAAGAAAATTCTACATTCACACTTACCAAACTTAATATCTTTATATCATTTAATATTCACTCCATCTTGAAATTCTCCTAATAATCAAAAAAGAAATGTCCTTATTCAAACAAGAAACAAATTAAGAACCAAACATTGTGTTGGGGTGTGATAAGACATAATACTTTACAGGTGATGCTGTGGACCTCATATCATAATAGGAAGCACGTAATGTCTGCACTGTAAGTGATGATTGCCCGACACCTTCTTTGTAAAGTTACATCTTTTTATGTCCTACAAATAATCTTCATCATGATATTTTGGCATCCTATGAATATCTATAGCAATCTTTCATCTAGTGATTTGTATCATCCATTAATGATCCTTGAATCAAATATTTTATTAGAGGTTATAGAAAATGTTAAACAGAATATCCAATGATAATTTATTTTGGATTCTAGAGAGACTTTCTCTTCCCCATCTCCTCCTAATTTGTTAAATTCTAAAGACACTAGCATGGAATTTTGGGTCGTCATGGGTGCAGTCGATAAATCAAGTAAAAGAGAATTATTTTGTATACAAGAGAGCCTACTTTAAGATCTGTTTTGTGTATGATAAGGGGTGTATGAAAGACTAGTAATAAAAATATTGATATTCAGAACTCCCAACCCCCATTTCACTTTTTAAAAATTACTTGAGATGCATTATATGAAAATTTTTGATAGAATGAGGAATAATGGACAAATTATGCTTGGCAGTGCAAACCAAACAGCTAATAGCTTAAATGTTTCACCCAGCTTCACCGAGATATAAATTGACAAATAATTGAATTATTTTTATAAAGACCTCATTAGATGACATCTAGTATATGTAAGCTGCTAACTTGACACTGTTTTTGCCTATTGCCATGCATTTTTGTGTGGTATGGGGAATCCTTAACCTTTTTTTCCAATTTGTGTTTCATATTCCCTTTGAAATAAAGGTTCTAAAACTCTTCATTTTACCTTTTTGGCATTAGATTCTTACCTTTTTATTACCACTGCATATCTTCTGTACATATAAATTTCCTTCAACTTTACTTGGTCTGTGGTAAAGGAACACCCACTGAGAATGAATGGAAAAGATATTAAAATTAAGGGATATAGGAATTTGGAAATTAACATTCTGATAGGAACAAGAAGACGCTGAAACAATACTGGAAAAAAGCCAGTTCTCTCAAAGTTTTTGGTCTGTGCTAGTGGATTGTGGAGGTTTAATTAAGATCCCAGTAGACTTTTGAACTCAGAATACTTACACAAACTCATTGTGAACCCTTTGAGGTTGACTCATTGCTAATATTTTTCCATTTTACGGTAAGATTTCCCACTGACACTAACCAACACAACCTCAATGTGGATAAGTGGAATCGGAAGTTCAAGATCACTGAACTCTTGTAAAATGACTTATTTATTTATACTTAATTCCTCAGACATGCTTTGTGAGATTTTTATTATTACTATTAGAATTTTAAGTTCCATTTTCCATCCAATTGCCCTAATCTTCCTAGGAAAATCCTGAACAACAGGGACAGCTGTTAAAAGATTGAGCTCACTAATTAGCTTCATATTGGGAAAATAAATAGTGTAACAAGTAACTTACCTTACTGTTTATTTCTTAAGGAATAGTGTGGAAAATGTCTGCTCTTGACTTAATTGCAATAAAATAACTAGGATTCTATTTGTATGCTTTAATTGACAAATTTTGTAAAAGTAGAACTGTTCCAGATTAAAAAAAAAGAACCTATCTTCATAAGCTTGGTTGTTATTTATCTGTTGATTTATGTATCTTTTTCAGTCCAAGAAAAATCCAGTGGTGAATAAATTATCCTCTTAAATCCAGGTGGCATGCTACAGTCTGCTCCTTAAAGGACTCCAGCATTTAGTGTGCATGCCAGTATATAACGGGAAATAATATGTAAAACAGCATCTACTTAGCAGTGATGGGTTTCTGTAGATTCTAAATAAGTATCTCACATACTAACATTATTTATCAAATTTTTCTATTTCAATAATAAACTTTACTCATTTCACTCATTCCAAAAATGACACGTTGCTTTATTTAAAGATAGAGGTTATATTTTTCTTTGTATTTTAATTTTTCCTTTTCCCTTCTTCACCTAAGACTTATTGGTCTGTTCTAGACTAGATGTTTGTGTGCTCCCATCATTCATACATGGAAACCCTACCGCACAATATGATGGTACTAGGAGCAGAGTCCTCAAGAATGAGATCATTGCCCTTATAAAAATCATGAGAGAGCTTATTTCTCTTGCTCTCGGCCATGTGATGACACAACAAGAAGACAGCCATCTACACCAAGAAGTGGGTTCTCACCAGACACCGAATCTGCAGGTGCCTGGATCCTGGCTTTCCCAGCTTCCAGAACGGTGAGAAATAAATGTGTGTTATTTAAGCCACCCAGTCTGTGATCATTTGTTATAGCAGCCACAGTGGACTACAACGGTCTAAACTAAATAATTGTGTGTCACATACAAAACTAAAAATATCTTCGAAAAATAATGCCGATCAACTTCAACATTGCATGTAAAACTGAATTGTACCACATTTTATGTTTTTACTTTTTACTCAAAAGATCCAATGTTCTACAGTTCATGAATTCATCTTCTTTCTGTACAAACTTAAAATTTAATGCCCATCAGAATTATTATGTGGTTCAACACAGTTTTGCTTCTCATTTTTGCCTGGCGCCAGTCAAAGTGAAGACAGACCCACAGCCAGTTCCTGTGAAGGCACAAAATAGCAATTTGTGTTTCTCTGTGACCATCGCAGGCTAACTGGCATCTAACCTGGGAAGTCCTCAAGGACACCAAATCATTTAAGAATACCATTCCTATGTTACATCACCTATTTCAGAATAAAGTGAGGAAGAAAGTGATATTAAGGCAAACAGTATACAAAGGGAGTGGTTGGGGGGAGAAAGAAAAGAGACAACAGGTAGGAAGTATTTACAGTGAATTTCTGATTTTCTTTGCAATGTTCTCTAACAAAGTTCTGGAATAAAAGACCATTCATTGTAACATGATACACAACTCGTAAACTATGCAAAAATAGAGACTTTTACAGAGACTGGTAATTAAAATAATGAATGCTCAAACCCAAATAAAATTTCAAATGTTATTGAATTATTTTATCAAACATTAAATTTTAAATATGTAACATACTAATTTCAAGCAATTAAATAATTTTAACATCCTGACTTGAGAAAATGTGTCACGTGTTTTCCTCAACCTGTAATGGAATAATTTAGGGGTTTTAGTTTGCTTTAAAAGTATTTTCCACAGCAGTTTATTATAATTCTCTGTTTCCCTCCTGTTTCATACATTCAGCCACTTTCCAGGTTAAAATGAGTTTTTAAAAAGTTATCTGTGCTAAGACTCTTGCTTTCCTTCATAAGTAGGTATATTAGATTAAATATAAATGGTATCCATTAAATCTGCAAATTGCTGAGCCATGCATAAATTCCTGTTGGCTTCTGCCCTTGTCTTTTTGGTGATTCTAAAGTAAAATAAAAATATTTATGATTGATTACTTGCTGTGATAGAGAACTGCAAGGAGATGTGATTAGTGGTAAACCAAAGAGAAGATTCCAATTCATACTCCTCAAAGCTTGTTAACTGTATACAGTGTGACAGAATGTATTTTCAGAAAATGGCCACAGCCATATTTCTTGTTCCACAGCAATATTTTCATATCCTTACCATTCCCCCATCAAGGGAGGTAAAGTATTTTCCCTCCACTTGAAAGTGAATGGGATTTTATGAATAAAATGTACCATGAATGATGCTGTGTGACTTTGAGGCTGAGTTATAAGTGATGATATGGCTTCTGCTTGGTTCTTTCCAAATCTCTTGGGACACTGACATTTGGAATTGAGCCACCACATGGAATTGGTAGGTATTCCGCCGACAGCCCCTGCGAAACTCCTATGCGACTGCCAGTATGAGATGCTAGACATATGAGAAATTATGCCAGCTCCCAGCCCTCTGGATGCCCCCGTCGGCACTGAGTGGAGCAGAGACAAGCTAAATGTCCGGAGCCTTGCTCGGGGGAAAATATGTAAGCAAAATCTGTTGTTTTGCTTTTAAGCCACAAAGTGCTGTGGGTTTGTTGTTATTATGAACCGAATTGTGTCCCCCTCAAAATCCCTATGTTCTAGCTCTAACCCCTAATGTGGCTATACTTAGAGGTATGGCCGTAAGGAGATAATTAAGTTTAAGTGAGGTCATATGGGTGGTGCTTTAATCCAACAGAACTGATGTCCTTTCAGGAGGAGGAAGAGACACTAGAGAGCTTGCTTGCTCACTCCCTTGTGCTCTCTAGAGCTCTTTCTACCCTCATTCATATAGGAACGACCATGTGAAGACGCAGTGAGAAGGTGGCCTTCTGCCAGCTGGGAAGAGAGGACTCAGCAGAAATCAACCTGTTGGCACCCTGATCTCAGACTTTTAGCCTCCAGAACTGTGAGAAAATAAATGTGTTGTTTAAACTACTTAGTCTGCGATATTCTGTTATGGTAACCTGAGCAGACTAATACAGATGTGGGTATGACGGAGATGGATGCTACTATCAAAATATCTAAAAATGTGACAGACACACTGCTAGCAGAGTATAAAATGGGCAGACACAATGGGACAGAATGAAAGGAGGCTGTTGGACTTCAGGGATTCCATAGGATGGAACAATAGGGCTATGGAGCCTGGAATATACATTATCCTTTGAAAAAAGGGAAGAAAGACCTTGAAGGCAATTCTGAGACCTTCAGGAACACCATCTCCACCAAAGCCCAGGGAGCAAGGCTTTTTCCTCTGTGGTTTCAGAGGGTGAGGCCACCTCCTCAGGTTCTGTGGGCTAGCATACTGCTGCCTTTTACTGGAGGGGCAAGGCCACCCCGCAGAACCTCAGGGGTAGGGCTGCTACGTAGAGAGAAATGGGAGTGACACTACCACCATGTGTGTCCAGAAAGCAGAGCATTGAACCCAAGAGGTTTATTCTCAAGCTTTATGAGCTAATGGAATTTGATTTGCTTGGGACCTGTCACCCTTTCTTATTTTAAATTTCTCCCTTTTGGAGTGAAAATGTCAATCCTATGCCTGTCCCACAACTGTATTTGTGAGGACACAACGAGAAACTCAGTGTTAAAATCTTCAACTATAATTGTAGATTTGTCTATTCACCCTTTTATTTCTGCCAGTTTGGGGTTTCATAATTTGAAGCTCTGTTATTAGGAGCATACCTATTTGGAATTTTTATATTTTCTTGATGACATGACCCCTTTATTATTATGTAACATCCTCCTTTATCCCCGGAACTTGTCTTTGTTCTGAAGTTTACTTATCCTGATGTATAATCACACCACCTTCCTTATGTTTAATGTTTGCATAGTTGACTGTGTTATTTTTAACATAGCTATGTCTTTATATTTTTGTGAGTTTCTTGTAGACAATGTATCAGTGGGGTTTGTTTTTCCATCCCAACAATTCTACATTTAATGAGGGTCCTTATACAATTTACATATAGTGTGGATTAGTTATTTTTCTGAATATTGGTTTTACAAGTGTATATACAACAAATATGAAGATTATTATAAGGAAAATGTATACAAATAAAATCTCACTTTTATCTGTTGTATAGTTTGGAATCCTAAGTAAGATGTTTTTGATGGCAAAAAAGATTTTGTCACTAAAATTATTCGCAAGCCATAGTTGATCTTGCTGTGATAAATTAATAATAGCTTTTGGTCAAGTGGATTAGTTTTGATTGATCTGAATTTGATGTCTTAGCAGATGCCCAAATGAACTCTCATTTCTGATTATAGATATGGGTTACTGTTTGTCACTTACATTAATGATACTACAATACATTTCTAGAACTAATTCTGCCACCCTCTGGTAATTCTACCATAACCATGTGCCCTTGAAACTTTTAATTTTGCTGAAGTAAAAAGTAAAAGGAAAGGGGAACGGTTTTTCCATAAACTTTGCTTCTCTCCAGAAGTATATATTGGCTTTGCCACCTTATCAATCTCAGCCTACATTCTAATACCTAGAATAATGGAAATAATATAATTGTTTTTCCAAAAGGGTTTAACGAGTATGGTCACAAGAGAATAAGTGATATTTGCTAACATTTTCATTAATTCTACTTCTCTGACTACAAATCTTGTCTTTATATTACCTCCCTTTCCTGAAAAGTGCATTTATATTATACAAGACATTCTTCTATCTTCTCTTTCATTTGGTAAATTTAACTTGAAGAAAAGCAGAATGCTAATATTATCCAGAGACTAACCCAGTTGCTTTTAAAGGAAGGTATCTAGGAATCACTTGCTGGATTTTAAAACGGTTTGCTAAAAATACAAATAATAACAAACTGATGTAATAAATACCATTAGGTTTAAGTATTTTACCCTACATTTCAAGTTGGAGTTAGCTAGAAAAAAAACAGGTGGGGGAAAAGACAGCTTGGAAAATAACAAAAGTTCACTCTCTTTTAATTGAATTAATGTGACTCAGTTTTTTATTTTCTGTGTTTGCACTGGAAAATCCCCTTCTTTTAGTTATTTGTCTGGAAAACTTTAATGGAGAATTTCAATACGTCAAATCAGGATAACTCCATACAGAAAATAATAAACACCCATTTTTCTCGAACTATGTAAAGGATAAAAAGTTAAAATTCTGTTACATTTTTCAAAGATTTCTCTGTGGTAATTGTAGGCTCAGGGAAATAACATCAACTCTATGAAATCCAATCATGTCTACTAAATAAATGTGTAGTTTACACTGAAATATGTTCTGCTATATAGTGATAAAGAAAAGGAAATAAAGTTCAGAACCAAAACCTTCATCATTTTAGAAACCTAATCTTTCTTATGATCGCTAAAGTTAATCTAACACTTTAAAATGTAGATAGCAAATCACTCACACATCACATTTTTTTTTAAATCAGTATGAATAAAACGCTAAACTTAAATTCACAGAAATGTACAGAGCTGAAAAAAATTTTAACACCTGTAGATCATTTTTAAATGGTATGGATCTAGAGTTCTTAATTTACATAATTCATTGTGTAGTTTTTAACACATCTAAGCTACTACATGTTTACTTGAACTTTAATAAAATAGCATTTTGAGATTATCTAGTTCAAGTATATTACTTTAGAGTGGAGCAGATTTAGGTTAAGAGAAGATGATACACTTGCCCAAGGTTGCCCTGCTAGTTAGCTAAACTGGAAATAGAACCCACATCTAATTATTTAAAATAATAATAGGTTAGAATAGTTTATCGCATTCCAATTAGAAAAACACTTCCAAACAAACATCATTGTATGTAATGTACTTTCTACCACACCAACCTGTTTTTTTCTCAATTTGGTTTCTCCTATTTGTTTTAAACAATTGTATAATTGTGGATAGGAAAAACAAACTATTCCACTTGCCTTTTACCTAGCTGCTTTTTAATGGAATGGAATGGCTAATCTTCCTTAGATGAACGCCATTCTTTTATCTTACTCAAGGTGACTTCCTTATTGACAATCAATAACACTCAGATTTATTGACCATAACAAATGAGAACAGTGAGTTTTCAATTCACATTTTCTACCACTGTTATTTGATTAGCAAATGATTCTCTATACTCATTTGGTCTAAGCTGAAATTCAACCACTCATTTATATAAAATTCCTATATTTGTATAGTTGTTTCTTTCCCTAAAGTGCTTATCAGAAGGGTATGAAATGATCTTTGAAATGTGTTCTAATGTACTACAGTGGCAGAATATATAAGGCTAAACTACTTTATTCTATTTCATTGTGAATTTTTCACTATTCTGCTTCCTCAAGCATTTTCTCCTAAGCTACTACTATATAAAATGTTCATGATCCATCATATCTTGAGAGAGGAGGTATTTGCAAATATAATTGAAATTATGAATGTCTTAGTAGGGATTAAAGTATAAGAAAAGAAAGAATAACACAAGTTAGAATAACAGATGGAATTTGTTGACACACAAATCCATCATTTTAACATTTGGGGAGAACTACCGTGTTTCCCCGAAAATAAGACCTTACTGGACAATCAGCTCTAATGTGTCTTTTGGAGCAAAAATTAATATAAGACCCGGTATTATGTTATAGTATATTATGTTATATTATATTATATTATATTATATTATATTATATTATATTATAAGACCCGGTCTTATGTTAAAATAAGACTGGATCTTATATTAATTTTTGCTCCAAAAGACACATTAGAGCTGATGGTCTGGCTAGGTCTTATTTTCTGGGAAACACGGTACTGAAGAAACATGGTACTAAAGACAGATATGCTGAAAATAGAAAATAAAATAGGTAAATTTGTTCATGTACATTTGTTTATATCGATAAGGTACAACAAATTGTACCAGACTGTGTCCCAAAATTGGATCAATCTGCAAATAAATTTGAATTTGTGCATGTAGACATAAAATGTGGATATAGAGGAGACTCCCTCTATTTGATTAATATTTGTTTGTCTACATTTATTTACTTCCTCTTCACATTAAAATTATGATCTTCAAAGTTTTTGTACTTACAAGAGAAGCATGATAATTTAATTCCATATCTCAGGTATGATTTCTTTTCCTTTTCCATTGGGGAAATGGGTTAACTCCCATGGATTATCCAACATTATACATGGTTTCATTATCTTCATTTATTCAGGTAATACTTAATTGTCACCTTGGTGTTGACTATAAGGCACATGCTATCAAAAAAGAATTTTTTATTTTGATACCAAGAAGTCATTAGGATTAACAAATTATTGTTTGTCAAATTACTCTGAACACTCAAGTGTATGGTTCTGCATTAGTACAAAGGATTAGCTGGTAAGCTAACAAAAGTGAACACCATGGCAAAACAAGATTCATCTGCTTTTAGGAATTAAGTAATTATATATAATTAATGGAAAGGAATAATAATTAATGAATGCATGATACTGACACAATAATCAGTTAACACTTTAAAAATAATTAATTTTCTTAATGACCATTTTCAACAAAATTAATGTTGTTTTCATGAATAGCTGGTGACAACTAAAATACTAATAGCTTCTCATTACAGCACTGCCAGAGGGGATGGAAAGAATATGGTCATAGCAAACCTTCATGTTTTTCATTAGTGTTCTCCTCGTGGTTCCTTTGTTGAAGAATAATGTTTCTCCTTCAGAAAATTTAGCTTTGGTAAAATTTAAGTGATAAAAAATATATGTATACATTCATATCATATGGATATATGCTATAAGTATATATATTTATAATTACTGCAGTTAAATGCAATGATTTCAGAGGAAGTAATTTTAAAACTATCTCAGTATCATCTTTGACACTTTTTCTTTCCTTTTCCTTATAATCAATCAGTCACCACTTTGCATACATATTTTTATCTTCTACAATCATTTCAATTTTTCCATTCCACATGCTCCCCCCCCCCCCATCACTACATGTCTGATCTCCTCTAGGTACATTGCTTATTTTTTTAACTCCTACATTTCATCTTATACATAGTCAGCAATCTTTTTTCCCCTAAAACATGATTTACAACGAGGTCTTAACCAACTCAAAAAGTATCAATGGCTCCCCATCACCTACACAATGAAGCACCAGTACTGCAGCCTGACATTCAATCCAATCAAAATCCAACCCAGTTTCCATCTCAAACCTTACTTCACCCTTCTATTCCAGTTTTTTAAATAGTTATTGAATGAACTAAGTGGTTACCCTTATTTTGCTGAAGTTAATAATTCAGATATTCAAAATACTCTAAGTTGCCAGCTATTATAATGATATTCCAAACTATGCTGAATTTTCTGTTTAAGATTAGTATTCTAGTTAGCACCAGAAAGAGAACTAAGTCTTGGTCTAGGAAACAATGATACCTGCTTCTAAGTGCTCTATGATTATTGCCAATTCTTTCTAGGATTGTATACGCTGTAGGAATTTGTCTTCTTTTATTCATTCTTGACTTTTGGACATTTGCTTCAGGATTTTACCAGTTAGGTGCCCCTGGGTTTGCCCATCGTAGAATCCTACAAACTGCACCTGGCAGAACATCTACTAGGAGTCTTTTCGGAATGTGACATACAGCTAAACTCTAAGGGGAAAAAAGATATGTGAGAGACTAACCTAGCCCACAATATTGTCTTGAAGGCTATTAGAGGGCATCACTTTAATAAGAAGGAGATCACATTAAGAAAAGATGGGTTTCCTGAGAAGGTGAAAAGGACACACAGACATAAGGAATTGAACATCATGTGATGTTAGATCTGGGAGATCTTGGAAGTTATTTAGTCCAAGCACCTTATCTTGCAAACAGGGTCCAAAGATGTGGAGTGCTATAGTATTCTACCGTGAGTTAGGGAGTATGATATAATTAGAAAATGAGTCTTCTGACTGCTAGCTGGTCCACAATGCGTGCTCTAGCTCAGGCCTGCAAAGTGGAGTACACATACCCCAGCCTGTACATAAACAAAGCCAATGTACTGAGTGTAGATAATGTTAGCATTTCTAATTATGTTTACTTTTCATATTCAGAAAAGAAAAAAACAAGGAATTAAGATTTTAATATACAGTTTGACATTAGTCCCCACATTAGGGTGATGTATATGTCAGATGTTCATGTCACCTACAATATTCAGCAGTCCCAAGGAAAGAATGGGACACCTACAATTAAGACAAATGGGACTGAGGTTCCTTCACGTATGCATTTGCTTTCATCTTATGGATGCATATGCTATAGTCTACATTTGCACCAGAAAGTGCACTTATAGGTTACATTGCTCAATTTTAACCAACAAGTGAATTTACAAATTGTATCATCCAGTTTCAACTAAATTAAACCTACATAAAATAGACAAGTGGCTAGGATTACATTATTGCTAATTCTAGTGTGAGAGCCTCACTGGCCACACTACAAAGTAAAATCAATGAAAGTCTGACATATCTGATAAGATATCAACAAAAAACTTACAATTACCAAGAAAACTATTACAAATATGAACGTATAGCCACTGTCAATAACAAAAACGTATACAGTCTCCAGCTTATGATGGTTCAATTTATGATTTTTCGACTTTACAATGTTGTGAATGTGATACACATTCAGTAAAAACTACACTGCAAATTTCAAATTTTGAGTTTTTCCCAGGCTAGTGATATGCAGTACATACTCTCTTGTGATGCTGGGCAGCCGCTGCAAGCCACAGCTCCCAGCCAGCCACGCAATCATGAGTGTAAACAGCAGAAACTCTACAGTGTATTCATTGTGTTAGATGATTTTGCCCAACTGTAGGCTAATGTCAGTGTTCTGAGCACCTTTAAGGTAGGCTAGGGTAAGCTACGATGTTCAGTAAGTTAGACGTATTACGTGCCTTTTGACTGAAGGTATTTTCAAATTATAATAAGTTTATCAGGACATAACCCCAGCAGAATTTGAGAATCATTGGTATTGTATACTGAAAAATTGGTTAATGATAACGGTATATATATATATATATATATATATATATATATATATATATATATATATATATATATTGAATGAATGAATGAATGAATGAATAAATAAATGACTAGCGTAACCAAATGTATTTGGAGATCAGTGTTCTACTTAAGGAGCTATATATCAAATAATAATAGATGGACCCAAAACTGGAGACAACACAAACGATGATCAGCCAGAGAATGGATGAGCATATTGTGGTATATTGATATACTGGAATATTACTCTGCAATAAAAAAGAAGGAAGTATGGATACTACAATAAACAACATGGACAAATCTCCAAAACAGAATGCTAAGAGCAAGAAGGTAGATAAAAAAGAAAAAGAAGAAAAAAGACCATACTAACTGATTTTATTTGTATGAAGTTCAAGTTGAAATTCCATGGTGATAAAAATTAGAACAATTGTTGCTGAGGGATGGGAAGCGACTGGAAGAGGGCACAAGAGGACCTTCTAGAATGATGAAAATGTCCTATGTCTGGTTTTGGGTGCTGTTTACTGAGGTGCATACATTTACCAAAAATCATTAAATGGTACATTTGAGATCTGTATATTTCACTGTGTATAAAGTTTGCCTCAATAAAAAAAAACAAAAACATTTAAATGAAAAATAGGTGGAACTGACACTTTTATCGGAGGTTCTCATGTTCTACCTCTTTTTTTATATGATATTGTGATTTTCATTCACATATCCACCTGTCCTCCTTATTGAGGGTGGATACCATGACTTATTTTTTTTCTGTTTTATTCTTCCACACACGGAATATCCATGGCACTGTCTCAAGGCAGGTGTTGTTGAACAAATAAATGAATGAAAGAGGTACTAAGTTTTTATTTACAAGTTATTTAATATCCTTTTAACTACCAAACAGTTCTCTACAATAACTCCAGGAAGAAGCTGATTATTGCTCTTAGAACAATAGTACATAGAATGTTCCAAGTCCGTGAAGGCACCTTGGGCCTTTAAATTAGTCAGTTTGGGATCTCAATTCCAAACGGGCTTCCTATTATCTGCAGGGCCTTAAGTAAATTAGTTAACTTGTATGGTCTGATTTTTCATTGATGTAAATTATGATGATATGACCTAACACAAAAAGTGGTGAGGATTTTAAGTGACATAGAAAAAGCACTATCACATACGCTGACACATAGAATAAACTTACCATAAATATTAGCTTCATTCCCATATCCTATAGGCAATGTGAATGCATTTCTCCTTCAGTTGTCAAAATAATACAGCCTACTGTTTCTCCCAACTTTTAAACATGTGTGCAGATGGTCAGAGAGTTTCCATAATTAACCTCTTGTTCTTGCATAATTTAGAGTCGCCAAGTTACCTCTCCCCAGTCCTCTGTTTTTAATTTGGTGTGACTGGCTAAGTGGAAGTGTTAAGCTCCACACCTTTTGTGGCTTGTGTGTTAAAACCCTCTTTTAAACCCACTAGAAACTTCCTCCCAGAGCACACTGAAACTCTTTCAGGATGTGACAACTAAATCTGACAGCTCCTTGTAGAATTCAGTTTTATGAGACCGCTGAATTATCTAAGGAGCTTCTCCCCTGCCACTGCTGTTTTACTGGCCACCTCACCCAAACATGTAGTGTGTCAGTTGTTTCCTGCTAACCACCTCATAAGATAGCCCATTAAAAAAAGCAAAAACTAGTGGAAGAAAGCCAGTAGTTTATATGTGTTCTGTTCTCTATGAACATCTTGTTTAAAAAAAAGAAAAAAAAAAAAAAAAGAGTAGATACTGTTTTTATTTATAGTAATAAAATTGAACTCTAAACTTAGGGAAGTTTTCTCTAGGCTCACCACCTCTGAGCTATCACTGGAAATTCACAAATCTCTGATAAGTCCTGATTTCCATACTCTAAGCATTTCACAGCTAAGCTTACAGAACACAGATATAATAAGCCCTGAAATTTTAACTTTGATGAAACAATACCTGCCAATTCCTTTGTATATGCAATACACTCATATTTAATGTGTGTGATTTCAAGGAAGAAAAGTATGAAATTGGAAGCTAGGCTCTTGGTAAGAAAACATTGAGATTTTAGTACTTTGACATAGAACAATTTTTCCTGAATCCTTTTGTTCCCACTACATTTTCTAACTAACTTAAATAAAATAACTAGTTTAAGTCAATTAACTAATTAAGAAAGATGATCCTAACGAAAAATGGTATTTTTACTGGACGTGCTGGAGGGAGACCCACATAACCTCAAATGATTGCCAAGCCCACGGTATCCTCCTAAGGAAAGTAGCCAGAACTGTATATGATGCTTTCAAATGTATGTTGAGTGAAACCAAGCTCATTCCTTTGGCCATAGCTGATTGCAGCAATAATCAGTGTGTTAGTGAGAGGCAAACACATTGGAACAAGTCAAAAGTGAGCTAAACATCTCTGAAGGGCTTCAGTACGAAAATCTACCCAATAAAGTTGTCCCATATTGAAAGATGATACACCAAGCCAATCAAATCCTTTTGTTTTTAGAAATATAAAGGGTAAATGAAAAGATGTCTCCTATTCCTCTTAGATCCTAGATAATACTGAGTTATGGGTTCAGTTCTGCTAAAGGTGTTGTACATGCCAATCTTAGAAGAACTTTCAACCCAATATTTCCTTATAAACTGAATCAACTTCCTTTGTCAAAGGTAATTCCTGTGTGACACTTTCCTGCAGTATTAAAGAATCTCACTAATATAATACCAGTGCTGGGAACAACATATTTATTATTATGTGTATAACAGCATAACACCATAAAATAAAGCCGTATCACTGACATCATACATCATATTTCTTACTTGCAGCTTTCCTTACCACTGAAAACATGTTTAAAAAGAATACAATTTGAAGGAACAAAAGAATTAATTTAGCAAAGCAGTTGATTGTGAAAATTGCGTAATTGAGAGAAGAATACAATTACAAATAAATAAATCCCTACTTCATTGTATTAAACTCCTGTTTTCTTCAGTCTGTGCCTAGGTTAAAAGTAGAGCTTTTGTTTTAAAAGGTTGGCAAATACCAAGAATAAATGAAAACTTTCCTCAATGCAGACCACAAACCAATTTGAATCATTAATGACTTACCACTAACAAAAGCAGATAAACTGAAGTAAGATAAACACAAATGTTACCCAGCCAAAAATAAAGAAAAATACCAAGTTATAGCCAAATGTTTTACATAAAATCTTAGAATGCAGTGTATAGTGTGAATTATATCAATATCTAAAGTAGGTAGTAATCAAATATGGAGGGGTTTTTATTTTAGCATGGCCGATCATTATTTCTCCCATAATTTTGCTGTCTAAGTAATGTAAGCCCTGACGCAATTTGTACAAATGTCTTACGTTTTCCATGACATATGCTACCGTATTTATTATGCAAATCTAATTATATTTAGTCACAAAAAGATTAACAATATTTTGTTCCTTATAATTGGTTTTAGCAACAACAAGCCTTGTTATCACTCAATTTCTGTTAAGGGCTTTTGGCTTCATACATTCTAGCTGTCAGTGAAATTAAATACTTTTAGTGTTTTAGTCTTGCGTTTTTTATTTTAGTGCTAGTTTTCTTCCAATAATTTGAAGACTCGAATGTACTTCACTACTCCATCCATTATATTCCACTTTCTATATACCTAGTCTTGAAATGTTTTATGACACCTCTTCCTCCCACCATTCTTGCATAGTAATTCCAAACCACACATTTTATTAACACCCTACCCTCTTTTTTGACAACTTCCTTCCCTATCTCCAATCATTGCCCAGCTTTGTCCTCTTTTTTATTTCATCTTATTCTAATCCTAACCAAGAACTTTTTGTACATGTTTGTTACGTTTTGGATTGAAAGGGTTGAATTTCTTTTGTGAAGGTGGTCTATTTAAATAGCTAACTGAATTAATTAGTCATAGGTGTCAAAGAGGAACCAGATTTATCAGAAGAGAGCAGGGTAGGAGAAAGCAAGTGTCAAAAATTGTGGTTTACGGAAAGAATATCATATTCAAATAGCTATCAGTTTTAACCTCGGTTAACAACATGAATTATACTACTTGAAGACACCAACCTAGAATCTGACCTAGTATTAGATTGTAAATTCAAAAGCTAGTGTATAGAAAAGTTGGCACACCTCTTCCCAAAATGGACGAACAAATGTAGCTTGGCTGGTGAGCATAATTATTCTTCATCTATCCACCACTTTTTATCAGAGGGTGATTTAATTCTATCAGACTCATCAAACATTTATTGGTGTTGTAAAAGTGCTGGCTATCCATGCCAGATATTGTGAAAGACAGAATAATAACTACAGTATAAAAAGCATTCCTCCCTGCACAAAATGAGACAAAGGAAGGCCTGTAATTGACCCTAGATACTAAGTAGTCTAGTGAATATTCACATTTAAATTAAACTATCCTTTCATGAAGAGGCAGACCTTGGATTTTAAATCTACGTAATGAAAGTTGCTCTAAGTATGCACGGTGATAGCTCCTTATACTTCTTAATGGTGAGAGATACAAATAGAAGTCTAACTTCGAAGTATTTAGAGTACAATGGAGGTATCTGTTAATATTTGTTCTCCACACAAATCATTTAAGAAAGAGGTCATCTTTTGAAACTCTAAGGCCATGGAACAAGATAAAGCTAAACTTAAAGAATTTGCCCCTGAAGTTCAAATTTTATTATTCAAAAATGATCTTTCAGTAGCATCCAATGAAATTCTTTTTTGGCTCAGGATCTCGGGCTATGGCGATGTAAACTCTGGAGGGTCACTCCTGGGTCTGATGTCTGTGATTGGACTGATTGGTTTGTACGCATGAGTTACGAAACAATCTTTAGGTCAATAGTCCTAGAATTCATAGAACCTTAGAGTGAAAAGTGACCACAGAAATTACCTTAGTGTAAGTCATGGGAAATTCAATCCCATGACTAGTTAGGGGAGAGAGCCCTAAAACCAATTTTTCTGCCTCTTGGAGCAGTGTTCTACTCCACTAGAGGCAAATACAGAGACAAAAACTTTTGTCTACTTGATAGTTTCATTTTCCTTCTATCTTTTGTTTCTTAGACCCTTTTACACACTAACACTGATTTCCATAAAATTCTAGACTATGCTGAGCTATGACTTTTTTCACCATTTTCTGCTGCAATATAAACAAAAGAATAATTTTAATTGACTTTTTGGCTTTCATTTCATCCAAAAAAAAAAAAAAGTGAAATTTCAGCCCCAAGCTATACTTTCAAAAAATAAATACTTGATTTTTATTTTAATCAAAATTACACTTCTTAAGTATGCTCCAAATCATCATTCCAAAACACTTTAGAAACTCAAAATGCAATGTGTAGCCAAAAAGAAATACTTCTCTTTTTGCTGTAAGAGCCCTTATCGAAAGAGCAAAGGCTTTGACTACCAATTCAACAACATTTTATACCAACCCTATTCTAAATAGTATGAAAATATGCTGCTATAATTTTAAGTGGAATGCATTCTTAATATTTTAATTGATTATTTTATGTACTGTCAATAAAGCAAACTATATAAACCAAGACAGTCACGGGAAAAACTCACTAAAATAGAGCTGAGTGAAAAAAACTGAGAGCCAACACAAGAAAAATAAAGGAAACAGAACAATGTGAAGTCTAAGCTTTGTATAAGCGTTTTCCTCAGAATATCCATACAGAAGAAAAAAAAAGGGAAAACAGGCTTCAGAGCCCAAAAATCATCAAAGGAAGTTTGGTTAAAGCATGAGGGATATACTAGAAAGAGATCTCAGAAAACAAAAATATTTTTACTAAGATTCTTATTTTCCCCTTGATACAAACCATGATTCTCCACTGTATGTCTGTTTAGTTTTGTCATTTATATGTAAGAGTAAGAAGTCAACTGAGGAGGGGAAAAAAATACCCAAAAAAACTTCTCCTTAGCCAAATTTTAGGGAAGAAATTTACGGGATCTGGGAATTGAGGGAAAGAATGCATAAATGGAATGGTAGCTGGATTAAAAGAGGCCCAGTCAGCCTTTTTGATCATTTCCAGTAATGATTAGTATCAGTCATGGCTGGACCTGCAAAGCTTCCAGCCCTGCGGGATAACCATCTGAGCATTGAACTAAATGACCCTCCATGATTCTCAAATACTGTAGTAGATCAATTGCATTTTAACATTCGCACAGCTGGTTATTTGGTTAAATGTGAGCAATTCCCCAAGTCCTCATTTGATTTTGGAATGTATCTGTTCACTTAAAGCACACTGCAATGTGCTGCCTCGGACAGTGTATTTGTACCAGGGGAATTAGTTCAGCAAACCTGTGTTCCCACAAACCAAACGTCCCTCCTGGAGAGACAGTGGTAAGCATTCTGGTTTCAGTAGTCACAACTCTAAATACAAACTATTTGATAAGGGTTATTTTTAAACAGAGAAGCTATTAAGATTAGAATTTGAAACAATCAAAAAGCTAAATTTAAAAAAAGAAAAAACAGGCAAGGTGGCAAAGATAATCTCCAAATGATTTATGATCCAATATATGATCTATCAAAGTTGCCTGAATTTTAGTACAGTTAAAAAGCAACTCCCTCAAAGAACTGGGTCACAAAATACTAGAAAAAATGCCCAAAGATTGTAAAATAATTTAGTAGGCCAGGTTATGAGACTTGATACTAATAAATGTTAATTTTTGGTATTTTAAGTTTATCAGAGAGTTTTAAGTCTTTTCATTTTAATAATATATACTCTTGATTCCTATTGTGTGGGGATTTCTTTCTATCATCCAGTAAGGAAAACAAAAGCAATCTGTTCTTCTTCCCTCAGAAAGAGGTGAGATTATTGAATTGATTTAATCCTTGCAGCCCTCCTTACCTGCTCCCAACAGGAGGTTTCAAGGCTTTTCTGCTGGTGCTATTGAACGGATAGCCCCCTGGTCCCAGTTCTCAGGTTCTTCCCCCTCAAACAATGGTTACAGATTCTTCTTCCTTAGTCACTTCAGCTTCAGAGCTTTTGCTTGAAGAAAAAGATTTAGATACTACAGTTGCTCAATTACTTCTATAAGAAGAACTGTTCAATCTCTTGATATTTATACCCAATCCCTCTAAGACTCAGTATCTCCTTCTGTAAATGAGAATGATTTAAAAATCTATCTGAAACAGTTTTGTGATAAATACAAGAACAGTTTCATGGAAAGTATAGTGGTACAACACCTGGAAATTAGAACATGTTCTGTGGATGTTAGATCTTATTATCAAGTGCCCTCCTATGAAGACACAGAGGCATTCCAGACATTCTAAAACGGAATTTGTAGCTTAATATTTAAGGCAGAAAGAGAGAAAAAGAACAGTGAAAGAGAAAGAAAAATACCAAACGCAAGACACTTTCATTCACTTTACTTCACCTTAATTCATGGAACCATATCTGCTTTGCAGTCTGCCTAGATGCTAAAGGATAAAAGTTCAGTTCATTCTCCATTTCATTCCTTCTTTTCCCTTTCTATTTCAAACAGAAGCTATAGAAATATTCTATTTTTGAACACATTGGAAATTGTTTTACACTATGATATTTGTATTTGTTTATGTCTTGGGCACCTAAAATAAATAGCACCTGCAAAAAAGAAATAAAAGGGGGTAGTTAAGAGAGGGCTTTAAGTAATATAGACAAAGCCGTACTAAAATTTCTCCAAAACCAATCTGAAATGGAATGAATCTCTCTCTCACTCTCTCTCTCTCTCTCTCCATATACATATATATGTATATGTATATATATGTATGTATGTGTATATATACATACATATATATACATATACATATATATATACACATATATACACACACACACACACACACACACCAGGGGTGCCAAAAAATATATACACATGACTTGTATTCATCTTTTGTTATTGGTATATATTATATATTATTATAATTTTAATACAGTTTTTTCCTTTCTTAAAATGTGTATACATTTTTTGGCACCCATATATGTATATGTGTGTGCATGTGTATATGTGGGGACGGAACCAGGAGTGCAGTTTCCAGGCTCTCGGCCTCACGTGGAAAGGTGCTGGCTCAGGTAGTAAATGGCCATCAACTGTGATTGGATGGCCATCAGCTGTGGCTAGTTGGCTGTCAGCTGTAACCAGTGAGCCATTGGCCACTAATATAACTGCCATGGCTATGCTAGCAGAAAAAGGGGGCTAGCAAGAAGAGGGTGGCTGACCTAGCAAGAGCGGATTGCAATTAGCACAGTGGATTTCAGCTGGCAAGTGAGGTTGGTTGGCAGAGACAAGTGGACGGCGGGTTGTGGATCGTGTGGCTCCTGCTTCCTGTGTCTCCAAGCCAGCCACCAGCGAGACTATAATGGTATGACTCCCCTATCTATGGCTCCGTTGGTGTTCCTTTTTGGCCTCACCATGTCCTGTGTTCTTATGTGGGGAGTGGGACCAGAGACCCCGCATGACAGTGTATATATATATATACACATATACATATACATATGTATATGTATATATATGTATGTGTGTGTGTGTGTGTGTGTGTATATATATATATATATATATATATATATATATATATAGCATTTTTAGATGAAAATGAGCATGTATATGGTTGCATGAGTACAAATTAAGAAAAATGGAAGTCAAAGAGGCCCTCCCTAGAATACTTCAGGTTTCACATTGCCAATTATCCCTTTATGGATAGAATTAATTATTTTTGTTTTTCCAGTTTCCTAGAAAATTCTTAAAATTCAAGTTTTGTTTCTTTTGCAAAGAAGTGAGGAAGGATCAGACAGCAGAGAGGCAGGAACCAACCCCAAGGGGTTAATGAGGGTGGAAGAGACAGAAGGGAGACAGGGCTAGGTAGCTGGTACAGCTGGGGATCATTAATAGCAATCAAGGGCCACTATAAACAAATCAGCAGGAAATATAGAGGCTCTACATTTTCCTGGCTTGGTAGAAGGAGCCATCTGGACAGAGGGAATTTGGCTTAAAACTCTCATAAGGGAACTTGGCTTTTTTTTTCTTTTAACCACTCCAGCCTAGTAGGTCACTGAAGTAAACAAATTGAACCTGCTTATGCTATAACAGATTAAATTACCATCACAAAATATAAAATCCACAATGGATTATGACCAATTTAATACAACAATATAGGAAGAATTTTACAGCTAGAGAAAAGTAGGTATTGTTTTAAGAGTAGACAGGGAAACTTAAGCAAAGAAAGGAGAGAAAAGAAAAAGTTACTGGTTCATTATATATATATATATATATATATATATATATATATATATATATATATAAAATATATAAAATATATATATATTTTATTCTCTAGAGTTTATAAAAGAAATCATGGGTTGTTTAATAGCATTTGAGTCAGCAGAATTTGTGACCATGATCAAATGTGTTTGAAAACATCTTGTAGGCAGTCCTGGGTCAGGACTAATAAGGATGGAAGTAAAGAACAATCTGGAAAAACAGAGCCTGAAAGCATTTCCCTCCAACAAAAGAAATGGCTAGTCACAATAGAAAGATTGGCAAATGATGAAAAGGTGGCTTTCTCCAAGACCTTTCCTTCTGTCTGTACGTTCACAAATGTCCATCATCTCTGTCCTGTTTCCAAATGTTTACTACACCCAGATACAAATCTTTCTTTTTTATAGCTTGGCATTTCCTTTATTGTTTTATTGCCCTCTTTGTTTCTGTCTCTAGGATGCAACATCTCACTGTCAAGGGGCAGAAAAGCTAATCTCCAGAAGACAAGGGGATTTTCCATCTTTGAATCATCAGGGTTAATTAGTGCTCTCTCTTCTGACTTCCTTTATCTTTTTCAATTGTCAACTCTGTAAGGCTGACTCTTTCCAATATTGAATGTACTCAAAACTTTGACTTCAGGACTTAGGTAAAGTAGTTAAAGAATTGATATAAACCCAGGACCTTACATTCCCTATGACTTCGCATTTCCTGCTTCTGATGGCTGTAAAAAACTAGATGTTAAAAAGTTGCTATGAAGTATGTTCATTATTCCTATTCAGTTGGGTAATTTAATCCTAAGGGATACCCTAAAGATCTCTAGCCCCTTGGAATTGAGCGTAAACAGCCAAAAATGGCCATTAGGCTTTCATCTGAGTTATGGCGTCCATATATAGCAGTACATTGTGTAGTTAAGAAGCCCACTCAGCCAGAATCTCTGTCCTACTATTGAGCAGTGGGCAGTTACTAGGCAAGGTGCATACATCTCTGAGATTCAATTTTCTCGTCTGCAAAATGGAGAAAATTGTACCCACTTCACAGTGTTTCTGAAGAATTTAGCATTTCAGTGTGTGCAAAGTTTTTAGCACAGTGCCAGGCACTAAGACCAGGCCCTTTTAAAATAGATCAACTCTTTTTTTTTTTTTCTAGGAACTGCTTTTGAAAAAAATTATGACTTCCCTCCATTTTAGGCAGACTCATTTGACTTGTACCCAATTGTGAAATGAAAAACATTTTGCTGTGAATAGTTCTACCTTTCCTTTGTCATTATTTTTTGTCAAGTGCATTATGTGCACACAGCTCCCATCAAATAAAGGCAGAAAAGAATTTCTTGGTTTTTGTTTTTCTTTCCTGGGCAGCAATTGTAATTTGTTTGGAACATAGTTTATTTTAAGTCATCAAATACATTTACCTCTAGTGTCATAGCATACCACCTATCTAAATATTTTTTTCTGCTAATTTACTTATTTATTCTTTAGAATAAAAATAAAGAAAGCTGCATGACAAAAAATATAATTTACATATCCAAGGGTCTTACAAAAGTTATGTACATCTTTAATCATTGACCCTATTTGCAATGATGATTTCAAATACTGTACCATAGAGATTTTAAACTAATTCTATGCCTTCTAATAATCCTTATTTTGGATTTACACACAGGAGAGATTTACATTAAACACAGGCTACACATGAATAAAGAAAACCCCAGTTATATGTCCAGACATCATCAAATCATTCTTTTTTCAATCATTAAATTAACAACCATTTATAGAATACTTAGATGTGCCACCACTCTGCTAAGCACTGAGCATTTGATAGTGAAAAAAATGCCTTGCCCTCAGGGGGCTTAAATTATGATGCGGAAGATAGCAAATAAACAAGTAAATAATCTATGTGATGTGTTAGATTGTATTCAGTGCAAAGGAGAAAAAGATAAAGTAGGGAGGGAAGATTTGAAGTGTAGAGATAAAAGGTTGAAATTTTGAACATTGACTCAGGTGGCCCACTGTGAAGGTGAATTTTGATGAAAAACTTGAAAGCACAAAAGAGCTAATTCTACCAATATCTAAAGGAGTAAAAAAAAGCATCAAGGGCCAAGTCCGTGAGTCAGGAATGTGTTTGGCTGTTTGAGGAAAAGCAAGGAGGAGCATGGCTGGCATGGAGAGACTGAAACAAAGGAAAGTAGAGAAAAAATGACAGAGAAATAATGGGAGCATGAGCGTGTAAGATCTTACTTTTGTATATTCTTTGAATCAGTAGTAAATATTGTCTAGAAAATAAGTGGAAGTTTTAGCATCCTATAAAATATGTTCCCCAGATTAAGATAACCTAAATAGAGTATGTTAAAGAAGGAAATAACCTTTTGGCTACTCATATCAAAACTCTTTACTTGCACTATTGTGAGTCTTTTATGTATATCACTCTTGATTTAATCCTAAGGCTAAAAAAATAAATTGGAAAAATATGATCATTGAATCCTTTTTATTATCTTCTAAGATAAATAACAGGATTAATCATCTGATAATTTACCTTTAGTAAATATGGTAGAGGTCAAGAGAATCTATAAAAAAGGACTAGCCTCAAATAATGGATAAAATCTTCTACAAAGTAAAAAGTACAATTTATTCCCCATGGTTAAGGAGTCTAAATCCATATTACTCAGTGAAGAAGATTCCTTCAGAAATGTACTGAATACACTGTAGGTGAAAATCATTAACAGAGCAGCAGAGACAGGTCTACAAAATGATCTAATTTCTTTACAACTTTAAGGCAAAAAAAAAAAAGCTCAAACTGAGGCTTGAGGACTTTTAATACAAGATTTAATTACTCAACATCTATTAAAGAGTGAGGCACTGAGAAAGATCAAGTTCAACTGACATCATTTAGCCAAAGTGAAGAGACCTATGCTAGACACAGGGAGGAAATGACATTACGACCTAGTGGGGAAGACAGATATTTCTAAACAAAGAAACAAGAAACCCATTGAATTTTAGAACCAAAATGAAATCAGAGGTTTTCAGGATCATTTTTATAACTGCAAGTATACATTTGCTGAGATAAAATAGAAATCTCCAACTGATGTGTGTGAAACATATACAACTTCTTCATCTAAGCAATACTGTATTTACTTACCAGTAAGGAGAAAACCTGTTTTTCTTTGATTATTTTGAACTGTTTAGCCATTTCTCTATTTTGTAGCTATTATGAAGTTTACTCCTCCCCTACCTGATTGTTTCGCATCTTTAAAAAATGTCTATCAGTAAAAATTTAATTATTTTGATTTGTGAATAATAATGCTGACTTCTGAAAAGAAAAAACACATACAGGAATAGGTTTGGAATTTTCTCTTCCTCTGCCTAGAAAGACAAACCTTTCAAAGGCGGAAGTAGGACACAATTTGGGTTTTATGATTCTAATCCTTCCATTTCATGTGGATAGTAAAGCCACTCAAAATACAAAAGACACCTTGACACTTATCATCTATAATATTATTTCTGTTAAATTAATTTAAAAAGGAGCCTATTAAACTGAGCTTGGCTCTAATGCCATGGGAATCTACATAAGCAAACCAAAATCTAAGTCTGTAAATGTCTCAAGTTTATGAAATTAAACCTAAGGACAACCAATCGTAAACAGACAACTAGGCTTTAAGTTATAGCCAATCAATAATTTTCTTGCTGTGCTTCCACCTCTTCTCTTATAAGAGCCCCTGTTGGTGGCATGTTCCTAACCACTTCTGGTTTGGCACTGTCCAATTCAACTCAATTTTTGCTGAAAGAAACTCCTAAAACTTTAAATATGCCTTGATTTATCTTTAACTTTTCCTTCTTCCTGATCACTGTTGTGGGGACAGAGCCCCAGAGAGCAGTTTCCAAGCTCTCGGCCTCACGTGGAGGGGTGCAGCCGTCGACTGTGGCTGGTTGACTGTCAGCTGTAGCCGGCTAGCCAATTGGCCACTGATATAACTGCCACGGATGCGCTGGGCAGGGTAGTCGGTCGGTTGGCAGGCAGAAAAGCGGACAGCAGGCTGCAGATTGTGTAACTCCAGCCTCCAGTGGGACTGTAGTGCCACCAATGAGACTATAGTGGTATGACACCCCTACCTATGACTCCGTGGGTGTTCCTTTTTGGCTTAGCCACATCCTGCGTCCTTATGTGGGTAGCGGGAGCCGAGACCCCACAGGCCGCCCCGGTCGACACTGTCTATTAGGATTAATATGTACCTGAGCCATTCAACCCAGATCAGTTTAAGATTTCTTGTAAGCCAAGCCTAATGGGAATTTATCAGTCTATTCAATGATGGTAAACAAAATCTGGAGATAGTTGATTCTGTTTATGCAGGTCCTGCCCTATGCTTGAAGGTGAAAGAGCCCTACTACTCAGCACTGTTACCCAGCAGCATTTCCATCTATCTCCTAGCACTACCAGCAGTGTGCTACCAATGTTCCATATAGGTCCCAAGGTCCCAGAGTTCATGGGTGAATGGGAGGGAGAGTGGAAAATGAATAGGAGGATGGCATCCATAGTCCTAGGCAAGACCCAGCCTGGGATTTCTGATTGCTGCCCATCTTACCTTCACTTGATGGGCAAACCATCCTAAGACTTGAGTAGTTACACTCATCACCTTGAATAGTTACACTCATCAAAATCAGGTATAATTTGCCCCCATTTCTGTTGGAATGTCACTGTTTACAGTCTCCTGTGAGCTGAATTCTCTAGGCTTTATCTGTACAGCTCACACCTTTCCCTTTTGCTCATTTCCTTCCTGTCCCACCACACACAATAGTGTTACCATAGATTCAAGAGGTCCGCTGGCCTGCAGGAATCCAAGCCAGATAAGATACGAATAGGAGATTGCAGCAAAGAAAGTAAAGGTTTATTTAAGGAATTGGTGCCAAGTCCGGAGACACAGGTGAGCTAAATGTTCTCAAAAACCTGGCTCCTTATGGTCTCTAGTGACTAGGTTATATAAGGGAAAAATCATTAATCATGTTTCCTATGGGAGTTAGGGCCATGGACTCTACTGATTGGTCAGGGCTAATTGATTGGGGAGCAATTGATCATGGCTGCAGGTCCTGGTGTCAGTCGTGGCATTGCTCTGTCCTGTTTCCAGGGGCTGTGGTCTATGGGGCCGTTCTACTTTCATGAGTCCAGAGCTGAAACAACTGAGGCCAAGGTGTTATCTTTGTTTAACTAAAACCTTATTCTAATTTGAGGTTTGGTTATTGTATCTTGGTCGTGGTTGATAGAGCTGAAGCTTTATTCTTAAATGAGTTTGACACTGACCAGATCTTAATGTCCCAAGGGCTTCTTGATTAAAAGGAGTGGACATACAGTATATGCACAGGTAGGAAGGCCTGGGGAAAGAATGCAAGTGAGTCAGAGTTCTATCAGGATAAACAAAACCAGCTTGGATTACAGCAGAATGCACGCTAAAGAAATGAAGTTCGTGTGTGGTTATAGTAGTTCCCGATATATTATGCAATTAGGATTTGAGGTATAGATAGTGGCTATGAAATAACTCTTCCTCAAAGTGCTAACCTGTCTCTACAATGGGGATACTATTATTTCTCACCTATTAAAATCCTTTGTCCAATTTGGTAAAGCTTTCCTTTGTACTTATCCTAAGAAACTTAGAAAAATGAAAATAAAGTTATATTTCACTTACATTTGCCTTCAAACTTCTGAAACTAGCATACAATATCAATCAAATGAGTAATCCAGGAGTACAGTTGGATCTATGTATCAGCCTTTAAAAGTAGCCTCAAATTTATGATTTAGTTAATTTTTGACATTTTTATGGCCTGGCCATGTGTAATATCAACTGGCATTTAATACACAATAACTTATGATTCCATTAGTATATAGCCCCAGTAAAACAGAGAGATTTTTTTTAATTTATCAAATTATGTCACACTTATTAGATATTATAACTTGTTTTCAGGTATCTTCACTTACCACCAACAACAAAACTATGGATAGAGGCCCATCTGCACCATGGAGTACGAGTTTCTATTTAGTCACCTCATGCCTAAACTTAGTCTATTTGTTTTTTCTCTCCTTTGAAGTCTAAGAAATGAGAGTTATCAAAAAGTCACTTCCAAGTAAATTAATGTTAAAGTCTGATAAATAATTGTCCTTATCTATCTGTCTATCCAACTCTCTCTCTCTCTCTCTCTCTCTCTGTATATATATATATATATATATATATATATATATATATATATATATATATATATATATATATGGCATAGGGGTGCCAAAAAATGTATACAAGGGGACATTTTGGTCAACATTGCTCAAGCAGTAGTTCGCTGTAATCAGATGTGTCTGGATGCTGATGGTAACCACTTTGAGCACCTCTTGTAATTGCAGAAGTCAAACGTGACTTGTATCATCTTTGTTATCAGTATATATTGAGTATTACAATTTTAATACAGTTTTCCTTTCTTAAAATGTGTATACATTTTTTGGCATATATGAATACATGACAAATTATTTTTATTATTCTGTATAAGATTATAATATCTATAATAAATAAATGCTATTATTTCTATACACACACTCTGCCTCAATAAATTCTATATACAAAACTTCCTCTCACTGCCAAAGCTAGTTAATCCTCTTTTTTGCAACATGACTTATTTCACGCAATTAAAATGGTTTCTGATAACATTTCTTATTAAAACTAAAACCTTTTTCTCATATCTCATTTGAATTCACATTGATCTCTCTCTAGTTTTCAATGTCCAACTTTCTTGTTCCACTCTCTTCACCATAAATTCTCTTCAGCAGCCCACTTATCAACCTCCCAGTCTTCCTCCTTCCTCCTTGAAGATTTTCATAGTTAACAGAAGGAAGCTGGAACATTCCTTTTCCCCTGAACTACAACATAAAATACCCATGATTTCCCTTCTGGTTTTCAAAGTAAACCAATCAATTTCCCCAGATTATGTAGTACTATAGCCTTTTGCATGTGTCATCAATTTTAAGTGCTTCTCTAGTTTATTTTTTTAATAGAGCTAAGGTTTGCACATTTTACATGTGTCATCTAACTTAATCTTCACAACCAATGAGGTAAGTACATTGATCCCATTTTACAGGGGAAGAAACTGAGGCACATAAAGGTTAATTGCCAAGTGCCACACATTAGTAAGTAGAAGAGCAGGGATTGGTACAGAGGCCTTATGGTTCCAGAGTTCATGCTCTTACCCAATACACTGATCTGCTCTTTTATGTTCAATGTCTGTCCTATTATATATATTTTTAAAGTTTATACATCTGTGTATTTGTTCTAGTATACTAAAACTCCATTGTTAAAAGGACAATGTAGTCTAATTCAAACTATATTTGATTTTTTTTTAATTTTTATTAATCATTAGGAGCTGATACATTCGGGGACTAACTGACTTGGATAGTGCCATACAAAATGCTAACGCAGGAGGAAAAAGACAAAGAAGAAATGAGAGAAATATGATGAAGTTGTATAAATTATGTATTTGCTTAGATTTTCTTTAGGCAATTCATCATGTCCTTTCAAAGTTGTCTAGTGCCTCAAACCACTGCTGAAATATTATATTAATATTCTAGCCCCTTCAAATGGATTACTTGCTTTGTCAGAGGTTGTTGTGGGCTTTTATTTTGGAAGGGGGGGAACTAAAATATAACCCAAATTTTAAAATTGTGTTGCTGCTTACAGTGTACTTTTCCATACATTATTTGTATATCAGCAATGACCTTTTCCTTTCTCCTGACATGGAGTAACAAAAAGTGACATAAATATGACAATGAATTTCTTGGGAAAACCTTTATTTTTAGCAAGTAAAAGCAGTTCCTCATGATATACATATACCTTCCCTTTCCTAAGAACTAAATATGTCTTAACTGATAATATTTATGTTACCATTGCAGAAGCATCACTTTTTTGTGTGTGTCAGTTTCTACTAAATAGTTATCAAAACAAAGAAATGAGAATGGTTTGAGAGCCGATGTCCGTTCCCCCACAGTGATAAGTCACGTACTATTCTATCTTAACCACGCTCTAACTTTTTATGGAAAGATAGCTAAGTCAGTACAAATTAAAAACTAAAACTCCATTTCTCTTTCTCTCTCTCTCTCTCTCTCTCTCTCTCTCTCTCTCTCACACACACACACACACACACAATATAAAAGAATAATTTTATTACTATATTAATGTATAAAGTGTTTTTATGATTTAAAAAATAACAGCTAATTTTTATTTACTCCTATTTCAGAAAAAAAAATGTCAGGTTTAACAAACACTTGTAGCTAAATTAATTATTGGAGTGAATTTACTTTGTTCACATTGTAGCCCCTTGAATTCCTGTTATTTTGGGGGTGGAATTTATACTTTTTATATTGTTTTTATATTTTATACTTTTAAAGGTACTGTTCCACTGAGTTTACAACAACAAAAACAACAAAAACCAGTAACTTAAAGATTTTTACTGGTCATCAAATAACAATAGATGAAGTTAAGAGCTTCATTAAGGAAAAGATCACCAGTGCTTCTTTATTCTGCAACCAACAATTTTACAATTAACAGGAAATAAGCCCATTGTTTCTCCAGTATAGACTTTTTCATAGGGATTTTTGTGATGTGATTGCCAAGAATCGATTTCTACATCTGCTTAATGGTCACTGAAGAAATGATACGTTTTCAAATTAAACCAATCAGTTTCTTTAGAAGCTCTCTTACATCAATGTAATCAAAACAAAACAAAACACAGCATATAACCAAAGGTTCTAAAGTACTTAAAGAATGTTTCAAAGTGTAAGTTTTACACCCATAACATAAATAAGCACCAAGTGTATTTCTAAACTGAGAAAAAGAGTTACTATTCTCTCTGAATTTAAGACTAAGTCACTAGATAGCATCTATGCCAAGCTTCGTGTGTGTGAGTTTTCCTTTCACAGGAAGCGAATTACTCAGCACATTTTTACCACCCAGCAACCCAGATAGCCTGCGATTATGTTTAAGACAAACCCATATTGTGGAATCAAACAATCACTGCTGTATTAAAACTCTCAAACAACACAAAGATCGTGTTAACTCACAAAATCAATCAGATTGATATTTGCAGTCCACAAAGAAGTCACTGTAGCTGTTCTTCAACTCTTCCTTTGATTTATTTTTTTGCTTCCTTTCCAAAAATTAGACCCCGATACTGGGAAGTTGAATTAAAATCCTGTCATAGAGACATCTGTAAATGATACTGTAACCAAAGGCCATAGCCAGACTCCAAATGTAATTATGTATAAGACGACAAAACAGAAAAAGTTCCAGACTTAATTAACATAGTGGAGATTAAATAGATTCAATGGACATTATATTTAGAAAGCCCCAACATTGAACAGGCATGTAATGCAAATGCAGTATTTTTCTTTGCACCACAAACAACACTAGTCATGAATGAAAGCATGCAACAATTGATTAAAACCCTTCCTGAAACTGTGGTGTGTTTCCCTTCACACAAATACATCATTGATGATATTACACAGCTCCATTAATGAAGAGGCTAAGCCAATGCCAGGCTAATAACATGAATAAAGAGGACAATTCCTTGTCACCAACCAGAACCTGCTCTTTTTTCTTTTTTTTTTGTTCTGGGTTTAACACATAAAACTTTTCATGTCATTAGGTTTTTTCCCAGTTTGAGATATTTTCCAGGAGTCTATTTTTGTTCAAGTGCTGGAGGGTTGGTGACTTACGTTCTGGCCTTTGGTTGGCAATGTCTTCTAATGCTTGTATGGATCACTGAAAGCAAATTAACAAGGGAGTCAAAAGCCAACAATCCTCAAGTCATGAGCCAGCTGCACCAAAGTATGTGTTCAGGGGCATCAACTAATATTTGCAAGGTAGTGTTGGGTAATAATAAAAAGCAAAATCTCTGGAGCCTGAGTGCTTGAGTTCAAGTTCCTGTTCCAACCCTTTCTGTGCCTTCTGCCAAGTTACTTAACCGGTCTTCACTTCAATCGCCTCAACTGCAAAAGGAAGATAATTATAAAGTCGTTATGAGGATTAAATTAGTGAATATGTATATGTAAAACACAAACATATATGCTAATTATATTGTTATATTTCATAATTTACAGTTCCTCAGGGGACATTTTCATTGTAGGACACTACAAATATTTTCTTTATTCCAAGTGGAAAGTGTAGCTTCTTTAGCAATGCCACTGGTTTTCAAACTTGGCTGCACATTGGTACCACCTGGACAATTTTTAGAAATACTCCTAATTGGTGTAGGCTACAGCCTACATTAGAATTTTTAAAGGCTTAGCAGGTTGTTCTAATATGCAGCCTACTTTAAGAACCACCAATCTACTATGTTCCTTCTTACCGAGGTGGGCCAGCTCTAGAAAATATAGTCAGAGTGAGGTTGGAGGTAAATGATGCTAATTCTTAAAGTTCCTGTGGCCTATGACAGTTCTTAATTTTTAGTATGGGTCAGAATTACTGAGAGGACTTGTTAAAATAAAGATTGCTAGCTATGCCACAAAGTTTCTGAATCAGTAGGTGTGAGATAAAGCCCAAGGGTTTGCATTTCTATTAGGTTTCCATGGAATGTCCATGCTGCTGGTACAGTGATCAGGAGTTGGGGTGGATAAGCCTATGCATGAGGCAGATAAGCCTGTCCAAAGCTTATGTATGGCCTGTGTCAGTCAACATTCTCCACAAAAACAGAACCAACAGCATATACAGATTAGACAGGTGGATGGATGGATGGCTAGCTAGCTAGACACCTATCTAGCTAGCTAACTAGATACTGGGTTTGGGGCAGTTTTTGTTTTTTGTTTTGTTTTTTAAAGAATTAGCTGATATGATTGTGAATGCTTGTTGAGCCCAAAATATTCAGTGTAGGTCAGCAGCCTGGTGTCCTAGGGTCTTACAATTTGAGTGCAAAGGCAGACTGCAGGCAGAATTCCTTATTGCTTGGGGTAAGTCAGTCTTTGTTCCATAAAGACCTTCAGCTGACTGGATGAAACCCACCCACACTCTGGAGGGTAATCTGCTTTACTCAAAGTCCACCAATTTAAATGTTGATATCCAGAGATCCAAGATGGCGGAGTAGATAAATGCTGTGCCCTTCTCCTTCATGAACACATTAAAAGTACAACTAAATTGTAGAACAATCTACTTGGAAAAGCATCTGAAGTCTAGCTGAACAGAAGTTTTATAATTAAGGATATAAAAAAGAAGCCTCGTTGAGACTGGTAGGAGGAGCAGAGATGTGAACAGGGCTGGCCTCAAGCCTCTGTGTGGTGGTTGAGAACTAAAAGGTATATCTCAGCTGCATAGGTTCCCCCCGAGAGGAGTGAGGGACCCCAGCCCCACACCAGGCTCCCTAGTCAGGACTACTGGTACCGGGAAGAGGAACCCCCACAGTACCTACCTGTGAAAAACAGTGGGGATTTTGGCCATCCCATTGAGACAGAAGGCTGCAGGAAACCCAGACATCCTCTTAAACAGCCCATGTACAGACGCACACACTCAAGGCACACACCTTGGGCTCTGGCAGAAGCACAGTGACTTGGGACAACAGAGGCACATGGGGAGCAGACTGAGGTATGTGGTTTTGAAGCCAGATGGAGGACAGTTCCATTTGCCCTGCAAAAACTGAGGAGTCCTAGGGATTTTACTGAAACATTCATTAAGAATACAAAAAACAAACAAACAAACAAACAAAAAACACCCTTACATATGCTGCCTATAACAGACTCACTTCAGATTGAAAGATACACACAGATGATAAGTAAAGGGATGGAAAAAGTTACACATGAAAATGGAAAAAACAAACAAAGCTGAGATAGCAATACTTACACCAGACAAAATAATCTTTAAAATAAAGGCTATAATAAGAGACAAAGAAGGAACCAGCCATCCCACTTCTGGATGTTTATCTGAAGAAACCCAAAATGCTACTTTGAGGGGAATGTGTGCATCCATATGTTCATTGCAGCATTGTTTACAATGGTCAAGTTGTGGAGGCAGCCTGGGTGTTCATCAATGGAAGAATGGATAAAGAGGAGGTGGTACATACATACAATGGAATATTGCTTGGCCATGGAAGGGAATGGGTTCTTGCCATCTGCAGTGGCATGGAATGACCTGGAGGGTATTGTGCTGAGTGGAGTATGTCAGACAGAGAAAGACATATGTAATGTGATTTCACTTATATGTGGAATCTAAATAACAAAATAAACAAACAAACAAAACAGAAACAAACTCATAGATACATGGTTGGCAGATGGGAGGTGGGTTGGGGGGCAGGGTGAAAAAGGTGAAGGAATTAATAAGTACAAATTGGTAGTTACAAAATAGTCATGGGGATGTAAAGTAAAGCATAGGAAATATAGTAAAAAATATGATAATAACTATGTATAGTGCCAGGTGGTACCAGACTAGTCAGGGGGATCACTTCTTAAATTATATGAATCTCTAACCACTATGCTGTACACCTGAAATTGTTATAAATATTAAATATCAACTTTAATTGAAAACTGAAAAGTGGGGGAAGGTAGAGGAATAAGAGCTCCAAATTTCTAGGTATAAAACAATTAAGTCATGGGGATGCAATGTACAGTGTAGGGAATATAGTCAATAATACTGAAATAGCGTGGTACGGTGTAAGACGGTTGCTGGATTTATCATGGTGATCACTTCTTTAGGTATATACATGTTAGGTATATAAATATAAATCCAAGAACTGTGGTGCATACCTGAAACTAATATAATATTGTATGTTAGCTATATTTTAATAAAATAATAAATGAATAAATAAATAACAAATGTTAATATCTGAAAAAACACCTTCACAGAAATATCCAGAATAATGTTTGACCAAATATCTAGGCACCATTGCCCAGTGAAACATACACACAAAATTAAGTACACATGTTCTCATCTGTACACAAGTGCTGAATCCAATATGAAAAGGAAATAAACTTTCTTCTCCAAATCTCTTTATTATTACAAATTACTACTAAAAAAATCAGATTAATCAGATGTTAGAAACAATAAGAAAATCTGAATGATCCAAAGTGACTGAGTTTAGTCAGAATCAGTGACAAAGTTCGAAATGTCTTTAGTGACCCAACAGGAACAGCTTTCTAAATAAAATTTTGAGACGCTTATGAAAGATAGACAAAAGACTCGCTTTAGGTACAATTCTGAAGCTGACTTTTCTTCTCCTCCCCAGCAACTCCTCCATATTGGTGACAGCCCTTAAGCACTGGTTTAAACCCTGTAGGTTGTCCTGTTCTCTCCATAGAAACGTATCTGTCCTATGTTCCAATGCCAATGATTTCTAATTTTAGCTGTAAATATAACAATAAACCAAACTAGAGTGTTAATATGCCATAAAGTACAGAGAGGACTTGCTGACATTGACTGATTTTTATGTGGCCGAATAAATCAAACTCCTGCCAACATTATTTTTCCAAAGAGCTGCAATGGACAGCAGAACAAAGCACAAGAAGGAACTTATTTTTCACTCTGGGGTCTATTGCAAGATTAGAATTAGTGGGAGAGCTTTTTCAAAACATATGCTATATAACTATCCACCCAGGATATATTAATATGCCCAGTAATGGGATTGTTCCAGATAATTCAAATAAAACCCTCCTCCCACCCCCATCAGTGGTTCTCAATTCTAATTGTGTATTAAATCGCTTTATGAGGTTTTATGATATACAGATGCTAGAGCTCCTCCCTAATCCAATTAAAACAAAACGTCTATGATGGCTGGGGAATCGCTGTATTTTAAAAGTTCCCAGGTGATTCTAATATGCAGTCAAGGTTGAGCACCACTGCCTTATATTAAAAAGAAACTGTAAAACATGAGATCACTGAGTTTGTAAGGAAAACAGACACTACTATTTATCATAAAATAAATAAAACCTTTACAGTATTAGTTTCACATGTTTAGTTACAAACTTTATACTTATAGCCAAAGGATGTTAGGAACAGCTTAGTGTGGGGTGAAGCTTTGGAAAAAAACAAATGGAGATCTTCAGCACTTTATAACTTCCCATTCTCTCAGCTTTATAATTTTGATTTATTGAACATTTCTTATTTAAAAACTTTGATTTATTGAAAAATTCCACTATGAGTACGCAATATACCAGGTTCTTAGGCATCACAATAATTTTTAAAATAAAATAATGATTATAAATAGAGTTCTTTTCTTCTTTAATTGGGCTTTTTGTTTGCTAATCTGATGAGCTTGAAAGACAAATACCCTGCAACCATCTGCAGTGTTCTTGTAACGTTGGATCAAGTAGAGCAGAAGTCCTGTTTTAAATCAACTGAGGAATCTCCAGTTCCAGCCCAGACACAAGCTCAGTAAGTATTATTGATTGGCTGATGGAGGATGAATTGTTTTAACCTATTTACTTTATTTTCTAAGGTGTTTTAAATGCATATATCTTAATACATATATTTAAATAAGATGTATATTTAAACACTTTGATTTTTAGAAAAGCGACATAAACCTTCAGAAAACTTTTACACTGCAAAATAATTTGTCAGTTTCAAAGAGATAACTTTGAAAAGCTCAAAGAGTTAATGTATACAAAGAATAAGAAATATCGGGGAACTGTTATTCACAAATAGTTCAGATTTTAGATTCAAAAATATGTTAGGTATCTGAAAAAAATTATAGCTAGTACAAATCCTTATTCAAAGGAAGCAACCTACAGATCAACAATATAATGTAAGTGTGAAATTGTAAGTGGAGTAGACAATTATCTCCATGGTCAGATAATAAAGGTGACTGCTATAACGCCATACTTCCCCACAAAATCCCATCAATTATGACTGAAATGCCGCCAGTGTTAAGTATAGCGTTAAGCACCGATCACTTGCAGCAAATGCTCCTGAGAAAACTAGTAGTCCCATTGAATTAAAGTAACTTTATCAGGCTATGGCCTGAAAGCACTTAATATGAAGAATGGAATTAAGAGCTTCCAGACATCATCAAAGCCCAGCTTTGTCTCCTCTTCAGAAATTGAAATTACGATACTCACACTTTCTCAGGATCAGTCTCGCCATCTGAAAAGATACAAATAACACAGTAGAGCCCTGGAAAGTTGGAACCACATACAATTAGACATATTTGAACATAATATTTATAGCTGAAAAATTTGAAAATCTATTTTTCACATACCTTTAAATGTTTAAGTAGAAAAAATTGTTTGACAAGAACAGTGTATTCAAGAATTTGAGGGAAGACATCAGGGTAATTAACCTGTTAACAGCAAAAATAAAATTTACAATGACTATCAGAAAGCCAGGGGATAGTCTACAATAAATATGAATATCACATTTACATTATTTCAATACATTTTAATATAACACAAATCATTAATATGTAATTCTCAAATGGCTAATACTGGTGATACTTTTTTTTTTAATTTATTGGGGTGACAATTGTTAGTAAAATTACATAGATTTCAGGTGTACAATTCTGTATTACATCATCTATAAATCCCATTGTGTGTTGGTGATACTTTTAATGTTGCATTTTGTTGCATTCATTTTAACTTTTCAGTAAATTGTCATTTTGTTTGCAATTGTACCATAACTAAGTTAATTACACCTATATTTGCAAATAGAAAAAGAGTAGATGAGGTTGTAAACCTAATATTGATAATTAACTTTGATGATTTTGCATACTAATTATTATATGTAATTATTTTATAATCTTATAATTGTATTCCATTATTTATATAATTATAACTAATATTATATTCATGGTATGCATAATTAAAATGCAAGTATTTGATATTTTGAATGAATGAAATTAAAGCATTTGACCATATTATATGTGTGTGTTATTTGTACAAATCTGTTTTGATATTAATATTCTAATGCCTCTTCTATCTTAACTTTGCAATACAAGGTTTTTTGTTTTATTATAAAAATAATTATGAAATGTTACATTTAAACATTAGGTTCATATAGATCTCTGTAGAAGTAAAACTAAAAATTTTTTTTAATTAGATTTTATATTTTAGAGATACATACCGAAATAGTAATTGGATTTGAACACATCGTAAATAAAAAAAACATGAATTATTATGAGCCAAACAAATGTTTTTAATTTTAAATCTGTTACGATATTTACAATTTCAGTAAGTGAAAATATATGCAAACCGCCCTAAGTGAGAATTCCCCCACTGCTATTGTCATGCAAGGACTCTGGTCCTGCTCCCCGCACAAGAAAGCAGGATATGGTGAGGCCGAAAAAGGAACACCCACGGAGCCACAGATAGGGGAGTCATACCATTATATTCTCGCTGGTGGCTGGGTTGGAGACACAGGACGCAAGATCCACACAATCTACAATCCGCAATCCGCAGTCTGCTTCTCTGCCAACCAACCAACCCTCCAACGTAGCCAAGGCAGTTATATTAGTGGTTAATGGCTAACCGGTTACAGCTGACGGCCAACTATTTACAGCTGATGGCCATCTACTACCTGAACCAGCACCTTTCCACATGAGGCTGAGAGCCTGGAAACTGCTCTTCTGGCTCTGTCCCCACAGTTGTATTACAGTCATTAATATGCCATTCATTTTCTACATAGTGTGGCCTCATTATCAGCAAGTTTCTAAAATCTCAAAGTAAGGTTATCTTTGAAAGGATCAAAACCACAATGAGATATCACCTCACTCCAGTCAGAATGGCTATCATCAACAAGACAAATAGTAACAAATGTTGGAGAGGCTGTGGAGAAAAAAGAACCCTCATACACTGTTGGTGGGAATGCAGACTGGTGCAGCCGTTATGGAAGGCAGTGTGGAGGTTCCTCAAAAAATTACGAATAGAATTGCCATATGACCCAGCAATCCCTCTCCTGGGTATCTACCCAAAAAATCTGAAAACATTTAGAGATAAAGACACGTGTGCTCCAATGTTCATTGCAGCCTTGTTTATGGTGGCCAAGACATGGAAACCACCAAAATGTCCTTTGATAGATGAATGGATAAAGAAGTTGTGCTATATATACACAATGGAATACTATTCGGCGGTAAGAAAAGATGATATAGGAACATTTGTGACAACATGGATGGATCTTGAGAGTGTAATGCTGAGCGAAATAAGTCCGACAGAAAAAACAGAGAACCATGTGATTTCACTGATATGTGGTATATAAACCAAAAGCAACAAAAGAACAAGACAAACAAATGAGAAACAGAAACTCATAGACACAGACAATAGTTTGGTGGTTGCCAGAGGGTAAGGGGGGTGGGGGGTGGGGGGTGGGAGATGAGGGTAAGGGGGATCGAATATATGGTGATGGAAGGAGAACTGACTCTGGGTGATGAACACACAATGGGATTTATAGATGATGTAATACAGAATTGTACACCTGAAATCTATGTAATTTTACTAACAATTGTCACCCCAATAAATTTAATAAAATAAAATTAAAAAAAAAAAAGGATGAGCTTTGGAGGCACACAGTCAGAAGAGAAATTATTAAACTAGTATATATAATTTAAAACATTGTTTTTATATTAAAATAAATACTGATAACATGGACATAAGAATAATTCCATAAATTTTTTAGGATTAAATAGAAGATAGCAAACATATTTAACACAACTGCTTCAGGCTACACTTCAGCCACCTGGGACATTCACCACTCTGCTCTGCTTCCAGGACGTCTGAGAAAATATTTGAGAAGTATGCCTGTATTCTTTGCCCCTTATTCACCGAGCTGTCAACTGCATCTCTTACCCTGCATTATACAAGCAAAACTTTGTTTCTTTGATTAAATTCAACAGGTAATAAGAACTTACTATGAACCCAGCATTTTATATACATTCGTAAGGATACTCAAGGATTAGACATAGGAGTAGTAATGGAGGAAAGAAAGAAAGCATAATAATGTTTATATCTTACAGACTCAATAAGCATATATGATAGAGGCACATGAAATAACACATTTTAATAAACCTCACAATAGTTTCCACAAATAATAAAATAGTTACTATGCTCATATGGGAAAGGGAAAAAGGCCTGAGATTAGAGAGAGTAGCAGACAGTACTTAAGAAAGGAGACTTACTACTTTTGTTTTTAAAAGACTTGGATAGAGAGGAAGGGGGCAGGCTTCCCCATTTGGAGGAACAGCTTGAGTAAAATAATATAATTGGCAATAATCAGGGTTTGAAAAACATTAAAAAGAGAGACAATATTGGTCATGAAAGACTGAACAAGAATGAAGATGAAAATAAAAGATTATTTTTAATTTTCAAACCAAGGAAACAATGCCACAGTAAGTCTGAGAGGAAAATGCATGAAAGAAAAGCTTGCATTTGAGTTTGAATATGTTGAATTTTCTGTCATTTTGGGGACAGCCAGAAGAAAATGAAAAGTGGTATTAATGCCTGACCAACATGAGAAGTGATGACAGGAAAAGATGGCTGCTACCATTTCTGCTACCGGGAAAAGCACAATCACTAAAATGTTTAATTATTTTGACCATGGCCTCTCCTTTCAACACAGAAACACAGAGCAATGGATATTCTCAATGAATGTTTCAGTAAAATCCCTAGGACTCCTCAGTTTTCAGCATCTCTAAAGAATGAAGTTCAGCTTAGGGACATGAAGTCAATCCTCTTCCCATAGCTTTTCTTATAGGCTAACTTTCCCACATGTACCATAAGTTTGTCTGCCTCTTGCCTGGGTCCTAATTCATTAACTTGAACTTTACTCCGAGGACACTAGGAAACTGTGTCTGGTGAAGGGTTCTAGAATATCAAGGTGAAGAGTATCATGATCACACTTCGATCCGTGCACTCCTGGAAAGATGGCCTGGTGCAAGCTCCCCACCAGAAGATAAACAAAATGACCACAAGAGATTCTTACATCAGGCAACCTGATGTCTTCTAGAAATACAGAGCAACCCAAGTAACAACCAGGCCCACGTGATCCAGGCTCAGCTCAGACTTGTGGTCAAAAGAGCACAATAGAGTAACCAGAAGAAATTAAAAGATTCAAATTAAAGATGTCATTTTAAAAATTGCAAGAGTATAGAAGCATACTTTAAAAACCACAAATCATCTTAAATATCCATTCTCCCTATCTGTGTCACTCTTAACATTCCCCACATGGATAGCAGCAACTCCTAAAAATTGTCCTCTCTGATATTCTCAACTCCCAACCAAGCATTCTCCTCAGCTCCAACATCCCATGAGGGTTTTTATCTTTCTTTCCTCTCACTTTCCTTCTATCGCTATTCTTTGATCTCTTCCCAAAGTAATTACCCCATCCTCCCTTTATCTTATTTCTTTCTTCTTTTTTTTTCATTGTCTCAAAGCGGCATCCCAGTAACATAGGAACTGAAAGAATTCTTCTTGGAAGTCAGGAGCAGGGAGAAAACAAGGGGGCAAATGTGGAGAGGGGTAAACATGCACACATTAACATTTTTTCTTCTCATCACATGTAAACGCTTAGTTTCAAATAATTTACTGTAATTATGTTTTATTTTGTTCTCAAAATCCAGGCTCTTCAGAAGACAATCAGAATTCTCAGGAGGTCGCCTGATCATTCTCTTTTAGGATCCCTTGGGCTTTTGGAATCAGTGGGAAACTGACTAGAAATCTCCATATGTCAAACCACAGAGACCTCAAGAGTTCTCTAAACTTGGAGGTGCCAAATGTCTTCAGGGCTTCCCCAGCACCTAAGACAAAATGCCGTGACACAGTTTAGTGCCAGGTGTGCACAGATCTGTGGCTCTCCACATTGCTGCTCACCAGAAAGCAAGCAGGGAATTTCTGTCAGCTCCAAAAACTAATAAGCTGACTTTTCCACATTGTCTCTTTTTCTCCCACAGACTTTATTTCTGTCCCATTTTGATTTGACTGAGTAAGAAAAATTTCGATTTCATGATTAATCAAAAATATTTAATTTTTTAAATGTTAGAGTACTACTAAGAAAGAAAAACCCTATAAAAATGAAGAATACACTCCTTTTTGTATTTCTAAAATGTCCAAGGAATTTTAGGTTATTGGTAGTAAACATCAAGCTAACTAGAGATTTTTATGTGAATCACTAGTTTAATTACATAAAGTGTAATGATACAAAAATAACAATGTGTTAAACGCAATTTAAAGTGTTCTTTGTTTAGTGACTACCAGAAGGTAAGGTGGGGGGGGGTTCCTAGAAGAGGAAAAAGGGGGTTGGTCAAGCACATGGTGATGGAAGAAGGACTGACTCTGGGTGGCGAACACACAATGAAATATATAGATGATGTTTTATATAAATGTGCACTTGAAACCTATATAATTTTACTAACCAACATCACCCCAATAAATTTAATAAAAATAAATGAATAAATAAATAAAGTATCCTTTGGCACATTGTGGGACCTTGATAAACATTCATAAATGAATCATTCTCCTTCAAGAGAGTAAATTATTAATGGTGGTTGCAGATAATATTCTCTTTATTAGAAAACTAAAACATTACTTTTTTTCTAAAAAAAACAAAAAAAATTCTTTAAGCAAATTTGCTTTAAGGAGTCCAATTTTGGATAGTTTATTTGAATCATGTTCTCTATGATAATAATTGCACGCATTTTAATAATTACTATAAATGTATCAGGGAGTGCTACATTCTTAATCTTCATTAACAGAACAAGAAAACACAGTACAGTGAGTTCAGAGGTATAGGGGTTATAATTATGGTAGAACATGTTAGAATATTCCCTACTAACTCCCTACTCAACTCTCAACCTGTCTAGTATACTACAATTATGTGATGGGTAACTGTCCATTATATCTACTCAACTATTTATTCAGCTGAGTAAAGAGACATAGAAGTAAGTAGCGCCAAGTAGTTTCAGATTTTACCTAAGTGCTAGATTTTTTTAAAGATATTGTTGAATTATAATTGTGTAGTAGATAACAACTAGATGAAATAAATGAAAATCATACAGTATGAATGAATTCCTATTTAAAGCATATGATGTACCACTTACCTCTTAAGTGACATGCTGAATACTTTAACTTGGATGGAAGAAAATTTGAAATAAGGTTTCTTAATTTTAGATAGCTATTCTGTGAATGCATACATTTAAAAGCACTGTAAAGTATCACCTCTAAGACACCATTATATTTGCAGAGAGCATATTCTTAGGTCACAAAGTTATGATTCATGTATATCAAGTCACTTAGCACTGCTGGCAAGTATTGCAAGCCTGAAATATAAAACAGAGAGGATAATAAAACTTTAACAAGCAGCAATAAAACTAATGAAATATAATCTCGAATATACCACTCTAATTCATCCAGAGAGGAAACACAATCACCCAATCCTAAGGATAAGGAAATGAAGCCAGTTCCATAAAAACACGTATTCATCATACTAACATGGATCATTTTAGAATTAGAACTAAAAGAGAATTCAAGCTGGTTACAGTAGTATAATTATTGTGGCCAAATAGATGAGGATGACAGGATGAAGCAACAGTTCACAAATGCTTATTTTGGCTCCGTATTTAAAGCTATAGAAATGAAAATATTGATGTTATTTTTAATAGGGATAATCTTTCATGCTGAGGACAGAGAAATTTCATGATAGATTGAGCAGCATTTAAGAAGTTAGTTATGACTTCCAAGATCAATATGTAAGTGGGTCATAAGTTTATTTACATACAGTTTGCATGTACCTATAATAACCAAGCAATCTAGTCCAAAGTAACTCAGGTTGATGTTTATTACTGTGTTCCTTGAGGTTGTAATTTGACAATTGTTTGTTCCTCCACCCCTATTCTTTAGTTCTTCGTGGCTGGTTTTGAGAACCTAGAACTCCAAATTTAAAAATAAAGGAGGAGAGACAGGGAGAGGAAAGGAAGAATGAGAAAGGGAAGAGTGAATGAGGAGGGAAAGTTGAGAGAAAAGATATAATTTGTTACATGAGTTCTTTCTCCGTAGCTTTGATGTTCTGCACCCAAAAGTTATTTAAGGTAGTAAGCTAAACAGAGAATGGACTTGACAAAGTTGAAATCAGAATAGACAAGATTTTCTTTTAATAGACAACCTCTGTGATAGTGCACATGGTAGAGTTTACACATCCAAATAAATTAGTAAGGGAAACAGGTCGATAGTTGTCCATTCTCAGAAGCATCAACGACAACTAGGAGTTCTGTGCTTAATTTCCACTGTGGGAAGATTTAAGAGAAATTTAGAGGAATTCACATCAGTAATTGACTTCCATCATCCAAGGAGGCTGAGGAAACACATAAAGTCAAGTGGGGTCAAATAATGAATAAAGCAGGATATGAGACTCTGTTCAAGTGTGTTTAGATAAGTAAAAGTAATGAAGAAGAACAAGATGGTGTACAGAGATTATATAGAAGTTTGGAATTTCTGTTAATCAAAGGGCAACCTAAATGGACAAGTAAGATCATCTTCCTTATATAACCAACTCAGGAACAGTGAGATTATCTGCTTCAGGATGAATTGACTAAAACATTTTTAAAACCTCAAATTAATAAGGTGTTTGAAAATAAAATATAAAGAAATAAGATGTCACATGAAATGTGACTGATGAATGAATGAATAGGAATGCTGTTTTCTTTTGTTAACCTTACATTCTATGAGTAGAAAACAATATATGAGGTTTAACTCTAATGCAAATAATAAAATTCATCTCACTTTCTGTTGTCTCATTTTATCTTTTTAAAATATGTGTACTTTTTCCCATTGGTTTTATTTCAGTTTGGTGGACAAAATTTCTATCATTCTTAAAATTATCCCTTTCTAAATGGTAACTTTCATTCCTTCTCAACTATCCTGAAATTTTAAAATCTAGATAATGTATTGTTCATTTTTAAAATGATAATTACTTTATTACTTACATACCTCTGAAGGATGTCCTGAGAATTAATAGTACAAGAAAAAAAAACACTTAATAGAAATGATATTTCTAATCATTCTTTTCATTAAAAATAAAACCAAGACAACAATGCCTTTAACATCTATCACTGATTACTAAAAATTCTATTAGTCTCTGGTGGAGGAGGGGAAAACCTCAATATAAAGAGCATAACTTGACAATATTTTTAATATGAAGAATGTTTTGTGGAATAGGAGAACCAAATTAGGTCACGTTCATGTTTTAAACAGATAATTTGGGTTGTTACATTATACAGCTTGAAAACAAGCTTTCATTATAAGACATTCATGTAGCGCCATCATGTGGTAAAGCAAGCACATACCAGTTTATTTGAAATAGCATGAAGTCTGAAAAGAGAAAGGATGTGAAATTTGGTGGATTTAGTTCATAATGAGAACCTTCATCATATCAAGAATAGCCTAGAAAGAGTTAGCTGTAGTAATCTCACGCTATAGATCTAAGCCAGGCACTTATTTCCCAGAAGCGCCCAGATAGAGTGTTTGAAGTGAGAACCAAGTCAGCATAGCTGAGAATACCTCAGGCAGCAAATAGCATTTCCCATTTCAGAACTGTTTAATCTGTTGACTATTCTGGATATCTTATATAAAAGGCCTATCAACGGTTCAAAGTTGTGTTACTTATATAATTATTTCCAAAATCACAAGTTACAGTCAAAATGATGTTTTATAAACATAGTGCCTTTTTATCTGACTAAAAAAATCTGTGTACATGAATAGACAAGTTTAAGAGCACACGTGGGCTGAATCAGAGCAATTTAAATTGGAAATATTAAACACATAGCATGACACTGTACTTTTCTCACTTAGATGATTTGCATCTATTTTCAAAAGTACAAAATCAAACTTACGTTCCACCTCTCTTCTACTTAATTTTCAATATCATCTCTAATACTGCGGGATGGGTACAATCATTCAAATCATGATGAAAATGAGACTATTTTAATGAATTTCTATTTTATCAGTTAAAATTTTTCTTTCAAGTTCAGAATATGGAAATCAAAAACACAAGTTGGTAAAGGACTGATCCAGGATTTAAATATGAAAAGTTTTTCTTATAAAGCCATGTTAGTTTGTTTTTTTCCAGAAATAAATCATTACTAAAATTTAAATATAGTAAAAACTACAGAGAACTGCAATTTGATTACTGACCTCTCTTACTTTAGAAAACATTAAATGAGCTGGTGAGATTTTTGCCTTTAAATGAGAATATAGAGAGAAATGTGATCATTTAAATTCCATTGTTTCATATAGTGCTTTAAGAAATTCCAAGTGCTTACAAACGTATTATCTCAGATTATAAAATTTAAATACACAAATCAACTTTGTGGGACAAAATCCTAATTTACTTTTCTATTTTCCCTTCTCTATTGAACACCAACAAGTTGTTCATTAGATTACAAAGATATAAAATTATCAACAGATATAAAATCAGAAAGAACATAACTATAAATCTAAATTTTGGATCTCAAGCTGTCACCACTTCTATTACTTCTTTCTATTAAATATAGTGACTTTCTACAATATGTTCATAAGTTTATGACAGTTTTACATAAAATAAGTTTGTGCTGATGACTTTTAGTAGAAAAGAAGGGTATCTGTAAATGAGAGAAAAGGAAACAAACAAACAAAAAAATTGACCTAGTAAGTAGATACCCTAATGAAGGGGAAAAAAAAAAATGTATTGAGTAGAGATGGAGTTTAAATGGCTAATTATATGTTATGTTGACTTTACTTCAATTAAAAAAAAAAGTGAGAAAAAGTGAGAGCCTTGAAAGCAAGTAATCAAGATTAGTATGAGACAATAGGAAGGAAGAGAATAGAAGGCTCGAAGGCTATGACGTGTTCTACCAGATGTGTTACAGTTTTGTTTTGACCTTACTGACATGAAACAAATGAAGACTGCAACATGAGTGTATCTTCAAAAATAGACAGAGAAAAAAAGCAGTATTGCAGGCAAAAATATGAAATGTACAAAAGGAAAAAATATCGTTGGATATTGGGCTTTTAAGTCAGAAGGGGAAAAGCAGGTCTGCTAAATGTAAATAACTGGGGGGTTTCTCTTTGTGACTGAGTAGAATTCATTTGAATTATTCCCAAGGATGTCAAAATAATGATGAAACACTTCTTTGTATAAGTATCTGAAACAGAAAATGACGTGTCCAGGTTGATATAAAAGTTGAGGATTTCCTTTGAGACAGTTCTGTCAAGATTTGTGGAGTGGGCTGCTCTGTAGTAATAAGAGTCATCTGTGTTGCCTGGGACATGAAATTCCAAGAATGAGGAGGAAAATAGGATGCATCTTTGCATGTCAATGTCTTCCTTAGATGGTAATATCTCTTTACAGTGCAAGGCCTTTTCCCCTAAATCATCCTGTTGTGGACTGAAGTAGGGACAGCTCTTTCTTGCTTCATTATAGACAGAATACAAGCACAAAAGGCTTCGATATTTCCTTTGTCTTCTGCAAATGTTCGGCTACAAACACTTAGCTCCAAAAAACTTCACTGTCGAGTTATTCTCTCTTCTGGACGAGATAATGGTGAGGCCCAATATACTCATCTGAGCATGCTGAAAAAAAAGCTTACTAAAATTTACACATCTCATTCTTTTTTTAAATTTTATTTTTTATATTAGTTTCAGGTGTACAAAACAACATAATGATTAGATATTTACACCCTTCACAAAGTGATAACCCCCATACTCCTCGTTCTTTTTTACCTTATTCCTGCGCTCCCTTTGACCTTCAGTGGTGCCTCATGATTTTAATGAGGCTGGATTTTTCAAGCATCCATGGTACTTGGTATTTTCGTATCATTGGTATTTTCTGAGGCAGTGAAGTTGTCTGGAAACCACTGTGGATAAAAAGAATAATTGGCATTTTCCCTGTACATAAAATGTTTGCAACCTAGTTGGAGAGGAAGTAAAGCAAGTCAATATAAACAATAGAATTTATTTATTTATTCAACAAATATGTATAGCTTACCAAATGCCAGGTACTGGGGTACAGGTAATGCCCCTCCCTTCATAAAAATTATAGTCTATGGAAGTACATGTAAATAAACAGGATACATGCAAGTGTATACAAATGTGGTTAAGTGCTGCAAGGGAGAATGGATACATTGATTTGGGAAAGTGGGAATTAAGGTGGGGAGGGCTCTGTTAGTGGAATGAAAAACATCATAGGCCAAAGCAAAATGATGGAAACACATGGATTACATGGCACCTATGAAGGGCCACTAAGTAACTGACCTAATGAGATGGAAATGACGTCTGGGGACAGTGGGGGGGGGGAAAGATTATGAAGGACCTTGGAAACCCTCTAGAGAACTTGAATGTAAAACAAAGCAATTAGTGGCTAGGGAAGTAGTCTGTTTTTACAATGCATTTAGCAACAGGACTCAACCCTTTTGTCTATAGTGAGGATTTACTCTTTATACTATGCCTGTAGAATTTTGCAGGTGGTGAAAACAAAGTCAGGGAAAGGAACTGAGGACATACAGCAATTTGTCACATTTGTCCCTAGTTACCATGGGTTTTATGTACTAAACTGAAAGCATAGTGAAGAGAAAGTGGAAGCAAAGTGCTACTTTAAAATCTAAGTTAACACCAAAAATAAAAACCATCTAATCATATTATTGAATTTGAAACAACTCATAATAAATATTTTGAGCTTCTTTTCTCAGGCCTAAGATATACTTGATTATGGTATACTTTTTATTATGCAATTAATCGAGCTAAATAGTTCTTATATTCGAAGTATTGTTGAGTAGTTCCGTGAATGCAGAGTAATAGAGAATACCTAGAATAATTTTGAAACTTATGTTCTTTTCCTGACTTTACCTCAATATGGTCATGAAGACCACTTTTCTAGATCTAATAGCCTAACATTTTCCAGTTTATACTCAGGCATATTAAATGTAAGTAATAATAAAGTAGATAAAGCTATGTTTCTGAAAGTAGTCTTATTAATTAAAACTGATTTTTCCTTAATATTTGAGTTATTTTGTATCTCCCATTCTGCCCACCCAAAGAAGTATCATATTTGTTTTTAATAAAATCGATTTCAAAAATTAAAAAAAAAAAACAGAAGAACAAAGCATTAAATAATAACTGCGTATATAATTGACCAGACTATGGAAAATAATTTTTATTTGGATGAGTTTATGGTTAACAAATGAGATTCAAGTTGAATATGGAATTTCAGTTTAGCATTGTTTTTTTAACTTTCTAAACCACACAATCAGCTATCTGAAAATTATACAGGAGAATCACGATATATCAATGCTTTAAAGTAATTTCTGCAGGAAGCAACTATTTTAATGCTTTCAGAGGAAGCGCATCTAAATGAATTACGTTAGTTGATAATATCCTAGGTTACTTGCTATACATAACTTATGAGAGTCAGAGAATCTATTTCTTTTGTTAAATGAACATTGACATGAGTACTTAGTTGAACAGCATTTCTGTTTTTTGCATCATAATAAATCTGAATGTATGTTCTAGTGGTGTTGGTGAAAATTGCAATGGTGAAAACATAGAATAAATACATTTTTCAAGGTTTTCAAATTTTCCCCTTTTCCCGGAACAGATCCTCCGCCACAGCCCTGAGCAGGTAGCCTCCAGAACTATGAGACAATACATTCTTTTTCAAACCACCAAGCATATGCTATTCTGTTTAGCATCTCAAGCAAACTAATACATAATCCTTTCAAACACATATGATCATCTCCCTATCTTTTTCATCATGGTCCTTAATCTCTTCATCTTTATACTTAAAGAATCTCTTCATCTTTATACTTAAAGAATTTGGATTCATTCTTCAAACTAGCATAACATGAATAACAAGAAAAAATATCTATACTTATTCTACTTTTGAATATAGAAATGTCACAATAGGAAATCTGACAATGAAGTTCGCAAACTTGTTACAATGATGTTGCTAACTTTTTTTATATATCAGAGGCATTATTCATTATGAATTTATACCAACTGGACAGTTAACCAAGTTTACTATTTGGAAGTCCTGCAAAGGCTGCATGAAATAGAGAAAAACGACCTGAACTTTTTACCAAAAATTAATAGCTCTTACATCACGACAATGCACCAGCTCACACAGCTCTGTCTGTGAGGGAGTTTTTAGCCAGGAAACAAATAACTGTATTGGAACACCCTCCCTACTCACCTGATCTGGCCCCCAATGACTTCTTTCTTTATCCAAAGGTAAAGGAAATATTGAAAGGAAGACATTTTGATGGCATTCAGGAATTCCAGGATAATATGATGAAAGCTCTGATGGCCATTCCAGAAAAAGAGTTCCAAAATTGCATTGAAGGGTGGACTAGGCACGGGTGGACATCGGTGCATAGCTTCACGAGGGGAGTGCTTCGAAGGTGACCATAGTGATAGTCAGCAATGAGGTATGTAGTATTTTTTCTAGGATGAGTTTGCAAACTTAATTGTCCAACCTCTTACACTACAAATAAGAACATTTTATTTGAGGAATACAAGGCTAGTTCAATATTAGGAAATCTGTTGATGTAACTATCTAGAGTATATTAAAGGAGAAAAAAATCATCGCAATGGATACTGACACAATGTATGATAAGTTTCAATAAGCAATCTGCAAAAAAAATTAAAACACTAGAAAAATATAAAGTATTATTGTTAAGTAATTTATAAGTAAATTGATGAGTAATAGATTTAGAAATCAAAACTAAATTTCAACACAATGGTGAAATACCAAAAGTAACCCCATTAAAATCAAGAACAATACAAAAGTGACTGTTAATATTAGGTTGGTGCAAAAGTAATTGGGTTTTTGCAATTATTTTTAATATTTTAAACTGCAATTACTTCTGCACCAACCTAATAATAATATTCAGGAAGTCCTAGCAAATATAATAGAAAAAAATAAATTAAGTATAGTATGCAGAGAAGGAAAACTATTATTTTAATAATAGTAAAAACAGTAAAACAAACAAACAAACAAAAAACAACAAAGAAATCCACTGAAAGATATTCCAATCAAATAGAACATTCGGTGAATTGATGGCATGTAAGATAGATGACAGATGATACTTAGTATGTATTATATATAAAATTCTCCTAGACTTCATTGAGAAAGACAACTCATCCAATAGCAAAATATGCAATAAACAAGAAAATCTCTTTCCCCAAACAAAACAATATAAAATTCCAATAAATATATACAAAGTTGCTCAACATTATTAGTTATCTATAAAATGCAAATAAATACAATAAGCTACCACTTTTTCTCACCAGATTAACAAAACATTAAAAATATTAACAATATCAACTATTGGTGAGACAATGGGGACAGTATACAATGGGGATATGAATTTTGAGAAAATAGAAATTAGTGTAGAAATTTGGAAGGGATTTGAATCTCTCTCAAATTTTTAAATTAACATTTATTTTCACCCTGCAATTTCAACTAAAAAGTACCATACAGTTCACAATGCTTATTTATTTATTAATGTACATATTTTAAATTATTTCACATAAAACATGTATAATATTTACAATTTTAAGCAAAACAAAGGTATTTTTTTAAGTAATGTCTGAAATGCGAGGTTTCTAGCTCAGTAAAATTGGTGAGTTCTGAAATATTTTGGTGTCTACTTGATAAACCATTTAGCTAAGGCTCATAGATCTGTCAGTCTGAAAGCATAAAAATCATAAAATTCAAGACAGTATTAGAGTGGAATCTTACTGCTAGTATAAAGTACATAAGTCACCATAAATTGTGTTTAGAATTTGTAGGAGAAATACAGATATTTGTTCATACTTTTTTTTCTAATTTTAGAACATTAGTCTTTAGGAGAATATTTAAAGTAATTTCTTTTTAGTTGCAGCTTTTGTCAACAGGAGATTTGAGCTATTTGTTTATCTCTACATACCAAAATCTTCAAAATCCCATTGTTGAGTTCCTAGTAAGCTAAAAAAGAGTCATGGCAATTTTAACAGCAACATAGCCCTGTCCGTCTAGAAATCCATGTAGCTATGTCTACGCAACATTACAGAGAGCACTTGTTTATATTCCAAACTTCTAATATGACCAAATAGAGCAATAAAATCAGAAAGTGTGATAATTCGCAAAGAACCAATCATTTAAACAAGTTTTCCAAAGACTCTCTAAACCTCTATAAAGATAAATTCAAGAGAAAATGTGATATTTTAGTCCAACAGGGGTTGGGATTTTTTTTTTTTTTTAACATTGTTTAAGAGCTCTAAAAGGCACAGCATGAACTTGTAGAAGTGTCTGCCTCAGCAGCTCCCACTGCCAAAATAGTATTTCCTTAAAAATGGAGCAAGATTCTTTAGAAAAAGAGTTACCTGTCTGTCATGCAGGGTGTCACGCGGGGTCTCAGCTCTCACTCCCCACATAAGAATGCAGGATATAGTGAGGCCAAAAAGGAACACCCACGGAGCCATAGATAGGGGAGTCACACCACTATAGCCTCGCTGGCAGCTGGGTTGGAGACACAGGAGGCAGGAGCCACAGGATCCGCAATCCACACTCTGCCACACTACGCGCTTGCCAGCCACCATCTTCTTGCTAGCCCCCTTTTTCTGCTAGCGAAGCCATGGCAGTTATATTAATAACCAGTGGCTCACTGGTTACAGCTGACGGCCAATTAGCCACAGCTGATGGCCATCCAATCACAGTTGATGGCCATTTACTACCTGAGCCAGCACCTTTCCATGTGAGGTCGAGAACCTGGAAACTACACTCCTGGCTCTGTCCCCATACTGTCAGTGTTTTATGCTAAAAATTTGGTTCATTTTAGAACCACACAAATTTTCAGACTTTTATTTTCTGTATGAAAAGTATATTTAGCTCATTTATTTATACAACCATTATTTTGTGTAAGGTATAAAAGATCTATTCCTAGAATAAGTTATTTTTCTTATGGAGAGAAGGTGATGGTCAGTACTTTTAAATGTCCACAGGTGAGCTCACTGTGCAGCCAAGTTTGGGAACCACTGGTCTAACCACTTTATCTTCACACTACTGTTGATTGATTCAGTATTGAGGGCCAATCAGATTTTCTCTTGGAATTCTGGAACTGGGACTGAAAGATAAACATGATTATTACTCTGCCATGTACGAGCTGTGTATGACATGAACATGTAAATTCAGAAATGGTTGGCAGCCATGTTCCATAATGTTCCAGCTGAAGAATTAAGGAAACCAGCATGTATTTTTCGACCACACTGCAGTTGCTCAGAGAGAAACAGCCAGGAGAAACAATGTGAGGGAATTTCCTTAGTTCACCACTGCAATCCAAGCCTCAGGAATAGTCATTAAGCCCTTGAAATCTATACATCAACCAAATACCTTTCCAAAAGTTCTTCTTTTGTTTGAGCTAGTTTCAACTGCATATCTGCTATTGCAACTAATGGAGTTCTAATTCATTTGTGTCCGCAATAGGGAAGTATTTACTGATCAGTGTGCAGAGTCCTATTTTTGTTTAATATAACGAACTTTTTAATAGAGCTGACTATGGGAGACATGGAAGTTGCTGTTTAGACCACCTTCAAGAGAACCTGCTCAGGAGGCATAGTTGATTGACAGCCCTAGTTGTTACTCTTCTCAATCCATCTGGGCTGCTTCCCAGACACTAAGCATGATGAGGGTACTTATGCCAGGCCCCTCCTGTCTCATGCAGGACTATTCTGATGGGCAACCTTTTTGAAGAAATCCACATCAACCTCGCTTAAAACTGAGCTATGTACTGAGCTATGAAATTCTTCTCCCAACCTATTTCTTTTTCTCCTTTCAGTAGTGTCAGCCTTACCTGGCTATTTAAAGATTCTCTCTACCCATTCCTGCTCTCGCCCCCTTTTCCCTTCACAGGTGTTATTCCCAATAAATCTACTGCCTGCTATATTAGTCTGCTAGGACTGCCATAATAAAATAATACAGACTGGATGACTTGAACAACAGATATTTATGTTCTCACCGTTCTGGAGGCTGGAAGACCAAGACCAAGGCGTCAGCAGGTTTGGTTTTTTCCTAAGGCCTCCCTCCTTGGCTTGCAAAGGAATGCCTTCTCAGTATGTTGTCACATGGCCATTCCTCTGTGTGTATGCATCCCAGGTGTCCTGTCATCCTACAAGGACACCAGTCATAGTGAATCAGAGTCCTACACTTATGATCCCACTTAACTTAGCTTCTAAACTGATTTGCTGAACAAAGAGAAAATAGACTGACAGGCAAACAGTGAGCTCTGTAACAGTGGAGGTATTCATACAAAGCCTTAGAGATCACATTTCAGTGGTACTATCTGGCCTGACTGATTAGGTTTCTATTTGAATTCCAGACCCATGTACATCAGTACAAAGGTATTTGTCTGTTTTATTCACTTATGTAACCCAGGTACCTGGAACAGTGTCTGACATACTGTATGTTCCACAAATAGTTGTTGAATAAGTGAACTTATTGTTGCCCTTCCAATACGTCCACAGTTACTGGACACAATAGGTGCTTGGGTTCTGTGTGCTAGGAAATAAATTGGGAGATTGTGATGATTATGAAGCAAACAGGAGATCTGAAAACAGTGTGTGTGTGTGTGTGTGTGTGTGTGTGTGTGTGTGCTGATTTTTTTTCCCCTTTATTGCATATCCTAGAAAGTTCTGCTTGGAAGATGGAAGGTAATGAAGAATCTTCTCAGAAGTCTTCCCACATTTATGTACAATTGCAGCCTTCCTTGGCTACCACAGGTAGTTCTTCACTGGTGTGGACAATTTGACCATTGGGAAGAGTCTACATTATTATACCAGTAGCTTTCCATTAATGAGGGCCATTAAAGCTCATTCTTCCTCATTAGAGGAAGGATGGAAGGAAGGAAGGAAGGGAGGGAAGAAGGAAGGAAAGAAAGAAGAAGGAGTAAGGGAGGAAGGAAGGGAGGCAGGGAAGGAGGAAATGTGGGAGGGAAGGAGACATCCTTGCTTTCTAAGAAGGAATATAGGATTGGATGCCATGCTCCATGCACAGCACTCTTGTGAGGCTAGATAGACTGATGAGTGAAATAACAGTTAGTGCTTGAATCTTCAGATTCTTTGTCTTTTCAGACATTTCCAGAGAGTATTTTACACAACAGAGGGGAAAGTACAGTTACCAGGGAGTGTTGAGGGTTCAGCTCAAAGTGGCCTGGCATGAGAGAAAAATTTCTTTGAAAGCTACTACTTTTCTTTGTGTAGGCACTTGACAAAACCTTTCAAGAGAAATTTCAGCAACAAATTCTGAGCTTTGGGGAGATGCTGGAATTTTTAGGTGCTTGCAGGGAATAAAAAACAATATTTGATTTTTCCAGACTAATTGTTCTACATATTTCTTGGGCTATATCAAAGTCAGAAGAGTGTTTGAAATCGAGAGAAGCCCTTCAAAGGATCTCTTATTGAGGAAGGTCACGAAAGCAGCACCATAATGATTGAGTCTACCAAAGGGTGCAATTCAAGCAAGATTCTTCCTTTATGGAATCTGAGAGAAACGGCACTGTCTCTAACTCAGTAGTCTTCATAAGCTAGTCAATTTGATGTGCTGCCGGGGGTGCTCTCCTGCACTCCCAGGAGTTGCACATTGGTATTTCTAGATGATTATTGATATGCCAGCAATAGCCAATGATGCTTGGGATCCTTGTATGGCAGTAGGTTTAAAAGCTCTCACAGTTCTGATTCCAGCATCAACCTCCCACCAAAATCTTTCACCGAATCTATTTTCATACCCTTGTTTTTTTCTTGTCTTCATTGTCTTTTTTCTCCTAGTTTTGTGCACACACAGACACACACACACACACACACTCGCTCCTCACTATCCTTTTATTTGTGTTTTTCACTCTTTTGCTTTATGTCTCTCCTGTTGCGTGTGTGTGTGTGTGTGTGTGTGTGTGTGTGTACACTCACATGCACACAGGAGACAAAAGGCTGGGGAAGGGAGTGCACAAAGCTAGAGATACCCAAAAGCTGGATCTGTGGCTTGCTCCTCTGGTTATCTGTGGCAATCTCTGATTTAGTTGTCTGGGACGGGGCCAGTGAATCTAATAAGCATCTTGGGTTGAGATCCACTAGTTTAATGATGAAAGCCCTTGAAAACCAGGATTAATCATATGTACTTCATGCAATAAACAATAGATAAACAAAGGAAGTTTTCAGGATTATAGTGAAATACAATCCTTGTGTGAGACATCATCTGAAAACACTGTGGGCAACAGGACAGGACTTGGAAGCAGAGAAACTAATGGAAATTCCTATCCATCTTACCGGGCCTAATTCAAACAGCACCTCACTAAGCTTCCATTTCAAATCCATTTATCCCTCCTCATAGCCCCCTGCAAACGTTTATTTCTCTGTTGCTTCCATTGCCAAACTCGAGTCATATTGTAATTACTTGTCCATTTGTCTGCTATCCCCTAGACTGTAAATTTGTTGATGGCAGGATGAGGGCATTTTTCTCCATTGTTTTCCAAGGGCTGTACCAGAGTTCTAATTGTGTAAGTTTCATTATCAGCATTGTGTAAGAGTCATTATCAGCATTTGCTTAATTGAATTAAGTAATATCACATTTGTCTTCAAAACCATTACACTGATAATCGAGATTGAGTAACAGCAGGTTGGAGGTAGAGCTGGAGACAGAATTTGTTCACTCCAATATAGCATTTACTAAGTGGTGGGATAACTAGTAAGAATATAGGGGTGGTACAGTTTCAAATTTGGGCATGAACTCTTGTGGCAGATGTCCTAGGATGGAATCCAGCTTGGCAACTTGCTAGCTGCACATACAAAGAAGGCTAAGACTGCCAATTTTTCAGAACAGCCCACTGTTAGTCCTCTGGGCTACCTTGTACATGCCGTTAGCTCAGGAAGACACTCATTCTCGAGGCTCCAGCCTCAGCCCCAGGGTTCAATATGGCTTTGTTTCATTACATTTTGATATTTATTCTATGTGCATGTTTTATTATTTTATATGAATTATTTATATCTATATAATTTATTATTAAATTAATTATAAATTAATAATAAAGTATTTTATATCTATTTTGCTATTATTTGGGAACTTCAGATAATAATGTTAGATTCTTCCCATGTCAGTTAAATATTGGCCCAATGTCCTTCTCTTCAAATCTATTTGAAGAAGGATCAAATGTACCAAATTGTGTTTCCATCTGGAGACAAGTTATGGAATGAGATTTCAGATTGCACCCTTTGAAACTTTAGCAGGAAAGAGGATTTGTCACTAGTAAACTGCAGATTTTGTTGTACTGTTTCTCTCATTAAATTAGGGTTTTCTTGGGAGTGGGCTTGTTGTGGGAAGTAGTTGTAGGAGACAGAAATGAGTTCACTGGTAGCTATTCTTATGCACAACATAATGCAATCCCGTGCAGATCTGAAGCATTGCAGAAGTAATCGTGGCTCAGGATATGTCTCCCAGCCTCAGTGGTGTCCTGCTTGTTCCAAACTTCCCCATGCTCAGTTCCCCTCTAATTCTGACTTTCTTACCTTCACATATCTTGGTTCAGGCTTTTGACAGTGTTAATCTGATTTAGGAATCTGGCTTGTGGTGTTTATATTAATATGTACCAAAAAAAAAACCATCCTTATCGGATGCTGATCCATGTCACTGCCCTTCACCTTCACACTCTGTACACATGAACACAAGACAGCCACGAGCTGCCACTGGACCCGAGTGCATCACTGGATGAACCTCTGACCAATGCCTTTTTCTTTGGGGAAGATCCACTTTTCAAATATAAATTCTCTGTGAAAGCTTGAAGCCTGGTATAGCAAGTAACCCATGCGTAAGATCACTGTCAAATCAGTCCCGTCTGCAGGGAACAAGCTAATACGGGATCAATGATCAAAAGTTGTATTGCTTTAATTTTTTAGTACAACCTGAAAGAACCTGCTTTGTAACTCCAAGGACAGGAGTCAGAGGCCTCCCATAGGCTGACGTTAGTGTCACTTCCTATTCAGTGAGGCTTTGCTCTTCAGACATTCTACCACACAAGTGTCTACAGACACAGAGGAGGTTCTCCATAATACCTGTTGAGGAATGAATGAATTAGAAATTTCTCACACTTGTCCTTAGAGGATCTAAGTGACCCTGTCTTCTCCCAACACTATATCGATAGCAATATCAAGAAATCCGAAACAAAATCATTTCAAATATTGCAGTCTTCTGTACTAACCACAGAGACTGAAGGCATAAGAGATTTCCAAAAGAAACAAGGCAATAGTTAAACAAATATATAAAAATAGTCCTGTCTCCAGCAATAATGCCAGTTCCAAAATGAAACGAAAATTGGAAATACTTTATAAGAATCATGGGGAATGAGACTACAATTACAATATCAGACAGGGGAACTGAGGTAAATAACTGTTCTCACAAATTAACCATTATTTCTACTGATCCGTAACCTATCTCTGAAAATAGTAAGTTCTAAGGGACTCTGTAATGAACCTGTCACTTGGATTTTCTCATGACACAAAGCTCAAATAGCACCAAATATGTTTCTTGGCCTTCAAGAAACCACTGTTTTCTAACAACCCTTTAAAAGTAGGAATCTATATCTCTTGGCAAAGATCAAGATCAAAGATCAAATGAAAGATTCTTAGCCTCAGGTTTAGACACCTCCCCCACCCCCACCACCTCTAAGCCACATGTGAGCTCATCTGAAAGATAGATGACATTTATAAATGAGTCGCCGGAGCCTCTATGAAGATTACTGCATGTTGGAAAGTATTTTATTTCTGATGAGAAATGTGTAATTGATCCCTATAGCTGAGCGTATTCGGATATTACTAAATGAGAATCAGAGAGCTTCTCCCCCTCAAAACTTCATTTTTTCCTTCCTTCCTTCCTTCCTTTTCCTTTCTTTCTTTCCTTCCTTCCTTCCTCCCTTCCTTCCTTCATTTATTTATTTTTCCTCTTTATATACGTCCAGTTTTTCTACTTCCTTGCTTTTTTATATCCACATAATTATCAGTAGTTTCTTGCTGAAATTCATCACCCACAGTACATGGTGGTAATTGGGAGATAAATTATTGGGAGATGATCTAGCGCAATTTCTGTCACGAGTCAAATACTCAATACATGTTACTTTTGCTTTTCTTCTCTTTATGAGCTGGGGTGTAACAGCCATAATAATTCCTCAAATATTCAACTAAAGAACAACCATGCTTCATGTAGAGTTACATGTATGTTATGTAATTTTATGTTCTATGAAAAGATTTGATAGAATATAGACATTAGTCATACACATTTTTAAAATACAAACCAATTTATTATGTTTTACATAACATAAAATATCTATAGTGGAAAACAATTTATTTTCTAAAACTCAGTGAAACATCTGATATATGCCTAATGTGAATGGTCGGCTGAGGAGTGATAAAACTGCCACTTGAAATGCATGACCAGCAAGTATGTGGCAATCTTACCTCCTACATCAAAGACACAATATTACAAAGACACAATTTTAACTATGTCCCTCTGTAGTTCTCCTTTGATTAAAGTCTGTTCCAGTTTTCATACTTCCTTTTGTCCTTCAATAATCACATTCTGACAACTTACTCTGGAAATTAAAGTTGAGTTCAGAGAAAATTATGAACTTCCACCTTATTCATTCTTTCCATCATTAGGTTCTGCCTTTTCTAATCTAGAGCTTGTGTGATCCACACAGCCAAATTTAAGGAATGTCCCCTTTCCAGCTTTCCACACATAACCCAACACAATCTAGTATCTCATCCTCTTGGAGTTCAATTACTAATCGGCAAGATTTCCTGTGCTATTGTCATGAAAATGTGTACCACTTGTTTTTCTTAATTCAGTAAAACTACTATTTCAAATGTGAAGCCATGTGAAAAAAAGATGAAGCCAACGCTGGTCCCCCTGAGGAATTGTTTTGGAATAAAGCTTTAAGGCCTTCTGCTCAATTCAAATTAATAGGCCACTGTCTTATTCTGCCTTCGTTAGGAAAAAACAAAAACACATAAAATAGTACCTGCTATGATCAATAGTACTTAGTCACATTAACTTTTGTTTGGGTTTACTGCCTTGCCTTCTGAGAAAAAACAGATATTTAAACACTAGTTTATGATGACAAAATTGAATTTGACTTTTACAAACATAAAAATGAAGAAATATCATTTGTAGCAAAAAATTCAAATTCAAATTTTCTCTGTGTTTCATTATTTAATTTCTAGACAGCAACAGAAGTAAGAATGTTTTAATGAAATTTATATCACCAGAAAATCTTGTTTTCTTGAAAAAGGACCTTTTTAAAATTCCTAGGTCAAAGGACCATAAAATAATCAAGATCTGCACATCATAAGTAAAACCCTTCAACTATTATAGAAACACAAGTATAATTACACCCAGGAAAAAAGATGTTATCAGCAAAGAAAAGATGTCTTAAGTATTCATGTTGTTTTTCAAAACTGATGGACATGAGTGAGCTCTAATGTCATTATGTTTAGAAACGGCTTCATCCAGATCCAACTCTACACCGTTAACTTTCACTTCCATGCAGCCATTATAAAAGGCATTCACTGGTGTTGCACTGAATGGAACATCTGTGAAAACAGAATATTAAAATATTAGCCCAAGACTTTTAGCATTGCATTTGCTTACAGTTAGAGGAATTATTCAGACCTCCCAGTTCCAATCAAATTCCAGTCCTAAAGGAAAAGTTAATAATGGAATTCTATTTAATAAATTTATATTAAGAGATGCCTATGTATATAAAGGATTGTGCTTGGCACCAAATTCAGCATCCATGAGTTCCCTTGATTTCATAAACACAATCGGTTCTATCCAAACTTAAGGTAAACACATGTAAAGAAGAGTAGAAAAAAGCATATTCTTACGTATTATGTTCTACTTCATTATCATCTCTTTAAATTTAACCAACAGTTAAAGCATTGTTAAATTATTTTTTTCAACTCTAAATTATAGCTACTTGGAAATCTTTTTTAAATGCCATAATAAATATCACTTTTATTATTACTGGAATAAAATCAAATTTCTATATGTTTCCAAAGAAATAATTTCCTGCTGAGCATACAATGACAGGTCATGATGGGGAATTCATTTTTATGTAATGTTCGGTGTTCTAAAAATAACAATTTTAATAGTGCTTCAGTGAATAGTTTATGGCCTTTGGACCTTTCTACACTTTGATTCTCTTTATCAAAGTTAATACTTAGGTAAACCCTTAGATTCCTAAGAACTATGGTTCATCTTAAGAACATCCATCTCTCTATTGCTTTCTCTTTTTTTGTCATCTCTTCTCCATGAATTTTAATTCCCAATGGATATTCTTCAGCCCTTATTCTTCCTCAGTATCTTATGCAAAATTATACAGACTTTAAATTTTCTCCCTCTAAGTTGACAATACATGAATAAAGTCCACACTTTTCTGTGGGCTGATAGCATTTTTTAAGAAGCCCTTTAAAGTCTGGCTGAGTATCATAGATTATGCCCCTATTATTTAAAAACCGCAGAATCATCAATTTCCCCTGATTTTTCATTTATAACATGCCTATTTTGCGTATCAATTATAATTTATTCATCTCATAGTTTATACTTTTAATATCTCAATTTAAGGTTCCCCTTAATTTTTCCTCACACTTTTTCTAAAACCATCTTACCTGAAGTCAGTCCTTAGTGCTGTGGTCAAAGTCCTGGAACCACTGACATTTTCATAGTTTCACTTCTTTGAACTCTTTCATTGTTTGATTGCATAAAATTGCATTCAAATAAAATTATAATTCCTAATATTTAAATTAATTAATTCAAGCTAACTTAACTAACTTCCTAATAATAAATCATACTAACTCATCTATGTTTGTCTATCTACCTATCTAAATTTTTGTAGCCTATTTAGTACTATTCCCCAAAAACCCAGATAAAAATTCCCTATGTAGGAAATGAAGTCTCTGATCAGTTAAAGTGATATAATGAAGGTTACAACAAATCCAGACATCAAACTCAGAATTCTCCCCATGTGAATAACCTGAAAATTCTTTTAAAGAAATGTCTCCATCAATTTTTTGTCATTTAAAGTAAAATGTTTATGCCAATTTCATATTTTCCAATATTAAATTAAAGATAAACCTGCTTTTCCTCCATTTTTCCCCATCTTGGTAAATGAAATCTTCACCATGCTAATGCCCATGACAGATTCCTTAAGATATCCTATACCTGCCTTTCAATTGTTAAATCCTATTAATTTTGTTTCTCATATACATTTCCAATCTGTTTACTATATACTATCTCCACTGCCATCACCTGAGGCCAGCAGCTCCCTCATCTGTAGAACAGGGACACTAATAGCATCCACCTCACTGGACAATTTTGAAAATTCAATGAGTTGATATATTTGAAGCACTCTGAACACTTCCCAGACTGTTTACTATGCACCAATTGATGGTAGTATAGGGTTGCTGCTGTTATTAATGCTGCTTCTCCATCTGGACCACTTCAGGAGTCCCCAACTCATCTCATCCACTTTTTCCGCCCACCGGTCCATCTCCATCCATTATACATGGTGGATTTTTTAAACTGCAATACTGATGCTCGACTTCCTTGCCTAAAACTTTTTAAATGATTTTCATGGCTCGTAAAATAAGACTCAGGACCCTGAACCAGGTCTACAAACCTCCTACTCCCAACCCCCACCCAGTTCACAGCCTCATCCTGAACAGCCATCCCCCCTGCTCAATATGCTTTCACCACACTGATTTCTATATATTCCTCAAGTGTGTCAACCCCTTCCCATTTTCCCCACACAGGAATCATTTTACTTGAATACTAATGCCAATACCCATCCTCATCACCTGGTTAAATTCATTTAATCCTTCCAATATCAGATTTATATCTAGTCTCTTCTTCAGAGAGCTTGCTTTTGGTCCCTATAACTAGACAGGAACAAGTCCCCATTTTCAGGCTTTAAAAGCAACTCATACTTTTCCTTCATAGAAGTTATGACAAGTTTAATTATTTTTTTTTAATATTTTCCTAATCCCTTGTTTAACATCTGTCCCTGCCACTAGATTGTAAAAGCCATAACAGCAGGGATCTCCTCTGCTTGTTAATTACTATTTCCCTAGTGCCTGGACGTAGGTTCATAAGAAATATTGGGTGTTTGATAGATGAATTGAAGAATCAATATTGAATTCATAAAATTATTAAAAGGATAAAATGAAATAGTACATTTTTTTCTGGTTAGGATAGTCAAATGAAGCAAAATTTGGTTTCAGTTCACCATAAAAAAATAAAAATAATAAACCAATAAAATGTCAATACAAGCCCTCAAGAAAAGAGTAATGAATACTGAAATGTTATCTTCCCTCTGATGCCCTTTTACTAAAGTTACATATTTAAAATAACATCAATTCGATTAAAAATATACTTTTTAAAACTGAAGAAAAAATAAAGATACCTGGAAGGCCACCCAGGTAAGTGACCACTGTTCCTTCCATTGCTTTGTCCAAGATGGCAAATTGTCTTTGATGGTCTTCAGAGTAGATGCTATCTTTTTGAAGTGGAGTTGACACCTCCAAGTATTGTCTGTTGACTCTGAGTTCCACGTGGTATTGTTCACCGGGACACAGGTTTACGGCCTCTATCCGAGATATTACCGTACTTTCAACAGATACCAGGATATCCTGAAGAATAAGCGAAGACTCAATACAAGCAGGTACTAATAATGCCACATAAGAGTGACTTTGAGCTTTTCAAATTCAAAAACTGAATTTCAATGAGGGGAATAATGTATGACAGAGCCTCCAAGTTTCAATGAAAAAAAAACTAATTATTATCATAATCATAATTTTAGGATATGCATTAGTTTAACAAGTTTCAGGTTTAGCTAAGATATAAATGTATGGTGAGTGGCTTCTGAAAATTCAATAACCAACAGAGTTGTACCAACAATGGGAACCTAAAATAGTGTCTTAAGCAATATTTTTTCTGTTTATAAGCCTTCTTAACTTCAAAATATGTATATGAAAAAGGAAGGAGTTGAATTACTCTTTGTTGGGGAAAAGACTTAGAAACTTTGAAGTGCTTTAGTAAGCACATTCCAGCAAGACTGAAAGGACTTTTGTGCCGCCCAAGCAATCCTATAGAGTTGGGACAAAGTGAATGAAGAAGCGCCAAGAGAGGAAAACCAAGGATCACCAGCAGTAAATTACAGAATATTTATGAGAAGATTAGCAAAAAAATAAAATGTATTCATTTGGGTGAACTTTTCAAACAGCTGATGCACAAAATTACTCAATTTGTTGAGAGTGATCTATGCATACAACCTGTATGTGTGTGGAGGAAGTGTTTAACATAAGAGGGAAAATAAAATCAAAACTAAGAAATCTAAATTAACTGAAGCTTGTACTTCACAAATACAGGTTATCTGAGAAAATCTGCTATTCTGTTATACATTCCATATTCTTGAACTCATTAAGACTTAAAGATGGTCCGCTGAGAAAATGTTCCATAATGGTCAGTAGTATGTGGAATAATGTTACAAAACAGTGTACACAAAGCTTGAGAAAGCAATCTGACATGCAAATAAAAGGGAGCCATGGAGACAAACACAATAAGATAAAATAAATATCAAAGACATGGCATGTGTTAATCTCCACTCCATGAACATAGTGTTAAAGATAGGAATCCCATTTTGTTTTAGAAAACAAAACAAACAAACCAAAAGCTGACATCCACATGAAGTAACCTGCTGTGGTATAGACTGGAGATAAAAACTCAGCAGAATCTTTTAGGTTGCTTATGATTAACCACCAGAAACTCCTCCAAATCACCCTTTAAGTTGCAAACAGCACCCCTTTTTATTACTACAGGCATTATTCAATTATATGTCTCTTTCCCAAAGCTGCAGAGAGCATCTAAGCCAGCCCTGGCACAAAGAAGTTTCTTGCTGTAACTTGGAATCCACTGCTGATTTCACATGGACAGAACTATCTGTCTCTAATGGAAGGCTGAATAACACAGATCTTCTGATAATGTTCATGTTTTCATTTATCCAAGAGGTATTTTTGTTTTTTGTTTATTTCCCTGTTCTTCCTCCTAATTTCAAATCAGAATTGCCAGCAAGAAGCCAAGTGGACTGGTTTTCGTTTTCTATAGTCTTACCTAATTTACCAATGGAAGAAAAGAATCAGTGTGCCAGAAAGCACACAACATTATAATTCAGCACTGAATATCTGAGAATGGATTGTAGTCAGACTCACTTCTATTGTGTTAATACCTCCCATGATACCTCAAGCACTGTGAACAAGGAGGGATCCCTATGTACTCTGGGAAGGCGACAAGCAGCCTGTGTGTGAGTGCTAAATTTTATCTCTAGATGCAATAGGTTTTTTCAATTTCTCCCCTTACCTCTTGGTTCAGACCATTTTGCTGGAAATAAGCCAGTAAAAAAGTAACAATAATGAACATTTATTAAGTCCTTAGTGATGTACTAGAGATTGTATCAAATACTTTACATCAGTTATCTCATTCAATCTTCAAAATAGCACTTTGAGGTAAATACATTATATCCATTTTACAGATACAACAACAACCAAGGATCATAAAGGTTTAGAATAAAGTTACCTGAAGCTTTTCAGAGGTGGAATCCACCAAAGACAAGGCAAAGGGCACTGTGTTATTAGAAATCAAGGCAAATATAACACCAGTGCCTGTGGATGGGCGAATATTCAAGGTCACATTTACTTGCCAAGCCTCAGGATTGGATATATTATCTGTTTAAGCAATGAAACAGAAGCAGGATCAATGTACTCAAAGGAATTAATACACTGTTATTAATACTCTAAGCCATTTTTCTGTAATACGTGTAATACTAGAGATTTTAGTTGTCCTTTCTCAATGATCTATATAACCTAGGCAAAACAAAACAAAAGAAAAAAATTTAACGTGGGAGACACTTAAATGGAGCCCCATCTTTCCATTCTTCCTAGAATAGAATTCTGGATTGTGGTCCTTAGGATTATTACAAGTTTTCCATGTTTGCTCTTTAATAGCTCTTCCTTCTGCCTTTCATCAACTCTCAGAGTAGTCATATTTTATAGTACACATTTAGAAGGAAGCTCAACAAATTTACTGTAATGTTTCTGAGGGAAAATTTGAGTATAGCTGCCACCACCACACCACCACTCCTCATCCACAAAGGGGTCGGGTTAGAGCAGTGAGAAAGAAAAATATGATTTATATAATAAGGGAGTTGGGTAGTTTGATAATAAAGAAAAACTCTGAAGTCAGCAGTTAACTCTGACATTTGAATAGAAACTCTTCTTTGTGATTCTCTTGTCACAATTCCTAACATTCTTTTTCTCAATCACTAGGTTTACTATCTATCATAGCTACTGTTCTCTACCATTACTTTTCCATAGTAGTCACTCAACAAATATTTGTTGAATTAATGTTTCTAAAAACAGTTTGATTCCTTAAAATATTAGTTCACAATCTGAATTAAGTCTCCCTCAGTTAATATAAAATAATATATAATAATAGTTCAAATACCACTTGGAGGCTTTGAAAGGGTGAATGTGAACAGAGAAAATAATTTTCCTTTGGCAAGATGTTCTCCCATTTAGCCATATCTAATGCTACTGCATTTTCCATTAAAATTCTCTAATTCACACCCAAGATAAAAATATATATTATATATAATTATTTTGAAATAAGTAAATTTACTACATTAACAAAGTCAAGCTGAAAAATATGCAAATAAACAGGAATCATAATGTAATATTAAATACAAATTTAAAAGTAGATCCTTTAAATTATCCATGAAAAACTAATTACTAATGAAACTAATTTTTCAGACACAATATAATTCTTACTTTTATTTTTTTCTGAGATTTTTTTTTTCCTTTCAGTAAATTAACATGGGTCAATTATTTGCCTGTATTTAATCATCAACCCATTTAAACATTTTTTTAAAAATTATTCATATACAGAACAGAGCTAAAGTTAAAGATATTATGTTAATTTATGTTAGAAAAACAGAAAGTACTAGTGTAAGGTTCTTTCTTAAAATTGTAGTAATACTTTGTTTAGACTGAAAATACACACATTTAAAATGTAATTTTTTCTTAAAGCAGAGATATTAGATTCACACTAAATTTATAAGGCAAACCGTTAGCAGTTCAAAAAACACTTCTGAAAGAAAAAAAAAGACAAAGAACCCAATAAAATAAGTAAGATATACCATATGAAGAGACATTCAACTTCAGTAGAAACTGGAATAATAATATTTAAAACTATATATAAGATTTACTTTTTCAACTGATTGGAAACAAGTCACAAGCATTAACTTACTTATTCTATTGGTAGTACAAATTAATAAAACATCTTTGGAAGAGAATCTGACAAAACAGTTAAGAATTATATACATGCATAACTTCTGAGAGAAACCTTCTAAGACTGTCCTACAGAATCAATTACATAAAGGTACAGGAATGTATGTCCAAGGATATCCATGGAAATATTATGTGGAAAGGTAAAAACCTGGGATCAGTTTTGTAAGTCCACTTAGGCTGTAGAAAACTAGAAAGACCACTGCTCCCACCCTTACAACATCAAGAGCCCAATTATCTACATAATCACAACTTTTCTTGGACTATCAAAGAACTGAGATTTCAGAGCAACTAACTAGAAACCTAAAGAACAGGTGCTTCCAAGGAGAGACAGGATGAGAGTACTCTCTTACCCAAGGCAGCCACCAGACACTATACAATTTGATAAGAAGAATTTAGGTAAAAATTTTAACAACTTTCTAAAGTCCTAGTGGGAGCTGGTGTGAGAGTATAGAACTCCTGGGAACTGAAGACACGTGAGAAATTCATACCCATTCATAGGCTCTTCTTCACGGACCTTATGGGTACTCAAGAGAAAAACTGGGGGCAGAGAAAGAGATTAGAGAAAGCCTCTTTCCTAGCGCAGGTCTGAGGAGAGGAGCAGCAACATGAAGGAAAGGGATGAAGTCTCACCCAGATGCTTCTCTGTCTCCTCTCTGCAACAAAAGACTTAAAGCATTGGGGAAAAGGTAGCAAACGTGTCACCATCAGAACATATGTGAAGACCCATCTTGAGTCCTAACTATTAGATATCTCCTCTGCTGGTGTCGGGGGGGAGAGAGACAATATAAAGTTCACATCTTGAGACCCAGGAATATAACACTCACCTAAGACTGAACCTATACAAGAACAATAGAGAATGCTCTCCTGCCCCTGCCCTCAATTCCCAGACCCCTCTAATATGCTAGCAAATGTCAAGGAACAAGTAAAAACACTCTGCTGGGTGAGACAAGTCCATGAAGAGATACTTTCTTAATGCATATCATAAAGGGAATACCTAAAGTTGAGGATGGATCAGCTATAAAAAAAACCCTCAGGCAAACCAGCTGCGACCCTAACTAAACATGAGGTAATATTAAAGGAATTTAAAGAGTAGTTATAGAAACAACAAAACCTAAGCTGCTCAGTTCTTGACAAGATTGATTCAACACGCCTCATTAAGGGCCCAGCAGAAGCAGAGGTATGCTCATTTCCAGATCTAAATATTATTTATCTCAGTCTCTACTATTCTACATAAGATGCCCACCTTTAAAACAAAAATTATGTGATACAGAAGGAAGAAAGGAAAAAAACACATAGTCAAGAGACAAATAATCAACATGACCAGGCTTGTTGGAACTACCATGTTTCCCCGAAAATAAGACCTACCTAGCCGGAGAATCAGCTCTAATGCATCTTTTGGAGCAAAAATTAATATAAGACCCCATATTATATTATATTATATTATATATTATATTATATTATATTATATTATATTATATTATATTATATTATATCATATCATAAGACCCAGTCTTATATTACAGTAAAATAAGACTGGGTCTTATATTAATTTTTGCTCCAAAAGATGCATTAGAGTTGATTGTCCGACTAGGTCTTATTTTTGGGGAAACACAGTATCAGGGAATTTAAAATAATTATGAGTAATATGTTGAAGCCTTAGTTGGAAAAAAGGTGGACAACATGTGTGAATAGATGACAGATTTCAAGAGGTAGAAATTTTAAGAAAGGATCAAATGGAAATGATAGAAATGACGATGAATTCTTTTGATGCATTAATCAGTAGACTCAATACAACTGAGAAATTGTTGAACCTTATAATAGGTCAATAAAATTTACACCAAGTTAATCAGGCTATATGTCAATAATCTTTAAATAATAACATAAGTATATTCAAGTACTTTTTCCCTCCACTATATGGGGAAATTTTTATAAAAAACTTATAACAGTATGAATAAGCCTAACACTATGCATGGCACGAAGTAGGTACACATAGGAATCATTGCTGTTTGTCAATGAATAAATTTAGTCATTAATGAGAAGAGATAAAACGGGAAATCACTTACTATAATCTATGTTAAATTGAGCCACTCCAGAACCAGGAAAGTAGGAACCCTTCTCCACAGAGACAAAGCAATGCTTATTTTGTTTCTCTTGAATAATTTCCTCTACTCCTGAAGCTCCTTGATTCATCAAATTCCAGCCTCGTATACATCCATCCAGACGAGGATTAATCTAACAAAATAAAATATAGTTCAAGAGTGCATTTTTAATTTAAACAAGTCAGACTGATAGCGGCTTAATATATGTTTTTGTTTAGAGGAAAAATATTTTTTATGACATTTTAAAATATTTAAAATATTTCTAATTTTATATAAATTTTTCTTTTCAAAGTGTCCTTCAGATAGACAGTCTTTTTCAGTAAAACTGAGTGTATGCCATCACAGGTCTCCCCTAGGATCCTAATAATTTTTAACACCTCAGGCCCTACCTATCTCTTTTATGTCATTCAGAGATAACTTTTCTGCTCTCAAGTTCCATATATGCTTCTAACTGTGACCCTGGGCTCTACACAGCTTTCCATTTTTTTCTTTAATTGCATTTACCACATAGGTTTGTCTCACCATCAAACTCAAAGCCTCTTCAGCAACTAAAGAGCTTGCATTCTTGAGCCTCACCAAAGCATCCAGCCAGATGGAAGAAATGAAGTAGTCATTTCATAAATACTTTTTGAATAATTTATTTTACTGTTAAAATGTTTTGATTTATCAATTTCAAAGGACAGGTATATTCACTCTGACATGGGTTAACTAATTCAGGTTTTATATTATATTGCAGAAATCATTTCAGTGAAGGTAACTGAATTGTCGTGAGTGAAAGATGGATATAATTGGCAGGTCCATGACTTCAGATAAAATTTTTAAACTCTTCAAGGACAATGATGAGTCTACTTCATGAAACCTATTCCAAGTTATTGGACAAATACCATATTTAGAAGATCATCTATTATATCTAACTTCAATTTATGACAGGCTACTGCTATATTCCCGCAAAAATTTCTTAAAAAGAAAAAAGTTACACCTCATGTACTATTTTTATCACCCAAATTTAAGTCCTAAAATAGACCTAAGAAAGTTCTTTGACTGACTTCTACAAAATAATGTATTTTTAGATTCAAATATAGGTATTTTTATATGCTTAATGGTTAAGTATGGACTATTATGTCAACACTAAATTGATGCTTGAGAATTTTTAAAAGTCTACTTCTCCATGAGAAATCCTGGGGATTTAAATGAGCTCAAAAATACTACACACATTTTCTTATTTCCTTAATATAGTATCGAGGGTGGCTAATGTTATTTTCACATGTTCAATTCAAGTTGTCACAATTGGTATGTCACAATTGGTTGTCATAGAAGTTAATAAAATAACTTCTTTTGACTCTCAGAAAAATACATCTTCAAATCTATTACAGACAAAAGGAATTCATCCATGATGAATAATATTAGCTTGGATCATTACCGGTCTAATAAGTGCATTTTCCATTTTCCGAGGTAATGCTGCAAAGTATACTTTGGTTTCTAGAAATCCATTTGTAGGCTTAAAAATGCTTTGGGGTTTATTTATATTCATTACTGCTTCTTTAGCTATTTTCACACTAATACTCCATTCTAATTCTTCCACAGAGACCTACAATTAAAGAGACAAAAATTATCAAACAACCAAACATCATTACATGTCATCTGAAACACTAAGGTTGAAAAAATCCTGTTATTTTTCCAGTAAATAATTTCCAAAGTAATCATTTCAATGTACTTATTAATTTGCTCCAATCCATTTGAAATATCAAATGATTATAAAGGTGATAAAAATGTGTTTTAAAAGGATCAAAGGGACTGAAAAATCAAATGACCATATTCTAAAGTAAAAAAAAAAATCAATGTTATTCTGTTAAATTTAAATATCCAATTATAATATATGTCTTTCAATCCAGTATGCCATAAAATGAACAATTTGTTTTAAAAAGTGAGTCACTCTACAAAAATTTTAGGAAGTTTTTAAGTATTCTTATTTGGCAATTATCTGATAGTACACATATAGAATCAATAATGTAAATAAAGTCTTAATATAAATTAAGAGAAATCGGTATATTCAGTATTCTGTTCATTACACACAAATTATGTTTTACTTCAAAATTCAAAAGTAATTGAGGTCATGAGGAAGCACAATACATTAAATTAAGCTATTGTTTTTCAAAAAGTAGTTTGGGTTTTTTAAAAAAGGTAGGTAGTGATGGCAAATGACAATACAAAAATCCTTCTATAAAGACAATTCGAAGCACTATTGTTGCAATCCCCATGTAAAGCTGTAGCACTCAAAATGCACTCTTCATTAATTAACCCCTAATGGAAGTCAAACAATAGGCACATTAAGACACCATAGCAGGAAGAGAAAAATGATGCTCTAAAGTAAAATAAATGTGTTAACATTTATAGATTTAATCAGTGTACACTCTGTCCTTAATATAGCCAGTCACATCATTTTACCCTAATGACTATTCCTTCCTTGGAAGATGTTCCTAATAGCCTCCAGGATCTCAGTCTGCCGTGGTTCTCCTACTTTCTTACCATTCCTTCTCAGTCTTCTTGCTGGATCCTCCTCTTCTTAATTTCTATAATATGCCCCAGAGCTCAGCCACCAGACCTTTCCCCTTTAGCCACACAAGTATTTCTAAATGGGCACGCTATTGCTCCAGTCTAAGGCATTTGGAAAATTTGGGGTTGGGGGACACTTATAGTTGTCACATACGTAGGGGGCATGCTGACATTGCAAGATGCTAGACACTCTGAAATATGCAAGATAGTCATGCAAAACAAATAATAAAATACTCAATATCCTGCAACCTTCTAAACATCCCTGCCGGATATTCATGTAGCATATACCCATGCTTATAATTATCTGAGTTTGTGTATATATAAACACAAAATATGTATTGTACCATTTTAGTATTCACTGAATTTTTCAAGAATTTAAGTTTTGTAAACCAAGGATGGATTGATGCTTGTTTTGTTTGGATCTTTACCAAGAGTTTCCTACCATTTTAGAAAATTACTATTACTGATGACAACATCCTTCATGCACGTAGGGTATTTGAGTTGCCAATACAACACCCAGCACGTATCTTCATTTGTAGTTATTATATGTACAGAAGAAAGATTTGACAAGTATTGCACTTGAATATTTACATTTTGAAATTGTGTTATTTTATTATAAGTTACCTTCCTTCATTTGTATAACAATTAGAGCATTTTATCGTTTTCTATTAGTGATATGTGAACATAGTTTACATTATTGATGCATTTCATTATAGGACAGTAAAGGAACATTATAAATATTTGGGCATTGGATGACACAGAGTTTAGAACCACAGGTTGACATACCCAATCACATGGCCTTTAGATCTCTTTATGCTGAATATTCAAAAGTGTATATCTACTTTGTTGGGTTGACCTTAAAAATATATCTAGAATCTGATCACTTCTCATCACTCCCACCATCAACAGTCCAACATAAGTTGCTATTCACTACTATCTAGTTTTCACATAGCCATGAGGTCCTGAACAGAATTATCTGTAAAAATGCAAATTAGATCATGTCACATGTCCAAATCATCCAAGATCTTTGTATTTGGCATAAAATCCAAGTCCTCACTATGTTCCTCAAGGCCCTATATTACGTTATTCCAGATCACATTTCTGACCTCATTTTCTACTACTCTCTCCCTCTCTCACTCCACTTCACCTACACTGACGTTTGTGTTGCTCCTCAAAAACAGCAGACACATCCTTTTGTCCAAGACTCTGTACTTGCTATTCATGTGGCACAGAATCATCTTCCCCCACATATTTCTCATGACTTGTGGCCTCAAGTCTGGTCAGATATTCATCAGAAATGGCTTTTCTGATTCTATATGCACACTCACTATCATAATTCTCTATTGCCTGGCCTTGCTTTTCTTATTCCTCATAGCATTGATCACTATCTGACATATCTATTTGTTCATTCATTTGTGGTTTTCATCTCACCACTAGAATGCAAGCTCCATAAGAGCAGTGACTTTGTTTTACTCACTGCTGTATCCTCACCACCTAGAACAAGGAATACCACATAAAGTGCTCAATAAATATTTTTTTGAATGAATGAAATTGTGATATAAATTACAGATTTCCCCCAATACTAGTATTAAAACCAAATATGAGATATAATCAAGGAGCAATATTTATTTCTATGGGTTATAGCCATTTAAGTACTTAATAATTACACATTTTATTTAATTTATCTGCATTATAAAACAATTCTATGGTATACATTTTATTTTTAATTTTTTATCTTTAAAGTGTTTCATTTGAAATTTTGAAATAATTTAAAATTAGTGAAAAAATTACTATCAAGTAAATAGTCCAGTTTATAGATTAATTTAACTTAACAACTTTGTTGATTAAAATGCTTACTTAAAATATTTATGTACTTGAACTAATTTCTGTGCTGCATAAATTTGTTTGAAATAGTATAATTTATTAATAAACCATCAAGATTATAAACTGGTAAATATCATGTGGTAATACTTTTAAAACAAAAGTGAGAAAAGAAATCCTACTTACATGAAGAGGGTAAAAATTCATAATTGTTAAGATATTGAATTAAGAATTTAAGAAAAACCACCAGCACTAAATGTATTACTAGATTAAAGTTTTACTCTGATTCGTTTATTGTTCTTAAATTTTGTTTTTTATATAAAATTGCATTTGGCTTATAAAGGGAGACTTTAATTAAAGTATTTTAATTAAAACACGGACATATCATTAAATAGTAACTTCTTCTTAACAAGGACCATAAACATAGGAGGAAAAAACAATATGGAACTGAATAGCTGACTTCCATCCAGCCCAGAATCCTGCCTTTAACAGCATCATTCATGAAACAATTCTTTAATAAACACGATCTGCAAGTCATGATATTAACCTCACAGGTAAACATTTACCCTCTTCATTATACATATTATAGACTACCAAGACATTTATCTAAATTCTCCCTCAAACAGCTGAGATGTTCAAATTGTATAGACTTATTGGGGGAAAAATTTGTTTACTCTCTTTTCCTGAAAAAGCGATTTTAGATAGATTATTTGGGGACATTAGGCAGTAAAATTCATTCTTCAGGTGAATGCATCAAATATTCTAGATATAGATGTATTAGAAAAGACATAGTAGCAAAGCATCTAATGAGAGCATCAGCAGAAGCCAGACAATTTTAGAGATTTCTCTGATAGTTGCATCTGATCCTCTGCAGACATCATCCTTTCAGAATTAGGAGCCCAAAGGACAGATAGCCCCCTTTTTGGTGAACCACATCTGTGCCCAGCTGTTCTTTAGTACTACCTTGACTGTAACATATTTCACATGACATTGTATTAGTTCATAAGGCAGCATCAGCTACTAAACTGTGAGGTACTAAACTCAAGAGCAAGGAAAACCTCGTCTATAGTTGAATTTGAGAACTTAGCACTTTAAAGTGCTCACTAAAAGCTTCTTGAATATATGAGTGCATGAGTGGGTAAATAAAGGAATGAAATGTTCAGTGATGACTTCACATGGCTTCTCCACACGGTCTTCTCATCAGCTCCCACAGGCATAGAAAGTCTCTCCTTTGCGTACCACATTCTAAGATGAAACTGATCTTCTCTCAGCTATCCTCTGCTGCAAGTAGCAATGACTCTACTGCAGAAAACAATTTTCTCCACTGTAGACTAGCAGTCATCCCTTCTCCAAGAAAAGTTGCATTTTAACCCAGCTGATTAAAATGCTGTTCTTGATTATTACAATAAAGCCTCACTTTTAGGGATTATCTGAAAATGTTAGTTTCTAGGCACTCAAATTGCTACTGGCACTCAAATTTATACTGTTCATATAAATTGATTATATGCTAATATTTAAAATTGAATTAACTTTAATTTTTTTCCTTATTGTATTTTTCTTTCATTTTAAAATATATTGGTTATTCAGTACAGTTGTCCTTCATCAATGGTGTCATTGCATAAACTGTTATGCTAGGTAATAATCCCTGACCTATAGAAGAGAACCATTGTTCACCCATAGACAGCCACTAAAAAGGGTATTAGAAGTTCTAGACAGAATAGTTCAAACAAATAACTGAAAACAGCTTTGGAGAAATCCTAAATATATTAAGTGAGGTCATGCTTTCTCAGGCTCTTTCACGGATTTATGGTATGTAAAATATATTTCATATAACATCAGATTAAACCCCATTTAGGTTTGTCATCTCTATAAAAATAAATTGCTAATGATTTTATACAAACTGCACCAAAGTGGAAAGATTCTTTATGAAATCTGCACAACGTACCATATTCCATAGACCATTATTAATAACTTTGCCTCCAGTTGTGATTTGGGTTGCATATTCATTCTTAAACTGAATTTCAATCTTTCCATCACGAAGTGCAATCAGGAACCAAGCTGAGTGATCAAGAGATTCTGCATACAGGATAACACCTTCTGAATCATATGTCCGGAAATCAAATTTGGCTGAAAATCTAAACAATGGACAAAGAGAGAGCCTTAATACTGAGAAATATGGAAGGCTCAATGTATAATTCTTTTTGTTTTTTATTTGTACTGGCAAACAGGAATATGTTAAAAAAAAGTCAACTATTTCTGTCCCTGGAACTAATAAAAGAGAAGGACAGAATTAGACTGTGTGTTTATTATCTCTGGCTCCATGTGTGTTTAAAATCAAGTTACTATATTTTCTTGCCTATTCTTGGAGTCTTTTTCTCAGTGAACAGATGCTTTGGTAATTTTTCATCTTTTTCTGGCCTTTGTTTTGAAGCCATGCTTCCAAATGTTGGAATTAATACACATGTACAAATACAAGGCATATTGTATCTCTCCCGGAGCCTTTTATACACTATATAATCTGATATTAAGATTTTTTTTTGCTGTATCTGTAAGTGATTAGTAAAATATATTACAATTTCACGATTGGTTTATCCATCAAAAAGCATATTTTCCCTATGATTTCATATATGTCAGGAAGGAACACTCATAGGGATATACAAGATAGCATCTGGATGATTGCAAACATAATTAAGTCTTTGTGTGTGGTAAAGAAGGTAAAATCAAAAACGTAAAAGTGTATTCCATTAGTTTGATTTCAAAAGCTCTTCAAACTCTAACTACATAAATCACCATACTAGAATACAGAGTAGCAGAGCTTAAAAGATATAGTCTAATATTAGCAAACCAAATTCAACAATACATTGAAAGGATCATACACTGTGATCAAGTGGGATTTATTCCAAAGATGCAAGAATGGTCCAACATCTACAAATCAATGTGATACACCACATTAACAAAATGAAGGATAAAAAGCACATGATCATCTCAAAAAATGCAAGAAAAATCTGACAAAATTCAACATCCATTTATGATAAAAATTCTCAACAAAGTGGGTATAGAGAGAATGTACCTCAGCGTAATAAAGGCCACATATAACAAACCAACAGCTAACATCATACTCAATGGGGAAAATGTGAAAGCTTTTCCTCTTTGATCAGCAACAAGACAAGGATGTGCACTTTCGCCACTTTTATTCAACAAAGTATTAGAAGCCCTAGCCACAGAAATTAGGCTGGAGAAAGATATAAAAGGCATCCAAATTGGAAAGGAAGAAGTAAAACTCTCACTATTTGCACATAACATGATAATATAGAGAGGAAAACTATCAAGACTTCACCAAAAAACTTTTAGAACTAATAAATAAATTCAGCAAAGTTGCAGGATACAAAATCAATATACAGATACCTGTGGTGTTTCTATACACTAATAACAAACAATCCGAAAGAGAAATTAAAAAACAATCCTATTTACAATTGCATCAAAAAGAATAAAATACCTAGTAATAAATTTAACCTAGGAGGTGAAAAGATCTGTACACTGAAAACTATAAGACACTGATATTAGACATTGAAGAAGCTAATAAATGGAAAACATTTGAGGCACATGGATAGGAAGAATTAATATTGTTGAAATGTCCATACTACCCAAAACAATCTACAGATTCAGAGCAATCCCTATCAAAATTCCAGTAGCATTTTTCATAGAGCTAGAACAAACAATTCCAAAATTTGTATGGAACCACAGAAGATCCCAAATAGCTAAAGCAATCTTGAGAAAGAAGAACAAAGCTAAAGGTATCATGCTGTCTGATTTCAAACTATACTACAAAGTTATAGTAATCGAAATAGTATATTAGCATAAAAACAGATGTACAGATCAATGGAACACAATTGAAAGTCCAGAAATAAATCCACACATAGGGATAACTAATTTATAACAAAGGAGTCAAGGACAAACAATGGAAAAAAGACAGTCTCTCCAATAAATAGTGTTGGAAAAAGTGAACAGCCCATGCAAAAGAATTAAACTACAGCACTACTTCACACCATACACAAAAATTAACTCGAAAGTGATTAAAGACTTGAATGTAAGACCTGAAACTATAAAATACATAAAAGAAAACATAGGAGGTAAACTCCTTGATATTGGTCTTAGCAATGTATTTGTGGATCTGACTCCAAGGCAAAGGAAATAAAAGCCAAAGTAAACAAATGGGACTACATCAAACTAAAAAGCTTCTACACAGCAAAGGAAACCATCATTAAAATGAAAAGGCTGGTGAACACACAATGGGATTTATAGATGATGTAATACAGAATTGTACACCTGAAATCTATGTAATTTTACTAACAATTGTCACCCCAATAAATTAAAAAAAAAATGAAAAGGCAACTTACTGAATGGGAGATAATATTTGCAAACCACAATCCGACAAGGAATTAATATCTAAAATACACAAAGAACTCATAGAACTCAACAACAACAAAAACAAACAACCTGATTAAAAATTTTATCAGAAGAACACAAAAGCATTAATTTAAAAAGATAAATGCACCCCTAGGTTCGCTGCAGCATTATTTACAATAGCCACAATATAAAAACAACCTCAGTGTTCATTGATAGATGAATGGATAAAGATGTGGCACTCGCACACAAATACACAACGGAATTCTACTCAGCCGTAAAAAGAGAATTAAATCTTTCTATTTCCATGGATGGACCTCGAGGGTATTATGCTAAGTGAAACAAATTTGATGGAGAAAGACAAATACTGCATGATTTCGCTCATATGTGGAATGCAAAACAAACTCATAAATACAGAGAACAAGGTGGTACCAGAGGGAAAAGAGGTTGGGGATTGGATGAAAGGAGTGAAGAGGGTCAATTGTATAGTGAATGATGGCCACGAGACTTTTGATGGTGATCACTTTGTAGTGTATACTTATGTTGAATTATAATGGTGTACACCTGAAACTTATATAATGTCATACACCAATTTTACCTAAAAAAAAAAGACATAGACTAGCCATGTGTTTGGAGGTATCTGAGCTCTGGCAATGCCTATTGCTATTAAGATTCTGGAGATATACATATCTATTACAAGGGAGGAAAAATCTTAGGGATGTTATTTTTAGATAATACGTATTGATTCAGTACTTTCAAGATTAGGACACTTGAAAGTTTCCAAGGGACCAAAAAGTCAAAATGATTGAAAAAAGACAAACAAGTGATAGGAAAAGTAGTTGTATAACTATTAGTCATCAGAGTTAAAATAAAGATAATTTAAGTTAAAAAGTCAGGACTTTGGATAATACTAAATAAGGCAAAGAATTCCACACCCTTTTCCACACATACAGTAGTTTAAATAGCAATAGAGAGGTTCCATTTGCAATAGGGCATGGATCTACCTCAAATGGAACAAAGAAAAGGTGATAGGATAAATTTTTAATCATGGAATTCCAAGGAAATATTCTAAAGAGGTAAATCTGGAGTTAAGTATATTGGATGGATAATAATGTAGTAGAAACTTACTGTACTCAGATTATTTTATTTAAAAAAAATTCCTTAGAATAGAATCTTATCATACACTCTTTCATAATCATCACATTTTGCTCCTGTGAAACATGTGTTATCTTGCCAAGATCCAAAGCTGTGTATGCTCAGAATCTCACAGAAGTTGATCCTATTATGGAGATAATTTCCTTCTCTTTGTAAAATCATGCTAAACCAGTAATTCAAAGAATTGTGTTCTGCATACTTTCTTTCTGGAATACATCAACATACTGATTCATTATACTGGGGAACAATTCATTATTTTCAGAAGTATTGTAGAGTGAAAAAAAAAAAGATTGAATTTGTTAACTTTTGGGTAGGGTAAGTAATTGATCCTGGGAGACAGAGCTGAAGGAATTTGAAAAAAAAAAAAGAAAAAAATCAAAAAAGCGCTAGCTGTTCTTTGTGTTGGTTGCACAGGTGGAAGTTTACAAAAATTCATCAAGCTGTACATTTAAGACATGTAATTTCTGTATATATTACACTTCAATAAAAAGCTTAAATTAAGTACCTAACTATCTAAATAAATAAATACTGGGAAGAATAAATATTTGAGCCAACATTAGAGGCCAAGCTACTGTGAATTGTCTGAACGTGCCCGAAGGTATGCAATAATTATTTTTTCTTCTCTCATTGTCATTCGCATTGCAAGGAACCATTGTCTCCAATCACTATTATTTACTCTGAGATGTTAAAGGGGAAAACCAGGTCTTAGTGGAGAATGGAGTGTTGAAGGAGCATAATTACACCAGTGAATCTTAGTATAAATTTCAATGTTCCTTAATGCTAAGATTTCTATGAATTTATATTTAATGAATAACCAATAATACATCTAATGAAATAAATTCTAAATATGCATGCTTATTTAATTAATATATTTTAAAATTGCAGTCTAGAATCACTCTCAAACATGTTTCCTTTCCATTATTCCAACAAAACTCCAATTTCTTTTTTCAAACAGTGTATGGCTTTGAGAAAATTTGATAGTTAAAGTAAAATCATGATTCAAAAACATAAGCAACTACTTCCTCCCTAAAGTCAAGCTAACTACAGGAATAGCAGAGAATGTACTCAGATAGTCTACTAAAATCATGTGATACATTTCTTTAAATGTTTGTAAGCAATCTTATGAATTTTGATTAATAACTATGAATATAACCATATTTAAAAGTAACAGAGTACGTTCTCATTACTTAGTTTTTGAAACACGTATAAAAAAGAATGAACATTTTACACATAAACATTAAATCTACTTTCCCAGCTTCTTAATAAATATGTACTCGCTAGAAAAGGAAGAATGAGGGGATAAGGTAAAACGATCATTGGGGAAGGTCAGCCTAGAGTGACCCAAATTGGTTCCAACATGAAAAGTACACATGTGAAGGAGCAAATTCACTTTAGGGTTCCCGATGTCATCTGATTGATCATATACCAAATTTATCTGATTTATAATGCAAGTTCATACATTTTAAACCTTTTTAGTCACTTCCTTCTTCCGTCCTAACCTGCTTACTTCTAGAAATTATCACTGACATTATTATCTCACCTGGTGACATCTGGCAGGCGAAATTTTAGAAATAAAACAACCCCTACAAATTGCTCTGCCAAGTAAAGTAGCTCATAATTTTTGTCAAGGTTCAAGGGAAGGCACACTGGAACAACCTGGAGAAAAGAAAAGAAAACAAACAAACTGCACATTTTACTGCTTGGTGTTTTTGGCAGATTATGCATCCTTTCTCTGGTTCCTTCCTAATGTTGTCAAATGTACCCTCTGTGACACACTAAAATAAATTAAGTCCACGTTGGTAATAATAAAGCAATATATTTTACTTCCTTGTATATAATCTATCAGTATAACCTCCAAGAATATGTGTGTTTTAAAATCTTGTTCAATGTGTGTGGCTTCAGATTTTTTGTCCTTAATGTTTCCTTTGTAAATCCCAGTACGAAATACAAACTTTGTCTTCTAATAACAACATATATCCCCTTAACTAACTAGTATAGGTATGATACCTTCTATAAATTATATCTGAAAATTATTTTCATTTGGAGTCAGAAATAGGTGGAAAAGTTAATGTACCAATAAATAGTGCCTCATTCATTTACTCATTCATTATTAAGTAAAATTTTTCTGAGCAAAAATTGTGCTATCAAGATAGCAAAGGAAATATTGAAAAACCTACATGGGATAAATATAAATAAGATATCTTTGTTTCCAAGGAAGCTACAAAAAAGTGATTTTTGAGTCACTAAATCTGATATCAAGAACTTTTTTCCTAAGAATAAAAATAAACATTAAAATGGAAATCCTGTTAAGGATAAGTTCTTGGGCATAAATAGATGATATAGATATAGATATAGATATAGATATAGATATAGATATAGATATAGATATAGATATAGATATAGATATAGATATAGATATAGATATAGATATAGATATAGATATAGATATAGATATAGATATAGATATAGATATAGATATAGATATAGATATAGATATACCGTGTTTCCCCAAAAATAAGACCTAGCCGGACAATCAGCTCTCATGCGTCTTTTAGAGCAAAAATTAATATAAGACCAGGTCTTATTGTACTATAATATAAGACCAAGTCTTTAATATAATAAATATAATATAATATAATATAATATAATATAATATAATATAATATAATATAATATAATACCAGGTCTTATATTAACTTTTGTTCCAAAAGACGCATGAAAGCTGGTTCTCCAGCTAGGTCTTATTCTCAGGGAAACATGGTAGATAGATATATAGATATTTTGGAAGGAATCGTGTACATAGCACTGTGTTAAATCAAGGTCCGGAAATAACATCTCATTTCTCTTAGAACTTTAATAAATCTATTGCAAGGTAGATAGTGATGTGTAACTGCAACAAATACTGAAATAGTAAGAGACTAAATTACAAAATAGATATTCACACAGCATGGCATTTCAGTTAATTACTACCAAAGTTACTACATATGCCAACTAACTTCCTTACCTTCCTTTACCAAGTAGGTAGCATAATATTGAACGCTACATTTTTTTGGACATCTAACAGCTTTGTCTTAATAATAAAGAGGTATATGTATACACATGATTGAATCATTATTATTTAGGATTTTTTTCTTTTTACTCATAATCATGTAAAATTTTACCTTTACTTGTAAAAAATAAAAGAGATGCAAGAATTGAACTAATGATCACTAACACATGATGCTTATTTAGGAAAAAAATAGCTTCAGAGGTTGACCTATTTATTTCAATAAAGGGAAAACTAGAACCTACCCCAACATTCAATTTCTGGGCTAATTATGTGTTAATTCATAGTAACTAAAAGCAAGGTTGAGAGATACAGATGAACAAAACCAAACTCTCTGAAATTTGATAAATTTAAACACCACTACATCTTCTATTCTGACAAAGTTGTTTCCACCTAAGATTTTATGAGCACTCTTACAAGTACTGACATGCTTAAGACGTGATCAAACTTGTCAGAATGGTCAATAAAAAAAAGTAGACACTATTGAAACGTTTTCACTAAAGTTTCTATGGAAGATTTTTTTCTCACAGGGGAGTATAAACCTCAGCTTTCCTTAAGTTTCTTAAATAAACATACATTTTGCAAATGTACATGCTACGCAGGTGAGCACTCTCTGATCTGTAACCCTGCAGCCTTTTTTTAACCCAGCCACTCCCAATGTTTATGACTTCCATGACCATAATTAGTAAATAGATGGTGACTCATAGCCTAGATAGAACTACAGCAATTATTGTAGAACATCTGTATTTTCCTGACTTACCTCAGCTATGTGGAAATAAGTACCAAGATCTCTTATTTTAGAAAAGAGATGGGAAGTTTAACATTGCAAAATGTTACCTCACAACTCTTCTGATCTTGGGAAAGTTTGAATCCTTTCTTCCCGTCACAATAACAAGAATAACCTCCAGGGTAATTCACACAAAGTTGAGCACACATGTGCTCAGAGCATTCATCCACATCTGGAGTAAAAGAGAAGATAAATCTTAGTATCTCTTAAATGTTCAATCCAATAGAAGGAGTATTCTGATTTTAGTTTGAGACACCAATGATAATAGACCGTTAGTGAAAGAAATCTCTGATATCAATTTACATTTAAACACTTTGCATGAAAATTTAAATGAGTTACCAGTGTAATTTCTATTTATTTACCAATCTGAAACAACAAATTTAATGTATAAATTCATTAATTATAATTAATAAAAAATATAACAAGTATGCTAATTTTCTGATTTTGAATTTGAGGGAAAAACAGACTGAGAGTCTCAAGTTCATTGTCATTTCTGATTATATAATTCCATCAAGACTACCTCCCAATTCTTTGAAGAAAAGAAAAGGAAGGGGAGGGAAAGGAGAGGGGAGTGGAGGGTGGGGGTGAGGATAGGAAGATAAGGAAGATCCCTTTTAACTGAAGGTCAATGTAATTGAGGATTAAATGACAATATCATAAACACCTGACTTTTCATCATGCCATGATTAATGGTGGCAATAAATTTAAGGACATATCTTTATTTTTTTCTGAACACATCTTTAAAAAACAAACAAACAAAAACCTCACTATGCTATATTACCTCCCATATTGTAAAATCTTCTGTCCCCACTCCACATTTTGAGAATATCATTCTTTAAAAGCTGTAATAATATGCTTCAGCTGAAGTCCACTTCAGACCTACCAAGATCCTTGACCTTTTCAATGAATGTACCCTGTGATACTTGAAAATTCCCAAAGTCCTAAGGGCTATTATAGCATAAAAATTCCTTAATATTTAAAATTCTTTAAAATATGGCTGGCTCAGTGGCTCAGGTGGTTAGAGCTCCATGCTCCTAACTCTGAAGGCTGCCGGTTCAATTCCCACATGGGCCACTGGGCTCAACCACAAGGTTGCCAGTTCAATTCCTTGAGTCCCACAAGGGATGGTGGGCAGCGCCCCCTGCAACTAAAATTGACCATGGCACCTTGAGCTGAGCTCCCAAATGGCTCAGTTGGTTGGAGCGCATCCTCTTAACCACAAGGTTGCCAGTTCAATTCCTCGACTGCTGCAAGGGATGGTGGGCTGCGCCCCCTGCAACTAAAGATTGAAAATGGCAACTAGACTTGGAGTTGAGCTGCGCCCTCCACATCTAGATTGAAGGACAGCAACTTGGAGCTGATGGGCCCTGGAGAAATACACTCTTCTCCAATATTCCCCAATAAATCTTAAAAAACAAAACAAAACAAAAAAAACCCCTAATTTGTAAAAAAAAAAAAAAAAAAAATTCTTTAAAATAAAACCCCCAAAGTAGTGATGCCTCAATATCATTATAATTGAATGAGATATGATTAAAGTAATAAAATATTACATATGTCATGTAAATCTTTTTTAAAAAATATGTCATTCATTGTATAAAACTACAATATAGATGATGAAGTTGTCTGGCTAATGATAAATCTACAAACACTTAGGGCTTACCACAGTAATTTTTATTTGGAGTGGTGGGAAAGTAGATACGGTATGTGTGTGGGAGGGGTTTGGTGAGTGAATGAGGAGGTAAGGTATCAAAATCTCAAGAGGAGTATATATAACTGAAAAAAAAAAAAAAAACCTATTCTAAAATTATTATCGATTTAGGCAAATTCGTAGAGACAGAAAGTAGATTAGAGGTTACCAGGGGTGGGGAGAGGGAAGAAGGGCAATTTATTGCTAATGGTTACAGAGTTCTGTGTGGGGTGATGAAAAAGTTTTGGAACAGACAGTGGTAATGGCTGAGCAACTATATGAAATGTAATTAACGCCACTGAATTGTACACTTAAAAATGGTTAAAAGAGCACATTGTAGCTTATATATAGTTTGCCACAATAGAAAAATTACTATTGATTAGATTAGTTTTAGTCATGATACGAAATTCATTTTGAAATTTAAAAAATTTTATGGAGGAATGTGAGATAATCTGTGTATATTCATGATTTAAAAAAAAAAGTCCCCTAATCCATCTAAGTTACCTGAGGCAAACAAGGCAACTCTACTGCAACCAAATGAAATAATAACAAGTCCAAGAGCTGACCATAATCCACAGGCACTAACATTACTAATCAGTACTTCTCTAATTTCTGGAGCTTACTTATCATTTGGTTAAGATGAAACTTTTCTTTTATACGTATTTAATTATAACAGAACTATGTCATTTCTATTTTACAACAAAAGACATTACTGACACATGCCCAGAAAATCATTGATAAACTTGGTATAAAATCGGTTTCTAACCACCTTTGTAACACCCATGTGCTTTTCAAACTTGTCTTCCTTTTTGTGACGTGTGTGTTTTTCCTTCCAGCTTGAAATTATTTTATCTTTGAATATTATCTAAATGATGTGAAAATGAATTTATTTTGTTTTTATCAGACATGTGAGATCTCCAATCCATATGTAGCTTAGACGGCCAATCGTAGCGCATAATACTAAACCTAAAGACCATGAGTCTTCTATACTTTTGTTTTCCAAGGAAGCCAATGACTACACAATTCCCCGAACTGTATCATGGATTTTACCACCTTAGAAAATCTGGTTGTTGATGTCAAACAGAACCAATGCTTCTAATATCAAATCAGAGTTCAAACCCACCCTTCTCCACCATCAGCAATGACACCACCACAACTCTACCTTTACAAGACTTTGATGAGGGATTGTATGTGTAGCCTTCAGGGCATTCACATTCAAAGTCTCCTGGGATGTTCTTGCATACTGCTGTGCCACAAATGCCTGGCATCACAGAGCATTCATCCACATCTGTAAATGAAACAAATATATTAAAAAACATTTTTCCCATACCAGAAGATGCTAGGCAAAGAACACTTAAACTGTGTTTTCTGGATCTCGTTTAATATATGAAATAAAACAGCAGAATACCTGGGAATAACAAAATATTAAATCTATCATCATATTTTAATTCACTTCAATATGATTTCTTTATACAAACACAAAGAGAATTTGATTGATGTTTACCATGTTCCTTTGTAGTTATGTAAAAGAAAGAGAAAGCTTTAGGTTTTGTTTTGTTTTTTATCTACCAGGTTATAGCATGAAAATAAATGGGATAAGAGATTCAACATATTCTTATTATGTATTCCTAAATACATATTTCTGATTTATAGTCTTAAAAGTATATTCACTCCGTATTATCACAAATATAAAAAATAAAAATGAGTTGGCTCATCAGTCTTACATTTGTCCCTTGAAAATGGACAATAGCTAAAACTGCATATCACTATTGTTGCCTAAAGTGTTCAGGAGTGATTCAAATGTAAAATGAGATTGAGCAAGGTCTCAAAGTATTTATAAAATTGCAGGTAATACTATACAAATTTTAGTGCTAAATTAATATTCCTGAAATTTCATATGTATTTATTATATTGCATGGTAGAGTAGGAGACAAAGTATTGATTGCTATTAGTTACTAAATAAGCACTTGTGGAAAAAAACACAACAAGTGACAGAAATAGTTCAATGGAGATTTAATTATTAGTGGATTTTTCTCATCTGTACTCTCTGGAGAAAGGCAAGTTCAAAATGGAAAATATACTTTCTACTCTAAACAGTTAAGAGTTTAATTTTTCCAGACTAATAGCCAAAATTTCAGACATAGTTTTATTTAAAATGACATGCACAAAAGTAACAGAGTCAATCCCTGTGGTAAAGGAATTTTTCTGTATCTTAATTGTGTCAGTGTCCGTATCCTGGGTGTGATAATGTACTATAGTTGTGTAAAATCTTACTCAATGGGGAAAATTGGGTAAAGGGTACATGGGATCTCTTTTTACTACTTCTTAAAACAGCATGTGAATCTACAATTACTTCAAAATAAAATGTTTAATATTTTTTAAAGAGCTATAAAATCCTTTAAAAGAAAGTAAAAACATATGCCTTAAATTATCTGGTCTGAGGCAAGGAAGTATCTAAATCATATGAGTTCAGGTTATAGAGCACATTGTTTTTGATTTTATGACTCTATACTGACATCTAATGACTGATGGAAACTTTTATTCTTGCACTTTTAGACATTTATAACTTGATCCCAAGCATATCCCCATCTTGGCAAAAGCTCTGCTGTAATAGTTGTGTGTATATATATATATATATATATATATATATATATATATATATATATATACATATATATATTCTTCTAATAGTTTTGTACTCTGTACTTAGGTATCATGGATAAAAAGCTATGTAAATGAAATATACAAGACCGTGTTTTCTCTCATCTGGGATGTTCTTATTTATACAAGTATTTTTTGTAAAATAGTTTATATACACGTGATAAATTAAATGGATAAGTATTAAATATGTATTAATTAAAAGTGTAAGTCATAAATTCTTTAGACGGACAGACTATTCAAGTATTTAAAGGCAGAAGTACGAATGGGTATTATTTTCTTGTGGGATATTTGTGGTATCCTGCATTATGATGGTTTCCGATAACTGGTGTTCTAATGATAATCAGTATTCTAAATTTCTAACCACAAAAAGACCTTCAAACAGACAAATAAGAAAGATATATGGTCACAAATTAAATATGTGTTTAGAAGAAACTGTTAGTTAATATAGTTCACGTTAGTCATTTAGCTGCACTTTAAATAATAAACTATACTAACAAAACACTACAAAGCAGTGAGGGACAGACCATTTCTTGACTATGAATTGAATTTGGGGATTTACCAAAGCAGATATGAATTGAGTTGAATGAGAAACGTTTACATTGTAATTTACTAATTTTTTTTTATCTTGTAGCAAGAAGAAAGTGAGTAGCAGGAAGAGGAGAAAAAGAAAGAGAGGGAAGGAAGGAGGAAAGGACAAAGTAAAGAAGAAGAAAATGAAATGAAGAAGGAAGGAGAAAAGGAAGGAAGGGGAAGAAAGAAAAACTCGCTCCCAGTTTCTAAAGGCAAAATTTAACTACTGGCTGGAAAATTGCATTTTTAGTGACCCACAAACCTAGCACTTATATTTAAAGATCCAGTTATGGTAGTTAAAGCAATTTAATGGAAAAGACATTATGCAGAGAGAAAGAAGTCAAAATTCAGGGGAAAGAAAAATAAAAGAAATACACTAGTAAAATGACTGTTAAAAAGCTAAATTGACAGGAATTATTTAGGTCTGAAATTTAAAGAAAAAGAGTTATGACCAATGATGTGATCTTAAATGTACAAAAGGAAAGAAAAGTAGATTTTCATTTTTCCCAAAACCACAAAAGGAAATGAGGTGCAAGATGAAGGGTTTACATTGGAAATTAGAGGTATTTCTGACAAAGAAATATAAAATAAAATGAAAGAAATTATTCAGGATTGTGCTGGCATCCTTTGTATAATTGTTTATCTTATTGGAATAAAGGAAATTATAGTGTCTGAAAAGAAGTGTAGTATACAAGGACTTGCAGTGAAACGTTACTTTATCACCATATAATGAAATTCTTCATTAAAACATGCTCATGTGTGTGCACACACATATACACACAATAAGAAACAATGAAATACTCTATAAATAATAAAATGCCCTATAAACAATAAACTAAAATGCAGTCCCATAATATCACAAGGCTTTAAAGTGGATAATAATGTATATTCATTAAAACAACTTACAACCAAAGAGTTTTCCAAGAATTTCCTGAGGAAATTTCTCTAACTAAATTTGGTCTCACACAGCAAATACGTTTTTATTCTACCTTCTTGCTCTCTTACCTTTGCAGTCCTTTTTATTTGAAAGCATAACATAACCACTTTTACAGGAACATTGGTAACTTCCAAGTGTATTGACACAAATCTGACTGCAAGCTCCATTGATATTTGAGGGATTTTCACATTCATTTATGTCTAAAACAGAGGGAAATAAATTATTTTTAAAAGTGATAAAGCCTTCAGAAAACTTTCCAGGTCAATCCAGCGAAGCCAGGTGGGTTTATTATACATACCAAATTCACACTTGCTTCCTCGCCAACCTGATTTACAAATGCAAGTGAATGAAGCTTGGCCATCCTTGCAGATCCTATATCCATCTTCATTGCATGGCAGAGGATTACACTGGTCTGGAATGGCTGAAGGAAATAGACATCTATTTAATTTTTACCACATGCCATGGTAAAATAAAATTATATGTCCTTTAATAGAAATCCAGTGCATGAAGCCTATAACAATGAAAAAAAACTGTAACTCCTTCCTTGAAATCATACTTTTTCATGAAGAAGTGAGTCCATTAAACAAACCTTTGCAATTATTTTGCAAAAGGAAACTACTTTTATATCTGCAACTATATACAGTATTTTATACTCTAATTTAGATATTTTTTCACATATATTACCTTATTTGACCCTTAAAACAATTCCATGAGATATGCAGAACAAATAAAACTACTCTCAATATCAAAATAGAAAAAAATTGGGGCCTTCCAATTTGGGCTAACATGGAGTAACAGGGATCAGACTTATCCTCCTGCCTGAAATACATAGAACTCTTGTCAACATACATGAAACAATGGTTTTCAGACATTGGACAACAGGTAGCAGAGTACTATGATTCTTAGGGGAGGAACATTTTCTTCATAAAATGTCACAGCACTTTATCACTATCTTAAATGATATGCCCATTTGTTTCTTTATTCATTTGTGGTTTCTTCCTCTTCACTAGACACTGCAGTTCCTACACATTTCCACACCTGCTTTTCAAGTCTTTTTAGTCAACTCTGCAAGTTCCTTTCATCTTTCCAGTACATTCTCCTCTGCTTAAGTTAGTCAGAGGAAATTTCTGCTACTTGAAAACAAAACAAAACTTTAAAACCTAACTGAAACTTAAGAACCAAAATTTTCCAAAAAAAAAAGTCCTCATAAAAGCATCAAGTTTTTTTTGTTTTTTTTTGAAAAGTAATAATAAATTAGGTATTACTTAAAGTGATAGAAAGATTAATCAGGAAATTATTATCAAATTATTTCCCTGTTCTCTGATAAATTTTATAAAAGATGAAGCATAAATTAAATATACGTGATCAGACAAACTTATGTAATTATAACCAACTTTAGAAAAATTCAGACAAATATCTAGATACTACCAATGCTGCATGTAAAATAGTCACTGGACAAACATCCCAATTTATATCTTGCAATTTCACCTTCTTCTCTCTGACTCTCAGTTGGGAAATTGGTAAATCAGAGACAAATAATCTACCAGACCCTATATGAACTTCAGAGGGAGAAAGCTAATTTGATATCATAACATTTTCTACATTTAAGCTATTGATGCCAAAAGTTAAAAGAAAAACCTATCTCCACTTTGACCTATTAATCAACTGTAACATTTGGTCATACTACATGATTATGCAACCACAGCCAAAATAAAGCTGTGGAGAATAAAATTCTGAAGTCAATGACCTAAACCTTAGTAAACAAGGTACCTGTTCAATTTTAACGTTCTGTGGAAAATGATTTTGAGTAAAACAGCAGCATTTACACCTGAAATACATTCTTTCAAATGTGTTTTGAGAACACCTCATTGCTGGGCATACCCTTCCAGGGTTCATTTGTTGATTTTTAAACAATAGTTATATTTACATGGGTGTACTTTGCTGGGTATACCCTTCCAGGGTTCATTTGTTGATTTTTAAATAATAGTTATATTTACATGGGTGTACTTTACTTGCATGTTTTCATTTTCTTTTGTTTTTAAATTGATTGTAGAGGTGTTTACCATTGACGCAGCTCCTTAGGTCAGGGCTAGCATCAGTTGACTGACGTGCAGGACTGAATACGCCAATTCGGAAAGAGCTAAGACAACCTGTAAATACAAACAAATGTCATCTTTTTAGAATAGATATGCTTACTTGATCTGAAATCAAAGTAGAAATTATCCAGAGAGGTACAGTATTTATGCTCCTGTGGATTTACAGGATTCAGCATTCAAAACAAGATTACAAAAATACAGAATCATGAAAAACAGGTTTATGGAACATTCTCTTTGGAAAAGAATGAACTTTAAAGCCGGAAATGAAAAAGATCTTGGATTAGCAGAGGCATTTATTGTCACATAAGTCTATGTTCTTAATGCTTCAGCAGAGACCTAAAGTTACCCTCTAATCTGTAGACAAGAACCTGCTTTAAAAAGTGTCTATAATTAAGTCAATAGAATGAGTTAATGTTTCTGGTTACTGCAATGTCCTATTCTTCCAATGTTGCATAGAGACTAATATAATAATATTTGCATAATGCCTCAATATTACAAAGCAAACATTTACTGCATTCATTTTACTCCTCACTACATACAACTCTACGAAACTAGATGTAGCAATCAGGCAGAAATAACAACTGAAATAATAGAAATAAAATACTTTAGACTTTAAAGGAACTAGGGGTCACTTAGTGCCAACGACATAACATTTTTTAATAGCCACAGAAGACAACATTTTATATATATATACATATATATATATATATATATATATATATATATATATATATATATATATCACTTCACTGTGCAGAGTCACTGACTTAGTAAAAAGGTGGATTTGATTATCTTTTGCTGAGTAACAAACAAACCCCAAAATTAATAGCTTAAAATAATCATTCTATTTTGCTCACGATTTGTGGGTCAAATATTTGGAAAGGGTTGGGTTGGGCGGTTTGTCTCTGCTGTACATACTGGAGGACCCTCCTCCAAGGTGGCTTTTCATTCACATGTCTAACAGCTCGGGCCCCTTGGCATCTCTCTCTCCATTTGGTAAGTCATGCTACAGGGCTTCTCCCTGCAGCTGAGTTTCTCTTAGCATGCTGATACTAAAGTGGAACTTCTTTCATGGCAGCTAGCTTCCAATGGGAAGAAAGCAAAAGCTGCCAGGCCAGTTAGGAGGCATTTTGTCACTTCCACCATATTCTGTTGACCAAAGTGGTCCCAGGTTCCACCGAGATTCAAGGAAGACATGGCAAGCACAGATTCCATGTAGTGAATGGGAAGCAGCAAAATGAAATTGTGGAAAAGTACATGAGATGGGAGATATTTTTGTAGCCATCTTTGGAAAATAAAATTTATCACAGATGCATTCAAAGGCTCATTTGAAGTCAGTGTGGGTATTAGTTTCCAATTGCTGCTGTGACAAATTATCACCATCTTAGTAGCTTAAAACAACACAAGTTTATTCTCTTATAGTTGTAGGGATTAGAAGTCTAAAATTAAGGTGTTAGCTGGGCTGTGTTTCTTTTGGAGACTTCAAGAGAAAATATATTTCCTTGCTTTTTTCAGCTTCTAGAGACCACCTACATTCCTTGGCTCATGAGTCCATTCTCATATTACTCCCAACTTTTGCTTCATTGTCATATAACCTACAATCGACTCTGATCTCCTGCTTACCTTGTATACAGCCCCTTATGATTATATTGGGCCCACTCAGATAATCTAAGATAATATCCCCATCTGCAGATCCTTAATTTAATTTTCAGACTTCCTTTTGTCATATAAGGTAACATTCACAGGTTCTAAGGATTAGGACAGAAACATCTTTGGGGGCGTCATTACTCAGCCTACCACAGTGAATTAGAATATTTTCCCACAGAAATAACACCTTACATTATAATGGTCTTCCTGGAGGCCAAAAGAGACCTAAGCAGTTTTAGATCTTGAATAATTCTTTCTCCAGGTTAATTTGTCCCTCCTTCTGAATCACTGAATCCCAGAATTAGCTCATTCTAATGTAGATATTGTATTAGGATCCTCCTTTATGAGAAAGCCTCATTTTGTACCTCTAGACAAATTGAAAAAATTGTACCTCTAGGCAAGAGGAAAGACCTTAGGTTGGAGGTCCAGGTGAAATGTTTCATGTGGTGATTAGGACCCCGAGCTAGACTGAAAAGTAGATTTAACTCATACTGTGCCTTACATACAAGTCTATACTCATGTGATGATGTTTTTAGGAAAACATGCATTTAGAATTAGGTCTGTCTCTGCACTCTTTGTTAAGTTCATTAGTCTACATGTTCTTCTGACAATAGTATATGGCTTTGTTTCTACAGCTTTGTATTGTTAATATTTGATGAGGTATTTCCTCCTGTTACATTTTTAAGGTTAATTTAGGCATGTGTGGACTTTTATTCTCTGATTTAAATATTAGTGAAGTTACTGAATTCCTTTTTAAAAAATCCAGCTGAAATTTTAAACAGGATTGCTCTGAATATATAAATTAATTGATCTCCTTATAGCATCACTCAATTTAATATCATGAGATTTTGATTTTGAAATCATTTCTATGATTTCAGTTCATCTTTTATATCCTCAATTTGACTTCTAAAATTTTCTTTATAGAGGTCTTATATGTTCTTAAGATATTTCGAGATAGTCTATGGGATTTGCTGCTATTGAGAATAGTATCAACTTTCATTTTCTATTGGAAAGTCATTGTGTAAAGAACTACTACTTATTTATATGGAATAGTTTTAGAACTATATAAAATTTCTTATGTGTTCTAATGTTTTGCCTACGACTCTAGTTTTAAGGTATATCATCATATCAATTACAAATAATGATAGGCATATATTTTGCTTCATGATCTACACAATTATTAATTTTTATTTCCTTATTGAATTGCCTGTAACCTCCAGTACTTCTCCTATTGTTCTCAATCAAAAGACACTGTGACTAAAGTTTATCCATTAAGTATAATGTTTACTGTAAGTTTTGTTCCCCTTCCTTCCTTCCCTCCTTCCTTTCCATTTTTTCTCTCATGTTGTGTATATATCATTAGTATGACCATAAGTGACAATTTTCCCAGGACAGCTCTACTTTATTATTTTTCCTTGGCATTTATCTATTGTAGTATTTGGACAAAATGTCAAAACAGGGAAGATAAATTATATAGTTATTCTATATATAAACTTTACCAAGCTCAGAAAGTTCTTCAATAATCGGTTGCCAAAGTTTTTATCATAACTAAGTGTTGAACTTTATCAACTGCTTTTTCTGTATGAACTGAGGTAATAATAAACTACACAGAGAATTACATTAATGGATTTCCTGATGTTAAACCAGCCTTGAATTTCAGGAATAAAACCTACTTTATCATTTTTAATATACTTTAGATTAGATTGGATGCCATTTTATTTAGAATTCACTCACAAATTAGAAGGAATTATGTTTTTATTTTGTGGTTTTGGAATCAAGATTACAACAGCCTTTTAGAATATCCTCACAGCATAGATCTTTTTCTATTTTCCAGGATAATTTTATAAGAGGAAACTTAACAATTTATTTACTCGAAAATGTGGAAGAAGTTGTCTGTAAAACACCTAAGTCTGGATTTGGAGGGATATGGAGAAAAAGGTTTTGAATGTGGTTTTAGCTTGTTTAATACTCATTTGAATGTGGTTTTAGCTTGTTTAGTACTCATTTGTATAACAAAGTTCTCTGTTTCTTCCTGTGAAATTACAGATGTTTTACATTTTTCTAGGAATGTATCTATTTTATCCAGTTTCCAAATATATTATGGTATAGCTATATATAATACTTTTGATTGTATTTTATTTTATTTATTTTATTTATTTATTTTATTTTATGATGATCTTTATTTTATGATTATAAATCTAATCTATGAGGGGTTATAGTATTTCTCATTTTTATGCTACACTTTATGTTTTGGCATTTCCTCTTTGCCTTTTTTTTTTTTCCTTGATTATTCTTGCCAGATGTCAGTCTAACTTTCAAGCCTTTTCAAAGAATGAGAATTTGCTTTTGTTTATTTTCTCTTTTATTTTCCATTTAACCTATTTCTATGCCCATTTTTATTATTTCTCTATTTCTTGTTACTCAGGATTTACTTTATTGTACTTTTAAAAAATGTAGTTGATTTGAATGCTTAGGTCATTTAAAAAAATATTCCAGTCTGTCCTCTTACTGCTGACTCAGCAGTCAGCACCCTCATTCCCATCCGAACATACTATCCTGTTTCCCCAAAACTAAGACCCAGTATTATATTATATTATATTATATTATATTATATTATATTATATTATATTATATTATTATTAGAGCATTTATAGTAAAATAAGAATGGGTCTTATATTAACTTTTGCTCCAAAAGACACATTAGAGCTGATTGTCCGGCTAGGTCTTATTTTTGGGGAAACACGGTAGTTCAAGCCAGTCTTTAGTCTACCCATGGGTTTCTCATGTTTCTTGTTCTTTTTCATTTTAATTTGTTACTATTAGTGCGTGAAACGCTACTGTCGCTCTTGAGATGATTTTAAGAGAAGGAGTCAGCAGACTGAGCTAATTCACCAACTTGGCAAGAACTAGAAACAAAATTATTTCTAACGTTTATATTTAGGTTCAGAATTTAGCATTCTTTCCAAGAAGTTTCTCTCCCATTGATAAAATACTTCACTCTATCAGGTGATATTTTAAAGGTCAATGATAAAGATAATAGAGTTATTCATTCTATTTTCTAAGGAAAAGAACAAAACTTAAAAATTTATGTTTGCATAATACATCCCCAAGTATTACTATCCAAATTCCATGTTTTCAATGCAGTAGTAGGATATGTGGATAGATTGAAGTTCTTTTTAAACCCCTGAAACTCTAAATCTAAATACTGTCCAAAAAGTATGGGTTATTAGTGGTCTAATCTCTTGGGTGTCCTTATCTCACTGTAAGGAGTTCCATGCATGGGCTGTGGTAATTAATAAAACTACTGTTAGGTTTACCAGGGACAGGATTGTAAAGGGTTTTTTTCCAACTAGGATATATATATATATATATATATATATATATATATATACACACACATACATATATGTACATATGTATATATATATACATGTACATATACATATGTACATATATGTATGTGTGTATATATATATATATATATATATCAAACAACAGAAAAGTTTGACTTGGACAGAGCATTTGATACACACAACACACACACACGAAGGTCTGACAATTAAGTTAGCAAACTTGTTATACCACTGTGGCTAGCCTTTTTTCATATTAGAGGGATATTCATTATGAATTTGTACCAACTGGACAAACAGTTAACCAAGTTTTTTATTTGGAAATGTTGAAAAGGCTGCATGAAAAAGTTAGATGACCTGAACTTTTCGCCAACAATTCAGGCTCTTGCATCACGACAATGCACCAGCTCACACGGCACTGTCTGTGAGGGAGTTTTTAGTCAGTAAACAAATAACTGTATTGGAACACCCTCCCTACTCACCTGATCTGGCCCCCAATGACTTCTTTCTTTATCTAAAGATAAAGGAAATATTGAAAGGAAGACATTTTGATGACACTCAGGACATCAAGGATTATATTATGAGAGCTCTGCTGGCCATTCTAGAAAAAGAGTTCCAAAATTGCTCTGAAGGGTGGACTAGGCATTGGAGTCAGTGCATAGCTTCCCAAGGGGGTACTTTGAAGGTGATTGTAGTGATATTCAGCAAGGAGGTATGTAGCACTACTTCTAGGATGAGTTCACAAACTTAATTGTCCAACCTCGTATATATATCAAATAACAGAAAAGCTTAACTTTGGTAGAGCATTTGTTTTCTGTTTTCAATAGTGGAATTTATTGCATATGCCTATGTGTAAATAAAGACCGAAATATAAAACTTGAATCAAAAAATAAATCATGATAAAAGTATATTTTTGTTTCATATTATGGATTGGTTAAATAATAATACTTTATATTTGAAGAAATTTGCTGCAGTAAAAAGTGTATCTTCCTATACTTATTTGGTATTCCCCATAGCTCTGAAGTTAGAAAATACAGTTACAGTGTGTATTTAAATAGAGAATCTGAAAAGTTAATTCACTTGCTAACCCTGACATAGTAGAAATTTTTAGATCTGAGACTACAGCTTACATCTTATTTGCTTATTTATTAATTTGGTACTTAGCTTTTAAACAATGTTGTCCAATATTATAGGCAAAGAGAAGAGAAAGTTAGGTCAAGTCAACAAAGAGGAAGTGGAGAAGGACAAAAACAGAAAAAAGAAAAACATTTCATCTAAGGAACTTTTCCAACATACATAATGTTGTGTTTAAATGTCATTTATCTTTATCCAAATATATTCTGTGATCAAAGTTATGTATTTTCTAGAGTGTTGAAAATACACTCTATTTTCAACATAAAATAGATGTTGAAAATATCTTAGGTCCGTCTATCGAGTCTGTCTCTGTGTGAGACAGAGACAGACTCGATAGACGGACCTAAGAAACAGGGATTAATATTATGTTTTTTAATGCAAGCTTGTAATTTTTTAATAACCAAATATTGTCTGTTTTAGTTATAAAATATTCAAATTTCTATCTAAAATGGAGAAGCTAAAATAGTATTGCTATTCTACCTTTTCTCCACTTTCACAGTGCAAACCCTTAGTTTTTGCTTTAGAAAGTAATTCAAAAGAAGAGATGTTTTTCGTGGATGTAAATCTATATCTCATTGTTCTTTTAAGATGCAGCTAAGGGTTTTAGAAAATCTTGTTGCATTTACAAATCCAGAGACATAAATATTACTACACAGTTTTTATAGTGTCCCCTTTCCAAATTTAAGTAAAACTCTTTAAGTGTGTTATTAGTAGCTAGAAAATGGAAGGGGAGAGATTTAGGGAAGAAAAATGAAGAGGACTAGCTTGACATATTTTGTTAAGTGCTTTGCAAACATTATCTTATTTCTTGCTAAAAACTTATTAAATTCCTCCTATCCATGTAACAAATGAGAAGACTGTGGCTCATAGAGGTTAAATCACTTTAAGATCTTGCAGGAGAAATGTTGGATTGGAAATTATAAAAATAATTCTAATAAGACAACTGGAAAAAACCTAACAGCCCATAGAACAGAAATGGGTCATGTCATGGCGTTCTAAAGAGATACCACTGAACTGAGGCCTTGTAGTTGATGAGAGGGTGAAATGAGATGTAGTACATTATAGTTGAGTCTCCTTGGCTCAGCATGTGCCACACAAATAAGATTCAGACCATCATGGACACTCAATAAAATGGAATAATAACCACTTCAGGATTATGAAAAAGAGCACTTGGCTCTACAAGAGCCTTCTACACAGTGATCTTAGGGTCTTATCTTGTTAATTGTCCTGAAGGGTAAATATAAGTATATACCATCATTTCAATGTAAGCCTCCCTAGGAAAAGGGGAAAGAAATATACCCCACCTAAAGATGGTCTCTGGAATGTTTGCATATGTATTCAGAAACAAAAAAGAATCAACAAAAAGTATAGCCCCAAACTGTAAACTGCAAGAGAAATAAAAGTTCAATAGAAAGTTATTTACAAAATTATATTAATAAGTTTTAAGCTGCATAGTTATTAATGTATATCAGCATACACTTCTACATTTTTTTCAAGGACGATTCACTTTTCATTTTCTGCAGGGCTTGCTGCTCCAGTTGGATGGGATGTGAGTGGGGCAGAAAGATGCACAGATGGGGAATACTCTGAGCCTAAATGAGGGAGAGTGCACCTTTGTGAGCTGAACCTACAGAAAATCCCATCAAAAAGAGATATGCAAATTAAACTCGACTTCCGTTGTTAGGAAATGTTGACAACTATCCCAAGTAATGTTAATACAAAATATTTTTATATTTGCTTAAAGCAAACTGAAACCTTTTTATATTTAATTGATGTTTTGTTGAAATCATCTAATCTGTCTGGATGGAAATGACTCCTCAGTCCTTGAGCGTCCAGAATCATGTACAGAAGCAAAACGTGGGAAGGGATACTGCAGGGAATGATGAAATGACGTTGCAAAGGGAGAGGTTGTTAATAACTTCTATAAATATGTAAATGATAATTATTTATGTCACAAGCTCTGGAGAGTACAAAGATTTCTCCTTTCATTAAAAGATAACCTATCACGTAATTCTAATTTAAGCCTTAGTGCAATGACTCTTTATGCAAAAGACACAAAAATGAAAAGACTAAAAGTTAGAATGCCACATGGTAATTAAAGAACCATTCCAAATTTTTCTACATAACTTAAAAAAAAAGAAAAAACAAAAAAAGCCCCCCCAAAACCCCAGCAATACTGCATTTAGAATGAGTTCTTACTGGGAAGGCTAATGAAATTTTATTGGATGAAATACATGGGTGAAGGGTTGGACTTTACCATATCTAAGCTCTCTTCCATTTCTAAGATTATATGACTGAAATATTTTGAACTTACCTAAATATTTTGGATAAAAATATTCCTAGAAAGAAAGAAAAGAAAAAATATCTTAGTATTCCATATTTCACTATACAGTTAAAACTATTTTTAGTTTTTTTATCTTAAAGATGCAAATAATTTCCATGTAACTGTAATTTCTATATTATAACCTTTTTTTTCTACCATGTTTTCCTGAAAATCAGACCTAGCCGGACCATCAGCTCTGATGCATCTTTTGGAGCAAAAATTAATATAAGACCTGGTCTTACATTATATTATATTATATTATATTATATTATATTATATTATATTATATTATATTATAAGACCCGGTCTAATATTATATTAAAATAAGACCGGGTCTTATATTAATTTTTGCTCCAAAAAACGCATTAAAGCTGATGGTCCAACTAGGTCTTATTTTCAGGGAAACATGGTATAATAAAATATGCCAGAAGTAGGTAACTAATAATGTTACATTAATAAAATGCTTAGGCTTAAGTCAATATTGATCAATTAAATCATGCTTCAAAAGCTTCCAATCTAAAAACAGGTTCTAAAGAAGCTATTCAATGTAATAATATGTGCCCCTTTTTTGTAAATCCATTAATGTTTCCATAATGATTACATACCCATTTGACACATTTCATGTCATGCTAATTACACACACCAGGTTCAATGTTGAATAACACTGACATCATCTGAAGTGAATTGAAGTAGACATTTATCTTTCAGCATCATAGGTACACACAATACCTTAGTTATTACTGCATTTTGCCATGTATAATGTACTCCTGTGTATAATGTACACCCACATTTTTGGCCTAAACTTTCAGGGGAAAAAATCTTTTGTTTTACTTTTTTAATTCAAAATTTTATTTGTTTACATTAAGGTACTTGTTTTTTGTATTACAAAGGACTTTTGCATTTATTTTTTAATATATATGGTACAAGAAATTTTATGTAACAAAAAACTAAAGAACATAAGAAGGACAGATACAAAGTACAAGAAATTTTGTTTGTTTACGTTAAGGTACTTGTTTTTTGTATTACAAAGGAATTTTGCATTTATTTTTTAATATATATGGTACAAGAAATTTTATGTAACAAAAAACTAAAGAACATAAGAAGAACAGATACAAAGTACAAGAAATTTTGTGTACTTGTAACAAATTTATGATATTTACGCATAATAGAAGGCCAAGAACTCTTCCTCATTGCAAGTTCGTTGTTAGTTCAACAAAACCGATTATCGTATTCCAGGGTATTATTTTGCATACGAATATCATTATTAATTTCTAGAGCTACACTTTTAACTCATAAGCATAAATAAAAGAATTAAAAACATTTATATAGATACAGAATTAGTACTACCCATGTATAATTCACATCCTTATTTTTCTCTCACAAATTTGGGCAAGAAAGTGCACATTATACACGGCAAAATACGGTAATTGGTTATGTACCAAAAGCTAGTCTGTAAATCAGAATTTGGACTAAGGAATGAAATGTCAAAAATGATTTCTAATGGTACAGTTGGTTCCCAGGCTAGTTCATAAATGCCCTCGTAAGCCATAATATATCTGTGTAACATTAATAGCACAAAAACACCTCATGAATAACCAGTATTCTACACGAACAGGTATTCCTATACAAAACATAACTTCATCCAGTACAGAGTCAAAGTCCTCACTGCTTCCTCCTCTCAATATAAACCTACACAATACTTACCTACTAGTTTATAAGGATGGGATCTCCCACCACGTATTTCACACAGTAGTGTTGTCTTCAACAGACCAAAAGCCAGGAGGATAAGCAACAATGAATGGGTTCAAAAAGAAATGACGTAATGGTGAAAGGAATATATTAAGGACAATGGGGAGGTAAACAATAGTGTAGAGATTGAGAATGTGGTCTAGGGTGTTAGGGACGTGGCTAGAGAGTGGTTGTGAAAGGAGAGAAGTGAGACGAACCAAATGTTGTTGTTTTTTTCCTTTCATTTCTCCCATTTCTTCCTGTCCCTCTCTATCAGGTCGTTCTCTTCTGCCAGTATGACCAATGTCAGAATGAGGAGAGGAGAGGAAGCACCTTCATGAACTTCCCTTCTCCACTATCTTCCTTTCTCTTCCTTATTGTCTTCTAACTCAGTCTCAATTTGCTACTCAGAGGCTAAGCTATAAGAACATATCTACAGTGTTAGAAATATATAGTCAAGTATTTATGGGTGACATAGTAATAGTATACCTCAGGCACGGAGACTTGCTTTAAAATGTACCAGCAAAAAAAAAAAAAAAAATTAGAGTGGGTGGGGTAAAGAATAGGTAAAAGAAGTATGGCAGATTGTTGATCATTGTCAAAGTGGGAAGAAGGTATATTAGAGTTTATAATATTGTTCTCTCTATTATATATATAAATTTCCATGATAAAAATAAATGTGTGTGTGTGTGTGTGTGTATCTATTTCCTACAAAATAAGAACACTTTGCTATATTGTGTGGAATAAAATATTCTTGTCTTGCTAATTATTGCTTATCCACAAAAGGAACAACACTGAGAGAAATATTTTGATTCAATTCCAGAGAGTATTAAAAATGAATCTTTGAGTTACCTTGGAAAAAATTCCCTTTGAACCTATTAGAGTTGGTGGCAGTACTACAAGAGAACTCAAGTTATTACTGTCTTTGACAAGTTCTCTAACTAGAGAAATGGTTTTCTCATTATCTCTTACCTAGTTTCATGGTCTTAGAGCCATAGCAGAGGTAAAGGAAATACTTTTTTATGTTTTCTCCCTTATTTCCGTTTGGTTATATCGTTCATCTCAGGAAAAAAAATATCTGAGGTAACCGTGAAGGTTATCAAACCTCACTTCTCAATGTCACCCTAACCCTAATTCTTAGAGGCATTGTTTATTCTCCTGCTACCTGTAGAACATGTCAGAGAATATCCGCCCCTAGGAAATAAGAAGACTAAAGATAAGGTCTAAGGGCCCCATATTTCTGTATGATATTTTGGGGTCTTTATGATTAGACATTTTAAAATTAACTTGGAAACATTTATACACTAAAGATATAAATTCTAACCCCAGGAATGACTGAAGACATAAAATGGCTCAGGAAACTTCCCAAGGGTTTATGGAATAAATTAAAGTATACTTGGGGAACACAGTACTGAATGGATTCTTCAGTAAGCATTCCCTGACTAACCATTATGTATGAACTCTGGATTAAAGCCTTAAAAATGCCAATGGAGAGATTTAATGAAGTATAGTGATAACAATGCAAGCATGTGGGTGTGTGCATGCTCACACACAAGCATTCTATACTTGAGAAGGTTTCCCCCTCACCCAATACTACCAAATTCTGGTTGGGAGAAAGGATTTAAAAACCATGAGGTCTATGCTACTTGATAATACTGAGGTATAATTGAATTACAGTTTGGTCAAAGCACATTGCTTTTGGCAATAGTGTCTTCCTAACAAGCACACCTTCCTTTGAAGGTACTACCTCCTGAAATGCTTCAGTGGTTACATGTGCAACGTGATATACACAATCACTAACTTTAAAAAGGAACACAAGGGAACAAAGACTAAAGCTGGAAATGTTTCATCTATAACTGTATGTCCAGGTGTGCTAACATGAATTTTCATGAATTCTTACCGTTTCAGGGTTATTTTCAAAGACCTCCCTAGCTTCTTCTTTACTGCACAGTTCTTCAATGCATTCTCTTTCAAGATTGCCCTTTTTGGTTTCTTCAAACATACTGTTTGCCCGACGTTTCCTAACCAGGACTTGTGAAGCATGTTGCTTTGACAAAACTGAAGAAAAATATAAGCGTATATGAATAAAGCTTTCATCTCTCCACCTAAAATATATTATTTTGTTAAGCAATGAGAATTAAAACTATTTTTTGCCTGTAAATTATACAGCATTTAAAATCAGTATGGTTGAACTGAGAAGAAAATGTAGATAATAGCACTTTGGTTAACAACTCAAAAAGTAGGTTTGGTGTGCAGCTACAGCTCTTGTATAATGATCTACACAAATTAATCAAGTTCCTGCTTGAGGTCAAACATACCAGGCAATATTTACTGTTTACTTTATAACTAGTTTGGAAATAGCATTATGCTGAAACAACTATGTCAAAAGTCATAGCCATACCATCTTTAAAGCTAGAGTAATAAACTTTCTCAATTTTAATGGAAAACTTACATGATCACTGAGGACATACAGATATGCAGGAGTATAGTCCAATCAGCTATTTAAAAGATACTTGATAGGCTAACACACTTAATTATTCATACAAACAGTAAAATAAAAATTCGTGGCAAAAGGAAGACCATAGAGAAGGCTCTTGGATCCACGGGGACAAATCCTATCGTGCCCTCTGTGACCTTCTTCATCCTCTAATGAAGGGCATTTCAATCCTATCAGAAATGCACCCAATTCTTTGCTCCCCATGGTACAGTTGTCTATATTTATGTCCCCACATCCTCTCCTCCCACTCTTTCATACACTCACACCAATCCATGACTCCATCATGTTGTTCTTACCAAGGTCACAATACTAATTCTAATGGTTAATTATCAGTCCTCATCTTACATGACCTACCAGTAACACTTGACAGTGTTGATTATTGCTTCCTGGATACAGTATTTTAACCTGGTTTACAAGTCATCAGACTTTTTTCATTATTTTTACATCTCACGGGCTAGGCCCTCCTCATCTCCTCCTTTTGCTGACCTCTTAATATTGGCTATTTATTTCTTGGTCTTATTCTCTACCAACATTCACTCCTTTGATGATCTCATCCTCTTTCACGGCTGTATCGTAATAATACATTATACATCCAGCTCTAGCCTCCCTCCTCACTTCAGATGGTATGTCCAATTGGCTACTGGACATCTGTACCTGGATGACCAATAAAAATCTCAAACATGGCGCACATGTTTGAACGTTTAATTTCCCCACTCCATCTGAATGGGTCCATTTGAAGCCTCCCAGCTGATGGTAACTTCTAGGTATGCAAAAAATCTTGAAATAATCCTCCATTCCTCCTTCTTCCCCCTCATATTCCAAATCTACATCATTGTAAATTCTCTCAGCTTTCTTTTCAACATTTATAGAAGATATGACCACTTCTCACAACCTCAAATGTTATTTTTGGTATATCTGTTTTCATTTAAAAACTTCCATAATTAAAATTAATAAAACATGTTCTTTCACCAACTATGAGCCAAGATTAAAAAATCAGGCAATACTATCTGTGGCATTTGAATATGTGAAGATCAGTTTTGACAAAATTATTGTTAATTTGTGGAACTTAACTAGTTAACTAATGTTATTCATTATTGTGACAGATCAATACGGATGTATAAGTTTGCCCAACATTTCTCAAAAAATTTATTAATATAATTAAAAATGACTAATAGAATTACTTTTTCAGATTTGTTACTATAACATTTATTTTATTATATTATTTAAAAATATTTAATGGAATCATTATATAGAATATCTAAGAAAAAACAAGGCAAATTAAAAAATTGGTAACTTCAACTACATAAAAATTTTTAAATAGTTGAACAGTAACAAAAATTATATAACAAAATTCAACATAAAGCAACAGGTTGGAGGAAAATATCTGTATCATATAGAATAGAAAAAATTACATCCAGAAGTTATAAGCAAATTTGCAAATTAAAAAAAAATAAAACAAAAGCCAACCAGTACAGGAATATGTACAAGATTAAATACAAAATAATGTAAATAGTATAAATAAAATATAAACAAAACAATATAAATAAAATCATATACAAATCACTACAGAGAAAAATCACATGGGTAAAAAACATATGAAAAGATGTTCAATACAAATTTAAGAAAATAATTCTATTTTTGCCCATTCAATTTGCAAACATTTAAAAGACTGATAATGTCAAGTATTGGTGAAGATAAAAGGAAAGAAGTATTCTTGTACATTGGTGGTGGGAATATAAACTGGTAAACATTATTGGAAGGTATATTGTTAGTACCTGAAAATTTCCAGCATGTGCATACACTCTTTGACTTAACAATTTTGCCCCTAAGTATGTGCTACAGATACACACTTCTGATGGAAAATGCATAAAATGTTTATTGAAAGATTGCAATATCAAAAAAATTTAAAAACAACCTAAATATCAAGAAGGGAATGGAAACATAAGCTATAAAATATATCTGTACCAGAGAATTATAAGCAGCTATTACAAAGAAGGAAGATAACTTTTGCACTGAAAATCTCCAAGATATATTAAGTTTAAAAATGGAAATTGTGGACTGCCACACCTAAAGTATAATCCTATATATATCAGCCAAATTTGTAGAGATGTAAATATTTTGTGGACAGATATACAGAAAAGAGTGAAAACATACTCAAGCTGCTAATTGCAATTACATTTGGAAAAAAAAACCACAAAGTATAAGGTTTTGTTTTAGGTATTTATTTTAATATATGAACAGAACATAATTTTGAATGAAAAATTTTCAAAGCACAAATAAAATCTATAAAAAACTTTCTAAATCCTGATTTTAAACACAAAGACTTATTTCACTGAGATGCGAAAGTAATATAAATAGTTTATATTATAAATAATATAAATTTATTTTTCTCTTATTAACTGTTAATATGAAATAAATACTCAAAGTTTACAATAAAAAGAAGAAAAAAAGCAAAGGATTAATTAATCAACAATCACCAAAGTTATTAGTTGAATAATTAAACATCTTTCAAGAGTTAACTAAGTAATGTTACTTTATCTCTCTTAGTTGCCAAATAGAAGTTTAAAAGTGATAACTAACTAAATAAGTAGTGTTAGATTATATTTTTAACTCTATCTTTTATTATCTTTATCAATGCTCATTAAGATAAAGATTAAATCAAGAATGTGTGTATCTAAAGATGCCATTCTATGAGCACGCTACCTACCAAGTGTATTACTCATTGATAAATGGCAGCCCCATCAACAATGAAAGAGTTTGACATTTGCAATTATCTCATTTATTTGAAGTGGTTGTAAGCATGCTACTTTATAATAAATACAGCAAAAACTCGGCCCTTCTGAGCTTCAAAGTAAATACATGAGTCTTTCTGGGGAAAACAATAACACTTTCTTTGAAAGATGAATACACTAATTCAATAATAAAAAAATATATCAAGGTCAAATGCACTTAGGAAACAAACCATATACATAACTCTTTGGCATTTCTTCCTGACAGAATATTGACATTTAAGAATATCTCTTTCTTAGGACATAGTAATGGCCAATAGACATATAAAAAATGTTCAACATTACTAACCATCAGAGAAATGCAAATTAAAACCACAATGAGATATCACCTCACACCTGTCAGGATGGTCATCATCAATAAATCAACAAACAACAAGTGCTGGCAAGGATGTGGAGAAAAGGGAACCCTTGTGCACTCTTGGTGGGATTGCAAATTGGTGAAGCCACTATGGAAAACAGAATGGAGGTTCCTCAATAAATTACAAATAGAGCTATCTTATGACCCAGGAATTACACTCCTGGGTATTTATCCAAAGAAATCCAAAACACTAATTCAAAAAGATAATGCAGCCCTATGTTCACTGCAGTGCTATTTACAATAGCCAAGATATGGAAACAACTGAAATGTGCATCAGGAGGCGATTAGATAAACACATTGTGGTACATATAAACAATGGAATACTACTTTGCCATAAAAAAGAAAAATATTACCATTTGCGACAACATGGATAAACCTAGAGGGTATTATGCTTAGTGAAATAAATCAGGCTGAGAAAGAAAAATACCATATGATCTTACTTTCATGTGGAATCTAAAGAACAAAATAAACAAACAAACAAAACAGAAACAGACCCATAGATACAGAGAACAAAATGATGGTTACTAGATGGGAAGGAGGGTGTGCGCTAGGTGAGGAAGGTGAAGGGATTAAAAAGTACAAATTTGTAGTTACAGGAGAGTCACAGAGATGTAAAGTACAGTCTGAGGAATATAGTCAGTAGTATTGTAAGAACTATGTATAGTTACAGATGGGTACTAGATTTATTGGGGGATCACTTCATAAATCACATAAATGTCTAACTACTATGCTGTGCATCTGAAACTAATATAAAATATTGAATGTCAACTATAATTTTTAAAAAATGGTCACGGGGATGTGTAGTGCAGCATGGGAAATATAATCTAATAACAAACTGTACAGTGTCACGCAGGGTAGTGGACTTACTGGGGTTGTCACTTTCTAAGTTATGTAAGTATCTGATTACTATGTTGTTCTGTATAACTGAAGCTAATAAAAAATAAATAAATAAATAAATATATGTATGTATATTCATTCTGTGAGACATATAAATATATATAACTCTCTGAAGTCTGGCACAGAATTAGCTTTTAATCAATGACAATTATTAAATGTAATATTAATTTTTTTAAGTAAAAAAAAAAAAGAATCTCTCTTTCCCTACAAGGACCCCACCCCCACCCACAACCCCACTGCAGGACACAGACCAGGTATAACAACACACATTATATTCCTGTTTGTGAAAGCGGAAGTTTTCAAATGTACAGGGAGAACCATGGTTGTGGTTTAAAGGAATGCCCACATAAGTTTATAAAACTAAAAGGAAACACAATAGCCTCCATTATTTCAGAGATGATGCAACTCCGGTAAAGAACATGAAAGATATTTGCCCTATGTTACAATGATAAAAAATAACAAAAGTATGACTTAGATCACAGACATTCCAATGCTCAGACCTGCAACCATCTATTACTATTTGATGTTTCTCAGAAAACAGGCAGAAGTTTCTGAGTCGACTGATGAGAGGAATATTAAAAAGGAAAATTGTTACACCTCTGACCTAAAGGATCATGCAGCTAACAACACAAAAAACTACTTTTGTCTAAACTTGAATGTTTATGTTTTATTTTCTCTGGATTCAACCCAATAAGCCTTCAAACTGGCATAGTATTTAATAATTTTCAAAGTGTATATTAGTTATTTCATTTGATCCTCAGATAAATAATGAAATAAATTACTGCATAGAATTATCATCCCCATTTTCTTATTGAAGAAATTAAAATGGAAAGGTTACATGATTTCCCCAAAGTCAGAGCTATAAAGTAGTGCTAATGCAACAGGACTTTACATATATCTATCCTCCTAGCCTTCTGCTTTTTCTTCTGTGTAGTCTGTCACTCAAATGCTCACAATGTACTTAATTTAAAAAAAAAAAGGAAATTATGTGGTTGTGAAGTGGACACTTTTGATAGCTTAAATAAGATATTCACTGTCCTTTTTAAAATAAACCGATCCATCTAACAGAGTGTGCTTTTGTAGGCGTCTACTATTCTTTGTCAAAAAGATATAAACAAGACATCATAGATCCAAACTAGTAAGAACTACAGAACTGTAGGATGAGACAAATATGTGGTTAGAAGTGCTTTTAACAGCTGGCTCAAAATCTGTCTGCCCCAAAACATTCACTTAACGGGCCTGCAGGAATGTCTAATAAGTTCCGTTATTTATCACAATAATAGCCATGGCACATTAGCAGGTAAATGCTATTTTTGCATGATCTCCTTTAATCTAATCACAGCTGTTCTAAGTAGAGAGTAATTTTCTCATTTTACACATGAACTAAAACTCAGGAAAGTTGAGTTCAATTTTACCAAGTTCACACAGCTGAGAACAGAGCCAACCAAGCCTGCCTCCAAAACCTGTTCTATTTTTTCATTACCACACTGTCTCTAATCATTTGTTTCACTTCTTTAGATTAAGAAGTTTTTCAAGAAAGTCCTTGTGAAAACCCAACTATGTTGCTTGAAAAGTGTTACATTCAGATTCAAAATTTTAGGTTATAATGTTTAGTTATGAGTCATTCAAGATTAGAAGTATGACTGAATCTGCTTGTTTTTTTTTAACTCATCTCAGTCATCCCTGCTTCAAAATAGTGACCACAGCAGGTTGAACAGTTATGTCAACTACATAACAATTATTCAAACACTAACTGAAATTCTCTTTTGACGTCTTCACAGCCTTCACGTGTCCCCTTCAAGATTTTCAGTGGGGGCAAATCTTAGTGTGTTTTTTTCAGCATATGTTCCATTGCCTTATCTCCAAAAAATAAATTTATTATTATTGGTACTTCACTTAAGCACCTGTAATAAGGATAGTGGAGTTAGTATTGCCTCACTCACAGGAAAATTCCTCCACTGTTCACTTCAGTTTGATCTTAGTCAAGATCCTTTCTTCAGGCCCCTTTCCCACTTAGTTGTCTTGCTTTGTTCTGGCAGGTCAGAACCACTGATCTACAGGTTGCCCAAAAGTGGTTACCAGGGGGTAGGGAGGAGGGGGTGGGAGATGAGGGTAAAGGGGATCAAATATATGGTGATGGAAGGAGAACTGACTCTGGGTGATGAACACACCATGGGATTTATAGATGATGTAATACAGAAGTGTACACCTGAAATCTATGTAATTTTACTAACAATTGTCACCCCAATAAATTTAAAATATAAATTTAAAAACAACAACAACTGATCAGTCAGATGAGGATGAGGTAGCACAGGAAGGAGGCCCAAGCTTTAGGACAGTTCATCCTCTGAATCTCTTCCATTCTGCTCTCTTGTCCTTTGCAAAGATGAGTCAAAAAATCCTCCCTCCAAAAGCTCATGCCTTTTTAAATTTTGTTTTCTGTCTCTCCATTCCCCAGGCCCTTCTCATCTGATGCAGCCCAAGAATGAAAAACTGCCCCTAAAAGAATGTGTCTAAGGAGAGAATCTGTGGCTCGCATTTGGGTTGGCAGAGTGTTAGAATTTTTGTTTCTGCTTCAGTGTGGGACCAGGTCAGGGAAAATGACTTTCAAAATACAAATAAAACAATTAGATAATACTTAGAGATATAACTGTGTCTCATGTCTCAACTGTTGAACAGTATGTTTTCCTTAATCAAAGCCTGAAAAAAAGGTAGAATTCAGTTAATAACACTAGGAAAATATTATGGTCAGATATTACAAATTTTATTTTAAAGTATCACATTACCTATAAAATCTTTCAGTTTTTTCATAACTATTTCTATTACAGAAGATTTCCAATTCAGGAGGGATATTAAAAAACGTGAAGGTTGCAAAGATTAAGAAAAACCTAAAGACCAATTTTTAATTAGGCATTCATCATCCTATAGAATTATTATGAACGTTCAGAAAAGTTTGTATTAGCCTTCAGAAAGAAATGCTATGTCTCTGTATGTATGCTACCCTTAAATTATTTTTTAAGTTGCTTTTTCTTTAAAGAAAGCTATTACCCTGGCTTTTCTCTAAATTTCACATTTTGTTTCATATTGAGGACTACGTTGCTAAACAACTGATTCGTCTCTTATTATTATGTTAAGGATTAGAAAAATGTTAACAGTATTCTCTAAAGGTGAACTATGCCTGTCCTTCAGGAGTGAGCAATAAATAGGCTGACTTTAAGAGAGTCAAAGATCATAAGAGATCAGTCTGGATAAGGATTTAAATCCAGGAAAAGAAAAAAAGGAAATCACCTGGGAATTATATACTGCACATATTAAAGTGCGTTCTAAAACATTTGGCTTAGAAGGGCTGATGGCTCATATTGATTTAGAAATAGGAAAGCTATTGGTGACATTAAAAAATCCGTGACCATTGATCTCCGATCCAGAATAGATCAATGAATGAATAGGGAAACAATGCCTGAAGTGTTTAGCCACAACAGAAGTGAAATGGGCCTCTTCTTACTCCAAGGTATAATTATAACTCTAATTTACAGCCTCTAGGGGGAAAAAAAAAGTAGAAGAAATCAAACACTCCGCCATTGTCTCTGCAAGATTAAAACTTTGATTTATCCATAGACAGAGAAAGCAGTCCATTTTACTTATTCCTTCCAAAACAACAAATATTTCTACCCAAAAGACAGAACAGGAAGCTTATTACCCAGAAAAAAAAAAGACATTGACCATTTCTTGTATTTGACTTGTTTGCTGTCAGTGACTGATTAAATACTATACTTCATCAGAGTTCAGATTTTGGTGAGGAATGAAGAGGAATTTTCTATAGTCCTCTCTTTTCTTCTCTGGACTACTACATTGCCAACTGGCTATACTTCCTGAGGCTATAGTGGGTGGTCTCTTTTATGACGTGTAGGAAGATATTCACGCACAGCTTTCCTTGTCTTTTTTTATCTCCTACACACTAGGATACCAAAATACCATCTGATTTTGACGTCATGTACCAAGAGGTTACAGCACAGGAAATGTTTTGTTTTTTGTTCTATTTGACCTATTTTTTTTAGGATGGCATCAATTAATATTATTAGTTCACTGGCCTGTGTCTGTATTTATGTTTGGAAAAGCAACAGGCAAACTGTTCCTGGACATTTTTAAAGGCAACAACGAAAGAGCTGGCCTAATTCTGCAATATCCCATTTCCTGCATTATCTCCCAGATCTCCCCAATAAGCAAGTCTGAAGTGTGCTTAGAGGTTTACAAAGACTCTAGATCTCAGTGGCTTCCCTTTTGACTCTTAGGATATTATTTATTTTTTCAAAAAGTGCTGATATGGAAGTGAAATTACGTGGAACACTGGTATATCATTGAGTAGGTGTTTCTAATTCCATACAATTTCTGCTAGCCTCTCAGAACTCCCTGTTGACATTCCAAAACTCTGTAAGACACAGCCTTAGTAGCAATGGAATAAAATTATAACTTACTAAGGAAAGGAAAGAAAATTACTGGGATAAGGAGTCAGGGAAAAGAAGGAAAATAAAACAAGTAATAAGGAATGGTGCATTTCACATATAGAAACTCAGGCCCACTTGAAAAAAAGAAGTAACCACAGACAAAGTATAAAACCAACTTGTCCTCTTTCATAGTAATGAAAATAATAAAATAAGCATTTGTGCTTTAGTTGACAAGTCATTATGGGCTAAATGTGTGTATCTCCCCCAAATTCATAAGTGGAAGCTATAATCCCCAGTGTGACTGTATTTTGGAGATGGGACGCTAAGTAAGCAATTAAGGGTGGGGCCCTGATCCCACTGGGTTAGTGTTCTTACAAGAAGACAGAGAGTTCTCCCTCTCTCTCCGACTACCCCTCTCTCCACACATGCATGCACAATCCCAGGAAAGGCCACGCGAGGATTATAAGGCAGCATCTACAAGCTAGGAAGAGAACCCTCACTAGAAACTGAATCTGCCAGAACCTTGATCTTGGACTTTCCAGCCTCCAGAACTGTGAGAAAATAAATTTATGTTCTTTAATCCATGTAGTCTGTGGTATTTTGTTCTATCAGTGAAAGCAAACTTTTGTTAGATAAGTGATTTCAGCGAATTCTCCAAGCTGAAAAGCTAGTGAAAAACCTGTTGATGAATAAAACAAAGGAGAGGAAGCCTTGATCCAAAATATACACACAGAGACGCAATGAAAGTAAGAACTTTTGTGCCTCTTGGAAATTAGCCTCAGAAAGGTTATAATACAGCTAGCAGGAGAGTGGGAGAAAGGCAATTAGAAGCAGGGGGACTAATTTGAAAGTCCAGCAAACACACACAGCACTGCTTTCCCAGTGCATCCCAATGTACATGAGGCAGTATACTCAGAATGAGACCAATAAACATTAATTGTATAAATGAATCAAACAATGTGTATACACAGAGCTACCTGCTAACTCTCCCATTTAGAAGACTAGTAGGAATCCAGATCAATATATAAAACAGCAGAAGAAACCCTCACAAGTCACCCAAAATCAATCCAGTACTATTGCTTAAATAAAAAGAGATAACCAAGAATCATCAGAAATATGGAAGAAAAAATTAACAGCTACCGGCAGCATGACAAAGAAAACTGACATGAGAAAAAAGAGGTAACTCACAGAAAAGAACTTCAAAACTTTCAAAAATCTAATGAATATCCTAATAGCTACTTAAGAAGACAATGCACCCATGAAACAAAGTAAAATCAAAGAAAAAATACTTTGAGAAATTTACAATATGATTGTCAAAATGGAAGGGTTGAAAGAAAAGAAAGAAAGAAAGAAAGAAAGAAAGAAAGAAAGAAAGAAAGAAAGAAAGAAAGAAAGAAAGAAAGAAAGAAAGAAAGAAAGAGAGAAAAGCTAAAGACATTTCCTGGAACCAGGAGCAAAATTTCAAAGAGACAGAAAACATGACAGTCAAAGTCATAAAGGATCAATTCCAGAGGATTTCCAAAAAGAGAATAGAGCATATGGATGGATGGAATTATCAGATATGCAAAGACAGACAATTTTCCAGACCTGATGAGAAATACCGGTTTTCACGTAAAGAGGCTCTACTGAGTGCCAAACCAAATGAGTGAAAAGAAAGCCAATTTAGACATAGTATGATGCAATTTAAAAACAAAAAAACAAAAAAAAACTAGCACCAAAGAAGCTCTGGAATCAACTAATAGAAGAATAAGCATCAGATTAATTTATACAACTCCATTCATTTACAGAGGATAAAGACCGTGAGTTTAGCCATCAAAATAAAACCTGAAATCTGCTCCCTATAGATCGGAGAGATATTGCTTGGGAAGGATCCATGTGTGGAATCGGGATGACAAAGACGAGCAGAACTTCCAGTCACTCCAAGCCTCATCTCAGTACAGTGTGGAAGACAGTTGGTAGAGCAACTCAAAAGATTATTATCAAAGAGTAATGCCCTCCTTACTTTGGCAATTGATCCCGCCCAATTCCCACATAAGCTCCTAAAGAGAAGCCTGGCTACTGGCACACCTGCCCACCCAACTAGGACTGATAGCAGGTTTCCCAATCCAAAAAATGTCCTGTTAGAGAAACTAACCTAAAGAACCACAGAAGACCCACATGCTAGCTAGCTACCTAGTCTATCTAATCAGCTTAGGGCTATATTTAAAAAATATGAGCTAACAGCCAAAGATGAACAGATATTTGCATAAAATTAACAGCATGAAAGAGAAGGACAAGAGAAACAGATAGAACATGACTCCAAAGGTAATCAAGGTACGTAATTGAAGACAGAAGATAACATTTAAAAATGTATAACTAATATCCTAAATAAATTAAGAGGATCTGGCATTCATAAAACAAAAGCAAGCTGCTATGACAAAGGAAAAGTAGAGAACTAAAATATGATTTTGAAATAAAAAGTTAATGGGTGAACTGAAAGAATGAATTATCCTCGCCACTCCGAAAAATGTCACCCTTCCCCCCCCCCCCCGCACCCATTGCATTTACAAAAATTTAAAAAGAAGTTAATGTCCAGTGTTGGCAAAGATGAGAAGAATTAGGCACTCTTAAAATCTACTTTTAAAAGCAGATTTCAGGGAGAAATATAATAATATGTATCCAAAACCTTCAAAATAGGCACACTATTTAGACATTCAGCTAATAATCCTATTTCTAGGAAATTAGCCTGAGGAAATGAACATGGACAAATGCAAAGGAATATACATGAATATATGCATCACAATATTACTGATATAAGCAAGACAGTGGAAATAATCTAAATGTACAAAAATATGGTTTGGACATATATTATGATGAACATAAAGAAAATTATGAATCTATTTTAAAGTGCGACATAGATTTTAATTTATTGATATGAAAACAATCATATTTTTGGGTGAAATAAGTTAAAAATAAAATATAAAGCACAATTCCATTCTTTCATTTATATATTTTAATTTCTAAGAATGTATATATGAAGACAAAAGAGCTTAGAAGAATACAAAGCAAAATGTTATATTGGTCTCTGGCTAGTGGGACTTCACATGCCTTTTTTTTTTCTTTTTTTCTTCTTAGCATATGTCTGTATTCCCAAATTAGATTATATTAAGCACAGATTAACTGAATGGTTTAAAAATGTTAGGGAATCAGTAGAATATGGCTAGTAGTTTAAACTGCTGATCAATATGGATAGAATGTCAAAAGGGAAACTCAGGAAACACTAATATTTAAGGAAAAGCAGAGGTCACAAAACAACAGAAGCAGAATCAGTAACACATACGTAGAGAGAGAAAAAAAAATTAAAGACTATAATGCTTATTATATTTCAAAAAGATAAATCTCAACAGTGTCAAATGTTGGAAATAATTTATTAGTAGTAATTACTAGTATGTAGGATGAGAGTTAAAATCTGTACTGCTGGTTTAACAACAGGATGACCATAAATATTCTGTAACCAATACCAGTGAGAGGAAATAGAGACCTCCAGAATAAACTATTTCTTCAAGAAGCTCACTAGAGACAAGGAAGAAAAAGAAGGGGTAATAACTTTAGATGGAGGCAGAGTCAAGATAACATTTTCCTAAACTTGGGAAGATGCACCACAGAATAGCTGTGAAACCCAATGGAAAAATGCCAAATGTGCCATTTTGAAAGATGGAAAATATCATATAAATGAAGGAAGTTATAATTTTACCACTTTCATGAAAATTTAAAAGCCATTGTTATTGAACACGTCTTTTTAAAATTCATTCCAAAAAAATGGACGAGGACTATAAACATTTATACTGATGGCCTAGAACTAGTGAGAACTGGTTCCTATTCATTTACTCATTTGTAGAAATACTCAGATCTATTTAGATAAATTATACGTATTTTACTTACCCATAAGCTTGGAGGATTAAATTTCTATATTTAGAACAATGTAATATAAATAAACCTCTTAATTAAAGAAGTTTTCTCCGCACTAGAGTTAATAAAAATTTATTACATTTTTTAAAACCAAAAAAGTAAACAAGTAATAAAATGCATCATAATTCTACTTTCTAAAGACACTATTAAAATATTATTTTATTTCCTTTGACTCCTTTTTGTTATGCAAGGATTTTTTTTTTTTTTACTGAGATATAATTGACATTTAACATTATATTTGTTTCAGGTGTGCAACATGATTTGCTATATGTATATATTGTGAAATGACCACCACAATAAGTCTAGTTCACATCCATCTCCCATATAGTTACAAATTTTTGTGTGTAGTGAATGAGAACTTTTAAGTTCTACATTCTTAACATTCAAATGTACAATACATTATTATGAACTATGGTCACCATGCTGTACATTGCATCTCCAGGACTTATTTATTTTTATAATTGAAAGCTTATACCTTTTATACAGAGTATATTTTTATTTAAAATTATTGAATTCTTAATGGAAACCATATTACAACATATAAATATATCAAATTAACTAACGTACAACTTAAATTTAGAGTTATATAAACAACATATTTCAATTTCAATTTAATAAAAATGAATTATTACCCAATCCCCCAAATTATTATAATTATATGTATTTCCCAGAAATTGTAAAATAAAACAGAAATATTTTGATTAAAAAATGTGTATCACCCTAGAACAAGAGTTAAGATGTATTTTTTTTTTTTGCAGCACCAAGGTGTTTTTTTCTTTTAGCTTAGCAAAGCATTACCCTCAACTAAAACTTAACAATTTAAAGATAATATAGTTTTGCTAATGTCAGTTGTCATCCTGCCTTTTTGAGTCACTGAATGGTGACCTGAAATGCCAAACCCACATCTGATAAAATTTTAAGACATCCGCATTCGTTTGGAGCTGTGGTTTTTGTGGTCACTATTGGCTTCCTCTGTTAGCTTTCACTGAACTCTTCATCTCACAATCCTCTTCTCTCTGTTCTTAATCAACTTAAATGTGGAAATCAACCCCTTCTGAAGAAACACTGGGGGCAGGCGGCAGGGAGAAGGTGGGAATGGCTGCACTTTATATTAAAGCAACTTCTAAAATTGCAGGTTGAATCCTAGAAATGCCAGCTCCTAAAAATCTTTTGTCCGCCTCTCATCTAATAATTTCTGATTGGAGACCTTCCTCCAAGCTGTGTTCTCTGCCATGTGGTTCACTTCCTTTCTCCCTTCTCTGACATCTTTCCTCTTCTCTCTGCCCGGTTGTCCCCTACTGCCTCCCGTGCAATCTGTTCACTTCTTAGAACCATTTATCTATCTTCCCTGCTATCTCCTTATAGACCACAATGATTCAAACTTCAAGTGTGCACAGGAGTTACCTGAGAGTCTTGTTAAAATACATGGGGTGGGGCCAGAGATACTTCATTTCTAACAAGCTCCCAGGTACTACTGCTGCTGGTCCATGGACTACACTTGAATAGCAAAGTTATAGAACATGTTTTCAGAACTTAACTTTCTAAACCTAAAGCCATTTTTCAAGGTAATTTCTAATATAATAGCAGTTCTCACCATAGAAATAATTTCAGTACCAGCTATTACTATATTTTTTTCACCCTGCTACAATAACAGCCAACTCAATGACATTCTACTACGTCACCAGCTGATATGTTAATACGCATATTTAATTATGCCCTCTCCCTATCACAAATTTTATTCACGTAGCTAACAATCTCACACTTTGTAATATATGTTACCGAAGTTTAAATATCTTGTTTCCCCGAAAATAAGACCTAGCCGGACCATCAGCTCTAATGCATCTTTTGGAGCAAAAATTAATATAAGACCCGGTATTATTATATTATATTATATTATATTATATTATATTATATTATATTATATTATATTATAATGTTTTATTAGACCTGGTCTTATATTATAGTAAAATAAGACCAGATATTATATTAATTTTTGCTCCAAAAGACGCATTAGAGCTGAATGTCCAGCTAGGTTTTATTTTCGGGGAAACACGGTAGGTAATAAGTATTTGCACTTCTCTTAGAGGAAGAAACTGTAATCTTAACCTTAGAAGAAAAATGTTTGTAACCGAGACAATGCTGACCAAATATTCATGTGCTTCCTTGAGATGGGGCTATCTGAACTATAAGCAGAAATGAATCTGGTAACTTCCATGTCAAAACAGTTAATAACAAGTACATGTCCTCTATTGCTCTCTCTTCTTGCAGGGACATTGGCAGCCATGTGTACCAGGTAGTATAACTAAAGATGAAAGAGATTTACATAAACCACACTGGACTTTACATGATTGAGAAATAAACTCTTATTTTGCTAAACCACTAAGATTTGGTAATTTGGAGATTAATTTGAAGATTTGTGGCTTAAAGTATTATTACTCCATAGCATACTTATTCTAACTATTATGAGATTGTGAAGAGTTTCGACTAATGCCTGTAACAGGTTATTCAATTATGTGCTGCTAATTTGCTCCTTCATTCATTCTAAAAACCAGAGGGCTTGATTGAAAGCAAAAGTATGCTTGGATAAGACAGGGTATTTCAGTTTATTCCTTGAACAAACTAACGAATAAAGCAGAAGATTAAAAAAACAAAACAAAAAACAAAGAATCCCCAAATATACTTAAAATATTAGAAAATAACAATTGAGAAAATAACGTGCTAAATCATCCTTTAATATAGATGGGGAAATAAAGATCCTAGAACATTTTATCACACACCAATTCATGACTCTTTAAAAAAGAGGAACAAAATATCATAAAATATCCTAAAGTTCAAGGAACCTTAAGTCAGATCACCTAGGATGGTTGTGGGGGGTGGGGACAATCAAAGAAAGAGTCTTCCAAACATGAGGACTCACATGTGAAAAGACCACAGGGTAGAGAGGACAGAGAATGACCCTCTTTGAGAAGGGAAGGAAAAGATCTGGAAGCCTCTGGATCATGAGCCTGGTATGCCAGTGTAGGGACAATAAAATTTGTCGGGCTCCCTCCCCCGGCCAGCTGCTAACCCTGACCAGCCCACCACCGGTTGGATAAGATGGAATGTCATGCAAGCACCGTCCATCCTGAAAATGTTGTTTGTGTATATGCTTATGTAAGCACCTTGGCTATGTGCCTTTTTTGTCTTTGTAGGGTATAAAGGGGTCCAGCCATTTCAGGGGACAGGACAGAGACGGTCTGAGGCAGCTGGCGCGTGAAATGGAAAAGCTAGCCTCTGTGAGGATACATCTGTCCTTTAGGCCGGCTCCTTCCAGTTTGACTGGGGCAGGGACCAAGGTACCTGGTCGGAGGGGACGAGTGGGGACTGGAGGCCCCACATGAAACTGTCCATACATTGGTCCCCTTCTAATGTACAGAGGGTTTTGTCCCTAGTTGACAGACACCGACACAGACTACAGTCTTATTTATAAAAACACAAAACTGTTCCCCAGACCAACAATCTACCTTGATGGCTATGGGGAAAAGACTGTGACGGTAAAAGCTGTTTTCTTACCACTGGGTATCGGAAGGCTCCCCGCAACCCCTCTCCCCCCCCCGCCACGTGGTGTATGTCTTCCTCATCCTGAAATACATTTTAGGAGTAGATGTGCTACATGGCCTCAGCTTATAGATGTAGGTCAGAGAGTTCTGCCTCCAGATCTGGGTGGTAAAAGAGGTGATACGTGGGCATGCTCATCAACCTCCTCAAGCGTTGCCACAGCCCTGGGGTATGGTTACAGTGCAACAGTACCGCCTGCCGGAGGGGACAGGAGGAGATTGGCCGTATGATTTTGGAACTAGAGAAAGCACATATTGTGAGACCAATGCACAGCCCTTTAATTCCCCGGTATGGCCTGTCAAGAAGCAAGATGGAACCTGGCAAATGACTGTGGACTTTACACACTGCAGTACCTGCAATCCATGATGTGATGGACTGCTTGACTGTTCACCTGGGACTGTATAGCTACTATATAGCAGATCTGACGATGTTTGCCATGGGCTTATAGCCCAGAATTTGGTACAAAGGGATCTGTTGCCGTTTCACTGTGTTGATGATGTTTTACTAACATCTGATTCTCTTTCAGATTTAGAGCAAGCAGCTCCCTCTCTTCTCCGCCACCTGAAGTCATGGAGCTGGGCAGTGAACAAGGAAAAGGTCCAAGGCCCTGGCTTATCCATCAAGTTGTGTGGTTAGGTAAGACAAAGGTCATACCTGAAGCTGTTACTGATACGATACAGACATTTCCCCAGCCAACCAAGGTCTCCCAACTGCAGACAGATTTAGGTCTGCCGGGGTACTGGCAGGTGTTTATACCCCATCTAGCACAGATAACAAGGCCTTGTACTCCATGGTGAAAACAAAAGGTGTCTCATGGTATTGGACAGAGACTATATATAGAACAAGACTTTGTTGCCACAAAACGGACAGTGCAGCAGGCACAGGCGTGGCAAGTAGTAGACCCTGATCGCCTGTTTGAACTTGATGTTCACATAACCCAAGAGGGGTACAGTTGGGGCCTCTGGCAACGGCAAGAGCATCTCCGGTTGCCAGTGGGGTTTTGATCCCAATTGTGGGAGGGGGCGCAAGTCCGCTACTCCTTGATAGAAAAACAGTTGGCTGCTGTGCATGCAGCTTGGTGGCCACAAAAACCATCACAGGGATGGCATGAGAATTGGTTTACACACTCAGTCCCATCCAGGGGTAGGTCCATGTTTGGACCCAAAGACCCAGAGTGGGGGTGGCACAGACCACCATCCTCTTCAACATAGCTTCAAGCCCTTTGAGCACAAAGCTACAACAGGTCCTAGGGCCTGTGGAGCTTGTAGCCCGTGCTGTGCCGAGTGCTCTACCTAATGGGAAGGACTTGGAGCCCTCAACCTCTGGGGAGAGACAGCCCCTCAGTACCTAAAGATGCCCGGTATACTGATGGCTCCAGCCAGGGAGCTGCTGCCGTTTGGGCAGCTATTGGTGTACAGTCCAAACCAGATACCATTTGGTTTGATACTGGGGTGGGCCAGAATAGCCAGTGGGATGATAATCGGCCATGAGCCCAGACCTCTGGTTATTTGTACAGATAGCTGGGTGGTATTCCAGAGCCTAACGTTGTGGCTCCCCACATGTGTGGTTGATAGGACACTGCGTGGGGTCAAACCATGTGACAAGATTTCTGGGACCTAAGACAGAAAAAAGAGGTAACCCTAATGCATGTCACAGTTCACTCCTCTTTAACATCCCCGGACAATGCTAAAGCAGACACCTTAGTACGGGTCTGGTGGTTGGAACAGGCCCCCGCCACTGATGTGGCCCATTGGCTACATAAAAAATTACAGCACACTGAAAACAGGACCATGTGACAAGTGAACAAAAATAGGGAGCTGCCCTTGAAATGACTTGAGGTGGCAGATACCTGCCACAACTGTGCCATCTGAGTTCAGGTGGAAGCTCCCCTAGGAGATACAACAGGTTATGTGAGGGAGGGTGACCCTCACTCAAAGGCAAGTGGATCTTATAGGATCCCTAGATTAGGCCTGGTAGCCCCATGGAGGGGGCTGCTTTAACCCATGAGTTACAGTGATGTCAGAGGGGGTGGCCAAGTGGCTACCACAAGGGAGAGTAGTGCCCTGCTGTCCAAGAGGCCTGAGATGCAGGCCCCAGCCCAAACAGACAGACTGGCCAGTGAGGAACCCTGAAGGGGTGGAGTGTAGGGACAATAAAATTGGTCAGGCTCCCTCTCCCAGCTAGCTGCTGACCCTGACATGTCCATCAGTCCAATAAGATGGAATGTCACGCCAGCACCAGCCATCCTGAAGATGTTGTTTGTGTATATGCTTGTGTAAGCACCTTGGCTGTGTGACTCTTTGGTCTCTGAATGGTATAAAGGGGTCCGGCCATTTTAGGGGACAGGATGGAGATGGGTTGAGGCAGCTGGCGTGGAAACAGGGCTGGAGCGGAGACACACAGAGACCGTGGGCTGTGCCCAGAGTGTGAGGGCTGCTGAGACACGGGGCTGTGGGGCCCGTGCCCAAGGGCGGAAGCTATGGACTACTGAGAAACGGGCTGCTGTGAGTTATGAGGCTGCTGCTGGCTGCAGGTTGTAACCTGAGGACGTCTAGCTGTGTGAAGCAGTAGTGAGAAACTCTGGCTGTATCCCAGGAAGCCTGTAAAGAAGATGCTCCATGCAACTTCTTCCAGCTCCCCGAGGTATAGACCCCTTGCCCTCAGGACTCAACCTACTTGGGTAGCCAGGTTCAGATATCAGAAGTAGAAGAGACAAGAAACAGCCAACAGATGCCTCTTGTTGACCTTTTAGAAACAAACTGCCATTTTGTGGAGACAGCCACTTGGTGGGATTGGTGGGAGGCCTCAGGAACAGAAACTGAATTCTGCCAACAGTCAATGAGCTTGGAAGAGCTTCAGATGGGACCTAAGCCCTGGTGGACCCCTTGATTTTATTTAGCCTTGGGAGACCCTGAGCACGTCCCTGGACTTGCGCCTGGACTTCTGACCTACAAAACCATGAGATAATAAATTGTTTTGTTTTAAGATGCTAAGTTTGTGTTCATTGTTACACAGCAATAGAAAACTAATACAAAAAGACATATATCATTTTGAATCCAGCCAAACGTATTAATATTGCCAATTTCATTCCATGGGCTAGCTAGGGTCACCAGTTTCAGTTCCTACTTGTTGGCTTGGGTGGCTAATGCCATCCTAGATGAAAGCTCTGCACACACTAAAATAACACTGAAGAGCCAGACATTCCTTGGCATAACAGAAGACTAGAAGACAGACATTCTGGCTTGAATTGTTCATGCGATTCCTACCTATTCACCTCTTCACTCATTCATCCCACCTCTCAATATAGAAGAAAAGGCTATGTTTCCATGATTATCATAGAAATAGATTTTTAAGGAAATCACTGAAGTTTTTAGAAAGCATTTTACTGACTATCCTCCTTATATTGGAAATGCTGGTGGAGGGGCTGCAGTTGAAATGGACTTCCAGATCTCAGGTGGAATGGGAGAAATCTTTGGGTGATGAGCTTAGGTAGCAGCCTGGACTCACCTGAATGAAAGTCAGGTTGAGTATGTTGATCAAATCTTGGAGAGAGGATTAATAACAACCACAAAGAATGGGATCGGAAGACAACTCACAGAATTCTTCACTGAACTTTTTCACCCCAAATGTTCCTGGTGTTAGCAAATAGGGACTGTACTTTAGTTACAAAACAAAGAAATCACAATCTCTCCTTAATTACCAAACTTGAATAAGTTGATGGATCCAGAACCTCTTAAACGGAGAGGAGAGATGCCCTTAAAGAATCATATATAGAGATGACATATATGTATATATATATATGTGTATATATATATATATATATATATATATATATATATATATATATATATATCAGTAATACTATAAAGCTTTATACAGTACTGTAAACATTCTCCTAGTTTTCTCCAAAGCAAAATAACTGCACTGGATAAGTGCACTAAGGAAAGAGATGAAAAAAACTTTAGTGATTATTAGATATTGTGATGTACCAACCTGCTGCAGCCAGAGGCCAACCTGCTATAGCCAAAAACAAACAAACAAACACACACACACTACAGCCTCTTTCAAGGGTGGTCCTAAGAAGCACCGGAGAAACAAAACCTTCACAATGGGCAGACATGTAAGCAGTATTTTTTCATTGTCCACTTTGCCTAGAATGAGAAATTATTTGAAATGAGTTGTTGCAAGTGGTCTGTCCAATGTTCAGCGACCTATAAAGAGCTATATTTCAGGCCTCGGGACAAGGAAGTCTGGGCAAGAACTGGCCCAGAGCTGGGAATATTTGTGTTCCAGGTAAATGCTCACAATATGGCCCCATGCCAGAGAAGTTCTTAATAAAAGGGGACAGAATGAAAAGAAGTTCTTAATAAAAGGGGTCAGTTACGTTTCTTCTCAAGGCTCTAGGACAAATGCCACAAACTCAAAAACCTCTAAATGTCAGAATGGTACCATAAACAAGGGAAGAGAATGTGGTAAATGACAATTGAAGATGCTTGGAACTGTGGCCAACTGGAGAGAGTATTTCTATCTAGAGAAGGTAGCTCTGAATCAGCTGTAACTGAATCTTACTATGTTGGAATGTGGGCCCAGTGTTGCCAGATCTTCCTTTATTTGTTAAGACAAGTTATAAAACCAAAATTTGAGATGAAATTTTCTAATTTCTTAAAATGCCATGAGGACCAGACACACAATTCTGTGAGTATATATGGCCCTCAGGCTGTTATTTTGTGTGATTCAGTCTAATGTTTATTCAATACTCATAAAATAAAAAAGCAGCCATGGTGGCAAGGATGGAGACTACTGGTCAACTGACTTTCCCTCACTAAGGTCCACCAGGCTTTCACTACTAAAAAAAAAAAGGTCAGAATTGCTATTCCTTTAGCTGTTGGAAATTGCACATATTGCAAAATTCAATCAGATACATAGTGGATGGTTGATTAGTTAGGGCTTTTCTATCATGGAGGAATAGCAATTTGTACTCAGAGAGAGAGAGAGATTTATTCTGTATTAGGATTTAATTTTTTTGTCGGCACCACTGTTGGTAGGTACACTTAGCTTTAAGCTAAACCACACAGCATAACCTCTAAGGAATTAAGTCTACAATTAAGGAAATAAATCAATGGGATGATTATGGCTTTCTTGGTCTTTTCATATACTCTAATGCCTGGAAGGACCTAGCCTTAGGGAATGATGGACTGACCAATTATTGAGGGCTAAGTCCAGTGTATGGTGCTCTTTGTCCTAAAGCCAAAATACACACATCAGGAATGAAGGCAGAAAGGGAAGAAGTACTTGTCATGATTTGATGCTTAGTGATTGTTACAGGTTGAACTGCGTCTCCTATAAAGATAGTGAAGTCCTAATTTCCCAGTGCTGGTGAATATGACCTATTTGTAAATAGGGACTTTGGAGATTATCAAGTTAGGACAAGGTCATACGGGTTGGTCCTAATCTAATATGTCTGGCATCCTTATCAAAGGGAAATTTGGAACAGAAACATACATGTACAGAGCAAAGATGAGGTGAAGACAAAGGAAGAATGCCTCTAAAAGCCAAGGAATATCTTAGGCAACCAGAAGGTGGGAGAGAAGCCTGGAAAAGATTTCTCCCTTCACAGCCCTCAAAAGCAACCAATTCTGCTGATACCTTGACCTCAGATTTCTAGCCTCCAGAACTGTGAGAGACTAAATTCTACTGTTTAAGCCACCCAGTTTATAGTATTTTGTTACAGCAGCACTAAGAACTTAATTCAAAGACCTATTCCCAATTTTTTAGCTTTCTTTCCTTACAACTGGGTTCTGCTTATCTAGAAATTGGAAAACCAGGGGGGAATAGATTCACTAGGGGATATATGCTCCACTCAAACAGAAGTTGAAGCTGCTTTAAAGCCATTTAAAGTGTTTTACTCTTGGTTTTTAAAAATAATAATAAGAGAGGTTATACTAGAATGATAAGGCAAAATAGTGTTGTCACATAAAAATCAGAGTTATTCTCCTCCAGAGTAACTATTGTATACAGTTGAAATTGTAAAAGAAGGATACAACCATCCACAGGTCAGAACAATAGGGTTCCGGTTCTTCCTGAATAACGGTGTAGGTTCATCTCATTGAGCAGACAAAAACCCAACACAGGAACTGCCAGAGAAATATGAAATGAGGTTGTGAAGGATGAAGTCCTTCCATAAAACCAGCTCCAGCTTATAACCAAGAGGGATAGGCAAGCCCTAAAGCAAGTACCTTTATTTCTTTGCTTGCTTTTCATTATTATTTTTATTATTATTAGGCATATAGGATGTGTTGGTACACTATAATGTATAATTTCATCCCTAAAGCATAGCCCATTGACATGGGATTATGACAGAACAAGAGGAGGCATGGACATCACCTGATGACACTGAACTAGGAAATGATAGGCTTGAGCCTTCCTCCTTGGGTATGGTGACAAAACCTACTGAGGAGGTTAGAAATAGGGTTGGTGTTGTTTCTGTTGTACTTCACTTATTTACATTATATTAGAAATATCTGCACATATTTGAAATATTTTCAAATGGTGTTTATGGAAAGAAGGGAATGTGTGTATGTTGTACAACCAATAATTGGAATGTGTAGACTTCTCTTGTTTCTGCTTCCTTCCCAGCATCCATTCCTTTGTGGGAGCTGTCCTGTGCTCTACCTGATTCTAGTGAGCTGTCAATCACAGGACTCCAGAAACAAGCTAAGCCAAAATGACCAGGCTGTCTTTTCTAGGAATTTCAACCATGAATAGAGACACACAGGACTAGAAGGCAGTTAGAACTGAGTCATTTGGTGGCAACTTCTAATATAGTGAGCACATGAGTTTCCACTGTGTAGATCACCTAAACATCCAAGTCCCTGGCTTCCCTAGGCCTGGTTATTCAGCATACCGTTCAGTAGCCTTCCAATAAATCCCCTCAGCATCTTATGGCCTTCCTTTCTTTTCTCTTCTCTCTCTCTCTCTCTCTCTCTCTCTCTCTCTCTCTCTCTCTCTCTCTCTCTCTCTTCCCTTCCTTCGCTCCTGCATATAATACACACAGACACACACACACACACACACAATTTTTAACTCTGCCTAGATTCAATGAAAATGGAATAATCTCTATTAAAACAAAGTGCCTAGCAAATTCCTGTGACAAGCTGTAAATGTGACAAGCCACTTTCGCTACTGTTTCTCCTCTCCAAAACACTGGTTAACAAGCAAATACGTGATTGTCCTAATGACCTATATAGATAACGATGCAGTGCATATGGTCTACATATAGGCTTAATGAAAGATTTTGAATGTTCACGTTCTGCTATTGTAGCTCTTTAAAATCAACAAATAATATTTTAGCTTCTAAATTAGAATTTTAAAATACCTCATTCATCCGGATCAGTAGTGAATAGGAACTAATGGAATGTTAGTAAATTTCTACTTAATTCTCCTTAAATTACCTTCTTTGAAAAATTTACGTTGGAGCTTTAGAAAGCCTAAAAGTTATTTGTAATTCAGAGTTTATCTCTCCCAGGCCATTTCCTGAGAATAAAACATAGCACAAGTCAGCATTTTTAATCAATGAGCATACTTAAGCTTTAGAAAACAAACGTATTAACTGACAATTAAAATCCTCGAAATGCCTTGACACTCCTCGTGTTTTTCAGAGAAAACTCAATGTCGTTTCTTGAATCCAGGCCTGCGTAGGGACATAAAGAACTGGAAATACAAAGATAAAGACAGAAAGCTCATGCCCCAAACACAAATCAGTGGCACTCAGTGCCAAAAAGCCTCAGGACAAAATGATCTGGGAAATACCATATTAAACAGTCTTTTTGATTTCAAGGTCAGAAAATGACATCTGCTTACTGGTAGGCAAACCTGTAATCATCCTAAAACAATTCGTTTGTCAATGTTGAGATAAGTAAACCAAGCTCAAAGTTCAGCAATTGCAAAACGGTGGTAGGTTGCAGCAGGGGGTGCTGGTTGGACAGGCGCCTGTACAAAGGGAAGGCAAAGCGGGTTGCCTTTTCCTCTCTACTTTTGTATTGGAATGTGTTCATCCACGTCTTCTAACTGGGAAGTTCAGCTGTTGGGGGCGAATGGATAGGTGATCTAATTCCTTCACTGATATTTAGTGTTAACCAGGTTCTTGATTCTGTCCTGTAGGCAACACATGATTCCTAGACAGGGAACAAATACTGCCCCTGCCCCACCATTACACTGCCCGCTAGATCCACGGCTGCTTCCATCAGCCGGCTGATTGTCCAGACTTGCCGGAAACTTTCTAGGAGGCTGCAGCCCCAGAAAAGAAAACCCTATCAATAAGGCTGGTAGCTCAGTTGGCATTGCTGGGAGAAGAAGACGCTATTGATTACTCACAGTTTGCCTCTGAGACGGATAACACTAGCGCGAGGCACGCCAGCAGCGCCCCGCAGCGCCCACCCAGGACCCTCATGGCCAGGTCGGCAAAGGCGCGGGGCGAGGACCGTGGCGCGTCGTGGTGGGGACTCGAGCGCTCGGCGTGCGATGGAGCTGTGAGCCCAGGCGCGGCTCTCTGAGGTCTGCGGCGCAGAGCACCAAGCGAGCGAGCGCTCCGGGCAACAGCGGGAGCCGGGGGGGGGGGGGGGGGGACCGCCCGCTCCCAGCCCCCAGCCCGTGAGGGGAAGTGATAGAGAGGACATTTCCAGGAAGCTTTTCGGAGCTGGGGGCAGGGCTCAGGGAGAGTGTTGGAGGCCTAGTAAACACTAGAGACACCCTCCCTCGCCCTTTCCCGAACTCCAGCGTTTCGTTCCAAGTCTCCGGAATGTGAAGTTTCCCAGCGGGAAGGGGAAACGACTGCAGTAAAACAGCCCCAGCGAGCGAGGGTGGGAGGCTGAGTGGCCAAGAGAACTTTGAGGACACAGAGGACAGGGTATCCCTGCTTAGAAGGAAAATTCGTGAGAGATCGACGTTGCGGATGAGAACGTTAACGGAAACCTAGAAGTGAGGGAGGACTCTAGGAAGACGGCAAAGAACAGAGATAATGGAAGCAAATGGAATAGTTTTGATCATCAACATTTTTATTTTGTACTTGCATGTACGGTGTATTAAAAACTAGCAAAAAAAATGTTTTGAGAAAAAAGTGAATGTATCAAATTCCGTCACCTTGGAGCACCTCGGTTTGGTTTCTTCACATATTACCTCTGCTTTTTGTGAGTGGACATACATATTGAAGTAGTGACAGGGTAGGTAGGAATGAACAGGAGGAGGCAGCTAGCCCCACTTAGGATGCCCCTTGCAGCTGCTCTCACTTGGGTCAAGGCCCCTTGCAGCTGCTCTCACTTGGGGTACAAACACCTTGCTTGCTCAGCAAGATATTGAGAACAAGATATGTCCTTAGAAGAAAGAAAAAGGCTAGAGAGGGAGAGAAGCCCTCCCTCTTATCAGAATACGGTATACATCCTGCTTCTCAGGACCCCTTTTAATAAGCTTCTCAAATAAATCATGGAAAATTAACAGGTTCATGCTTACGCCCTGAGAAAACAATCTTGAGAACCAGAGGGGAGGACGATACACCTCAGCAAAGAAAGAGAGAGATAACAAGACCTAGAGGGGGAGACCATTCCACCCATAGAGATAAAAATCCTCACACAGTGTAAGAAGAGCTGCTTCCCTCTCTTGCGTCATCCCTCTCCATTATCTCCGAGTGTGCTTGCTTTTACTAACAGACTTTTGGATGTCCTATGCTGCACAAACTCTCTTGACTGAATTATTTCCTTTAAGAAGACAAAGATCGAGGAAAACATTGTTTCCTGTAACAATATGTTATTTAATGTTTAAGGCTGCTGTGGAGTTAAGCTGCTGGGATACACATCGCAATACTCTGCAACTTACTAGTTATGTAACTTTAAGGAAATCGATTAACCTCTCTAAGCCTCAGTTGTATCATCTGTAAAATGGGGTAAGCGTATGTTTTCATAGAGTTTCACAATGTAAGGATTCAAAGAGATAACACATGTAAAGTAATTAGTGTGTGTTAAATAGTACTTAAGGGGTATTTGCTATTATCACTTCTAGTATTTCTGCCCGAATGAACATATCAGTTGATTTCCTTTGTATGTGGGCAAAATTCCACAGGCTGATCATCTTTCAAGAGTCTCTTCCAGCTCTACTTGTAGCTTTCTATGGTTTTGTGATTCAGCTGGATGGACGTTGATGTTAGTCATTTTTTTTGATAAGAATATTTGCAACGGAATTATTGAATTTTTTATTTTTTCTCTCTTTCCAGTTATCTTCCTTTTTACTGTCTGACTCTACCATGTCAGTCTATTCACCACTTTATATCCAGCCCCAAATGATTTAATTATAAATATAATTCTAATCTCTGTAGATTTATTTGGTATATTAGCAATCATAACATTAGACAAAATAAATTTTAAGTCCTATATTTAATTATTAAATGTATTTAGGCCATGAATCTTTCAAGCAAAAGCTCGATTTGAGAATCTCTTCATCTTGAGGGAGAATTAAGAGTAGAATATCAACTTTGAGATCTCAAAAGTTTTACAAGGAGGGAAAGCTTCCAAAATTGTGAATCGATAACATTCATAACAAATCATCTCCAACACAGACATAAAAAATGAATATAAAGGAATGTTAGAGAAACAGGCGAGTGCCTAAAAGAAAAATCTTATGCTCCCAAAGACTTCAGCTGAAAATAAATATCTTTTCAGTAAAGCAAAGTGTGTCACAGTGCCAGCATGAGTAGTCAGTGCTGAAAATTTTTTTCATCCTACCTATATTGTAATGTCAAACTTTGAAAAATTATATACAGAAATTTTTAATGTGAAAATTCAATAATATATCTTTGGATAAAATTTGGGGATTTTATCTCTAATTTATCTCAGAACTTCACTCTGTAATGGTGATATCTGGCTTTAGTTGAAAATCAAATAACACTTGGCCAGTTTTATTTGGCCAAAATTTGTTTTCGGTACAGTTCTAACTATGCAACCAAATCTCATCCAAAATTTGACTCCCAATCTAATCCCAGGCCCAGTCCTAATCCTAGCTCCATTTCCTTACCCAGTTTTATATTTCTTTATATGGTCTTCCAATATATTATCTAATTCACTTATTAATTATGCCATTATCTGCCTCCTCATCCTTCCCACCACTAGAGAGTAAGATCCTGGAGGGTAGGAATTTTTTGTTTTATTTCCAACTATATTCCCAGTGCCTAGAACAGTGAGTGGAACATTCAACTAAATTCAATTGAAGAGTGCAAGCCTGGGAATATTTATGCCAAAATATCCATAGTGATCATTTGCAGTGCTGGGATTATGGGTCATTTTTCTTTTGCCTATCTATATATTTTATTTTCCTACAATAAACTTTTAACATGTCCTTGGTGAAAACAAGTAATCAGGCTAAAATTTTTAAACTATAGGCAGGGAAGACTAGCTTGTTTTATTTGTTTGTTTTCTATATGTTTGTTTTAAAAAGGATAATGATTTTTGTGGTTGTAATTTAAGAATGTTACCTTATGAAATGTTTTCAAAATGGATCAGAGCTGAGAAAGGTTAGAAACCAAGTAACATTTAGACAACAAATAAATATTGTCAAGGATGTGGAGAAAAGGGAACCTTTGTACACTGTTGGTGGAAATGTAAATTGGTGCAGCCATATGGAAAACATATATTTTAGTTATACTAAAAATAGAACTATACTATATATTTTAGTTCTACCACTATATTTCTAGTACATACAGAAGTGTTATATGATCCAACTATATGATACACTTCTCAGTATATAACCAAAGGAGATGAAATAACCAGCTGGAAGAGATATCTGTATTCTCATGTTCATTGCAGCACTAAAATAGCCAAGATATGGAGATGACCTAAGTGTCCACATATGGATGAATGAATAAAGCAACTGTTAATATAAATATATTATGTATTTATATATGTTATATTTATCACATACAAGGTCTGACAATTAAGTTCTCGAACTTATTGCAACAATGTTGCTAACCATTTTTTGATGTCAGAGGAATTATTCATTACGAATTTGTACCAAATGGACAAATAGTTAACCAAGTTTACTGTTTGGAAGTGCTGAAAAGGCTGCATGAAAAGTTAGACAACCTGAACTTTAGCCAACAATTCACGGCTCTTGCATCACAACAATGCACCAGCTCACAGGGCACTGTCTGTGAGGGAATTTTTAGCCAGCAAACAAATAACTGTATTGGAACACCCTCCCTACTCACCTGATCTGGCCCCCAATGACTTCTTTCTTTACCTGAAGATGAAGGAAATACTGGAAGGAAGACATTTTGATGACATTGAGGGCTTGAAGGGTAATACGATGACAACTCTGATGGCCATTCCAGAAAAAGAGCTCCAAAATTGCTTTGAAGGGTGGACTAGGCACTGTTGTCGATACATAGCTTCCCAAGGGGAGTACTTAGAAGGTGACTGTAGTGATATTCAGCAACAAGGTATGTAGCACTATTTCTAGGAAGAGTTTGTGATCTTAATTGTCCAACCTCATATATACTACATATATTTTGTATATATGTCACATATATATCATAGAGTATTACTAAGCATTACCAAAAAAAAGAAAAGGAAATCCTGCTGTTTGCGACATGTGGGTGAACCTGGAGTGTAATATGCTAGTGAAATAAGCCAGACAGAGAAATACAAATACTATATGGTACAATTTATGTTATATGTAAAATTGAAAAAAAAAAAAAAGCGAAATCATAGAAACAGAAAGTAGAGTGGTGGTTGCCAGAGTCTGGGAGGTAGAGGGAAAGGGGAGAGGTTGGTAAAAGGTACAAACTTTCAGTTAAAAGATTAATAAATTCTGAGGATCTGATGTACAGAATGATGACTATAGTTATTTATACTGTATTGAATATTTGAAATTTGCTAAGACATATCTCAGATGTTTGCCCCCAGAAAAAAAGTATGTAAGGTGATAAATGTATTAATTAACTCAATTGTGGGAATCATTTCTCAATGTGCATTTATATCAAATCATTCTATTGTACACATGCATTACAATTTTATTTGCCAATTATACTTCAATAAAGCTAAAAGAAAAAAAAAATGCCCGGTAACATTTAGGATGCTATTTCAACAATCCCTGGGAGATAAAATAAGACTCAACTGGAAATTATGGCAGCAAGACTGTTTTCTTCATCAGTTTAAACTAGATTATAATGTGATAAAACAGCCACAAAATTACAGTGGCTTATTTCTTGCTCATGGGAAGTTCACTGTATGACTCTGCAAGCGGCTGTCCTCCATGCATTGGCTCAGCATACCATGCTGTTTTGATATTATATTACTTCAAAGTTAACATGGGCTCCCAAATCAACATTTCAAAGGAAGAGAGAACATAGAGAATTGGATACTAACTTTCAAATGATTTCTCCAAGAAGTGACAGAACCACTACCATGCACATTTCACTGGACAAAGCAAGTCCAATGACTTCAAGAGGCTGGGAATAACTTTTTCATGTGTTTGTAAGGAAAAGAGAGCTACAAATAGTGAGCAACACTTATGTGTACCAATCCACTTAATATATTGAAAACTAATAGTCCATTTAGTTAGCTAACTGACTGACTGTATGTTTGCATCAGACGTGTTTGGTAATGTATCACTATCAGAACTAGAAGCCACGACTGGGTTCAGTATATTTTTGAAAAGAAAGGGTACTGAGTATGGTTCCAGAAATGCTCAAGAAACATCCACATAGTAAGGCCCTCGGGCACAGAAGTGATAAATGGATTATCTAAGAGAACATGTTTTTAAAAAGGAAAGCAGAAGGATAATGGTAGATCTGGGAGAACACATATACGGGAAGCTAAAGGACGAATTGACCAGTAAGATCAGAAGAGAGCCAGAATAGTGCATAATTGTGAAAAGCCAAGGGAGGAAAGAGCTTTAAAGGAGTGAACTGTATTAAATTTATTAACTGATGAAAAAGAAAATGAGAACTGATTTGGTAATTAGGAAGACATGAATTATATCGAAGAAAATGTGTTTTGAGTAGTTTGGTGGAACCAATCACGGTGAATTGATAAAAAGAGTGAACAGCAAAAGTAATGCTTTAGGGTTTGTAAACCACCAGTTTAATAAGTTGGGTTGAGAAATTAAAGAGTCAGCAGAACAGTACTTACCTGGCTACACTTAAGGAGGAATTGCGGCCTTATCCTACACTTCCCTCTTTCCCTCAACCCACTCTGGAGACTGTAGCCTAAGATCGAGGAAAGAAATGGAGAGGGATACATTTAAGATGCTGGATCAAGAAGAAATAATTGAAGAAACAGGATTTCAGAGAAGTTGAAAAAATGATGTTTGTCCAAGTCCCAGGAAAGTGGTTAGCCTTGGAAAAGAGGTAAGAGAACGTCTTGAGACATTGGAAAATAAGAAGAAATAGGGATAGCAGGGAGGGAAAAAGATTCAAGAACGTATCATTTAACTTTCTTCATTAGTACTAGAGGTATTAGTACTATTAGTAATGGAAGTATATTAATATATTGATAGGAAAGTCTGGGCAGAGGCAGCATCTAGCATTGTTGAAGAAGGGCAAGTTCTGTTAGGAAAATTGGTAAAGGTCACATAGCCTTGAGCAATTGGAAAGAAACTTGAAGTTGTCAGGGGAGGACAATGAGAATGGTGAACAAGATTCCTACCAGTTTGGAGAGAATTACAAGTATACGTGCCATAAATGTTTATGGGAAAAGCAACATCAACTTCAAAATATGTTGTCTATTATTAAAAATTGCACTTGAGCTTTATTTCTCTCATTTCATCATCTTAAGAAACTTGCAAAGTAGGTATTATTCTTATTTTACAGATGGGGTTCTTTGATTTACAAAACAGTAAGCTACTAGAGATGTATGCGTATATGAGTTTGAATTAGGATTACATGAGCTAGTAATAATTTTAAGTAAAAAAAAATGTTAAACCTACATCTATCATAGTTCCAAAACACTATTTTCCCCAGGGCCTTCTCTCCTTTTATCAGGATTTGAAATATATATTAGTAGAAACTGAATGGACATACAGGTCCCTATATTTTATGCATACATTTTTTTCAATAGGAATATACTTGTCATTTCTTTTCCAAAGAATATAAAAAGAAATGAAGATATTACATATCTCTTTAAATAAAACATGTTGCAAAACGGGTAGTAGATCACCAGCTCCATCTTGCAGAAACCAAAAAGCTAATAATCTATATATCTAAAAATCCTGGAAAGAATATGTATCAAAATATTAACACTGTTTATCTTTGAGCGGTGAGTGTGAGATCTTATTTTCTTTATCTTATTCCTTTTTTTGGTGTTTTCACATTTTCTACAACGGACATGTATTTCTTCCGTGATCATACACCCCCCGCCCCCCGACACACACAATAAATACATACAATTCCATTTCACATTTTACGTAACAAACAGCAATGACATTATATAGATTAAAACTCCTCTGAACTATTGATATAACTAGCAAATGAGCTTTTTTCCTTGTCTTTATAATAATTGTTTTGTGTATTGTTTCTATAGTTGTGTACCAGAGTCAGCCGAAATCTCAGAGGATCTCCATCCCTTGTGCCTAAAACAAAACAAAACAAAGCACGCAGAAGACCTGAGATCTTTGGATCTCATCTGTGGTTGGAGACAGGCGAGGAGCAGCACCCGCAGCTGCCAACACACTTTTGGATGAGCGCACGGGTAAACTTTGACCGAGACTCCTTGATGATCCCTCAGCTCATCTCTGGACGCTTCCGTTGCCTAGTAACGAGAACCACTTTTCCGGAGCTCCACCTCCTTCTTCTAGACCACCCCCTGGGCCCCTTCAGCCATTCAGGGGCCGCCACCGCAGGTCCTTGAACGATGATTGGAGAAGTGCATGGGCGGTACTGGGGGAGGGCCTTCCGCGCGTAGGAGAAACGTCAGCACGTCGACGCGGGGGTTTTCTCCGTTGGGCCCCGTAACGCTGCTGAGTTCTGTGAATCTGCACCTTGGGTCGGCTGTCCCCGGGCTAGGAGGGCAGTCGTTTCCCGCTCCCGCGCTAACGCGGTCATCCCTGCTTTGTACTGGGACTGACCGCCTTCATCTCCCGGTCTCTCCTTTGGGGCTAACCGCCTTAGAGGCTCCTCCGAGCGGCGGCGGCTTCGGGACTTGGCCCGTGGCAACTAGGGGCCCACCCCCGCTCCAGGCTCGGATGGGAGGCGGAGGGAGGAGCGGCCTGGGATGTTCAGTCTGATGGCCAATTGCTGCAGCTGGTTCAAGCGGCGGCAGGAGCCTGTCAGGTAGGCTGGAGCCGGCTGGTCCGGCGCCGCTCTAGGAGATGGGGACAGCTGCGCCCCGAGGGGCCGGGAGGGGAGCCGCCTCACCTCTCTGAGCCTGGTCCAGTCTCTCCCAGGCCGCGAGGGATGCTTTCGCTCCCAGTTTGACTTGTCCGTGGGTGGGAGAGCTAAGAGGAGATAACCTTTTATTCTAGTTGCATTTAAATTCTCATCAACAATGCCTATTGTTATAATATAAATGGGTTCGAAGTTCTTAAAAAGTTGTGGATTTTGTGTGTGTGCGTGGAATTGGAAACTGTCCGTTGTGTATTTTTCCTGTGAAGCTTTTGTAATGACATTTTTGTTTTGTTTTGTTTTTTTAAAGTAGAGAAGCATGGGTATAGTTTTCATAACATAACACATCTGTTACACACGGCGCACGCACGTTTTGTTTGAGGACTTACTTGGGCTTGGATTCTGGCTCCACTTCTTAATAATTACAGTGTATGACTTAAACACTTTTGGCCCCACCTTCCTCATATTAAATGAGGGTGATAATATCTGTGCCTTTGGAGTGTTGAGAATAATTGATGGAAAGTGTTTTCCTGGGTAACTGTAATATAGCGTCAATTTTCTTATGAAATCTAGTTAATCCTTTTAATTGAAAGAGTCCAATGCTTATTTTTTTTATTTTAAAATGCTAGATATATTAATATGCAGTGCCCGTTACTAGGTATTCATTCATTTCTCAACAAACACTTGTTGAGAAAATATCATGTGCCAGGCATTGGAAGGAATCAGGGAAAATGATGTTTTAAATTGAGAGGCTCAACCTATAAAGAAAGCTTAAGTTGTTACTCTTTATAAATAATACCAATTTGGTATACTTCTACTTTAGAATTAGGCCAAGGGTAAATTGTAGCAAAGTTTTTGTATTTTGTTTTTAAATCGTTAACATTTTAAACATAGTATTAATATTTGTGGTAAGGATAAACTGTCCTTTAAAGAATGAATCTGTAAAGCTATGCTTGTATATTATAAGGGAAAAATGCCTACATTTAGAAAAGAAATTTGCTCTAAATGAAATTTTTGTAATTCTTTCCCCTTTATTATCTCCTAACTAGATTTGAATGTTTTAAATATGTGATATGATTGTTAGAGTCAAAGAGGTTTGTGTGTATAGATTCTGATTTATTTGTCTTAGTCATATTCTGTTGTGATTGCTGAGTCTCTACTGAGACTTGAGGGTCATTCATAATAAACGGCTCATTATGTTTTTTTTCCGATGTCTGCTTTTCAAAAAATGTGTTTTGTTTTTGGAAGAGGGAACAATACCATGTGTCCTTTTAACTAAAAACACCCCAAAAGTTTACACTCCAAAGGGGCTTTCAATTTAATTAATCATTCCTTACGTTTGCTTCTCTTAGTGGACGTAATATATCATGTTTTGCCGTGTATATGTGCTCCCATATATAATGTGCACCCACGTTTTTGGCCCAAACTTTCAGGGGAAAAAAAAATTTTTCATTTTAATTTTTTAATTCAAATTTTTACTTGTTTACATTTATGTACTTGTTTCTTTTTTTGTATTATAAAGGAATTTTTGCATTTATTTTTTAACATATTATGGTACAAGAAATTTTGTAACATAATTGCAAAACACAAGAACAGATAGGAGGTACAAGAAATGTTATGTACTGGTAACAAATTTATGATATTTGCGCATCATAGAAGGCCAAGAACTCTTCGTCATTGCAAGTTCGTTGTAAGTTCAGCAAAACCAATTATCATATTCCAGGGTATTATTTTGCATGTGGATATCGTTATTGATTTCTAGAGTTACACTTTTAACTCATAAGCATAAATAAAAGAATTAAAAACATTCATATAGATAGCGAATTAGTACTACCCATGTATAATGTGCATCCTTATTTTTCCCTCATAAATTTGGACAAAAAAGTGTATATTATACACAGCAAAATCTGGTAATCTCTAGTATGAGTGTTTGAAGAAAGGACAGAGTTCAGAAAAAAAGAAGAATGTCCGAATAGCATCTAGACCTGTGCTGTCCAGTAGTGACCAGCCGCCTGTGGCTGTCGAGTATTTGAAACGTGGCTAGTCTGAACTGAGATGCTTTAAGCATATAATACAAAGTGGGTTTAGGAGATTTATTATTTAAAAAAAAAAAAAGTAAATATCATAAGCATTTTTAATGTGATTACATGTGGAGATAACTTTTGTATATAATATAGGTTTGAATAAAATATAATATTAAAATTAATTTCACCCTTTATTTTCACTTTTTAAAAAATACGCTTACTAGAAGATTTAAACTGGATAATTTAAACATATATGTGGTCTATAGTTAATTTCTATTGAACCTCCCTGATCTAGATCATGACTTAATATAGAGGGCATAGGTAAACATCTCTCAATGTTGGATACTTAACTCCTATAGGACTTAAAAGCAAGTTGGATTGCACCCATCTTTTATGCATCCTTGTTCAATGTCTAGTGTGTACTAGTGGCTGAATAAATATTTACAAAATGTTGTGTATAGTTTGATCACACCTTAGCAATAATCATCTGAAAGTATATAATATTAGCAAGTAATTCCATTTACTGGAATGAATGAGAGGTGAGCAAGCTGATTTAAAGTACATATAAAATTTTGTGCTTCTATGATCTATTGTAGATTTTTAAAGTTTTTGGCTGTGCTGCTCCTTATTGATTTTCTTCTTCATGTTTATATTTTATGAAGATACGTTTGCAAATGTGAGAAGAGAGTGTAAGAGCGCACATGATGTTTACTAATACACTATGTTCTTAGGTTACTTTGAGGATTTATCTAATATATCTTGCACTTTTTGGGTTTTCCCACCTGTCCTCACTTTAATGCTCTCCCAGTGAGCCTATTATTCTAGAGAACTGGGATCTGGGATTAGATACAGTTTTCACAATGTGTGATAAGAATAAGAGAGGAATCAGAGATCAAGAGTTAAGGCACCAGCTCATTGAACACGGGACAGCTATTGGGATCTATCTTCTTAGCAAGCCACGCTTACAGTGAAGCAACCATGTCTAAGGGACCTACCTGCAGTTGGCATTGATCTTGGCATCACCTACTCTTTGTTGGTGTCTTCCAGCATGATTATATGGAAATAATTGCTAATGACCAGGGAAACCAAACCTCCCCAAGTTATGTCACCTTTACTAATACCTAACGATTGAGCAGTGATGCTTCAAAGAACCAAGTTGCAAAGAACCCCACCAACACGGTTGTTGATGTTAAATGCCTGATTAGACATAGATTTGATGATGCTATTGTCCAATCCGATAGGAAGCATTGGCCCTTCATGGTGGTGAATGATGCTGGCAGGCCCAAGGTCCAAGTAGAATACAAAGGAGAGACAAAGAGTTTCTATCAGAAGAAGTGTCATCTATGGTTTTGACAAAGATGAAGGAAATGTCAGAAGCCTACCTTGGGAAGACTGTTACCAATGCTGTCGTCACAGTACCTGCTTACTTCAGTGCCTCTCAGGGTCAGGCTACCAAAGATGCTGGAACTATTGCTGGTCTCGATGTACTTAGTATCGTCAGTGAGCCAGCTGCTGCTGCTCACTGGCTTAGACAAAAGGTTGGAGCTGGAAGAAATGTGCTGATCTTTGACTCGGGAGGTGGCACTTTTGATGTATCTGTTCTCACAACTAAATAAGGATTCTTTGAAGTCAAATCGATAGCTAGGGTTACCCATTTAGGTGGAGAAGACTTTGACAACCATTATTGCAGAGTCCAAGTGCAAGCATAAGAAGGACATCGGTGAGAACAAGAGGGCTTTCAGTCACCTCTGTACTACTTGTGAACGTGCTAAGCGTGCTCTCTTCCAGCACCCAGGCCAGTATTGAGATTGATTCGCTCTATGAAGGAATCGACTTTTGTACCTCTCTCCCCCATGCCTGATTTAAAGAATCGAGGGCTGACCTTTTCTGTGGCACCCTGGGCCCTATAGAGAAAGCCCTTTGGGATGCCATGCTCGACAAGTTCCAGATCCATGATACTGCCCTGGTGGGTGGTTCTACCGGTATCCGCAAGATTCAGAAACTCCGACAGGACTTCTTCAATGGAAAAGAGTTGAATAAAAGCATCAACCCTGATGAGGCTGTTGTTTACGGTGTAGACGCCCAGGCAGCCATCCTATCTGGAGACAAATCTGAAAGTGTTCAAGATTTGTGGCTGTTGGATGTCAGTCCTCTTTCCCTTAACATTGAGACTGCTGTGGAGTCATGACTGTCTTCATCGAGCACAATGCTACCATCCTGACTCAGCAGACACAGGCCTTCACTACCTGCTCTGACCACCAGCCTGGTGCGCGCAGTGAGCGGGCCACGACCAACGATAACCACCAGCTTGGCAAGTTTGACCTCACAGGCACACCTCCTGTACCTCGAGATGTTCCTCAGATTGAAGTCACTTCTGATATTGATGCCGATGGCATCCTCACTGTCTCCGCTGTGGGTAACAGTACAGGAAAAGAGAGCAAGATTACCGTCACTAATGACAGCGTCCTCTGAGGAAGGAAGACATTGAGTACAGGAAGCTGAGAGGTACAGAGCTGAAGATGAGAGGCAGACGGACAAGGTGTCTTCCAAGAATTCACTTGAATCCTGTGCATTCAACATGAAAGCAACTGTTGAAGATGAAAAATCTCCAAGGCAAGATCAATGATGAGGACAAACAGAAGATTGACCAGTGCGATGAAATCATCAACTGGCTTGATGAGAAGCAGACTGCAGAGAAGGAAAAATTTGAACATTAGCAGAATGAGCTGGGAAAAGTCTGCAATCCCATCATTACCAAGCTGTACCAGAGCATGGGGGGCATGCCAGGAGGGATGCCTGGGCGTTCCCCAGTGGTGGAGCCCCTCCTTCTGGTGGTGCTTCTTCTGGGCCCACCATCGAAGAGGTTGATTAAGCCAACCTTGAGCATGGAAATAGCATTGTTCCACACAAAATACAGAAGGACCCAAATTTGTAGCAAATTCCATGGCAGTTTTAAAGTTGAGCTGCTATATTGTAAAAAAACTGGGCATTCTTGATACTTGAATATGGAATATGTGCACAAGGAAAGGAAATAACGATGCACTTTATAAGCACTGTATTGTAAAGTGGTAAATGTGATGTCTTAAATAAAGCTATTTAAAGTTGGAAAAAAGAAAAAAGAGTTAAGGCCTCAATGTCAGTCAGGAGTCAGGACCAGGATGCCTGGCAATTCAGGGACAAAATGCATGGTATTATCAGACGCTGAACCTACTCTTTCAAGCTATGTAAATTAGTCATGAACAGACTAATAGCTAGACCCACAGTTAAGTGTCTTGCTCCCGTAGACGCAGCACAGTATAGTGTTTTTTTTTCAACGTTTTATTTTGAAACCATAATATAATGATCAAAGCTAAGAAATTAACCTTGGTACGATATTATTAACTAAATTACAGGCTTTATTCTGAGGTCACCTCATTTTTAACACCTAATGACCTTTTTTTTCTCTACGAGACGTAATGCAGGATTCCACACTGCCTTGATCTTTGATCTTCCTCAATCTGTAGTAATCTTTCCTAACCTTGAGACTTTGAAGAGTACTTGTCAGTTTTTTTTGTAGAACACACTTCAATTTGTTTTCTTGTGATTTGATAAAGGTGTTGTCATGTTATTGGGCAGAGGGATGCCACAGAGGTGAGGTGTCCTTCTCGGTACATCACATCGAGGGGTGTGTGATGTGTATTTCTTATTAGTAGTGGTGGTAACCTTGATCACTTGGTTGTGCTGGTGTCTGCCAGATTTCTCAATATAGTGTTCTGAGTTAAACACATCTGTGTGGATCCTAGGAGTTTGGGCAATTTTTCCCCCTGTCAAATGTGGGTAATTACTAGCTTGCAGCATTTTGAGAAGTAAAATTTATGTAAGTCCTTGATGCTTTGCACATAGTACTTACTAAATAACACTTCTAATCCTAGGAGATAAGTGGTGATTAGTAAATTACCCTCGTCTATTCATTTTATACTTACCAATATAGATGCCCTTTCCTTACTCCCTTTCTATGTTAGCGGAAGAAGGGTCCATTTTCTTTTCCAAGGCAAATTCTTATGCCTGTGCTCTTTATTCCATTTCTTTCCACTTTCTGGTGAACTTCAGTAGTTCAGCATTTGACCACAGATAAGAGAGAACTTCTAGGATACAAGAATAAACCTAAACTTTTATCCCAAATTTATCATTCAATTTTATTATTAAAAATAAATCTTTCTCAGAGCTTCTCTTCTATTTTTTCTTTAGTATGTAAACATGCTCAAGCCTTTCTTATCTAAAAAACAAACCAAACTAAGTGGTTCCTGTTGCTGCTCTAACACATTACTATTAAGTTAGTGATTTCAAATAGCACAAATCTATTGCCTACTGCTTTGACCTCAGAAGTCTAAAATGGGTCAGCAGAGTTGTATACTTTCTGGAGGGTTTAGGGGATAGTCTCTTTTTCCTTGCCTTTTCCAGCAAAGAAAGAGGCTGCCTGCATTCTTTGGCCCATGGCCCCCTTCCTCTGTTTTCAAAGCCAGCAGCGTAGCATCTTCTCCTCTGATCTGCCTCTCTCTTGAAAGGAATCTTGTGATTACCTGGATACTCAGATACACTCTCCATCCAAGCTCCTTCACTTAATTGTGTCAGCAAAATTCCTTTTGCCTTGTAAGGTAACATATTCACAGGTTCCAGAAATTAGGATGTGGACATCTTTGGGACACCATTATTCTGTGTCTGCCTTATTGAACAACCCTCTTTCCCTACTCTTCCTTCTTCCCTTCACCCAGACTTAACAATTGGCAATGGATTACGGGCCCTTTCTCAACTTCCTTCCTTCCCATGCATTCCTTAACTTCCCATATTACAAGACTTCTTCCCGGACCCTTCAATGCACTTGTTCTTACTCTATCAGATGCTACCTGGTTATTGAATCCAATGGATTCTTTTCAGTCTCTTGGCGTCATTTGACACTTAAGACTACTTCCTTTTTGAAATTCTCTAATTTCTTTTTCCTGGATTTTTAAATCTTTACCTTTCTGCCAGTTTCCTTTTCTATCTGTTTTTGCCAGTTAGCCTTTCTTCACCTGACTCCCAAGTTTGTCCCAGGGTCTGTCTTCAACTCTCTTTTCTTCTACATAGTCTCCCGTTGTTGTCAATCTCACCTTATATTGGGACTTCAGCTACCACCTCAACATTTACTCCCAAGTCTGTTTCCAGCACAGAGTTGAACACATGCATATCCAGTTGCCACAGAATCCTCAATCCCAGCACATCCGAAATTGAATTTACATCCTCTCTCGTGTCCATGCCGAATTGCTTCTACCTTCCTGTTATCCCAATCAGAAGCCGAGAGCAATCCTGGACACCCCTTTGTGGTTTGTTATCTCAAATCATCAAGTCCTTTGGTTTCTGCCTGCTTATTACCCCTTAAACATCTTGCACTCTTTCAGCCTTTCCATACAGACTGCGCTGTTTCCATTATTCCATTCTCTCCCAGATTTCTTTGACAGACTTTCTGCTATTCCCTTCTGATCAATCCTCCACTTCTGTCAGTGGTCTTTTTAGTATACAAGATATTTTAAATCCTCAGTCTTTCCTACGTGCCTTCAGGATACCATCTAAATTTCTTACTTATGAGTTACTCATGATTTGACCTGAGCTATGCTATATGGACTCTTCATAAGCCATTCTTTCTCCTCCTATCATGCCAAATTTGGGATACTTGACTTCTCTAGCCTCTCCTTTCCTCCCAAGTGCCCTTTTTTTTCTTTGGCTGTCCCTAATCATGCTTCAAATCTCAGCTGGGAGATTCTCTCCTTCAGGAAACTGTCTTTGAAATCCAGCTACTAGATTCTTGACCCTTTCATTGTATTTGTCTAGTACCTTGTATTTGTCTCTACTTACCTATGTAATGGAATGAAATGTTTACTCAACTCTTTTCACTAGTCTTGCAAGATGTTTTATAGATGAGCTTGTTGTTATTTAAAAACATTTTAAAATAACATATACTATTGTTGTTTAAAGGTAATGCTTGTTTATTGTACAACATTGAAGGCACAGGTAAGCAAAAAGTGGCAAATTTAAATCACCCATAATCTCATCTCCTAGTATTTTGGTGTAGAATCTCTCACATACATGTAAACTTTTAAACAATAGTGAGATAATTGAGTGCTGTTTCACAGCTTTTTATTTACCATTTTTGGCTTTAATGTATAACACATCTTTTTGCATCTATATGTATTTTTCTTCATCTTTTTAATAACAGTGTTGTGTTGCATATATTCACCAGTATGTTTAATCATTCCTGTTATTATATATTTAGAATGTTTAAAATTTTTCACTGTTTACCAACAATACTTTGTGGAGCAAAGGTGTATATATCTTTGGAAATGAAATTCTAGATCAAATGATATGAAAAAGTTTAAGGCATTTGATATATATTGTCAAATTGTTCTTCAGAAGGCTTTTATTTTTAACCAATTTTTACTCCTACCAGCAGTCAAGACACCATGGATTAGAGATTCAGGGTTGTGTTGGGCGCTTAGTGGTCGGAAGTGACGTGAGGGTAATAAATTATTTCTTCAGGTCTTGAGAATAGTTCTGAGGTCTTTTCTGGTGTCCAGTCTCAGGGGAAAGGGAAAAGTAGCCTGGGAGGAGGGGGGCGTTCCACCTTAGGGCTCAGGAGCTGAAACATAACTTAGATCAAGATGTTCCCTTTAGCCTGCCCTTGTGACTATTAGTCAGGTCCTGGCTACTGTCTTCTGCTGTCTTGGGGGTGCTATGGGGTTGCTGATAATGGGAGGAGGGAGAAAGCTAGGTCTCTGAGGGGTGTAGCGAGAGGGGGGATATGATTTTAGAGCTAGGATTTAAAACTAAATTTAATCAAAATCATAAGGACCCTTGGTTTTACTTTTAGTTTTTATTTTCTTGATTACTGGTAAGATTAAAAGTTTTTTCTTGGACATTTATGTTCCTTCTTTGGGGAATTTCCCAACGATTTTCTTTGATGGTTTTCTATTGGGTCAGCCGCATTTTCTTATTGAATTTTCTAAAAGAGATTTTAAGTGTTTATAGTAGTAACTCTGTCTCTGCAGTATGTATTGAAGGTTTTTCTATTATGTTTTCTAATTTTTTGGTGTTTTTTGAAGCATAAACAGTTAAAAAAAGATTCAGATGTATCACTCTTTCAGTGTAATATTTAGGAAATACTTCTCCAAGATTCTATTCACTTATACTTTTTTAAAGTATATTCATGTTTTAAGTTTTAACATTTAAATCTCTATTGAGATTTATTTTGTGTATAGGGAGCAGCCTTCATCCTGGGCTCAACACAAGGTCTGTTAAGTTGTAGTGCTCAGTAAATATCTGTATCAGTAAATATCTGTAAGCAGGCCCTCTCCCTTACATATTATCTTACATATTATCTGAACTCATTTATACCAAGTAGCATCTAGTTGATGAAATAGTGCATATAATATATGATAGAATATGCAAGAGTTGAAAGATGGTTTCCAAGATTTTTAGTAAAACTTGGAAGCAGGATTTTGGAAGGGAGTTAACTTTACCTGGGTTTGAAGAATTTGTGCTCCCAAAGCTTATGAGCCTGATTTCAGAAATGGCCCACTTAATAGAAGCAGAAAATTAACATTAAATAAAAGAATTTTGGCAAAAAGAATTATATACTATTATAATTCAAAATAATAAAAAGTGTTTTTTACTATTATTTAAACAAAAATATATAATAAATACTCATGTACTCACCACCCAGGTTTTACAAATATTAACCTTTCCTCATCACATTTCAGTTTTTTTCCTAAAGAAATAGACAAAAATTCCTTGAAGTTCACTGCACCCTATTCATCTACCGTTCCTCCCTAGAAGTACTTACTAGCTGGAACCGCTTCCTTGCCCATCAGTGTTTTTTGATACCTTATTTTAGACTATCAAAGTTTTACTTCAGATTTATTAATGAATTGTTATTCATTGTGGCCAAGTCTAAAGGAAGAGCCTCAGATGTCACAGTGAGCAATGTGGATTGATGGTTTCTGTGCATCAGCGTGGTGTCTGGTAAAGCATTCTGTGATGTGGTCTGTCATCTCTGCTGTGAATTTTTTCAGTGGGAGGACAGCACCCTAATAGCCATCTTTCTTGGTCTAAATACATATAACTGTAAATCTAGATCATTTATAGAAATCGCTGAGTTCTTAATTTCTTAATTAAGCTGTGCCTACAGATTAGCAAAGATTACTTGATGTGCTGTATGCAGAACAGGAATGTCTTACATTTCTTTATATCACCCTATAGCTTCTTGCTTATTCATAGTAGGAATTTTAGGATAGAGACCTAGAGATATCCTGATTCTACCCCTTTATATTTTAGAAATGAACAAGCTGACACTAAGAATTTGACTTGATCAAGACTTCAAAGCTAGCATATGACCCTGTGTTTTTTGGTCCTCTTACTATTTATTAGTGCTCTATAAATTTAGTAGTGATTTTGATATAATATTCTGAGTTGTACGGTCTGAATTAAAATGTCAGAAAATCATCCTCTTGTACAATAAAACCACATCATATTTGTTTTTGGTACTTTTTTTCATTGTATCAATTTTTTGGTAGTAGGTTTTTTTCATTCTCTCACCTATATGTCATAAAACAGTGTTTCCAAGTCCGTTTTCATATATGTGTTTATGTTACTTTTTGAAGTTAGATGTAGTTTTAAATATTTTAGGTAATATCAGTTTTGATGTGTCAAATTTTGTTTTTTAGTGAAATATTTTGACTTGCATAATATTTTCCTTAGAAATAGCTTTTATGTAATTACCTCATTTGAAGTATTGTCTTCCTTGGTTGACAGATGAAGAGGTGTAGAGTTGTAGATGTTCAAATGTTTGCAGTAATGTCATTCAGAAAAGATTCACAATTCAAATGTTTTCTGAGTCTCAGTTCAAAACTCCAATATTATGTTGCTTATATTGCTGATACGTTAATTTGTATATTTTTTAATATAAAAATGAGCCCTGAGAAAAATATATAAAACAGGACTTTGGTCTCTTAATCCCTTTTAATTTTTTTGTTTTTTACTTAGAATTATTTCAGTTTTAAAAATCTGTCTCTCTGTTAATTGAATTAACACTGTTAATCGTTACCCTGAAACCATGAGCATGTAAACTTTTTGAGAAAACTTTTGCCAGTTTGATGTTAGAAGATAGCTGACTTTAATTACATTCTCTAATGTTGAACTCTTACCGTGATGTAAAGGTTTTTACAAATTAAATTCATTATAGTACTTTCTCAATTTAAAGTTATATATTTTAATTATTGTGAACTCAGCGGGTGGGGGTTCAGAAATTATATTTATGCCGTTTCATTCAGTAAAAATACCTAATGAATGCCTAGCACATTTGATCCTGAGAAGCTGTAGTAGTTGTCATAGTTGGGACAGTAGTTGTAATAGTTATAACAGTAGAGGAGACTGTATGACAAGCTGCATGAGAAAGTTAGGGTGTACTCACTGTGTTCGCGCGGGTGGTCAGCAAGGACTGGGGGAACCTCTGGCCTTGGAGGCTGCGGGGTGTGGCAGAAGAGGAGGCTGCAGAGTTCGGACTTGATTCTGTTTAAGGTTTTTAAGCAGAAAAATGCCATGGTTTGATTTTCATCAACATCATGGGTGGTTTTTAGTAACAGAATGCAATTCATGACATTAGTTAATCTACCTGTTTATTACTAGGTAATCTCCCTTCTGTTAGGTCCAGGCACTAGGTTAGGATTGTGATAGGCCTAAATCTGGCGGAAATAGTACAAGATATCTTGGTGACAACGAGCCAGACTACCTGGCTATACAAACGTGATTAAATTTTAGAGTAAACAAAATGGTTCAAGTTACCCTTTCAAATGATAATAATTATTGTTTTTACAAACCAGCTTCTTGTTAGCGCTGTAACCTTGGGTAACTTGTAGGGACACTACGAGGATAAATGACAGGGTAAAATAGATTTGAGCTGTCAAGACATGTTGTTTAATTTCAAAGCACTGGTTATGCAGGGTTTGGGAAAAACTGAGAGCATTTATTTCTGAGGCACTTAATGTGGGGCAATTACCAAAAAGAGACTTTTATTTTTACAAAACTTTGCAGTGTTTGATGTTGCTCATTTCTTAACCTTTCTGGAAACTATTCCTAGTGCTGTCATTTCTCTATCCACCTCATTTCTTTCTGACCCTAATTTTAAGGGTTTGTTCAAAGGTTCTCAGGGTTCCGTGCTCCCTGTCCCCTGCTCCTGTCCCTCCTGCCTCTCCCTGGATTCTTTCAGATGTCCTCATGGTTTTAACTGCCACATACGCCTATGTGTCTCATAAAGCAGTCATCTCTCCCAGCTTCAGACGTGTGTAAAACTGAACCCATTTCTCCTCCATTATGTGGTCCCTGCGCATCTCTCTGGTTTCATCTCGTGGACTCCCTGTCTTGAATTTATGCTGTAACAAGAATAGCTCTTGGCCAAGCATTTACTGTTTGCCACAGGCATTGTGTACCTTAGTCGCACTGTCTTATTTAATTTCACCACATCCCTATGGAGTGGATATTGTTATTATCCCATTTTCCTGATGAAATTCTGAGAAATGAAACAACGTGCCCCTGGTCGTATAACATGGACATGGCAAATCTGGGACTTGAATACAGATCTCTCTAACATCAGGTTTGTGGCTTTATATCAGTGAGTGCCAGCAATCCTGATTATGTAACTTACTAGTCTAATATACTATACATCTTACAGTACCAGTCCTTTCCATCTTAGCCTTTCTAGTTTGGGATATAATTAAAGACTCCGGGATAACTGTAATGAGAGTACAGTGATCACTTTCAACTTCTGGACAGGTCACATTATTAACTACGTGATGATACTGGTTCCTTAGGTAGGTTTATGTCCAGTTCCCGTTAGACTCAATGAATAGTTGTATTGACTTGTGATTACGTCTGAGTCTAATAAGCATGTTCTCCTTTTATTTAAGGTTTCTCTACTGAACTTAACCCCTGGATTTGGCAAGTCAGCACCCTGCCAGTTCTTGCCTCCTTGGTGTGGTGTCTTTTTAGGCCAAGTTCTCAGTCTGGAATCTCTTCTTCCTTTTTCTGTTTTCACCTTCTCCTTGCTTGGCAAACTTCTCCACTTTAAGAACTTAGCTGAGGCATTACCTTGTGTAAGAAGCTTCCCTGACCTTCTCTTGTATCTCTAGGTTGGATCAAGTCCCCTTGCTCTGTTTTCCTATAGCATCTAGTGTATATAGATAAGCATTTTAAAGTACCATCGTGTCATAGTATACTGATATTTGTTTATGTTTTAGTCACTCTCATTAGAGGATGAGCACTCTGGGATAGAAAACATGTCTCAGGCATTTTCCTGTCTGTAATACCTGATGCCTAATGTACTTTTATTGAATTACTGTCTGACCAAATAATTAAATGATTGATTTTATTACTAGCGTCAGCTTTTCTAGACACTATAAACCTAAGAACACTGTATATTCTTTTTTTCAATTGAAGGGCTAATGTATTTGATCAATAATCATAAGAGTAAGAGACATAGACAATCTTTCATCTGAGTGTTGTCATACAGTACCATAGCCAGACTTTCCAATCAGTGAAAATGCCATATTTTAAAAAGCTATAATGGCATGTACATTTTAGCATGTGTTACCGTGTTTCCTTAAAAATAAGACTGGGTCTTATATTCAGTTCTGCTCCAAAAGATGCAGTAGGGCTTATGTTCAGGGGATGTCATCCTGAAAAATCATGCTAGGGCTTATTTTCCGGTTAGGTCTTATTTTCGGGGAAACACGGTAGATTGTATCTCTTCATTATTTAAAGAGTTGCATAGAATTTTAAGTGTTAGGTAAATGTTAACCTTTTAAACCCATTGTATTATGAACATGTAAATGTAATGTTATTAGGCATTGCAGTAATTCATGCTGTGATTTTTATTTGCTAATGTTATGTTTATTCATTAAGACTTTAACTCAAAATTTAATTAAAGCCGTGTTTTCAAGTATATGGCTTAATGATCTTAAAAATTAACTACTACAAGGTTAGTTAAAGTAAAAATAGAAATCCAGAGAGGCTTATTTTGTGCCAGTCTCAGCATGATTACCATTTTCCAAAGTGATTATTGTGTTTGAAGGACTTTTTTGTGTGAACCTAATATCCTATTAAAAAGACTTTTACCAGTGTTTTCCTTGGTAGCTAACTAGCTTTAAAAACAATGTGTAATAGTAATAATTTAAACGGTTTTTGTTTGTTTGTTTGTTTTTTTAAGTGAAATCTTGACAAGAATAGGGGGAAATATAAGATGCTACCTGTGTAATAGAGGATAAGGGGCCATTTTCCTTGAAAAGGTGTGTTTGAGATTTTTTACTTTGGCTCATAAGGGATAGGAAAAGGTTTTATGATATTTCTAGGAACTGCTGACACAGTTGCTGTATGTTTGTAGCATGGTCTTCCGTGGCTTCTAGAATAGGCACAGCTGCCTCCTGTGGCTGCCTGTGTTCCACAGCAGTCAGCATACATAATTACCTCCCCAATGCCTGTTTTTTGGTTCAGCTCTAAGGTTTACGAGGGCCAGGAATTGTGGATGTTTATTTGCTGCCGTATAATAGGTGCTTAATCAATATTCATAGAATAAATGATGTAAACAAGCATAAAATGGTGATTTGCTCCTAAAAGTAATTGTTTTCGTTCATGGTGATGTTTGAAGCACTGTAGATCCTGAAATGCATTGTAAATTATTAAAGAGCAATTGAATTAGCTTTAATATAATTTTAGTCGAATTCATTGTCTATCTAGTATATTGAATTTTCTGAAATAGTGTTTAAAATGCTACATCATTCATCTTTATTTTGGGTAGACATTTACTATATTTTGTTTAGGAAATTATTTTGTACTTTAATCTTGTTCTTTGATATTTCAATTCTTCAAACAAAATAATAAACGTGTACTCTATCTCAACAGCTTCCTTAAGAAGTAAGGTCATATTTTTCAAAGTTGATAATGCAGGTAATATTTCCACAGGGATGGAGAGGTCCCTAGACCTCACATACAACCTCAGCTCCTTTAATTCATAACCCTGTTGATCTCTTTGGCTTTTTCACTGACCCCACCACTGACTGACTGGGGATGGGGTCGGGGGTGCTGCTAATTGCGACTTACTTTATTCTTGCACTGACTCAAGTGTAGACCTACTTCCATTTATTCCCCATGGTGGGGAGGGATGCTTGAAACATTTAAAAAAGACTTAGGCTCCTGGATAACAAAATTAACATGGGCAGTAAATTAATTTCACTCACAAAAGCCAAAGCCCTCACCACGACTAAAGGCCCTACGGGATGTTGCCTTAGAAGTGCATCTGATCTCTTGTTCTTCTTCCCTGCCTGTTTCTCACTGGGTTTTACCACACTGACTTCCTTGCTGGAACATTCTGGCATGTGCCCACCTTCATGCCTTTGCCCCAGTGTTCTCTCTTGCCCCAGATGTTTGCATGACTGACTCCCTCCTTCAGGGCCTTGCTCAGACTTCACCTGCTCCTGAGGCCTCCCTGACACCCCTCCATGAAGCCGCAACCCCCTCCTGTCCCAGCTCCAGCTCCCCTTCCCTGGCTCTAGTATTTCTATAGTACTTAATCCCCTTGCAACATACTATCGAACTTATCATTTACTTATTTTTTATGTTTATTACTGTTGTTTGTCTCCTGCCACTAAAATGGAAGTTTAATAAAGGAAGAGTTTTTTAAATCTGTTTTTGTTTGTGTTTGTTTTGGTCATTTTATTAAACAGGTGTATCTCAAGCACCTAAAACACTGGTGTCTGGTATAGAGAAGATGGTCAGTAACTATTAGCTTAATAAATGATCAATTTGGTTTTTATAGGACTGAGTTTGTTGTTCCTCATCTAGCAACCCGTAACTGGACTGCCACACACCCTCATCTCTGTCCTTTCTCTTTGTTATATGGACCCTTAGAACACATCTGGAATTAAAAAAAAAAAAAAAAAAAGTCCAGATCCAAGAGAGCCAGGCCCAGAAAGATAAAAGAATAAAAGAAAAACCCTTTCTTACAATCTCAGTTGTGTTTTTTAACCCATCTTGGAATGATTGTCAGTGAAGAATGACTGTACTTGGCAGAAACCCTGATTCTACCCCGTAGGAGTGTGGCCCTGTAGTATTAACAAGGCAGCCATGTTATGCTGTGGCTTTCTCTCTGTAGTCCCAAATCCATGGTGTTAATGCACGGTCTCACCTCTTATATTGTGCAGTGGGTTAGCCTAGAACAGAAATGAGCTTTAGTGGCAGATGGAATCATCAGGTTATTAGAACCAGTATAATAGGTTTGTTCCTTTATACCTGTCCCAGGTTTAAGATGTCCCTGGATTTAGGTGAATTAGGTTCTGGTTCTGACTTTGTTCTCATTGTCTTATATTTTATGACTTTGGGCTTACGTTTCTTCCGTCGTAAAGTAAAGTTGAACTAGACTGTATTTTGTTTTGTGACTCTGTGAAGTTTATTTTATCAGAAACATTTTAAGCATTATAACTGTAGTCCTCTTTCAAAATGTTAGCACTTAAGTTAATAATTATGTTACTATGCCATATTTCAGATTTCTACTTGGTAAGGTGGTGTCCATATCTAGAAAAACAGAGTTGAGCACACAAGTGGTTCTTAGAGTTCTTCTTACGTAATTTCACAAGAAAAAATAGATTTGTGATAATCCTTAGAATTTAATGAACTAGCAAATTGAGTCTTTAGCCATGATAAATAACTCATGTTAGACTCCACCTCCCTCCCTACATTTCTCTTTTTTCTCCTTTTCCTTATTTCTTCTCTGCTTTTTTTGGGTGGGGGGAGGTGGTTATCTGTTGTACAATTTCCCTTTTTTTTGCTTAGAGAACAAAAGGATAACACTTTAAAGGTATTCTTCATAAATTTTGCGTTTTCCGATCAATATTTTATTCATCATTTTACCCCTAGTATCTAACAGATTGCCTTGTACATGCTTCTTCAGTGTTGTTTGAATGAATGAATTTACTTTTATTTTGTCCCCAATATTGAAATAACTCAGAAAGTGATTTTTAAATTTTTATTCTTTTAAGAAAGGTGACTCTTGTGATGGTGGGACTTGATAATGCTGGTAAAACGGCAACGGCAAAGGGAATCCAAGGAGGTAAGCTGAAAAGATGTATTATTAAATTATTCCGAATTAGTATTTTATTTACATTGTTCTATTACATATTCATTGTGTGCAGACAGTGCATACCTCCATTGCTTTTATTTTTGTCATGCTTGTGGCAAACGTGGTGAATAGACTTTGGCTTACAAATACCAGCCTGTTACAATGTTTCAGGTGTGAATAAATGCGAAGATGCAGAGGCTCCTTGAGGTCTTTTATCGGTTAATAGGGATCATATCTGTTTTCTAGCCCATAGGAAGGAAAAAGTAAAAAAGAGGACATGCCTCTGCTTTTAAGAATACCCATTTTCTACCTACATTTTCTTCACACATACAATTATAGTCTCAAGACTATACCTAAATGAAAGGTAGGTCGAAATACAGTTAGCCGGCACAGCTGTCTTTGTATCTCTTGATTTTTTTTCAATATAAGTAATTTTTGGAATTAGAATCGGGCCTCTGTGACATTAAAAGGTTTTATGTTATGTGCATTACAACTCATTGGATGATTTTATTTAGTTTTAATTTAATGCTTTGTATTACAATATAGAAGTAACTGTGATAGTGACTTTTTTGTATACCTCGAAGATTTAGCACCAGCCAAGCATCTTTAGGTATGAATAGGGAGGGAACCTAACATATTTGTTTCTGAATAATGGATTTTGCAACAAGATGCCATGTATACAGATACATGTCTTTAATTTATGAAAGGGGGCTTTAATTTATGAAAGAAAATTAACACCTTGCAAAACTTTCTGTTGGAAAAAAACATTTTGTCACTCAAATTTTACTATGTAGCATGAGATGTAAGTGATGTATTATTGTCTATGGATTCATCTAAAGCTTTTTGGTACCCGTCATGCTCCTCGGTTATATCCTTGCAGAGCACTCAGTGTCCTCATCTAAACCAGTGTTGGCAAACTTCTGTACAGAGCCACATACTAAATACTTAATTATTTGAGGGCCATATGGTCTCTTTCCCAGGTCTATAACTGACATACTGGTCAGCCATAGACAGTGTGTAAACAAAGGAGCGTGGTCGTGTTTCAGTGACTCTTTATTAATGGACACTAAAATTTGATGTGTTATGAAATATTTTAATTTTTTTTAGTATTTTAATATAATAATATAATAATACAGTATAGTAATATAATAATATAATAATACTGTAAAAAACATTATTATTAGCCTTAGGGGGCTATATAAAAACAGGTGGCGAGCCAGATTTGGCCCGCAGGCCATGACTCCTTCCCTTCTTCCATTACTCCAGAGCCTTATATTCAAGGGAGCAGAAACCTAAGAATCTGTCAATAAGACCATGTCATTTGTTGTGTGTATTTAGAATATCCTCTTTCCATTAGGCTCTTCCTCTTCTGAATGCCACTCCAGATATCCATCAGTTTCTTTATCTGAGTTTAGAAAATGCTCAAGGTGTCACATCATGAACAAATAGTCAAAGCTGCCTTCAACTTTGTGCTTTGTACTCCCCTCTGGCTCGGATTTTGTTGTTGTTATTCTTCATCTCCTGTTTACTCTTCTGCTTACTCTAGTGACTGTTTTCTTACCTTTTTTCTTTTTTTAAAGATTCTAGTTATATACAACTACTTGAAGTTTTCCAAGCTGAGCCTTTTCATGTGTTTGTATTTTTGTTTATGCTGTTCCCACTTGTTTTTCTTGAGAGAATATCTACTTACCATTAAAGGTAGACTATCTTATCTCTAAAGATGTGTTTTTGTTATGTAGTCTTCTTTATGAAGTTCTTCATAAAGGACTGGCTCCCAATTCTGTATCTTCAGAGCCCTCTTCAGTTTGCTTTCACAGTCTCAAGGGTTTGCTCCAACCACAGTGTTGAACTTGTATGTACTTCTTGCCCTGTGCAATTTGTTATTTAGATCACTCTTCTGTCTAAAGCCAGTTTAGCTTTAAGGCCTAAGTCCCAACTTCTAGTTCAAGTCTTTCTTGAACCTTAGTGATCTTTTTAATTTCTGATTGTCATTACCACTCTTTGGCAGTTCCAATCATATACTGATACACCCTGTACCTTCTTTGTGTTGTCATATACAGAAGTAAAAACAACAACAAAAAAAATCAATTATAAATTTAGAAGAACTTCCAAAATATGTTCTTGTAGAAGTAATGAAATCTACTCTTTATATTTGTAAGTTGCCCTCACAGTCTCTTTATTCCAATTATAGCTTGAATTCAGTTAATTAAAAAACAGTGGTCCTACTCTTTGTAGCTTCTCCCATTCATCAGTTCTTTTAAGCTGTTGTCTAGATGTTCAGATTGTCTTTATAACTCCGCAGAGAATGTAATGGTCCCTAGGGATGTCTGTGGTGTTGTTGAAGGGTTGAAATTTTTGTTTGTAACTTGGTGAGTCAAAAGCCTTAAAGGCAAAAGTTCATTTATTTATTCATTCTACAGACACTTATTAAGTAACTTGTTACATGGTAGGCATTATTCTAGGAGCTGGGGTTATAGCAGTAAAAACAGAGAAATTCCTATCTGCATGGAGTGTAAATTGTGGTTTGATATTTTATAGTATCCACTCTGCTTAGATGTAATGTTTATTGTATAAGAAAAGAATAAACATTCCATTTAATATTAATATCTGATACTTTTTATGGCATTTAAGTTGTGAAGTTAAATTATTACTCATTTAGAGTCTAAACATTGTTTCTTTTATATCATTTGAAACAGAGTATCCTGAAGATGTAGCTCCAACTGTTGGATTTTCCAAAATTGACCTCAGACAAGGAAAGTTTGAAATCACCATCTTTGACTTGGGAGGTGGAAAAAGAATTCGGGGAATCTGGAAGAATTACTATGCTGAGTCCTATGGGGTAATATTTGTTGTGGATTCCAGTGATGAAGAGAGAATGGAAGAGACAAAAGAGACAATGTCAGAAGTGCTAAGACATCCTAGGATATCAGGGAAGCCTATATTGGTGTAAGTATCGTTGGGGTCGTTGTAAACGTAGAGGCAGTGGCATTAGCCAGTGAAGAAATTTACCTAAGTTACAAAATACTGACTAAGCTAAAATAGTCATACTCTAGTGTAATAAAATGTATGTAATTAACTAGGAGTTGTCAATACACTGGGGCCTTGTTATAATGCTATCCATGGGGATTAAGGGTTGGGGCTGTGTTACGAGGAAGCCTTGTAACTAGATCTCCTGGGTATTGAAATATAAACTTTTTATTGGATAATTTACCTTTTATCAAATTTTGCATTTTAAATGGTTTGTGAACAATGTTCTAGAATGTTTTTCAAATGTTTCCTCCTTTAATAACTAATTGGTTTTGCCATTCTCCTTTTTTTCTTGAAGAGTATTCTTGTTTAAAAGTTATTTAAATGGTTTATTCTTCTAATGCCACATTGATTTCTCAATATTTACTTCTATAGTTCCAAATTAAACATGTGATCTGTTACTTAGTCACGTGTTTACATCATGTTGTCTAGCTGCCTAAACCTTTTTTTGAAAACTAAGTGGCAAAGGACTTTTGCATTACCAGCCCTCATTGTATTTCCGCACAGTAAACACCAGATGGCGCTATAACTGTGACATAGTCCAGTGAAAGTACTTTGCTGTTAATATCGGAGTAAGTTGAAAGTGTGTCCTTGTCGTCTTGTCCATTTGCTCTCATTCTTGTGATTCATTACTAAGGATTAAAACAAACAAATGTGGTTAAATGAGAAATTGTAAGCAGAGTTTCTCAGTGGTCCACAATAGTAAACGAACATTTTAAAATGAGGAAGTTTGGAAGTTCTGATTACAAAATGTAAAACTTCATTGTATCATTTATTGGTAAAGCTTTTACTGTTTAATTTTTACACATAACCAGTTAGAGAAGTTACTTGATTTATATAATCAATCTCACCTTTTTGAATCTGAAGGAAACTTTAATAGACATACACAAAGAGTGAACTTTGTTGAAGCCCATAGGCTAAATTAGTCTCTACAGATGTTTAAGCAGAAAACCAGTGACTTCTAAAGTAAAAAGTGTTAATGACTGATATTCTTTTGTAAAGTAATTATGTATGCTTCTTTTAAACCTAATAGTCATTAATTGAATTTATGCTTTTATTTCATGCATTTATTTATTTATGCATGTGTGAATCCAGCAAATATTTATTGAGCATCCACTATGTGCCAAGAATCATTCTGGTGATGGGGATACATTTGGCAACAAAAACAATAAAAGTCCACATATGACCTCAGAAACCCATATTCTAGGGGGTGAGACACACAATTAATGTAATAAATACATTATGTCATACATTAGGTGATAAGCATGTTGAAAAACAAAGCAGGTAAAAGAAGATTGGGAATCTGATGGTGAGGGTGGTGAAAGGGGCATGTATGTTACTTTTATAATCAGGATAAACATAGTAGTTGTTATGGAGAAGATAATATTGGGGGTGAGAGTCAGTCATGCAGATGTATGTGGAAAAGCCCCAAGGCCAGGGCATGCAGTTCATAAGTGACTCCAGTGATTACTGAGTTATCAAATGACTTCAGCAAGATTATCTGCTGCTTTCAGTTCTTTTGCCTCTTTCAGCTAGTAAATTTCCAGAATAGAAACAAAACAAAACAAAAAATCCACAACTAGGGTGATTGCTTCACCATTACAATTTCATAGTCAGATCTCACAAAGACATGAGAATTATGGATGGTATAATATGTTTGTGACGTATAGAAAGGTTTGCCATGTGATCAGTTTTTCTCAAGGGAGTTGGAGTTTTACAGCATAGAATTTTTATTAATAAAGGTAAACTGCCTTTTGAAATGAATGTGCTTCAAGAATATACAAAATGTGCAAAAAAAATATTCGTATTAAATTAAGAAGATATACCAAAGAATGAGTTTTAAAAAAATTATCGACCTACCATGCAGAGCAAACCACTTCTAACAGTTTGATGAATTTCCTGTGCATATTTTTGTAAAACATGTAATGCATGAATTGATCATATAATACATAAAACTTTGTAGCCCACCCTTTTTATGTTTATAAATTCCTCTTGAACATATACCCAAATGCCATATTTGGAAGTTCTCCTGTTTACCTTTTCCTTTCTGACCTACAATTAATTTTTATTGATGTTACTGTCTGAGTATCATTTGAATCTCTTTACAACTCTATTTCCTTTGGTGTTACCTCCTTTCATCCCCTTTTCACTCCCCCGTCTTACTGATACCATTTCCCCGAAAATAAGACCTAGCCGGACAATCAGCTCTAATGCGTCTTTTGGAGCAAAAAATTAATATAAGGCCCAGTATTATATTATATTATATTTAATTACATTAATTATATTTATTATATACATTATATTATACCCGGCCTTATATTATAGTAAAATAAGACTGGGTCTTATAGTATTAATTAAAACACGGTAGCAGCTGTCTCCTAAGGAGTCTTCCTCCCTGCCAGCAGTCTTGCTTATCCCCCAAGCTGTCCTCTACATTCCTACCAGGAGCTCTTTTCTTTATTTGATAGTTTTCAAATTACAAAGCAGGTATATGCTTTAACAAGTGAAATAATGCAAGAATATATAAAGAATATGAGCATTCTTTCTAAACTGCAAGTTGCATCATTGTACTTCTCCTTCTCTGCTTAAAGTCCTTCAGGTTGCCTTTATAGCTCCATGCAGCTAGGAAATTCTGTATTTTAACTGATATAACTCTAGCACCTAATTAGATATGGCGTTGAAAAGTCCACTGTACAGTAAGTGGGAAGGGCTTCCAGGAAAACCCTACTAAGCTCAGTGCTGGGGGCTGGTGGGTTGTGACATACAGGGAGGGTCCGTGAAGCAGGAGACAGTCTGCAGTCCTCCTGGTTGCACACAGCTGCTTGCTTCCTGCCCACAGACATGGACTTCTCAACTGCAAAATCCAATTCCCATCTTGTCTGAGCCTAATTAGTTGATTTAGCTCCTACCAAGCCTCTCAGAACTCACTTAAATACCTAGATAACTTTCTTTGCCCACTGTCTAGTAAGCAAATAGAGAACAACCACAGAACTCTGAGAAGATTCAGTCATTCAACAGGAGGAAATAAACCTGAATAATTAGAACCTTGTGTATAATCACAGAATCACAGATCGGGAGAGCCAGAGTCATTCATGCTATGGGAAGCAGAGGGGATGGCCGCAGGAGCAGGCCCCGGACCATCGCTGCCCCTGCCTCACTTACTTCTGCATACTAGCACCCCAGCCTGACAGCATATGTCACTGCGAATGAAGCCCCAGCCAAATGTCACTTGATGTCACAGACTTGAGGGTTCTCTTGAAAGATCAGAATTGTACAACATCACTAGGTTTCTGTGTTTTATTAGCTCAGAAGCTCTGTTTGGCAGTGTTATAGCATTTACCATTTAATCTGTGTAATATTTTAATTAAAATCTCTGAAATTAGTGGTGAAAAGTTAAAAAACTGTGCATTTAGACAGAAGACGAAGATTCTAGAACCTAGATTCTAAAAGCTAGTGTGAATTTGTTTATGATCTTGGCAAGTCAGTTTACTTCTTTGGACTTAGTGACTGAATGTCTCTGCTATAATAAAAGTAGCTGTCAGATATTGGAATTCTGCATTTGTATTCAGCTGTATATAATAATGTGAACTATACTGTAGCTATCCAAAATCCATTTTGGTAAAAAGGTAAAAGTGATTTGTATTCCTTCTAAAGAGCAAAAATAGATGCCATGCAAACATTTTGCTCTGTCTGTAATCATGTTCACCTGTTTGTTTACCTAGAAAGTCTTTTTTCTCTCATATCTACTATAGAGATTACCTTTACTCTGATTCACTAAGGTATGAATTATGTTATCTACCCTCACACGCCCCTCACTCTTGCTTTAACCATTTATAACTTAATGTAAAACCTAAAACTAGATACTGTTGACAGATAAAGACCTTTCCAAGAGAAAAAGTAACAACTTTCGCAGTTACTTACAGCACTGAAATCAGCAGTAACCCCAAATTTGAAGCTCAACATCCACATAGAAATGTTCCATTAATAACACAAGGCCCTATCAGCAGATTATCTACAGGAAGAACTGAGTTGGGAGGTATTTTAAACATCTGAACCTACTGAAATTGTCAGCAGCGCAAGGTTACACTGCTGTAAAAAGGCGCATGCTTTTTCTACGTCTCCTCTCTCCAGCAGAGTCTTGAAAGTTGGCCTTAGAGAAATAGTAAATTACCCTCCTTTTTTGTGGTTGAATCTCCTAATATGTATCATTGGAATAACTCTGGAGACCCACAGGCTAAAGTGTCCTCCCAGAATAATAACAATTCTGCTTGTGTTAGCACACTTGAACTCTTGGAATGGTGCCACTTTCTCATTACGGACTGCCTGCTTTTTTGTGGAGTTATATGACCTAACTAAACTTTTGGCTGAACCTTACAAATTGGATGCTTCACAACAAAACTGGTAAATATAGAGGAGTTTCACTCAAGGAAGAACACAGTATCTCTGATACGACCTTACTAGGTGTTATGAACATTTTAATAAAAGAGTTTTTCGACCTGGAGTTCTCTGCACTATGGGGGGCCTCCCAGGACCCTATGAAATCACATATACAATTCTGAGTGCATGTGCATTTTTCTTGGGACCACATCCTAGCTCTCGTCAAATTCTGAAAGCATTTGATGGCCAAAAAGGTTAAAAACCGTCACACTGAGTTTCCATATTAGGAGAAACAACAACCAAACTTTTATTACTTTTTCAATATGGGATATTTGTCTCTGACCTTTATGCTTACTTGACTCATCTTCTAGACAATATTACAGGAAAATGTTAGTTTGCAAGCTTTTTTAAAATCATATTCTTTATTGTAAGTGTCCAGAAGAAGTTAACTAGGTTATGGATTTTCCTAATACTTTCATTAGAATTTGAGTAAAATGTATTTTTACTAAGTTAGACCTTTAAATAATAAATAGGAGAACCTGGGTCCTTTTTAGAATGCTGGAAATCTGTAAATATGGAAGTATGGATGACCTTTGTCACTGAATCACTTGATTCTTCGGCATAGTGGTGAGTCCTTTAATTTACTATTTTTACCATCTGAATCCCCTACTTGCTGTATTTATAGCGTCTGTTGACTTCAGGTTTCTCTTCTTTCAATGGAAACTTGCCAAGCTGTCATCTTCATAAACCTTATTTAGTCATATTGACTCACCTCCAAACTTCTTGCTGAGGGGCTTCCTTTTGTCTCCAGCGGCATCCAGCATCACTCAGAACAGCTGTAGTTCACAGTAAAGCTTTGCAGCTGGTTGGCTTCCTAGGTAATTTATGCACAAGGAGCCTGCAGGGGTCCCCATCTTTCCCTTCCCACCCCAACACACTCTATTTAAAAACAAAACGACAAAAACTTGTTGGTTGCCAGCACCACGTCGTCTAGAGCACACTTGCATCAGCGCCACCCCAGCCCCCTGACCGTGAGAGGGTAGGGCCAAGGATGCCTCCGGCTTCATTCTCAGGTTTTCCCCGTCATTCTGATGCACAGCAAAACTTGAACTGGTAGGGGAAAGTGTGGGCTTTTAGTCAGGCCGTGGGTAGCTCACGTAATCTTTCTGAGCTGCTGTGTCTCTACTTGTATGTACGGATTTTAATATCTATGTTGTAATGCAAACAAATTCCAAATAATGTGTTTAAAGCATCTCGTGCGGTATTTTACTAGTGTTATATAAATGTAATGGTGGGTGTAAATGGTTATTGATGATATGTTGTGCCCAGATGGAGATGAATTCGGAAATCCAATTTTAAGGTGTCTCATATGAATTCAGGCTGCATGAAGTTTTTGGTTGCAGAAAATAATATTGTTTAGTGGGTAAGAATATGCGCCCAAGTGCTCATATTACTTTTTATTATTTTTAATATTGCGTACTTTCAGAACCAGTAGATGACTAATCTTGTGCTTCCAATGCTTAAGCATATTTTTACATTGAGGCAGTAATTTTGAGGAAAAAATTACTACTAAGTGTGCCCACTAAGTGTGTGAATAAAATATACAGAACGTTCAGGAACTAATTAGTTAAATATCATGTTATTTTTGTTGCTTAGTTTAGGATGATGCTATGATTTTAAAGTATAAAAATGAAAATTGTATGCGATACAGTGCTTTGAAAATTCCTGTGCTGAAGACTTCCTTTAAAAGCCCTATGTACAGATATAAATGCTAATAGAAAATTATTATTTTATAAATCCATCTGGATATAATTATGGTAATGAGTATTATATATTACTTAATATTCTTAATTTTCATGATAAGCAATTTAGGAACAATTGTAAACAAGTGTTGGTAAGGTAATAGATAAAAGGATATAGCACAACTTTAGAAGGAACAGAAGAAATATGTCACCACCTGTTTAGCTGGGGAGTTTATCATCAGCTTTAAATTTATCTTTTTTATAATGTTTCTTAGACAGTTGAAGCTGACATGTGAAATATCTTTTTTTTCCCCAGTAATACTTGATAACTGACACAGTGTAAGGCTCTTCAATTTCCTTATATTGTATAAATTAAAAAATATTTTATAGTGTTAGGAGTATATTTATGTATATTTTTGTTCTCCCTTAGTCCCACTGTGCTTTCAGTTAATAATTTTGCCTCAGTTTGAGGAAACAGAAACTGTCACATAAGAACGCTCTCATTTTCCCACTACCAAATTTGCTCAACTATCTGCTTTTATCCCTAAACCTTGCCTGCCTTCCTATATATGGAAGAATTATTTCTGCTTCTATCCAAGGCCAGCTTCTCCATTTGGACTCCAGATCCCACCCCTTTCTACTTTTCCGTGTTATCCCTTTTCTTTATCAAGAGTTTCTCTCTCTCTCTGGATCATTTCCATCAGCAGAATGTGCTATTGTGTTTCTTAACTTTAAATATTACAGAATCCTTGGACTCTGCATTGACTCTCCAGCTGTTGACTCCTTTTTGTTGTCCTCTATTCAGACTCCTGGAAAGAATCATCTCTAGTGGCTATTGTAATTCTTCCTGTCACATCCGTTCCCCAGTGTACTCCACTTGTACTTCCATCTCTACATACAATTCCTTGAAACTGTTCTTGTTGAAATCAACAAATTATCTCCTTGTTGCCAAATCCACTGTCACTTGGCCGTTCTTATTCGACCTTAAATTGACAGTTTTCTCAACTTTGTTCTTCTTAAACACTTCTTCTGCATTGTAGCACAGTTTTTTGTTTTCCTCCTACGTCACTGATGGTTCCTTCTCAGCCTCCTTTATTGACTCCTCTTCTACTTTAAGTCTAAATTCTGGAATGTTCCAGGCTCTTTTCTGGGCTTTCAGTGTTTCACTATATCTACATACTTTTCAGGTGACTTTTCTGTCTTTTCCCATCTCAGTAAATGGCAATATCACCCAATCAGTATCCAGTAGTTTCTAGCTCTTAAATCTGTCACAAGTTAGTTTCTTTTTTTTTTTTTTTCATCACCACTCTTTAGTAGTTAAGAGCTGGGTCTGGAATCATACTGCCTGGATTCAAATCCTGATCCTCTATATACAGTTTCTGTGACCTGGGACAGGTTACTTAACCTTGCTGTATCTTAGTGTTCTTGTTGGTAAACTTGTAAAATTATTAGAACAATGCTGGGACAAAGCAAGTACTTTATTAATCTGGATATTAGTACTGCTACTACCGCCTTCATTGCCATCCTAGCCCAAGCCTCCATTATTTCCTACTGGGACTACTGCATTAACCTTTAATTGTTTTCTATACCTGTTTCCTTGTCCTCTACTCAGCTGCCCCCAATCTGTTCTAATCCACTTTCCATACAGGAGACAGAATGATTTTTCTCAAATATAAAGTATACATTAACCCCAGACCAAAAACAGTCTGAGGGCTTTGCATTGATATTATTTGCAGTAAACTTCAGACTTACATGCCTTATAAAACCTTAACTCTACCCCTGCTGACCTTTCTTAACTTCATCTCTTACTTTACTGCTCTTACCACCATGATAACAGCTGTACTGGTCATTTTTCTTTGAACGGAGTAAATTATACCCTCTTCAGGGTCTTCCTCCCATATGTATCCTGTGCCTGGAATGTACTGTCCTGTGTCATCATTCAGGTCTTCACTTAATATTACCTTTCAGAGAGGCCTTCACTGACCACCCAACCAAAGTAGCCACGCTGATGGTCTCTATCTCATCAGACCCTGATTTTTAAGTCTCCGTCAAGAACTTAACATGTCCTAATATTTGTATTGGTTATCTGTTTTCTCCACTAGAATGTGAGTTACAAATCTCTGTCTTTTTATGAGTTCAAACTATACCCCTAGCCCATCGTTAGTTCAGTGCCTGGCTTCATAACAGAGTGATGGAGAGACTTTCGAGAATAGAATACTGCCTTTATTTTTGCTTTATTTGCCAACCCTCCTGATCTGCAATACTGTGACCTGATTGGACCCAAGTTCAGGAAAACAGTGCCTTAGTTTGCCTTCTTAAGTCTTAAACTAGATTCAGCTCCCAGTTACCAACCAGACTCTTCATCAAGTACATAGTTGAATTTTATCAGGATTTGTTGACCACTGACTTACCTCACCTATCTGAGCATGGAAGATTTGATATGGCTTCTGGTTTAATCTTGCTTGAATATAGCACCCTTTGAAGTCTTGTTTTATACAATTCTTAACTATGAAAATACTCTCAAATGAGCCAAAAGGATTGTTTAAGTACTTGTCACTTATTGACATTCATCTTATAAAGGCATAAGAAATTACAAAATTACAATACAGCTTGACATCTGATCAGAAACTTAAGATCATTCATCTCATTTTTAGTAGTTAACCTGTGGGTTTAAAGCTAAATATACTTTTTCAGTTTAGCAAATGAGGACTTGTTTTATGTCACTGGCTTCAGAAGTTTCTGTAATTCTAGCAGGTAAGGGCTAATGGGTAAAATTATAACTTAATCGTGATAAAAGGTATGTGAATGGATCTGTGAAATGAAGAAAAACAAGATACTGAAATACGGGATACCCTTCATTCTAAAGCTGGAAAAATTTCCAAAATAGTCTTTATTTTGAGCCACAGCATGGACAACACCAACAACACAGGACCCTGCAAGGATTTCTTTTTCTGTATTTTACAGCTAGTCCAAATTTCTCCTTAGTAGTGTTTACATACTCTTTTGTACCATTCACTATCATTTCAATATTATTGATGCTTTCTCCTTGTTCTTCTACTAAAAGAGATATCTGAACGAAAAGCACCCTTAAATCGTTGATTTGGTTCTCCAAATTAACAAGTTCCTTGTGCCTCTGTTCTATCTCTGAGAGTTGTGCTTTAGTAATACTGCTTTCTGTAAGCAAGCTTTCATTAAAAACTTCCCATTTCCCTTGATGAAGCATGTCATTCACTTCTTCTTCAGACACTTCTTTTCCCGCAACTTCAAGCTGACGGAAAATGAATGTCTTGCACTTCTCTTGCTTTGTTGCTATTGTGTCATTGTACGCAAACATAGTTTGCTGGAAATGGTGGAACATCGCAGCGTGCTGAGACTTCAGTATCCTGGTAACCACTGATGATGGACCATTTTCAGCCTCTGATTTTGTAATGTCTTTTCCTAAATTATCCAAACCTCTATTAATGTGTTCTGCTTGGGCTTTTATCTCCTTTGTAATGCTAGACTCTCTCTTAAGTAGACTAAACCTTCTCATTGAAGCCGCCAAGCTCTTCTGTTGCTGCCCAAATTTTTGAACAGCATCTGTCAAATCATTAATACTCTCCTGTAGTTTTTGGATTTCATGGAGGTATCTCTCAGCTACCGGCTCTCTTTCATAAATAACGGCTTGCTGCAGAATCATTCCTTTTTCCTCTGCTTCTGTAGTTGACACATGCCTGTTTCTAGAGAGTTCGATTTCCTTTGTTCGTTGCTTTAGTTCTTGAAGTCGGTCCTTCATCTTCCCTTTCCTCCTAAGAAGCAAAAATGATTGTGTTGAACAAAGAAGCAGTTGGCTTCACATAGCTATATTTAGCAGTTGGCTAAATTTGCTACATTTATCTCCCAGGAAAAATCCTCCTAGTTTTCTGGAAAGATGTTAAAAAATTAGGAAAATCAATAAGATTTCCTCATAAAGATGGTGAAAATAGGGAAAGTAATGTATAATAATTTGTAAGTCACTGTGCATAATGCAGGGCTACTTTGAGTCCCATTCAGTTAAGTAGCTGAGAAAGCAGTGATATGTAGATAGACAGTTGCCCGCAAATAAATTTTTGTGCCATGATACTGCCACATAACAACAGATTTTTCTTGGTATAGACAGATATATCTTAGAATGAAAGATTTGACTTGCCCATATCTTTAATTTTCACAATTAAAAGGGTACTCAGGGGGTAGCCAGTTAGCTCACTTGGTTAGAGCGTAGTGCTTGTGGCAGCAGGGTTGCCAGTTCGGTTCCGGCATGGGTCACTGGGAGCTGCGCCCTCCTTTAAAAAAAAAAAAAAAAAAGTACTCCCAAAGTACCCCATTACCAAATATACTGTTCCCAGTTAATTGGATCTATGTAGTGTTAACAACAAACTCATTTTGCTATATGATTGCTATTTGCAATATGCAAAATTTAGTTAAAACCTGTACAGTGACAGGGCAGATTTCATATGAGAGCTTTAAGCAACAATGTTGAATTTATCTTAAAATGTCTGAGTCTTCCAGATTAACACATTATTTGACATAGCTTTGTTTTCTTATCTGTTGCATACACGTGAAAACATATTCTTGATCTGATTATACCAATTTCTGAGTCTTAACATTTCTCTGCAAAGACATTTTGAGTGTATTAGAATAAAATGTATATTAAGTGATATTTTTTACAAACATGAGAATATATTTATATAAAACCGTATTTAGGGAGTGCTGGTAACACTGACATTTTCACATCTTGTGTTGGTAGTTAGCCATAGACTCAAATTGATGTACATCATTTGTATGTAGTGATGTATATATAATGATATGCATATAAATCTAAGATGAAATGGCTAAAAATCTTTGTGAATAAAATAATTTTTCACAGAGCATCTTGACTCTAGAAAGGCATTTAAGAATGTCTTTCATGAAATTTTTGCAGCTAAGAAGACGCTGTTAAGGGAGTTACGAGTAGCTCATTGACACATAATATCAGTATCAATAAAAGAAAAATGTCTCTAATGTTATATATGGGACCCAGTGTTTGATAAGTTTATGCAACTATTTTTATCAGTGATTTGGATGTTGTCTTAGAAGGCATGCTTATTAAATATGTTGGTGGCACAAAATTTGGAGAGGTCTTTATTTTGTTGAAGTACAGAGTTGGGATTCAAATACTAAAATAACATGGAACACCGTACAAAAGTAACAAAAATATGTTTTACCAGGGTAGATGTAAAATATTGTACAAGTTGTTTAGAAAACACCTTCACATGTATAAAATTGAAGGCCCTTGCATTCATAGCCGTGCTTATGAAAATTACGAGAGTTTCTAGTTAATCACAAGCTTTCTATCAGAATAGTCATTCTTCCATGAATAATAGTGTAATGTCTAGATTGAATAAGAAAGGTGTTTGTTCCACGGACTCTATGCCAGTCAAAGCAAATGGGAGAGGGATTATGTTAAATTCTAAGTGTGCTATTTTGAGATGAAAATTTATAAATTAGGAATTTCCAAACTTAAGGAAAGGATGAGATTGGAAGACCATTAGTATATGGAGAATTTTTGAAAAGAAACGTGGAAATATTTGTCCTGCAAAAGAGAAGATGTAGGGAATATCTACAACTGTTTTCTAAGATGTGTAGATCTGGGTATGTGAAAGGAATTAGACTTACTTGGAATTAACTCCAAAGGGCAGTGGGTGGAAATTATAAGGAGAGAGGTTTAATTTAGTATAAAGAAGACTCTTCAAACAAGTAGAACTATCCCAAGATGGAAGGAACTAGTTATTTCAGGAGGTAATAAGCTTGCTATCACTGGAGATGTTCTTTAATGATGACCCAGTCAAGGATATTGTAGAAAATGTAGAAAATGCATTGCATAAATGTTAAACCATTTGTTGTCTGCTGTCTGTCCCCACCCCCAGATAAGCTCCATGAGGGCAAGAATATTTATTCATTCTGGAATTACCTGCACCTTGATGAGTCTGATATTTATTCAAGTTCTGATACTGAACTCTTGATATCTCATGATTTCTTGAGTATTTAATATGTGCCAGGCACTATTTTAAGTGTGCTGTACAAGTATGTTCTTTTAAGAACTTAGAATTAGTGTTATTATCTCTATTTTGTAATAATGATATTAAAACTTGAGCTTATATAGCTAAGTTAGCAGCTCATGATAGAGTTGGGATTCAAATCCAGGCAGTCTAGTTGGAAGGACTCTGCAATAAAGCCTTTTTCAGTGGTGTCAGGTGCTCTGTAGCGATCAATCAGATGGGTTGTGAGAAGAGGCAATTAGGTAAGTGAAGTAGTTGGGAAAGAAGCCAGAGCACAAGGAGTAAGACCATGAAATCTGTTTTTAATGGAAAAAGTTTTTTTAAAGCTATTAACAGTTTATTCAGAAACATTTGCTATGCACCTGTATTACTGAGCATTTTAAGTACTGGCTGGAAAAATTTCAGAGCAAGTTTTTGTTGCCTATAATGCTCTTATAGTTATCTGCTCATTATTTTAAATATTTTCAAAAACCTTAATTCAAGTAGCTTAAATTGTTTTATTTCACCATTGATTTGCTATATTAAAAGTTAAAAAAAAAATAAGTTGCAGCCTGTGCAATTTATTCAAATAAGAGACTTCTAAGTTTGGGAGGGATTTCATCCCCTATCTCTCCCCACCATTTTATTTTCTGTATTCCACCTTACTTGCAAGGAATAATTTCTGTACCTTAGGAATAGAACTGACCAAAGCTACTGGTTTACTAAGATCTGTGGGGAAGACGGTAAGTTACAATATTAAGCCTGGAAATTTTGTGAAGGGAAGATTAGTTAAGGAGGACTATAAGCAGGCAATGTAGATAGCAAAGTAAATGAATATAAAACACTTAGTAGTTATTGATCAATATATTGGACATGTCTTCTAGGAGTGTATTTCTTGGCGTTTGTCCTTACAAGTAGTAAATAAGCAAAATAGAGGAACTATGTATAATGGTATGTGAGCAAACTACCACTAAATCACTAAAAAGTGATTTTAATTGAGAAGGTTTTGGTACTAGAGCAATCAAATAAATGTGCGGAAAGTTTGACATTCTTATTTTGTATATCCTTTTCCTTTTTTAAAAACTATAATAAGTTAATTTATGAGTAAAAATAATTGTGCATATGAAGTTATTTATAATTAGTTAATTGTAATTAACCTAATATAAGCCTTAATATAAAAATCCAGATTTTAAGAGATAAGTTGGAAAGATTTTCAGCTTTATAAAGTAATTTAATTTTCAATGTTTTGTGGTCACATTTTATCACTCAAGATATGCTTGACTATGCCACAAGCATAATATTTATGTAATATCCAGTCATAAAAGCTTGGTGCATTAAAACAACAAAGATGTATTTCTTGCTCACACTTCATGTCCATGTTGGTTTGGCAAGGGCTCTGTTTCCCATCTTGGTCACTCAGAGACCTAAGCTCCACCTTTCTGAATACGGTAAGTCTCCAAGGTCCTGGAAGTACTGGAGAGTCTCTCACAGACATTAAAATTCTGCAGCCCTGAAATGATGCATTTTTGTGTTTGTTTTTTTCCCCTTACAACTCCACGACCAACTGGAGGAGGGTGGCAGTAATACGTAGTCCTTCCTTGTTCCCCAAAGGAGAGGTGAACATGGCTTCTTCCACATCCATTGCATATTTTAATTTGATTCCAGAAAGAACCTTTAGAGGTTAACCAATCAATTTCCTCATTCTTATTGGGAAGTTGAGAATCAGAAAGGTTAAATGTCTTACTCAGAGCTTGTCAGTAGTAGCACTGGTATAATAATGCAAGCTTCCTGGTTGCTAGACCAGTGATTTTTCCACTGTGAAATATATAATATAAATTTCTTAGAACATATATATTACATAAAGTTAGGATCATCTATATGCTCTTTTGTATTTATTATTTTATTAAATATTTGATGATTATGCTGATAACATATTTAGAGACACCTGAAATCATTGGGAAGTGATCGTAGCAACTTTTTCTCATGTGGCAACTTTGTGAAAGCAGAATTACCACCCGTGATTTATTATATACCTCTGATAAAGACTCACCTTTTTTCCAGTGTAGTGGGAGGTGATGCAAGTCAGGTTAGCTTAATGATTTACCTTGAATAGCTCCCGACTGTTCTTTGTTTGGTTTAGTGTTATTTATCACTTCCTTACCTATATGCTCTCCGTGGTATTACTATATTGATGCTGAAAATAAATTTCTCCAAAAACTGTTTAAGATGTCATGTCACTTTTGATATAGCCATAAGCTTTTTCTTTTTTCAACTGGCTCTTTTTAACTGTTTTTTTATTTTCCTCAAAGTAATAATCTACACAGTTTAAGAAGTCCTATCATTTCAAGGCTTATGAAGATAAACAACCAACCCCTGCCTGCCCCATCACATGTCATTTTCAGTTTCCAGTTCCCAAAGGGAGTCATTTTTAGTTTCTCAGATATACATGTTGCTTTTAAACTCCGTATTTCTAGGTAATTTGCTTATGTAGTTGTTTCTGCTTTTTCAGTTTTAAAAGTTATATTGAATCTCTGCTATGAAAGATGTGGCTTTAACTTTTTCTTACAACATCATCCTTCCCTTAATTTTTACCTCTCAACATACATGTAGTTACATCATAATTTTTGGTTAATCAATATTCTGTGTTTATATTATTATGACTACCCAAATACTATATTCCAGAGTCATGTAAGGTAATATGGTTATATTTCCTTCCTCAAATAAGTGTTTTCAGTGTTTCTAAGCCAGTTCAGTGGATAGAGCTAGGAAATATACACTTTTATTTTTTTTTTAATACTTTTATTTTAAGACAGCTTTTTTTTTTTAAAGGGTTTCTTTCTTTTTTTTAAAAGATTTTATTGGGGAAGGGGAACAGGACTTTATTGGGGAACAGTGTGTACTTCCAGGTCTTTTTTTCCAAGTCAAGTTGTTGTCCTTTCAGTCTTAGTTGTGGAGGGCACAGCTCAGCTCCAGGTCCAGTTGCCATTTTCTACTTGCAGGGGGCACAGCCCACCATCCCTTGCGGGAGTTGAACCGGCAACCTTGTGGTTGAGAGGACGTACTCCAACCAACTGAGCCATCCGTGAGCTCAGCTGCAGCTCAGTTCAAGGTGCCGTGTTCAATCTTAGTTGCAGGGGGCGCTGCCCACCATCCCTCACGGGATTCGAGGAATCAAACTGGCAAACTTGTGGTTGAGAGCCCACTGGCCCATGTGGGAATCGAACCGGCAGCCTTCGGAGTTAGGAGCATGCAGCTTTAACCACCTGAGACACCGGGCCGGCCCCTGAGAAAGCTTTTCATTGATGTATTTACACATAAAGAGAAAGTACCCAAAACATAAGTGTATAATTTGATGATTTTTCACAAGTGAGCACACCCGTATAATTACCAAACATGAAGAACCATTTAACTTTTTAATTTTTTTGAAATTATTAATTACCTAAGTTTTTTAGTTGCTTCATTTTATACACGTGCGTCACTAATTCATTCTAAATTCTTAAATGTAACTGAAAATATCGTCTTAATATATTTAAGTATAATAGGTACTCTGTTTCTTTTATTTCGTTTTATTTATCTTTTGAGGCTTCTTTCCTGAGGCTTTTTTCCTGTGATCTGATTTACCAAATAGCTGTTGGGATTTTTTTTCTCCTTTCTTGTGTATTATCTTCTCCTGATCCCTGGTTCCTCATATCTATTCCTGGATTCCTGGTTTAGCTCCTTGATTTGGGGGCATACCATAGCTTCCTTTCAAAATATAAATGTGGTAAAAACTTGGATTTCTGAAAATGTGTCTATTCTATCCTTACATCTAAATGATGTATTTTCTGTGGATATAATTCTTACTTTAACATTATTATATATTCCCTTAGAATTTTGAAAATTTTGCTGTATTTTCTCCTAACTGCCTTTGTTGCCCTTGAGAAAACTGCCATCTGATTCCTGATGTTTTGTGAAACATTTTTTAAAATTTTATTTCATGAAACTCTTGGTGTTTTCTGTTTATTCCTGGTGTTCTGAAATTTCACACTTATATACTTGGGGTAAGTCTTTTTGCATTATTTGTTAAACATTTAGTAGCTCTTTTCAATCTGAAAATTCATGTATTTAGGATTGTTTTGGCGAGGCGAGGGGAGAGGAGTCTAATTTTTTAAAGAACTTCATCTCCATTTTTTTGGTAAGTTTTTCTTTGAAATTCCCCTTATTTGGATGGTGACTTTCTTAATTACTCCCTAATTTTCCTAGTGTCTGAAAGATAAAGTGACTTGTCAGAGACCATACAACTAAAAAGTGGCAGAGCCTACATTCAGATATAAATCTATCTGATGTACATTTATTAATTTTTCTCTATTCCATAGTGATTAAAGGAGACTATCCTAGTGAAACATACTACAAATGAAGTTGATCTGTATCAAATACTGTATTATGTTATTATTATAAATACTATGTTTAAAAGAAAATGTTCCGGGGCCGGCCCGGTGGCTCAGGCGGTTAGAGCTCCATGCTCCTAACTCCGAAGGCTGCCGGTTCGATTCCCACATGGGCCAGTGGGCTCTCAACCACAGGGTTGCCAGTTCAGTTCCTCGAGTCCTGCGAGGGATGGTGGGCTCCGCCCCCGCAACTAAGATTGAACACAGCACCTTGAGCTGAGCTGCCGCTGAACTCCCAGATGGCTCAGTTGGTTGGAGTGCATCCTCTCAACCACAAGGTTGCCGGTTCGACTCCCACAAGGGATGGTGGGCTGTGCCCCCTGCAACTAAAAAAACGGCAACTGGACCTGGAGCTGAGCTGTGCCCTCCACAACTAAGACTGAAAGGACAACAACTTGAAGCTGAACGGCACCCACAACTAAGATTGAAAGGACAACAACTTGACTTGGAATAAAAGGCCTGGAAGTACACACTGTTCCCCAATAAAGTCCTGTTCCCCTTCCCCAATAAAATCTTTTAAAAAAAAAAAAAAGAAAAAAGAAAAACGTTCGTGCAGGAAGTAATATAGCATATCAGATCTAAAATGATTATGTTATTTGCAGCTTTATTAGGATCTTTAATATAATCAAACCAAATTGAGCACTTTACAGTTGAGAAGAAAAAAAGGAATTAGTTTTGATCTCATAGACCCATGTCACAGAAAGTCTAAGAAATTTTGAATCCTATCCTTGGCACCATGTGAAGATTGGGATTCTTATCTTTTCTTCTGCTTTAGCTCATAGTCATAGGCTGAGGTAAGATAGATAAAGTGAGGTATACTTCATTCCTATTTATGTACAGATTTCTGTTTCCTGTTCTTGTACTAACCTGTTACTATGAATTCTTATAGCTACAAAGTATATATAACAGATATGCTGTTGCACTATTTTATTTTAACTGATTTGCATTCCTGATAACTTGGGAGAAGGAAAAGAGCAATATTATTGGAGATTCAGATGAGAAATGGGAGGGATCAAAACAAAACTTTTTTTTTTTAATTCATGAGAATTAAGTCTTTTCTAATACTTATGAGGTGTGATTAAACAATACGGTGAATGTTTAAATAATAAAAAATATTACAGTAAAAAACACGTTGCCATTAATCCCCCTCAAAATAATTCCCCTCGCTTCTAACACACTCATCCTGTTGTTCTTGCCACTTGAAGCAGTTCTGGAAGTCCTCTTTCCTGGGTGCCTTTAGTTGTGCTGTCATGGCTGCCTCGATGTCCTGAATCAATTCAAAACATTTACTTTTCATGGTCATTTTGACTTTAGGGAAGAGCCAGAAGTTGCACAGTGCCAGATCCGGTGAATAAGGTAGATGAGGACATATCATAATGTTTTTATTTGTCAGAAATTGGTATACCAGAAGGAATGTGTGACATGGAGCCTTTTCACTGTGATCAATAAATACTGTGAATGCTGCTGCCAAGTGCCATCCCAGGGAAAGGCAGCGGTGTATTGAACCTTAGTAAATGAGTGACAATTTTCAACTTGTTCAGTGCAGTCAGTTGGGTGTGAGCTACGGTTGGAGAATATGTGTGCTAAGTGTGCTGTAAATCATCCTCCATCATGACAAGACTCCGTGTCACACATTGCTTTTGGTATATGGCAATTTTTCTCAAAGAAAAACATTACGGTGTGTCCTCATCCACCTTATTTACCGGAGCTGGCACCTTGTGACTTCTGGCTCTTCCCCAAAGTCAGAATGATTTAGGACATCGAGGTAGCCATGACAGCACAACTAAAGACACTCATGAAAGAGGACTTCCAGAACTGTTTCAGAAGTGGCAGGAATGATGGGATAAGTGTGTTTGAATTAAGGGAGAATATTTTAAGGGGGATTAATGGCAATGTGTCCTTTACTGTAATATTTTTTTTATTTAAATATTCACCATATGTTTTGATCACACTTCATATATAATGGCTAGAAACACTTAATAAACTTTAAATCTCACAGTTTTCAAGAATTGCAGTGTCTCCAAATTTCTCTTTGGTAGCATGACTTGGAACAAATCCTGAAACAATCCCCTCTAACATTTTTTTGACTGGATAGTTTTTCTTTTTAATTAGAAATAAATTATCAATTCTGTCAAAAGCCTTTTTTTTTTTTTTCTGAAGCATCATAGTTTAATTTTTTTTTTTCTTTTAAGACATGGAATATTTCAAATTGATACTGTGGCACAGTAAACCTTTGCAAAATGCTTCAGTAAGGTGAATTTTACTGTCCCTGATTTTGGAAACCAAGATATTTGACTCTGACCCTTGTAAAGGTTGTCTTTTCCTGGGTTCCTGTCCATGGAAGAACTCTTTCCTGAAGGAGCACCATACTTTCCTATTTGAATAAAAGGTACTTTAAGGAACTTCAAAATACATTGATACATATTTTGCACTCATTAATCTTAATAAATTTACTAGAAATAAAAAAATGAATATTCTGAATCTTTTTTTGTATGTTACTGATATTACAGGGGAAACAGATTTCCTTTCAGTGCTATATACATCATAACATGCATGGTGTTTATATAACATCAACTTTAAATATTATACTGTGTCCGTCTTGGTTTATGGATCCTATTCATTTATTTCTTTTGACTATTTAAAGTATATTTATGTTAAAGATCATTTACATTATTAGGTTATTTCTGGATTCTGAGGAATAAATGTATGTGCTTGTTGTAGCCACCAACTGTTTTGCTTGGTGGTGAGCAAGTGGATTTCATGAACTTTGAAAGTAGTTTGTCTTCAATGGGAAATTATACAAGAATGGCTGCAGTGTCCTGTGTTGTGGATACATTCTTACCCCGCCTTTGTGGTTGTCACTACTAGGGTCCCATGGAGTTTGCCTATTGTATCCCAGGGAGTATAAATATGGGCCTGATTTTTCTGGAGTGATTTTTATTGCCTTAATGGATACCTCACTTCTTGTTGTAATCCTGGTCAAGCCAACAGAGATTTTCCTGTCTCTGTATACAGACTACATTCAATTTTTTTCTAGTTCACTACTTCATCTAGGAAACTCAGTTTTAGTTCCCTATTATGCACAAACCCTAAACCCCAGCTTCTAGTGGCTCATGGAGTTGTTTTAATTCCTACTCTCTACTTGGGCTATGACTGTGTTCTCTCTTCATTTCTGGCACTGGGAAATTTCCCTTTCTTTAAATGTATGATGTGGTTTTAGCATTTGTCTTTTTTCTTAAGATTATAGCAAACACTTCCGTATGTAAAAGAGGGAGGCATTTCTGTTCTGTGCATCTTCACTGAAGGTCAGGTGCTTATCTTTACAGAGTTAACATTGTTCAGAATGTTCCCCAAATTCTTGTTCATCTCTGCAGAAATTGACTTAATATAGGTACTCAGGTGCACTTACATGCTGTATATTAATTGCATTTTCTAGTAGTTGCATACTCATAACATTATAACTCTTTCCAATTTACATGCTTAATCATATATCTTCATAAATAGAATATTAGGCAAAGTGAGACATCTAAGCATATTAGAATTTAAAAGTTGTAAGAGACGAAGTTCATGAAGGCATAAAATATTAAGTTCATAGTTGTTAAATCACTTAATTGCTTAGGCTAGGTGAAATTGATGAGACTACCATTTTACACAATCTGTTCTGTGCCTTAAATTTATTTTCTTAATCTTGGAATAATTCTATTCAAATATGAATCATCTTTCAGCAAGTTTAATTTACTGCATTGCTATACAGTTTTGAATTCTTCTGTCAATAACTGACTATATCTTTGAGGTTGAACATGATATTTGCAAAAAAAAAAAGAACACTGATTTTTAAATATGGTAACTGACTTTGACAATTTGTTCTGGGAAACAGAAAAATAAACTTGTATGACTCAAATAAAAGTTTCTCCACCCTATTACAAACAGGGGACAGTCCCAGGAACAGAAACATGAATAAAAATTACCTATGCTTTGAGAAATACACCATGATAGATACTTTATAGATTTAAAGTTTTTTTTGTGTGTGTTTTTTTTAAGTTAGGTATATTCTTTCTATAGTTACATACTGATTAAATAAAGTATTTCAAGAAATATAACCAGTTCTTATCCAACTTAAAATGGAGTATTCTTTTGCTTTTATGTGTGACGACAGCTTGCAACATTTCCCTAGTTCAAAGTGAAAGGAGCTATTATTGGAATAGTCACCTCTTACTAGGAATAGTCACCTCTTACTGAGGAAAACAAACAAAAAAATACTGCAGGTTGCATATATTTTCTCTAAGTTTAAATTATCTGATTTTTTTTTGTAATGCAGTCTTTCGGGACCTTTTTTTTCCTACATTGTATTTAATTTAAATAAATTAATTGTGCACTGACTAGTTTAATGTAACAAATAAGATCATTTTTGTTTCAATATTAAGACTGCTGTCATTTTGAACTCACACCTGATTAAAGTACATTGTACATACATAAGATAATTTTGTATTAAATTTACAACTGCATAGCCATGAAGATAATGAGTTATAGGTATTACATAGCTCACTTTCAAGTCCACCCTTAAAACACTTATTAAAAGCCATTATTATTTTGATTTGAAATGGGTTATTAAATTCTAACATGGTAACAATTATAAAATAACTTTAAAGAAATATTAGAAAATAAACATGTTTTGGTTAAGCCTCTATATATTGCTTAATTTTGAAAGTATCAGACCTATCTATCTACTCATATGTTGCATTTAAATGATGCTGACTTAAATTTTTAAAACTATCAAGTCAAATATAATATATTAAATTTTATAATTACGTACTTTTAATACACTAGCTAAAACATTGAAAAAGTGAGTACTTTGATATTTTACAGTAGTCCTTTTACAAGAAGATTATTTTCTTATTTCCTTAAATTAATTTTAAATGATTCTGGGAAACAACAAAGAAGAAATTAAGACTTCCTAGAAAACTATCTTAAGTTTTTAAAGGTTGTATGTGTCAAATTTGGGCATAAACTTCTTTTCAGAATTAAATGTTAAAGTGTTCTTTAAAGCAAGCACGATATGACTAATTTAGTCAGTCTATAAAAGAAAGAATTTTAAGTTGTTCTTTTTAAAGGATCTTTCTAGTGTTTTCGAAACGAGAAGCTATTTTATAAAGGACTTAAAAGAAAGTTAATATTTATTATAGTGTCCTAAACCCAAATCCCGTTCAGTTTATCAATACTATATATGAGCAGATCAGCTGCCTATAGCCTGGTTCAAATCTGAGTAAAACAAATTTAATTTTCTGTTGAGCTATTTTTAAATATGGATTTCAGGCTGTTGATGTCTCTGACATTAAAAATACAAAAAGGCATGTGGTTTATTTACCTTTGTCTTGTTCCTTTTGTTGCTTTTCCACCTGCGGTGTTCGTGTCCTGCCTTTGAGAGAAAAACTGAGTTTCATCTGTTAACGTTTTGATCAAATTGTTTAAGTCTCTATCTTATACTTCACAGGCAATTTCTGTAAGGTTTCCATGTAGTTAATGTAATTGAAAGCCAAATAATGAAGCCAAATAAGTTAGAGATAAAGTTGTCCTTTTGCTGTTAATATCAAATGAGAAGAACAAATTGCTTACTTCACACCTGGAGAATCCGGTTCTGCCTGTTAACTGCCCTTTCTTTAGATTAAAGGAAGCTCATTTCCATTGGAGCTAGCTGGTAACAGGAAGTCCTTGTTAAACTGCCTGCATAGAGTGTTCGGCGCAGGTTCTGCAATTCTAATCCTGTATTATATATATAAAAGGTTGGTTTGTATTTAAATAGACATTTGTTTTCTTTCGGTATCAAAACTTGCTAAATATACAGAACTTGGAATAAATAGGAATGGAAAGAAACTTGGTGTAAAGGCTATTTGTTCCATTTACTTTATTATGATTGCTTTCTATGCTATTTTAGGAAATTCCAAGAGCTTAACTCATAAAATCATTGAATTTCAGAACTACAACCGCCAGGAAAGAGCTCCTGTCTTTAAACCTTTCACACCACTTTTGTTTTTACTATATCTATTTTTATTATTTAAAATAAGTTTCTTCCATAGTTTTCAATATAAAAAATTAAGTTGTGCAGCAATATATCTTATGGTGTTTACTATATCAATATAATAATTCAAAATTAATTTTACCAAAGAGAAATTATTTGGGGAAAACTTAGAAATGAAATGTCTCTCACAACACTAAATTTCCTTACTCTCCCTTTTTGTCTGCCTGATTTTTGTGATTTAAAGGTTAGAGGAGGACCATTGCTAGCATATCTATCAAAATAACATTTGCATTTATTCTTTGATTTAGCAGTCCCACTTCCTGGAATGTGTTCCCAAAATAAGAAGTAACTCCTTTACACACTTACTGTTCACAGTACTCTTTGTAAAAACAAAACACTGGGAACAACCACTGAAGTGGGCAGTGTGGGCCTGGCTGAATAAATGATGAAACAGCCGTACAAAGAGCATTTTGCTCATTCATAGAGGATATAGTAATAAAGGAGATTTCTTTACACAGCTTCAGGGTAATTTTAGGATTTACGGTTAAAAAAAAAATGGACTAGAGTGTGTATAGCTAGTTTTTGAAGAAGAACCCCCCACCCCAAGGCAATAGGGGTCTTTAAAATACCATTTCATCCATATACATAGTTATATTTTCAAAAAGAAATAATGGGAAGAAAAACTAATGAAAATGGTTACTTTGTAGGAAAATGGATAGAATAGAGAGAGGAGAAGGGATGGAGATGGAAAACAGTTCTTTCTGATTATACTTTGTTTTTATAACTTTGAATTTGGAACCACATGAATGTTTTAAAAATTAAACCTTAAAAATAAAACTATCTCTAAAAAGCAAAAACAGCCTGAAACAAATGAACTTTGCTATATATCTAGATGGTGGCATAACCACACAGAGAAGGATTATTTCAAGTAATTTTAAAACTCAATATTTTGACTATGCATCTGTTGTGGGATAAATCTTAGAGACAAGAATAACCACAAAGAGATCTTATCCTTCTTAGTGTCTTACTTAAGAAGCTAAGTAAAAACTGGGTAATATTTGATTTAAAATGGAAAAATCAATGTAAGCTTATAATTTAATTTTTCTTTCTTAAGAAAAGTACATTTCCCCTAGCTTTATCCACTGAAAGAGTCTAGAAAACAATGGCAAGTCAATTGCAGTAAATGTCCATAGCACCCAGATTGTGGTCTTTAAAATACCAGTTCCTACTGAAAGGAACCAGGATTCCTTAGGGAAATGGATGATCCAAGGTTTGGAATATTATCTCAACAAAAAAGCAAGAAGATATCAAAGACCACTGGAGTTGTACCAAAAGAACGCAGGAGCCAACACAAGAGGGACTCCCACTGACCAAAAATGGGTAACTTTGAGCCTCAAAAAGAACAGTAACTACAATAAATTGAAACATGTCAAGTATATTTTAAAAATCCGTGAGTCCTAATGACATCCCCCACAAACCAAAGAAAGCAACTTGATCACCTTTGGAGGCTGACAGGGCATCAATTTATTATTGTAAAAATTAGGAAATGAAGGCAAAGGATCAAAGTTTTATCTTGACTTTTTTCTGAATTGTATTTAAGTAAGAGGAAGCAAGTAGTTGATGAAAGCTTACTTTTTAGCAAAAATCCAGCTAGTAAATTCAGAAGGAATATAGAACTAGAAAAGTCATGATTTTATAAGCTCTTATAAAATAATGGAATTTTAGCAAAGGTCATCAATGGTTGCTAAAATTGTTAGATAAAGGTTAATGGGAACTTTATTTTGGATGAATCAGGCTGACTCCGGCGGAATCCACTGACCCATTTTAACATCACTAGAAATGGTGTTATAATCCTCCCAAGTAACAGCACCATCCATGAAATATGTTTGCCAAAAGATTTCAGCTTGAAACTCATCCAGCCTGTATATCTAACTACCAGATGTAGGAAATGCAGAGGATGTATGTTAAATGACCTCATACGGAACGTGTCAAATCATCCAAATGCTAAACACAAGAAATTCCAAAGAAACACAACTTTTTCTTTTTTAAATTAGTTTCAGGTGTACAAAACAAAGTAATAGTTAGACATTTATACCCCTCACAAAGTGATACCCCCCCAATCTATTATACTACCCCTCTGACATAGCTGTTACAGTGCTGTTGACTATATTCCCTATGCTATATTCCACATTTAATTAATATATAATTAAATATATGTTTAATTATAGTTGACATTCAATACTATTCAGCTTCAGCATCAGGTGTATAGCACAGTGGCCAGGCATCTACACAGTCTATGAAGTGGTCTCCCTAATAAACGAAGAAACAGAACAAAAATACAGGGGGAAAATGACTTATTTTACAAGTACATGTTATCGGAGGAAAGGAAGAGGTGGTGGTGGTGTTCCAGGGTTTGGGGATTTTGTGGCTGGGGGCGATATTGATTCAAAACGATTTAAAAGAATAAATTGTATATTTAGTTTGGATCTGAATTTGGACGTAACACTTGTAAAAAGATATTGAGGAATATTAGTATTCTTTGTTGTAATAGTATTGTGGTAATGTTTTTAATTTTTAAATTTTGGGGTGAAGTGACATGACTAGGGGAAATGTGGAAGATATGTAGATGAGCAAGAATGGCACAATGTTGATAATTTTTAAAGACAGGTGATAAGGGTTCATTAGATTTGTTCTTGTATTTATTAAGTAATATACAAAGGGTGCCAAAACAATGTATACACATTTTAAGAAAGAAAAAAAACTGTATTAAATTTGTAATACTCAATATATACCAATAACAAAAGATGAATACAAGTCATGTTTGACCTCTGCAATTACAAGAGATGCTCCAAGTGGTTACCATCAGTGTCCAGACACTTCTGATTATGGCAAACTACTGCTTGCAACGTTGACCAAAGTGTCCACTTGTATCGTCGTGCATGCTGTTTCAGTTTCTTCCTGAAGTACCGCCAGTGTAGCTGGTTTTCTATGGTACACCACATCCTTTAAGGTCCCCATAGGTAGAAGTCAAGGGGTGTTAAGTCAGGAGAACGTTCTCGAATTTCAAATACCACTTCAAAATGGTCTTGCACTCCTTGAACGACAACTGTGCTTCTGCTATTTTCTTTGATTGTCCTGCCTGTCACATGGTGACGCTAACATTCATTTGATTAGCACCGTCTTTTGAGTGAATGTCATACTACACATTGCTACTGTAATTCAATCCAGCTTCGAAAAGTAATACATAGATAACATCTCTTAAAATGTGCATACATTTTTTGGCACCCCCAATATATTTGTCTAAAATGTCTACCAAACCCTGACCAAGATGGTGTTTTATTAAACTTCTGACCTCTGCCATCTGATAGGCAAATCGTGATATTTTGTCTTAATTCCTCTTTTTTTAGAACTTCTTTTGGTTTTTCATTTGTTTTTCCCTAATTTGTTGCTAATTGAATGTAATTTTCTTTTTTGGTTTGTTTTTTGTTTTTTTTTATGTCTAGTGCTATGCAAAGTAAATTAGATAGAAGTGGCCCACCTTTCCGGTAAATTGCACATTTATGTGGACACATTCACATACTGGAAATGCACATGATTGCAAATATTACAAGCTCAGAATGAATATTTGGGTATTTAAAACATGATACTGTTTGTATTTTAAGAAGATGAGGACTTGAGATAAGGCATTTACATCATGATGCAACGTTTTTTAAGAAGATAAAGACATAATTAATGTGAACATTAGAATTGATGGCTGTGGGCTGTAGAAACTAGTCTACTTCTTTTTCTACTTGCAGCTTTTTTGGTTGGCCTGTTAATCTATTGCTTGTTTTCTTGATACTTTACCTGATTTCTCCTTTTTTTATGCCAATCCTTACAAACTTATTTTAGCAGTAAAATAAAAATGATGAAATAGATACTCTAATGCTGTCTAAAACCAGTATGTTCTGTAATCAGTAGGTTTAAAACTTTGGACTGAGAGCGTGGTCAAAATATTTTAAGTGGTTGTCTGGTTTATAGCGTATATATTTGCTATAAAATGACTTCATTTATACCTCTCTAGGTTGGCAAATAAACAAGACAAGGAAGGGGCTTTAGGAGAAGCTGATGTGATTGAATGTCTTTCTCTGGAAAAATTGGTCAATGAGCACAAGTGCCTGTGTCAAATAGTAAGTTTTTGTTTTGTTTTTTTGCCCTATAAAATATGTTGAGTATAATTCTGTTTTTGTAAAGGTGATAGGCAGCTAACAATAATTCATTAGTGTTTTGAAAGAATTAGTTTTACCCACTGTTCTGCTGATATTACTTAATACTGTAATATTGGATTTCTATTTAGTTGTTACTCTCTTTTCATAAACACTGTTTTGTGATTTCAAAGACTCTAGATTGGCTTTTTGTTTAAGATATTGCTGACAGGACCCATAAGCTATACAAACACGTCATGCTATACATTTTGTAAACAGTATAGAAAACATATAAATACAAACTTTGAACATAGGATAGGTTTACATTTTTCAAAAATCACATCAGGAGGGCTATCATATAATCTTAAAAAAGTTGGACAGATATTTTAATAATTTATTCTGGTTTCAGAAGATGGTCATTAGACTGTCAATCTTAAAAGATATTTACTGCTATAAACTACCTGATATACGGAATTAAAACTTTGTGCTATTTTTTATAAGTAGTGATATTTTGTTCTGGCAATTTAATTTTGTCTTCCAATGAGTTTGTTTTATTATGTATATGTATATATATATATATTATATATATGTGTGTGTGTGTATCATTATATATTACATTATATGTATAACTATATATATAAAACTTTTATAACTGACACAGTTGACTTCTTATATCATAATATCTCTTATAGCTTATAGATATTATACATAAAATATGCCAACTCCTATGTACTAATGTTAGTGATCATTGCAGAGCTGTGTTTTATAAGTTAAATAAGCAGGTGCTTCATATCATTAATTTAGTGGGTTAATTTTGGTTTACTGATAATTATGGTTTATGAATAGATTTTTTTGTGGAAAACTTAATCTTTAAGTCAAATTAATTGCTGATTTTTTAGGAACCTTGTTCAGCAATCTTGGGATCGGGAAAGAAAATAGACAAATCCATTAAAAAAGGCCTTTATTGGCTGCTACATATCATTGCAAGAGACTTTGATGCCTTAAATGAACGCATCCAAAAAGACACAACAGAACAACGTGCTCTTGAGGAGCAAGAGAAACGAGAAAGAGCTGAACGAGTACGAAAATTACGGGAAGAAAGGTAAGTAGATTAATTTTGTGCTGCAGTGCATTTGAAAAGTCAAAAATACCAAAGCCTTATGAATAATTTTTTAGTTTTATCTGTTCAGTTTCCTCTTTCCGTGTGAAGGAAGACAGCTATTTCTAAGGATCTTTTGCTATACCAGTTAGGGAGATAGAGTTCTAATTTCCTGTAGTGTTATGGTAGTTAAATTTATTCCTTAGGTATTCATTAGCTCTCAGAGTTGGAAAAATGCATCTCCTATTTCTTATGGGTACCTAGCTCAACTAAGATAGAAGGTAAGCTGTTAGTGGATCAATCAACTGAAGCAAAACCTAATCTTCAACACTAGTTTTGTCAGAAAACAGGCTAAATTGTACCATCTCAGTTTAAATCTGTTTTTCAATAATTTAAAAATTATATTCCCTGAAAGGAAACTTTTAAACTAAACTTAGCAAGCTCTGAATTTTAAAAAAAATAATAAAAATAATGGTTGTATAAATTCTACCACAGAATCACTTGTAATAATTTTAATGCTGCAAGAAAGTACTCAGATTTGATTAGAAGTTGAATTTAGTGCTTAATCCGAAGATTTCTCTTTCTTTTCTCCTCTGGATTGTTACACTGTAGGGGAGGGGACAAATGACAAGATGTTTAAGTGAGCTCCTATAAGATCCAAAGTTGTCTTCCATTTACCTAAGTAACAACTTGCCTTCCAGACACTTTAATAGAGTTGCAGCCTGGAAGGCGTGAACCTACTAAACTACCCTTGGTGATGCCTTGGTGAGGCGTTCTCTTACACTGTCCAGGAAATCCTCTGATTACTAGTACTGTGTTTCCTCAAAAATAAAACCTAGCTGGACAATCAGCTCTAATGCATCTTTTGGAGCAAAAATTAATATAAGACCGAGTATTATATTACATTATATTATATTATATTATATTATATTATATTATATTATATTATATTATACTATACTAATATTATATAAGACCCAGTCTTATATTACAGTAAAATAAGACCAAGTCTTATATTAATTTTTGCTCCAAAAGTCACATTAGAGCTGATGATCCAGCTAGGTCTTATTTTCGGGGAAACACGGTATCTTTCATTTAACTCAGAGATAGGACTTAAAGGAGAGAAATATTTCTAGAGATAACACTCCATCCCCAAGTGCTCAATAATGTGAGGAGGTCATTCATCTAGATCTCTCTTAACATGGATATGAGGTTTTAGTTCCTGGGAGAATCTTGGGGTTTCTATCTTACTATATATTTTCATGACATAAAGCTCAGTACAACCAATCACTCATGTAAGTGTACCTTTTATATATTTATAAAAATAAAATACATGGGCACACTTTCCAGACGAACCCCTTTGCTTTTCCTCCATTAAGAAAACAAACAAAAAAATTGAGTTGGATAAAAGAAATCAAATGTCAGTCATTTGTTTTCAAGTTCTTACCTTTTCCAGAAAGATATTCTCAATCATGTTATGGCAGGCTTTTCTGACACTCATTCCCCTTTCCTCCTTTCTCCTAGCCTCTTGAGCAGTCTCCATAATTAAAAGTAAATTGGCATTTAGAGAGGAGTGATTTATAAAGAAACTTTTTACTTTGTTAAATCCAATCTAATAGGTTCAGACATTTTTGAAAAACTGTAAAACACGTTATTGTTGGTATCTGAAAATAGTACTATTGCTTACTAATAAATGAATCACATTAATAACACTTACTGTCCTATGAGTATGTTCATTTACAGGGGGCTTTCACATATGTTACTTTAGCTGAAACAACCCTATGAGGTAGGTATTTGTATCCACATTTATGGGAAAGCTGAGGCTTAAAGATCCAGATACACATCCAAGGTCACAGAGTAGTAAATTGCAAATCTCTAAATCTTGGTTTCCTAGGTTCAGAATGAAAGAATATATCTTTCCATTGGAAAATATAATTAATAAATGTCGTAGTAATGAGCATTCACATTGCTATACTATACTTACAGCCTAGTTCAGATCTATACTACTCATTGTTCTGTCTTCAGCTACTTGTTTTATAACTTACTACCCTTCATGTATGGGGCAACATTAACTATAAATCAGAGATAGTAAATGTTCCAGTACTAACGAATATGGAAATAGTTATTTAATCTGAGGGATAAGTACAGCTTATTTTTAGAGCCTCTTCTGTTGTGTAAAACAACAGTTGTTATTTTGTTCATATATGAAACTTGACACAGCCCTTAAGAAGAGGGTTATTAACAAGAGGACTTAGTTATCTGTGAACATCAGTGAAGAGGACAGCATTGGTTTAGGAGGGTAATTAATAAATTGATAAATATAAACCCTTGGAACATAGAAAAATAATTAATATGCACAATTGACATTAAGGCATCAGTCATAGAGAATGTCATTTTTGTCAACATATTTTTATTTTAAAATTCAAATGATTGATTTTTATATGGGGGCAGAGACCTGCTACCTGCATAGGGATTTCTGAAAAATCTCTCAGTAATTCAAAGCCATGTCTCGATGTTTAAATTACTGCATTTAATAACCCTTAAACCTATTGTAAGTGTTCTTAAACATGGTTCAGCATTTTCTCAGGAATTCCAAATTTTTTTCCTCAAATAATAGAGAACAAAGAGAGCGAGAGCAGGCTGAACTCGATGGAACCAGTGGTCTGGCTGAGGTGGACCCAGAACCAATTATTGTTAATCCTTTCCAGCCGATAGCAACTGTAATCATTGAGGTATGGATAGTGGCAAATGTGACTTTTATCTCTTAAGTTATAAAGGTGGAAGTTAAGAAAAGTGGGGAGTTGAGAACAGAGGCAGGGAGATAGAAAGAAGTGTTCACCGGAAGCTGATTGTTTCTAAAAGAATTAAATGGGAGACACGGGTTAAAAGTTTGCTGCTTTTGCTTCCTTTTCAAATTTTCCTTCTGAACTAGTATAAAAAGGAAAGGACTTCAGACTTAACTGAGAATGAAATTTAAGATTGAATGTAACAACTATAATAGTTACTATTCTAGTATATCTGGGTTTTTTTTGTCATTTATTTCATATGGTAGTAACATATTTACTCTTATTTACATTGTCTTTGTCCCTGTATTGCTGTTACTGTTTCTTTACAGTCATGTTTAGATGCTTATGATGCATTAGAGTATACAAATGATTTCCTAAATATTTACTCGGGACACTTAAGAATGTTTGAAACTGTAATAAATTATTCTCTCTGTAAATATTATTTATTTTAATTGTCAGAAGTTTTACCAAAATTCATTTGTAGATTTTTAATCATGACAAAGTTGAGGGGTTGTGTGTGTGCGTGTGTACGTGTCTGTGTATCTGTGTCTTTGTTTCCGTTTTCCACTGGTGTCCAGATTTGGTACTGGCCCTCAGCAGCCATGCCTTCCCAGAGGAAGAGCTTCCTAAACCATTTACTGGGAGCGCAAAGTGGCAGCTGGCTCACTGGTCCCACTGCCTGTGTGTTCTCCATTCCTCTTCCCCTGTCACTGCCTCCTTCTACACAGGTGCTCATCTGGAAAGGTGGATGCTTGTTTCTCCTTGGGGCTGCTGCTGAGGGAGGCAGCTCCGCAGGTAAGAAGACGATTGGATCATTTTGGTATTGCTTTATTTTGCAAAATAATGGTAATATGAAATAGTTGGTCTCAAGTTGTTTAGGCACCAGAAGGTTAATTGTATTTAATAATTTTATTAGCCCCATTGGTATTTAGCTTAAGCATGTGCTTTTCTAAGTACAGTAAAGCCATCTTAATAACTTGAGTGATTGTTTTGTCTCCATCCTACAAAATATTATGTTTGTCAAGTTTTATTTTATGCTCTTTAAAACATATTGATAGAGAAGAGGGAAATCAAGTTTGATTTTTTACTTTCAAATGTTATATTCTCTACATGTATAGTAAAGCTCACCTTGTAAATAATGACCAATTATTTTGTAGTACCATGGTTACTTGGAAGGTCTTAGCACTTCTGCCACCATTGTATTTTTCACAGCATAAAGATGTACACAATACAGAACAGTGTACCTTCTATTGAAAGTCTCTGAATTAATCAATGGCATGGGGAAAGTAGTCATTGTGCTTTTTAAGCTACAATAATTTTAAGAAGATGATCAATAAAGAAATGAAACAAATGAAAGCAAATTACCTATAGTCTCTTTTATACCAAGCAGATTTTCTTCTTTTCCCCCACAAAACTCCTCCTCTGAAATGTTTGCATTTTAGAGCAGCACCTACATTCCTTTGATTTTTACCACAGATAATAAAAATGGTGAGGTGTTGGTTCCAGAACAGACAGACAGAACAATGGAACACTGATAAACACTGAATATATCTAATTATGTATGAGCATTTTGTGAAAGTTAAAGGTGACATTTCAAATGTGGGAGAAAAGGAGGTTGGAACAACCGAATGATTATTTGGAAAAAAGTAAAATTATTAAACACTAATAACAAATTAAATTCCAGAAGACTTAAATGTATAAAAAAAGAAGCCTTAAAAATACTAGCACATATTATAAACATTTGTATATGTATGGAGGAGGAAAAACTTTCAAATCAGGGTAATTAAGCCACAAATCACAAAGTGAAAATAGATCGTTCTTATTACAGTCAAATTTTCAAGAGCTGTTCTACAAAGTTTAAGGCAATAAAACCCAAGCAAACCCTAATTAAAAATATTTGAGACACATAGGCCAAAAAAAGAACCCTTAAAATTACTGTGAAAATAATGAGAATCTTATAGAAAAGTAGATATTGGGTACCATGGTAGTTCCCTAACAAAAAAATAAAAATGGCAGTAGGGTATTTAATAATTCATCTTCATTAGTAATAAAAACAATAAGCTAAATCAAACCAAAACTGAGGTAAAACATTTATTTATTACTTTGACAGATATAAAACACTGATAATGAGACACAGCATTGAAAAATATATGGGGAAATATTACTCTCCTGACCTTTCACCTGGGGTATAGATTGACTTTAGTTTTTCTGAATGGAAGTTTGTAGTGTGTCACATTTTAAAATGTGCTTACCCATTGATACAACAGTTCTACTGTTAGGAATTTATTCTAAAGAACTAATTCAATCTTAGTATTTCTTTTAATAGCAAAAAATTGAAAATAATTTCTTTGTCCATTGATTGGGAATTGGTAAAATAAATTATGATATAACCATTCAAAATGATAATGTAACTGAAGAAAGTAATACTAGCTGATACATACAGCATTATGTAACGCTTTACTAAGTGTCATGCACTATTCTTTTTTTTTTTAATAAGTTTTATTGGGGAATATTGGGGAACAGTGTGTTTCTCCAGGGCCCATCAGCTCCAAGTCATTGTCCTTCAGCCTAGTTGTGGAGGGCTCAGCCCACCGGCCCATGTGGGAATCGAACCAGCAATCCTGGTGCTCAGAGCTCGTGCTCTAACCAACTGAGCCATCTGGCCGCCCCAATCAGGCACTATTCTGAGCGCTTCATATATTCATTGACAAGGAAAGAAATATATATTCTTAAATAAAAACTTCAATTCTTTTTTGTTTAAAAAAACAAATACAAATACGATTATGTAGAGAAAAATAATGCATCACATTTATGTATGTTTGTGGATGGTGTATGTCTGTATGTGTGGTAAAGAAAAGCACCTCTTGATTATACGCCAAATAGTGCTCATCTCTAGATTGTGGAATTACCAGTAATGTTTATGTTCTTTCTTTATGCAATCTGTTTTCTGAATGTTTGCCAATTAGCATGTTTTAATGATATCTTCAACAAGTAATGTTTTAATAGTAATATCACAGTTCCCTGAAACTACAGAATGCTCTTGGATTATTTGATTCTCCCTTAAAACTATCTTAGATGCAACTGTTATAGTAAAGATGATATGTTTCATTTTTGTTAGAATGAAAAAAAACTTGAAAAAGAGAAAAAGAGGCAAAATATGGAGAAAGACAGTGATGACTACCCCCTGAAACATAAAATGGAGCATGAGCACATAGAGACCAAGAGCCAGATCAGTGACAGTAGCCAAAAAAACAATGAGTTTGGAATAGTAGAAAATTATAAGGAGGCATTAACACAGCAGTTGGAGAATGAAGATGAGACAGACCAGCCATCATCAGAATCAGGTGATAAAACTAGTTATTAAATAAAAAGATATACGTATTAATTATACTTCTTTCATTTGTCATGATTATTTTCATAAAAAATGTACTGTAATATTTTTTTGTCTCCAAGTGCAGTATTTATCATGGTTTTTAATTACTCATTAGTCAATTTGCTAAATTGTGTTTTTATTCACTGTGCTTTAAAATGTAGTCTTTTGTAACTTAAAAGAATTTCAACAGAAATTTTAATTTAAGTTTCATAAATTTGGCATATATTAGGTTGGTACAAAAGTAATTGTGGTTTAAAAGGTTAAAAATAATTGCAAAAACCGCAGTTACTTTTGCACCAACCTAATAGCATAGCCCCAGGAATCCTTCGAGTGTATTTAATACCTTTAAGGCCTATTTGTGTTTTTTGTTGGTGTGTTTCTTTTCAAGCCTCATAATGCGACAATCAACATCATTTCCTTTATTAACTTGCTATTTCTGTAGCATGCAGACATAATTACTTGAACATTTTAAAAGTCTTATCTAACAGCCAGTTTCCTCTTATAAAATGTTCAAATCATAATTACTTTTCTTTTTCTAAGTGGCTATGTTATTTAACAGGAAGTTCATGTCTTTTGGTCTCAGAGAGACAGCCTGTGTTTGGAATCAGACAACCTGATATAGCATCCTGACTTTTCCATCTACTAGATATATCTTATGTTATATAACGTTCTTTAGTCTTGTTTTTTTTTTTTTTTTTTTTTTTTCCATGTCCATAAGGGAAATAAGCATCATCTTTTTTCATAGGACTTTGAGAGTTACTTATAACCCTATGTTTTTAGCACAGGGCCTGACATACATGGGAGATACCCGATAACCATGACTTCCTTGCCATTCCTAGTTAACAATATGGTTCCGTTGTACAGTATATAAGAATTTTTGTACAGTATCAAAGAGTTGGTGAAAATAAGATCCCAATCCCTGAAGTGGAGATTAGCTAACTTGAATGTTTCGCTATATAAAAAATAATTAGATTTGAAAGTTATATTTTTTGTAAGTTGGGAAATTTGGGTAGCTATATAGTGGAGTTAACAGAAAGCAAACCTAAAGTGGCCTCTCAATATATTGAAAGAACTCTCTTTTACACTAATACATTGTTAAAGAGCAAAATGATTTGGCAGATGACTTGAAAATAAAGCGTAAAAAGATCTGAGATAGTGAATCATATAACCATAATTATTTGTATTATTATAATTAGCATTTTATAATTTAGAACATGGTTTCAGATGCCATATATATATATATATATATATATAATTTCACAAGAAATCCTAGGGCATATTATTCCCATTATATAGAATAGGAAACCAGGGACTTGGAGGGACTGAGTAACTTATTTAAGATCATGTCTCATCTGTAACTGGGCTGAGACCCCACTTCAGATCATGTGTTCTCTATCTTATGCTCTTCCAAGAGCTTGAGCTACTTGCCCAGGCTATAAAATAACAGATCGTTCAGGAGGCTGTCTTTCCTTTCTCCAGTTGTAAAGCTCCCAGCTTTAATTGTAAAATGATGTCTTTGTTTCTATTTGAAGTAAAATGTCTCAAATGACACTAATCTATTTAGAAAAATAACATGTTTCTAAATATGTATGTTTATATTTCTCATTGCTTTGTAGGTTTCATGGATTGAGCATTTCTTGTGTAACAGAATACCCATTTTCAAAAATATATTACATATCTATAAATTTAGCAGTTTGGAATTGTCAGTGAAAATATTTCAGTAATTATGACATTTGGTTATTTATCTACATAACCTGCTTTACATTGTTTAAGTTTACACGTTAACAACATAGATGTCTTTAAAATGTTTATATGTGCTTAAGTGAGAATCTGTAAAAAGTTATCATTAGGAAGAACAAAAATTCAATTCTGCAGGGTCCAATCATGTGATTTTGGTTGTATATATTTATATTGGGCATACCTTGTTTGGGGGTTATTTTAATGGGTAATGTGCTTAGCTTTGATTGGGATCTTTTTTTACATTTTTAAATAATTATTTTTGGACTATTTATACCTAGAATCATGATATATATCCTACTGAGATAAATTAACACCTCTCCTATTTCCATGGGCCATTTTGAGTTTTATGGAAATCTGTGCAATTAGACAATTACATTTATTTAATATGCATTTGGAAAAATATAAGTTACTTTTGGAAATGTGAACTTTTTTGTATTCTGTATAATCATCAAATTTAGAAAATAGGCTTTTTGTTGTTTGTATCGTATTTGTTAACTCATTCAATAAGCAATCATTTCAAAAAATTTGTTCTTAGTAAAAGCAAGTTCACATTTTGTTATTGGTAATAATTGCAAAGTTGAATTGAAGATATATGTCTGTGGTAATTATAACATCAATATTCTAGTTCTAGTCTTAATTTTTATTATAGAAGTTTACTTTTCCCCAAAGGCATAAATAAATTTCCATGTTTATGTTCTTGTAGATAACAGTAAAAAGAAAACTAAGAAATTAAGAATAAAAAGGAGTCACCGTGTAGAACCTGTCAATACAGATGACCCTGCTCCTAAGAGCCCAACACCACCCCCACCTCCTCCTCCTGGTGAGTAAATTGATATTGATACTGAATTTAGAAATGCTGATTTAAACAATGAAGAAAAAGAAAGAAATTGTGCAGTTTTTATTCAGTAGATTCATTAACTTGTGAATTTGTGAAAAAAGGTAAAATTCTTTGCTCTGTTTGCTTTGTTCAAAATTTGTCAACATGAATATCTATTGCTTTTTTTAACCAGAAAAAATATTTTATTAAAGTTTAAAAAAAGTAAACATTATTAAGAAAACCTTACCCAGGTACTTCCTAGAATGGATTCAATTTCTATTTGAACTATCAGGACCCAGATTGCTAAAAGGGATTTAAGTTTAATGAATGGATGGCTAATAGGAGCTTTAAAAAAATTTGCATCTTTCATCCTGAAAGTTAACATTTGAAACCAAAATGTGTGAATTTTTCCATTATATTTCCAACATACATACCGACCTTCTAAGTTGTTATGAGGATTAAATGGAATACTGCATGTAAAGCACTGGGACATACTAACTGCATAATAATTGTAATTTTTTAGCATGAGGCATAGTACCACTTATAGTATAAGTGGTAAATAAATATCTAAATGTGTATGTTTTTAGTGTCCTTTTAGCTCTGCTAGAAGGCTTTAAATGATAACATTTCCTTTGAGAATTATTTGAAGACTCATTTCTAGTATTCCATTTGATAAGTAAACATTTCTTTTAGCTTCTGCTAGGAGTGACAATAATAGCCTAATGTTATTTATGATAGTGGTGAAGATGCTTATATTTTTAACTACAGGTATATAAAAATTTAAAGCAAATGTTGCCAACCTACAATTACATTTTTAACTAGAAGCTATTTTAAGTGGATTTATGGCTATTTAGTATTGTGTCATTCTTACATATGAACCGACGTCATATGTTATATACATTCCTGTCGAGGGAGGGATCCTCCCAACAGACCCAAAGAGACTTTGTTTAACAGTGTTTTAAATGTTTTTCTTTTTCTTTAGTTGGCTGGGGAACCCCCAAAGTCACTAGACTTCCAAAACTTGAGCTTCTTGGTGAAACACGTCATAATGGTAATGCAAAAGGATCAGTTTTCAAATATCTGTACATCACATTCACTTTTCTTTACCTCAGCACTTCAACAAACGTTTATTTTTGGAAGCCTTTCAAATCCACAGCCATATTTTTTCATTCATTATACTTTGCTTTTTTCATTTAACTTATTTATTTTTATTCTTAAGTCCCTTTGCCTCTATATAATTTGATTTGATGTTTACCTTAGAATACAGAGGTAAAAAATAATCATACCTTGTGTGTATCCATTATATATTTATGTAAATAGTGATGGAAAGGGAAAGGTTTTAAAGCAATTTAAATTAAGTAGACATTACAATTTTAGTGCTAAAAGAAGGCATAGTCCTATATATGCTCAATATACTCAATGATGCCACGTAATTGTTCTTTCTCTGATTCTAATAAGACACCCAGCTGTTGAATATTCAAATGAAGACCAACACAATTGCAGAATCAGAGATCAATCAAGTATACCCAGTAAAGTTCACCTAAATAGAAAGAAAGTTACTGAAAACTTTATTGCCTCAAGAAAATAATTTTCTTTGGATGAAATTAACCTAAGGGGTAGTCCAGCCAGAACATGGCAGTAGAACTCCACAGCAAGCAAACTAGAGAAAGGACTATTGGGAGGAGGGAACCGCCTTATGCAACAGGCAGAAGTTCTGATTTCAGACCATCAGCCTAGATTCTTTCAATAAATATTTCCAGAATGCAAAATGATACTTATATATACAGAGCTCAATAAACTTCTCCATCAAGAAAATCCAGTTCTCTTTTTGATGACCCTGTTCACCTAATCTAGAACTTGTTTTCCCATGTATTAGAAAAAAATGTCAGAAGTTTAATCTTTAGAAAAGCTTTACCGTATAATTTGAAATTATATCAAACTGTATAAAATGTTTTTATTCAAAAAGTGTATAAATATAAATGTGCTATTTGCTTTCGTTTTCAGAATACCATAGGTCAGTAATGAAATATTTTTTCATAATCATTAGTAAAAATTAAAGGATTTGCTTTCATTTCTAAAGACAGAAAACTTTGTCCTTAGACTATACCAGAATTGCAGTGAAAGCACATCTATACTTGGTTGACTACTTTACATCACAATGTTTTTATTGACTGTGATAGGTTAGTTCCTGTTTTATTATACTCTGATATTGTATAGGTTAGAATACATTGTCAGTTTAAATATTTATTTTGTTGTTAGAAAAAATTAGATAATGTTAATATGTGTGTTTATGTATGTGTACGTATATAGAGAAAATATTAATTTTTCCTATGACAGATATTTTTTCCCTTACTGAATAAGGCATCCAACAAATAACTATTTTGAATTTGAGAACACCTAAAATATTGGTGATACCCAGACGAATAAGACATAAATTCTGCCTTTCTGGGGATGCTAGTCTAATAGAGAAGACAGTACTTCAGCTTACTATATTATATATGACAATTCACAATATACAGTTAAACATTGTATGGTACAGAATTGGAATACTGTGCACAAATTGCATGGACAGTTAGTGCAAATGGTATTAGAACTGGGCCTCCGAAGAATGAGCAAAGTCAATAAGTAGGAGAAACAGACTATTCAAAGGTAGAGAGATGGAAAAGGACCTTGCATATTTGGAAAATAGTGTGAAGTTACTTGTGACTGGAGCTTATGTTCACGTGGGTAAGAAAGAAGAGATTTAAAGTTGTATAGGGAGCATTGAAACTGGAATTATGGTTTAGGGCCAGGTTGGGAAGGGTCTCACATAGGAGTATATGTTAAGATGGCTGGATTTGCTATAATTTTACAAGAGACACTATACATTGTTAGCAAGGAAATAGTGTTACTAGACTTGTTTAGGAAGACAATTTTTGACACCGTGTGAAGTACAGACTTGATGTGGCCACACCTGAAGTAAGGAAGGGTCCCAGTTAGGAGGCTATTGGAGTAGTCAAAGTGAGAAATGAGGAATGGAAATTGAAATGGAGAATAAAAAATGTATGCAAGGAATATTTTAACAATGATGATAAGTAATATTTGATGAATGGATGTGTGGGCTGAGGGAGAGAGGAATAGAGGATTATTTGGCTCAAGGGACTGGAAGGTTGGTGCCATCTCTAAGCTTGAAAATACATGAGAAGGAAAAGAAAAATACACGAGGAAGAAGTGGGTATCTGTACGCTCATCTATTTGAAAATGTCTGTAGTCCAGTATAAATAAGATTTTGGAGCTCAGGAGAAAAGAAAGGACCTGGGTGGATGCAAAGGTATGTAGGAAGATTTTTTGTTTCAGTTGTTATCACACAACGTGAATGATTTAGCTATAATGGATGTTCTGTAATTGTTTACTGAATGAATGCATTGAGGGAATCATAGTTTCCTGTTTCTGGGGGAAAGTATATAGAATGAGGAGACAATAACTAATGGTAGCATCAAAGGGGAACATTACAATTAAGGGCAAGGTGAAAATGAGCTGAGAAGGTTGTTTTTGTTTTGTTTTGTTTTTCCTCACTTTCTTGTGTTTGTTTTTAAATTAGAACTCCTGGGAAAGGATTATAATAAATTAATTTAAGACCACCATATTCCTGTATTTCAGTTAATTTTCAGTTTGTATCAATAAATTTAGCTTTCCATAGCAGAGAAGAAAACACTATAGCTTCACAAGTTTTTAAAATATCTTTATTATTTTTTGCCCATACATTTTAAGTCAAAGTATACCTAAGCTGGGTTAAAAAATAGTGTATGATCATTTGCTTACATTAATGGGGAAGGAAGCAGGTATGATAAATTAAAAATTGTAACAAAAATTTTAATAAAAAGTAATTTAATAAATTAACTTTCAGGGCTTATAATGAGATCTTCATCTGAGATGCTGATAGGTGCCAATATTATAATTACATCTTTTTTCCCCTAATTTTGTATACATTTCTTTGCATTTGGTTGATGGCAAGTAGACAACAGATACATGATGAACTAGAGTAGATAATTAAAAGTTAATTGGAATTGTTTTGGCACTTAAAATTTACTGAAATGTAAAACAATTTATTATAGTCAGATTGGGAATTTTTAAGGCAGATTCTTAATTATTTGATTATAGACATTTACCATGATAGCAATTTGATTCTACTTTTCTAATTGCTTTTATTGTCTGTAAAGCTCGCTCAGTGTAAGACAGATGCGTTCAGAAAAGAGAGTTAAAAAGAGAATCTATGTTCATTTTGTAAACACTCTCAATCTGTACTTCATTGACATGTTATATATTATACATTTTGAAAAATAAATAAAAGATTCTCTTAGATAAAAACACCAAATGTATACAGTAAAGAATATTTTCAAATCTTAAGATGTGAACAAAGATAAAATTTAATATGTAGTATTCTACTGTCCAATTTTCACGTTAAAGTATTTGAAGCCCTTTATAAAAATGGGTGTTAACAATTAAGTTGGTCATATCAGTTGGGCACTGAGATCAACTTATATCCCCTACAGTTAAGGCAGTAAGAAACCTACTCTGTATATAATGATTTAATTTTCTGGCAAAGAAATAATACAAAATCAACTGAAAAAATAAAATAATTTCTTGGGAGGGAAAAAGATATTTCTTGCCAGGTTTTCCTACCTAGGCACTGGTTCCCTAGGTAGTTTCTGTTCATGAGTGTCTGCTCTAGTAAATGGAGACTCCCTGTGTTTGCCTGTCTGTGCTTCCAATACTGGGGCAGTGGTTTGTCCCGTGACCTCCTCTCTCTTAGGGATCCAAGACAAGCTATTGATTTTTCAGTCTGTTACAGCTTTTTACTTCTTGTTAAGATGGAATGGCAACTTCCAAGCACCTTGAGTGTTGTTATGATTTTGTTAAATCAACAATTGTTATGTAGACCCCCTGGGTACTGGATGGTAAGATTGGGTTCTAAAAGACCAAAAGAGAAATTGAAATAGAGAAATTTATTACTCACAGGTCCTGGAGGAAGTACATGGTATGCCTTGAGAGTTCCACAAGGGGTGCTCAAAGCAGGCTGCAGGCAGAGAGAGCTATAGGACCTGGGGCACATGCCTTTATTAAGGTCTGTGCATGGAGTGGTTTGAGGTTCTCAGACTAAGGCCAGATTGGTCAATTCAAACCAAAAGGAGTGGAGTTTTGGTAAGTTCCGCTGAGTCTTATCTAAGAAGGCCCTGGAAGGTAAGGGAGACTGTTGATCACAAAGGCCATTGGGGAAGTCGTATCAGAAACTTACATTTACTTATGAGTCTGTAGGCATGTTACTATGTAGGGCACGTTCTTTCACGAGGGATATGGTATCTATTTAAGGCCCTCACAGGCCACTTGGCCAAACAGAATGGATGTTGAGACAGCAATACCATGGAGTAGCTTAGCTAAACTCTACACACATGCGGAACTGGAAATGAGCCCCTAATACATTTTCAATATATTTATTTCAAGTGACCCTGAACACCTGTGCTTCTAGAACAATTTTAAGGGAATAGGCCAGGAAATAATTACTTACTGAAAGTTCACATATGCTATTAAATTTATAAGCCAATTTATGGTAATGAAGGGATGAGAACTTATTATGAAATACAAAATTCAATTTTTTTGTATCAAATATGCCCTAAATCACTGAACTGTTTTGAAACTTCATTATAAAAGATTCCTACTTACCAGAACTCTAAGGTAATTAATTAATTCTTCTCCCAAAATACCTAGAAGTAATAGCCATTGGATAAGAACCTAGATTGTACAAATACTGACTTATCAGGGCTCTGACAAGAGGTTCCATAGATTTTGAGTATTTGTTATTTTGTTCTCTTCTTATGTGAATGTGTAATTGGCAACAAAAATAATAATGTATACATTAGGTGCATCTTTTTATCAAATCAAGTAGGATTAATGCATAATCTAGGGCTAGGAATTTACCCGACTGGTTGTGTTTTGAATTTATTCAAGTTTACTTGGATTATGATTTTTTTCCTATTCTTCCCATCCATTGCTTCATCTGTCAAGTCAGAGTTGCTTTTGTTTTTTTTGTGTTTTTTTTTTTTTAAAGTATTGGTTGGTAAATGATGAATTGTGTCAAAAATCTCTATTTACCATAACTGTTTTGTATTTTTGGCATCCCTTCTTTACGTAGATTTCTATGGGAAGCCGCTGCCTCCCCTGGCTGTGCGACAGAGACCTAACAGTGATGTTCATGACATGATCTCATAACCAAAGCACGTGGATGAGCTCTCTAAATGGCAAGATGAACTGGAGGGAGGACCACCTTTCGCAAAGAACTAAAACCCTGACCTTTGATAACTGGGGCAAGATAACCATAGGGATTTCAGTGAAAAAATTAATAGCCAAAAATTAATCTGACTGATTACTTATCCATGTTCTTCATGTGTTTTTTTTTTGGGTTTGTTTTTTTGTTAAAAAAAAGGAAGCAAAACGACCAGAAGATGGGATGAGCATTTGGACCAAGTTAGTAAGAGTTAGTATTGGCTCTGGTTTATACATCCTCACTTACGGGCATATTCCAGAAGGAAAACCTTTCAGAAAAAGAGCCAATGGACTCTGCACACTTTCATTACTATTTAATAGTCTTTATTTCTGTATCTTAAACAGTTTTTTGTAAGATACATATGCATGGAAGGGGAACTCTTGTGAATTTATAACTTAAATTTTTAACATTTTATATTTTTCTAAAGCTTTTGTTTAAGAATTTTGATTACTACGATATTGACTGTATACTTTTCTATAGATGCTTTGTTTAAATTGTGTCTGGAAAATGGAGTTGATTTACTGGACAAACATTAACTATACAAACAGGACATATTTATATGGTTTGAGGTATATTTTATAGTAGTATTGTTCTTGAAGTGTACATCCTAATTTGACCTAATTTTAAACTATACACACAGCATATATTTATATGGCTTGAGGTATGTTTTGTAATACTATTGTTCATGAAGTGTACATCCTAATTTGATCTAATTATAAAATAATACTTTCTAAAAATAGATTTCACATCTTAATTCTAACAAATGACATTATTTGAAAGCACTACCCAAGGAGAAAGTTCAACTGTTTTCTGCTGTTTGATTTCTTTGGTGATGATCCTAGTAAATGAATGAGACTTGGAATACCTTCTTGACCAAAATGCTTTGTAAATTCGTAAAAACGTTAGGTGAGATATCATTAAAAGTCCTAATAAACACTTCTTTTAAAGTTTAAACCCGTTCAGAGATCAAGGTGCTCCTTATCATTCCCTGGTTCTACCAGCAGCTACAGGGACTCTTAGGTTATTGTAATTCTTTAGTGCCTGGATACTAAAGGCAAGAAGACTGGAAAAGCTACTGTAGGTCCAGAGACTTGTGTTTTATAACAGGAGGGAAATGTTTGAGTACTAAAGCAATAAGAACAAAAATGAGGTTTAAAATTACTTTTATAACGAAATAATTCCAAAATAATTTCTCAATTTAAAATAATAGCATTTCTCTTGCACTGCAGAATGGCAGGCATTTGTAAGCGTCTCTAATCATCTGGCATTTAGACAAACTTTTAGAGGTATATTTTGCGTAATGCATTCAGAATGTTTCATTTAATTGAAAGCATACATTTATGTCAAGGTGGAAATTCTATAAACGGTATGATTCCTATATCATCTTGTTAAAATTGATCAGTTTGGTAACTTGTACTGACAACAGACACATACTGGTATCTGACAATAACATGATTAAGTATGTCTGAGGCCGTTTAATATGCTTATTTACTTTTAATTTTTTTCTTCAGTGCATCACATTTTATTGACATTTTTTAATTCACTGAACTTTCATTAATCAGGTCACTTATTCTAGTCAGAATCATATGTAGTTTTTTTGCGTTTTGTACATGGACCTACCTAGCACACTGAGTAAAAAGCATTCTACTTCAGATATAAAATTCATAACAACCTAAATTTGACAAGTGGCTGAAATGTAAGGAAAATCAACACAAGGAAACAGAGGTAGATTTTGAACTGGATTTTAGAGGAAAAAAACAAACGTGTTTGCACATATTTTTGGTTTCTTTTGTGAAGAAACCAAAACCTTTACATTTATTTATTTTTAAAAACACTAAACTCATATTTTGCCATCTTTTTAATATTCATCTAGTTTGAGAATATGTATGTTTTTAAAATTTTTGTTTCCTACCAGTGATTACTGTACTGTACAATAATTACTGAGTCCATTTAAGGAAATAAAAGTGGTTTTTGAAATTAAATATATTATAAAGTGGAATTAATGTTTTATATATTTCAAAAGTTAATTTGTATTCTTAAAGCATTCTAACAATATTTTACAAGTTTTGTAAATCCTGGTGGCTTTTAACAATTAAATGCCTATTTTGTTATATGCTGCATTTTTATTTTTAATCATCACGGATTATGACATTTTCACACAATAAAAATAATTTATATCAGTATGCTGTTTTCTATTCATTTGATAAATTTAAATGAGTTTGGGGGGTAATAAAATAGGAAACGGTTTTTAAAATATGATTGTTAAATGACATTTTAAGTCGATAGATGAAAATAATAATTTTTTTGTTACTTTTCCATGAGAAAGTTTTTTCTTTGCACAAGTTTTCATATATATGGGAGAGAATGTTGTCATTTTAAAGGCAGTTAAAAATAAGGTCATATCATCTTATGATTCTAGGTGATTCATTATCTGTCTTAAGTTAAAGCTACTTATCAAAATATGTATTTTTACTTATTTAAAAGATAATTTTATATGCCTTTATGTGTCAAATGCACATATAACATAATATACAATATTGTATGTAATTGATTTTAAATATAAAACTGCATGGAAGCAACACTAGAAAAAGTGTTGTAAAATGCTAATAGTGAGCTTTTTAGAGTTATTGTTTGTGTGTTTCCCTCAATTTTTCAAACTAATTTTTGTAATTTGACTTTTATAATGGGGGAAGCAGATTTGTAATTTCGTAAGTGCCATGTTTTCTGCAAGTTTGAAATTAAGAACTCTTTTAAGTGCCATATGAAGAACTATAATTCACTTAATATGTAGAACATCCTGTGAATAGCCCAGAGATATTCAACTGTCGAATATGCTGGTATATTTCCAGCTGATCTCCTACTAAGTGTTCTTTTACTATGACTATTTTGTTACTCAGTTCTATATGCTATCCCCACTTATGTTCAGTTTCTCCCATCCAATGCTTCCAAATGGCAAAAGCTTATCAAACATGAAACTGCTTACACAAATAAAGCTATAACTTACAAAGTTTATTATCCTTGGTTTTAATATCTAAGTTTTCTCTAAGTGGAGTATACGTTGGAACTGAGATGCTGCTAATACTGTTTAATTTATCAAGGAATATATTCCAGCTGATCCAAATAACAAATTCAGATATTTCAAAACATATATTAAAGTGTGGTATAAATTATCAAAGTAGCAATAATCCATTAGCTTTGCGGAAACAGAATTACAGAAGCCTGTTTTTTTGAGAAAAAAAAATCAGAGATGAATTTCCTTTAATGAGCGGATCAGCTTATAATTAAAGGAAAAACAGGAAGAAAAATCATTTGTTTAAAGCTTGAGTTGTAAATTCTTTCTGAGTGCTGATTAGAAACAGAATTTATGACCTAGGAAAATGAATCCATGGTCTTCAAATTTTTATAATAATACGTCCTTTTCAGTAAACATTTTTAATATACATTTAAGTTGTCGTATTAGTTTGTTAGGGCTGCCACAACAAACTACCACAGACTGGGTGGCTTTAAACAACAGAAATTTATTTTCTCATAGTTCTGTAGTCTGAAAATCCAGATTGAGGTGTTGGTAAGGGGTGGTTTCCTCTGAAACCTTTCTTTCTTGGCCTACAGATGGCCTCCTTCTCTGTGTCCTCACATGGTCTTTTCTGTGTGTGTGTTCTCTCCTAGTGTCTCAGTGTGTTCAAATTTCCTCTTTTTATAAGGATACCAATCAGATTGGATTAGGACCTACCCTGAAGCCATCCTTTTAATTTAATCACCTCTGTAAACACCCTATTTTCAAACATGTACGTCACATTCAGAGGTACTGGGGGATTAGGGCTACAATACGAGGAATATTGATGGGACAACTTTCAGCCTGTAACATTTATACACATGCTCTGCTGCACTTTGTACACATGTACCCCTAAACATTTTTAAAAGATTAGATACAATTAAAATGCAAGTTATTATGTTTACTTCCCAGTCTCAGTGGATTGTCTGCTGGAGTTTGTACACACCTCTATGGAAGCCTAAAATAATAAAATGAGAGTCCCAGCTAACTAGTTACTAAACTGAAGTCAAAGTCCAAGATTGCCTGTAACTAGCTAGGCTTTGTTCTCTTGCTTTGATAGCATGTTTCTCTGGTGTTTTTCTGACATCCATTTTAAGGCACTAACGTTCTCTCTCTATGTTTTCAAATTTTTATTGGGGAACAGTGTGTTTTTCCAGGACCCATCAGCTCCATGTCAAGTCTTTTTTAGTTTAGTTTTGTTTTTCAATCTAGTTGTGGAGGGCGCAGGTCACTGGCCCATGTGGGAATCAAACTGGCAACCTTGGTGTTACTATGAGCACTGTGCTCTAACCACTTAAGCAACTGGCCACCACTAACGTTCTCTCTTAATGTCAGACAGATTGTTTTACTACAAAGCCTATCTTTACCTTTTGACACATAAACCTCATGAAGGTTTTTGAAAGATGTTTTATGTAAATATGAAAATGCATAAAACTGTATAGGAGATAGTCTATAAAAGTGTACATACTCTGAAACATTTCTAAGATCAAATGACTTCACAATTAAAATGCTTAGAAATGTAAAAATTCCTGTTTAGCAATAAGTCCTTATCATGCTGCTTCATTCTTCATTCTTCATCCCCTTCCTCTTTAACACTATGAAAAAAAAAAATTTGTGGCTTTTGTGTCAGCTCAATTTTTTATGTCTGCAGTGATTTAAACAAATCTGCTTTTAACAGTTTTTATTCTTAAAACTCAGTGTGGAGTTTTGTTTGTTCTTCAGTAGTTATTTGGTATGGGATAGGGGAAATCTATTAACCTTCTCATGATACATTAGTATTGATTCTAGATAGATTAATGAATTAAAGATTAAACTGTAAAAAAGGGGAGGGGAAGAAACAAGTAGCTCTCCTTTATGCGAAGAAATTTTCAAGTCTGAAAGCAATGGAATCAGTTAAAAACTTGATTGCATAAAAATTTAAAATATTTTCACACTTAAAGTGGGTCTAGGAAAAATTGAGAAAGTACTTGAAAAATATGATATAGTTAACATCTCTAATGTAAATAAAAATAGCACTAAGATCTATTGATGAGTGGACATGATCAGGTAATTAATTTACAAAATATATAATAACTAAGATTTCAAAACCTAACAAACTAAGGTCATAATAAAAAATTGTAAGATTATCAGCTGTGCAAAAATTCATGAGCCAAAGTGTTTATGAATAAGGAGACAGCTAGTAAGTATAACCTCTATACCTTTAAATACTATGCAACTTCTAGAAATAACATATATGAAGAATTTTTTAAGAATATGTTTATAAAAATGATACATTATACATACTGTTTGATCAACCTTGAAAATGCATAATATTAGAGAAATATACTGAAATGTTCATGATTATCTCTAGTATTATGACTAATTTTCATCCTCATGGGCTTTAAAAATACTTTTCTTCAATGAACATTATTTAAAATCAGAAAATAGAAATATGCTTAAAAAGTCATACAATATAATAGAACTAATATCACCTCTTTCCAAGCATAGCACATCTCCTTTCCCTAGTAGAAATATATGATTTCTAATACCTCCTTAAGTCTTTTATATGTCTACATTGTAAATATCTACCATATTAATTCATTAAATGCAACATTATGCATATGTAATAACCGCAGAAAAAATAAATTATATAAAACCTCTACATACAGAGGCTGAAAGGTAGACTAATACTTCCTAAACAACAAACTGTATGCGTTTAACCATTTCACTCCTTAATACTGTATTTTCTTTTGGGCTAAATTTTTAGATTACTAGGGAACTTGTTTGAAAAATAAATATATTAAGGTTCAAATCACATTAATGGTAATGACATGTATCTTTTTACATGACCCTAAGTTTTGCACCCATAGTATACACCTATACTGGTATTTTGAGCATCATGAGTCTCAAATGATGATGCTTACTAAATATTAAGTATCACGTTAAGCACTGATTTTCTCTGATAAATTGCTGTTCAAGGGAGCAACAAAAGAGTAACACTAAAAGAGCAAATAAACTGCTCTTACTATCAGAATGGGTGTTAATACTCTCATCTTCCTGAGAACCAGTAATACTGCCACTAGTAAAGGTGGGTGAGTTAGTGAAGGGGGTAATTCTGGACTTCAGGGATTTGGTTATCAGAACTTGATAATCAGGAAGATCACGATAGTGAAAATACAGCTGCAGCTAACATTTGGGCGTTTACTGTTTCCTAGTCTGACCTAAACGCTTTACTTGAGTATTTCAATTTAATCATTTAACCCTCCCCAGTAAAAGAGCGAGATTATCCCAATGGGCTATCTCTATGAAACGTATGACTTAATTTCTTTTTTATCATATCCATCCTTTTATCCTGAGTTCTGAATATCTGGCCTAACGGAGGTCATAAGATTTGGTAGATTAATTCAGTAACTAGCTTCACCTCTGAGAACACTTTAAAACAATGGTCAAAACCTAATAATGACAAAGGCTTCCATTCTCTCACTGGCCCCACGCACGCCGCATCAGACACTGTTCTGCACGAGGGCGTGACTTCCTAAGGCCGCCCCGCCCCAGGTTCTGCCCCAGGGCCCCGGCCACGCCCCCAGAAGCAGGCACCACCTCCTCCAGCCAAGAGCAGAAGTAACCTCGCGAGTGTATCTCGCGAGATCTAGTCCTCCTTGGCGAGATTTCGGTAACTGACGCAAAGCAGTATCTCGCGAGAGGTTGAACCGGAAAAGTGCTGGAAGGAAGCGAATTCCAACGAGATTCTGAAGTCAGGCTGTTCTCCTGGTTCCCGGGCGGCTTTGGCTGTCGGGCGATGTAGACTACTTGTTTGGCATCTCCTGGCGGGATGATGTTGACCCGGGTGAGGGTTGGGTCCCAGCCGGGCGTCTCTGACTGAACCAAACACATAATTCTTTAAGGGTCGAGGTGGCGAGGGCGGGGGCTGGGATGTGGGAACTTCGGGATCTCGGGGGTTGTCTGGTTTCACAGACCCAAGCCCGAGCTCGTGAGCATTCTCTGTCACTTACTTCCAAGACTTACCTCCGCCCCAGATAACTGCAGGCCAGCCCGCAGACTTCAGCTTTGCAGTGTAATGAAGGGTGTAAGCTATTCCCTTCAACTTGGAGCAGAAAGCCAGCTCCTCGAGGGCTGGGACTGTCACTGCCCTATCCTGGGAGCTTAGAAGATGCCTGTTGCGTCCATAGTTGACCCTCGATAAACTTTTCTTAGACGAGTAAAAAGAATTGCAAGGGAGTTTCCAAGGAAACGAGAGTGAGTTTTCTTCTGAATGAACTTTATTTTGGAATAATTCTGCATTTACCAAAATATTACAAAGATAATACAAACTTCCCATATGATTTTCACCTAGTTCCCCCTACTGTTTGTATCTAGAGTGACTTACTTAAATTAATTTTGATACTTTGACACAGCTTTCTGTGTTAACACCACTAGATTCTGCTGTGCCATTGCTTTATGTTTGAGCAAGAATCATCTGGAGAAACCCTGTTTTTTCATAAGATAGTGTATGGTAATACAGTTTGCTTATATGTGAGGTCCTGCTCCCATTCAAGAACTAATAATTATCTAAAAATGTGTTTTTAAGAAAAAAGACTGCTAATGGTGAAATTCAATAAATTTGTAATATCAGTGTGTGTCAGCAATGTTTTCTTATCATCATAGCTGAAAGCACAATCAGAGAGGAAGCTTGCAAAACAGATTTGCAAAGTTGTATTGGATCATTTTGAAAAGCAATATTCCAAAGAACTTGGAGATGCCTGGAATACAGTAAGGTTAGTATAATTCATCTCTTGATGCTTTATGATGGTATAAGAAATAAACCCTTTGGGGGGAGGAGTGCTGTGAGGATAAAAGATAAAGGAATCTAATCCTGGCTTCCATTTCCTGCCAACACTACAGAGGGAAGAACTAGGAGGAAGTAGATTGAATCATAGGGAGATTGAAGGGAGGGAAAACTGTAGTGATGATAAGCAAAAATTGTTACACCTTGCCTTGAGCAATTGCTTTGATCTTTCCAACAAGAGTGCCCACCAGTTTGACAAAATTAATTACGCTGTAACAGAACAATCTTAACACTTTTGAGAGTATTCCACTAGTTTCTGAAATTCAGAAGATACTACAACAGATCTTTAAAGGCAGCACCGCTTTATCTTAGCTAAAGTCACTTTATTTGGTAACAATATTCCTTCGCTGGGTCTGGCTGGCCATGTTTTGAACACATGTGCACACAAACACAGATCCTTTAAATATATTACACAAAACAGAAATATGGAAACTTTAATCCATAGAAGGGAGAGAAGTTTGATTTGAACGTTTAGTGAGTTTTGCCTTTCATCAGAATGTTACTCTGGATTCTTTCCTTTGAGTTCCTGATACAGTATAACTGTGGCCTGTGGGATACAAAGAGCAAGACAGTATCCATGTTCAGTTTGCTTTCAGTCTGGTGTTCATGGGGGAGGAGGAGCGTGGTGAAAACTATATAAAGCTCTAATTCCATCAGCATCATGATAGAAGTGGGCTGGGCAGGAGTACCTGATCTTACCTAACAAAGCCTGATGGTACCAGCAAAGGCCTGAGAGAAGCCAGGTGTTGGTGACTTACAGGAGTTACCTTGGCAAAAGTAACCAGGCATTTGATTGTGAAGTTAGGGGCAAAAACCCAGTACATTTTGCTCAGGGACAAAAAGTTACATGGCTATAGACTGGCTGGAACTTGGTCAGATGGTTGTTTTATTCATCTCTTTTTGGGGTCAACACAATAAGAATTTCTTTTACAAAAGACAGGTTTAAGCATTTTTTTTTTTTAAACAGAAATTAAGTCTTGACTAATAAAGTGAGGTAGTTCTGAGATAATTTTAGAAAAAAATGAAGCTTTTTTTAGTAACTTGTAAATACTGTAATATGAAAATGTGTAGTTTATAGTTGTGGTTTTTATTTCAAAACTACATTTTAAAATGAGTGCCTTCTATCACAGAGAAAAAAGGATAAAGAATCAGTAGTAAAGTGTGCAATAAATTCATGAGTTTTTCAGTGCAAAGGTACTCAAATAAAATACCGTATTACATGCTTGTTACTGCATTTCCCCAAAAATAAGACCAGCCGAACAATCAGCTCTAATGCATCTTTTGGAGCAAAAATTAATATAAGACCCCGTCTTGATATGATATATTTTATATGTATTATACTTATATTATCATATTATAATCCCGTTTTATAGTAAAATAAGGCTGGGTCTTGTATTAATTTTTGCTCCAAAAGATGCATTAGAGCTGATTGTCCGGCGAGGTCTTATCAGGGAAACATGGTATGTGCCAGGCAATACTAAATTTGTGTGATCATCAGAACAAACCTATTAGATTTGTTTCCCATTTTTTACCTGAGGAAACTGCAGAGTTTAAGTAACTTTCCCAAGTTCGCTCAACTAGTAAGTGGCAGAATTGGGATTTGTGCCCAAGCTCTCTGGTTCAAGAACTCCCTTTGCTCACCCCTATTCTATATGCCTCTCATACCTGTGATGTAATTAGACATACGTGAATTGTTTTTTTTAAAAAAAAACAAAAAACAGATTTCAAGAGGTATATTGTCTTCAGACTTTATAGTAATCTGGCTGCCCATACCCTGTAATGAGTTATTTTTTATTTAATGTGCTCAGACAGATTTATAAATTATTATTTGACCCTAAACAAAATGACCAGTGAACCTCATATCCATTTAATTAACTGTGCCTTCTGCTTCATCTACCTTTTTGTTGGGTTTTCATGGTAATTTAAGTTTTGCATAAACATGTGCTAAATTTGCCACAGGCAAAATAAAGGCTTTCTCAGCTTAGAAAGCAGCCTGAGCATGGAAGATGGCACAGGGAAATAAGAACAGAAATAGTTTTGTTTTTTAACTCTATTTGCAAGACATAATATTGTGTTCGTAATCCAGTTTGCAGAGTCTACTTCCAGGGACAGGCGAGTGCATTTTTATCCTACCTAGAAAATAATTTACTCAATATTTTCAGTTTCCTATAGTAGAGGGTAAGATTCAGTATTTATTTTAATTCTATTTTTTTGCAATAACCTTCTTACTGAGTCACCCTCTGAGCAGCCTTTTAAAGTTGGAGTTTATCCTGGTTCAGTTTTTGCTCTACGTATTGTGCTTCAGATGAGCTCATTAGTGACAGGACTTTAAACTTCCCTCAATATGCTGTCATCTCAAGCTGTGCAGTCCTTCCCAAGCTTCAGTCCCATACCTCTAAGTGTTTTTTGGCAATTTCACTTAGTTTCGTACCAGGCTAACTCAAAAGCATATTTTTATTTTTTTCCTTCCAAACCTGCATTATCATTTGGCTACTTGCATACTTTATCTCAATTGAAGGCATCACCACCAATCCAGTTTCCCTTCTCCTTTTCCACACTTTTACTACCTTTGTAGTAAAGAATGAACCTTACTCAAAAATGGGTCTTGCATTTGTCCTTAGGTCCTTGGAGGTGATCTCTAAGGCCCTGGCATGACTTACCTAAGAGTGTCTTTGTTTACCTGGGGGCTTGGGCCACATGGGAAAGTCTTCTAACATGGTTTATGCTGAGGGCAAATGATATCAGCTTGGCCTCTGGCCTTTGACCTCTGACCTCTGTAGGGGCTGGAGACTAGATATCAGCCAAATGGGCTGTTAATCACGTTTGTGTGACTGAGCCCCACTAAAATGTACACACCAAGGCTCTGGTGAGCCTCCGTGTTTGGCAATACTCCTGTGGGTATTGTCACACGTTGCTGCAGGGAAAAGTTATCCTTGTCCATGATTCCACTGGAGAAGACAACTGGTAGCTTCATGCTTTAAACTTTCCTGCACCCTACGCCATGCATCTCTTACCTTGACTGTTTTTAATCTGTATCTTTTTGCTGTTATAAAACGTAACCATAACCATGAGTATAACAGTGAGTTCTGTGTGTCCTCCTAGCTAATTACTAAACCTGAGAGTGGTCCTGAGGACCCTGAATTTACAGTTGGTGTCAGAAGTGAGGGTGGTCTTGGGGGTTCCCTATGCACTACCACACACCACTACCTGCCCCCGTCAAAATCTAACTGCTCACCGAATTTTGTTCTATCTGAGAAATTTCTGAATTGGGATCTCCTTTGTATTCCTACTATTACTCTTTAGTTAGCCCTCATCACTTCTTACCTAGCATATTGCAACAGGCCCTTTCCATAGTCTCCCACCTTTAAAATAATTTGTTTGCTTATTTTAGCAACCACTTTTATGGCACTGTATGCCAGGCAATGTCCTAATCTCTTTACATAATCCTAATCACTTTGTCATCCTCGGTTCTACCCTCTGGGGTAGTTATTATTTCCATTTTACAGACAGGCAAAGTGAGGCATATAGAGGTTAAGTAACTTGCCCAGTGATATACAGCTCACATTTGGAATAGCCTTGGGAGTATGTTTTATCCACTCTGTCATGTTGCTGCTTAATGCTGCCACATTCCATTGTGTCACTTCTGGAGTACAAACCACCTTTGCTCCCCTGCCACCTGCAGTATTATGTTGGGACTAAATATCTCATCACAGCTAGACAGGCTCCGTCATTCCTTTGGGACTGGAGATGCTGTTCCATCTGCCAGGAATGACCCTCTTCCTTCTTCCTCTGCACAATGGTTAAAGTATGGGTTCAGATTTCACCTCTGCATCTTACAGTGCTTGATGCTAAATACCTTAACATCTTAACATCTCTGGGCCTCACTACCCTTATTTGTGAAACTGGAAAAATAGTGTGTATTTCGCATAGTTATTTGGGAAGGTGAAATGAATTTTATATATGTAAAGAGCTTAGAATACTGTTTGACATATGGTAAGTCCCCGATAAGTTAGTCCCCGAACTGTTACTGTTATTAACCAAATCTCCATCAAGCTGTCCTTATACCCTTGGCAAAATTAGTTCTGCCCTTTGTATTTCCATTGCATTTTGTTGATACAGCTGTTGTATTTCTTTCAAGATTGTATTGTCATGATTTAGTGACTGACTTGTCTCTTTCCTTCCAAGGGAGGGTCTTGAAAAACTAACACCTTAAGACTTGGGCAAGTCACCTACTCGTTCACAAGTTAGGCATTGTGCTAAGCACTGGGGATACAAAGATGGATTATGCACATTCTACCCTCAAATATATATGAGAAGAGGATTAATTGGAAATTTTTGTGAACTTTGAAAATTTTATATGCACTTTGTAGCAAGCAAAGAAAAAAAGAGCCCCTTTTAAGTCTGGCCTGTCTGTACATATTTTTTTTTTTTTTAATTTGGACTCTGTCTTCACTAACCCAGAGTTCATATAGTTCACATATAGAGGGGAAAATACTATATCACCAGATTGCATTGCAAGAATCTGTGAAGGGGGTGGCGTGAGGTAGTTGGAGAAAACAGAAATTAATTAGTAGCTAGGTTTTCATTTTGTCCTTCTGTTGGTTTTACACACATTTTCGACCTTAATCTGTGCAAATCCCTGCAAAGTAGTAACTATAGCCCTTTTAAAGTCGGAGGTTAGAAAAAATGTCTATTTATGGTCTATCTAAACCTGTGACTTGCAAGTCCATGCCTTTTCATCTACCAAGTGTGCTGTGTGAAGGTCTGCAGTCCCAGCCTCATGATTGCCTGCACACATCTCACATAAGAGACTCCTTGTATGCAGTGTCTTTAGGGTTTTGTTGTCTCCACCAGAAACACTAACCTTCACTCATGACTTCTTATCTGAGGTACTGTGGATAACAAATATGGACATAGATTGCTCTTCTATGAGAGACAAGGAGGAAACAATGCCAAAAAAGAGTAGGAGGCAATTGGCTCATCATTAGAATTTTCGAAGAATAAAAATAAAATGGCTGGAAAACATACTTTGGTACACTTCCATGAATTGATTTATTCATTTCTAAACCAGACTTTAAAAATGATTGAATGAGCGCCCTCTAGTGGACTATAATAGCAAGAAAATAAAAGGGATTTCTATTTTTTTAACCGTGAAAATTTTAGTTGGTTTTGTAATCAGCAGGGTTATTTATACCAATCAGCAGGAATATAGCAATATCTAGATAAAATGATTATACAGGGAGGTAGGATGGAGATTAGGATAGTAACAGAAAAGACGAAAGTCACAGAAAAATTGAATGAAAATCATATAATTAAATAACAAACATTTTCCAGACAATACGTTATGCAATTTTTCAAGGAATATACAGGCAAGTTAGAGCAATCAACTTCTAGATCCTCAACTTCCTTATAAGCACTTTCAGAAAATTACTCAGCTCCACTGCGTGCCTAAGGGGGTGTGTATTCTCCTTTTCCAACCTACCCTATATGCCATTTTCCCCCGAAAATAAGACCTAGCCAAAAAATTAGTATAAGACCCAGTCTTATTTCACTATAATATAAGACTGTGTTTTATACAATATAATATAAGATGGGTCTTATTTCACTGTAATATAAGACCGGGTCTTATACAATATAATATAAGACTGGGTCTTATATTAATTTTTGCTCCAAAAGACACTTTAGAGCTGATGATCCGGCTAGATCTTATTTTCAGGGAAACACGGTAGTTGTCTTTGCCCCACTTTACAGAGAAAGGCACGCTGCACCATCCTGACTCTTCCACACTGCGTTGCTCCAGGTGTAAGAACCTCCATATGACGGAGACTGTTGGAATGTTATGGTAAGTGTTAGGAAAGTAAGTCACCAATGAGTAAAATTCTTTGACAGGTCAGAGAATTTTGTTGTTTTCAACAAAAGTAAAGGAGCCCCAGTTGAGTTATCAGCTAACAACTCATTTAAAATATTTTTGAAGTTAGGTATTAAGTTACTTGGGAATATAACTCAGTAAGAATTTTAACAAAAGGGAGACATTGCCATAACAAAATGTATTTAGTTCTCACCCATTTGTGTAAGTGAAGGTTTTTATCAGTCCTTATAAAAACACAAAATAGGAATAAAATTAATGTTGAACCCCAACTCATTATAGCACAAAGTAATAGTCTTCCCTAGAGCTACACACACACACACACACACACACACACACACACACACACTAATTTCATTAAAAGTCCATTTTTTATCAATTTTTCCTTTACATGTTTAATTATCAAATGTATAATAAGTTATTTTGATCAATTTGTACCAATAATTTTATTGATAATTGAATCTACAAGTTATTAAATACCATGTTAACATTTAGAAATTTAAGGCCACAGTGGAAGCAAATTTAGTATATATATGTATGTGTGGCAAATATAATGGTAATAAAAAAGTATTTCAAGCACAGTAATATATTAGGATAAAATTATATAGGAAAATAGAATGTAATACAAGAGAAAAGGAACAGTGTAAAATTTCCACCTGCTCAAGAAGAGTCCATGCATTTTTAAGTGGACAATGATGAGTTTCAAAATCTGGTATTTCAGTTCCACTGGATACATTTTAAAAAGTGGTATAATTTATATTTTAAAATGTCAATATTTACAGTACGCTGGAAATCATATTCTTAAATATATGGTGAAGATTTTGATGTCAACTGAAAATGTGCCAGAGGGTACATAGTTTTTTCTCAATGACATCAGTGAATATCCTAGGAAAACATTTACAGGTTGCTGACCTTTTGAGTCCCAGTTCTGCTAGCTCCTAGTGTACTTGAACTTCTGGCTTTGGAGACCAGTATGCGGAACAGCTTCAGACTCCTCATGAATTTTGGGAGGAAGCCTGGAGTGTGGTACCTGGTCAGTGTCTTCTTGCGTCTTCTAATGTCTACCTCACTACTACCATGTTTCCCCGAAAATAAGACCTAGCTGGACAATCTACTCTAATGTGTCTTTTGGAGCAAAAATTAATATAAAAGACTGGGTCTTATATTAATTTTTATTATTATAGTAAAATAAGACCAGTATATAATATAATAATATAATACCAATTTTTGCTCCAAAAGACGCATTAGAGCTGATTGTCCGACTAGGTCTTATTTTCGAGGAAACAGGGTAGCTGCTGGGCTACTCAGTGCTTTGGACTTGAGTAGCCACTAGCCTGCCAGCCCCAGGTTGTCATCCCCCCAATGCAAGCACTGGAGGGTGTGTGTATCTGTTGAGGGGAGAGGTAGGTCACTAGAAAGTGGATGCAGAGGGAACTAAGCGCCACAATAATACACCTGTTTGCTTTCTCAGGACTAGGAAGCACCAGCCTGTCCCTTCACTGAGTTTGCCGTGCTGAAGCTGGTCCTCAGGGCAGAGTGTGTCAAGCTATTCCCTTAGTTAGAGACATTGTTATCTATAACAGCAGGAAGGCCAGGGTCACTGGCGCTATGTGAGGGTTGGGGTGGAAATTCTCTGCTCCTCCCCGGTGTACCATTAGTGCTCCAGTGTCAGGGTCTCACACTCCTGCTAGGCTTCAAAGCCAGCCGTATTTTAAATCAGTTACTTCTGCTTATTAACGATGTGACCTTGGGTACGTTACCAAACTCTGAAAGCCTCAGTTACCTAACGTCTAAAACGGGGTAATAGCTGCCCCTCACAGTTGTTGTGATGGTTAAGAGAGGTCAGCATGTAAAATGCACATTGTAAACATCCGATGAGTAAATTTCATTAATGTTATCAGGGTGAGGATTGGGTGTTAGACAGAAAGGCCTCCCGGGGAAGATAAAGCCTAAACTGCCCTTGAGCGGAGAGTAGGAGAGTCAGCGACAGGTTAGGGAGAGGGAGCAGTTTATGGTGAGCCTGGTAAAGGCTAAAGAAAACTTAGTCCAGGGAATTCAAGAATGTTAGTAGGGCTGGGCATAAATTAGGAGGGATCAGAAAATTTATTTGTTCTAAATAAGGCCTTATTTTGCTCCTGTTAAAGAGTGAGATAGAATAATTTCAGAAGACTCTTCCTCACTTTGCCATAAGTACAGTGGTATCTCGGTTTTTTTAACATAATCCGTTCCAGAAGACCATTCGAGTTCTGAAACGTTCGAAAACCAAGGCACGGTTTCCCCATAGAAAGTAATGCAAAAATGGATTAATCCGTTCCAGACCTTTAAAATCAACCCCTCAAACTGCAAATTTAGCATGAATTTTACTATCTAATGATACCATAGATCCATAAAATTTATGGCGTTCGTAAACCGAAATGTTCATCAATGGAGACGTTTGAAAACCGAGGTACCACTGTACTTGTTTTTAAATCTATTGAAGCTCTCTCCACCAGAGTCTTTCAATGGTTTCTCATCACTTATAAGCTAAAATTAAAAAACTTTATCATATTATACTTGACCCTTATAATCGTCTGCCACAAGATACGCCAGACTACTTTTAATTCCCAAACGCACTGCCCTTCCTCACACCTCTATGCCTGCGCATGTGCTATTATTGCCTTCACCCTGGAACCTCTTTCTCGTTGCATCCTATGGCTAATTCTTCCTCATCCTTCACGATAGTGGATAATGCACAAAAATCAGTAGTGTTCCTGAGTTAATAATAATGCTTTTATACAATAAGGTTAAGAGGAAATATGCAAGATTAATAACCTTTACTGAGGCATCTGAAAGAATGTGAATAAATGAAGAACATCTTAGAGTCAGGGTTGGAAAGACTGAATACAGTCAAGATGTTAATTCTCCCCAAATTGAGTGCGTTTACTATAATCCTAATCAGGTTACTATCTATCTCTCTACTCAAATATTTTATAATTATTTTAATTGACCAACTAATTCTAAAGTTCACCTGAAAGAATAAGCATTCTAAAATAGTTTTAGAAATTTGAAGGAAAAAACAATGGAGATTTGCCCTGTCAGATAGTAACCAATTGAAAGTGCCCTACCCTTTGGTAGCTAAGGGGTGGACGCATGAGGTAAGCCAAGCCACTCTAATTTATATTAATGATGTTCCTGACTGTCATTTCTGTTACTACATGACTCAAAACCCTGGGTAGGTTTTCACCCAGTTTAGAGGGTAAGATTAGGATGGATTGACATAAGATTTACAACAGTGGCGTTCACAGGTTTTTCTTTGGGGTCCATTTTAATGCAGTGGTTCCGAAAGGGTGGTCCTGGGGGTCAGCAGTGTATCACTATCACATGAAGACTTGCTATAAATGCAAATTCTCAGGCCCCACCTCAGCCCTACTGCATCAGAAACCCTGGGGTTAGGGCCCAGCAGTCTTCTACAGACACTTGATGCATGCTAAAGTTTGTGAGGCACATTCTCAAAGAAAGAGGTGGCCATCTTCCAGAGTGGCTGAAACAGATACACCGGGCTAATAGGACGCATCATCGTAGTAAGAGGCAGTACAAGGAGAAAGCAGTTTCACGTACTACTAGGCCCTGATTAAAATTCACAGGGCACACTTCAAGTCATAGGCTTGTTACATTTCAATCCAGCCGAGCCTCGCATAGGCAACTCCAGGGTGAGCAGCAGCTGCAGTTTATTTAATTGACCATGGTTAATGAGGCTCCCAAATAACTCAGCTAGAAAGGTCAGCTCGTAAATAAATATTTCCTGCTGTATAATCTGTCAGTTGATGTGATCCTGTGATTGTCAAGAGATCTAACTGTTGGACCAAATGAAAAATTAGGAAGGTAAATCTGCAGGGGGCGGGGGGAGAACGTGCAGTATCCATCCATAAGTGATTTTTAAACCATCCTTAGTTTTTGTATCATCTGAGCCACTGAGCCCCTCATTAACTCTGTTACTGTAGAGTTCACTGTAGTTAGCTTTTCATACTTTTATCTTCATAAAGAAAAGTTGAGCACTCCCTAATTCAACCACCCTTTAATGATAGAACTTTTCCTTCCAGTATTAATAGTCTCAGGTTTTAAATGTTGTCTCTAAGAAAAACACTTTGTTGTGCAAAGAGTGATAGACTCAAATCTATTTTGATGGATGTAGAGGTATGTAAAGGCAGACCATGATGTTTTTTAGCAAGATATTCTGCTGGCAGGGACTTGGCTGAGGCAAGTGAGGCATTCCTCGATGGTACAGAATTTGAGGGGTACCTAAAACCGGATGATCAAGATAAGTAATATTTTAATAGCCGACACTGGTACAAAAGAAAAAAATCCATGATGAACAAAATATCAAACATTTAAATAGAGATGTGATCATAAGTGCTGGGTTGAGTCCTACCAGAGCCTGAGGTAGAAGAAAAAGTCAGTGATATTGATCCTGGCTCTGACAATCTCAGGGAAGTAAGGTGTGAAGCTAGGGCCCATTTGCTTGATAAGTAATAGAAATTGTATTGGTGTGTATAATAATGTTCCCTTGCTTTCCTATTTCTAGGTATGTACTGACATCCCCATCATGCTGGCAACATGCTGTCCTTCTTAACCGATTCAATTACCCTTTTGAACTGGAAAAGGATTTACATTTGAAGGGCTATCACACACTCTTCCAAGGATCTTTACCCTATTATCCTAAATCAATGAAGTGTTACCTGAGCAGAATTCCCAGCAGGATGCCTTCAGAAAGACACCAAATTGGAAACTTAAAAAAATACTATCTCCTGAATGCTGCTTCTCTTCTCCCAGTCCTGGCTCTGGAATTAAGGGATGGAGAGAAGGTTCTGGATCTGTGTGCTGCTCCTGGGGGCAAGTCAGTGGCTCTGCTGCAGTGTGCTCATCCAGGTAGGTGTGCACTGCTTTCAGTGATCGGCCACTCTCCATCTGGTGTCAAATGCTTTGAAAGTATATGGGGAGAAATGTAAGCTTTAGTTTGCAGACTTTGAAACCTGAAAACCAGGACAGTGTGGAGCGAATGGAAATTTTAGCTGAGGAAATCAGTGTAAATGACCTTTTTTTTTCCCAGCTACTTAATCCTAGCATGTAATTGGGAACACAACTACAATAACATTTTGGGATTGAAAATCTATCAGATAATATGAATCCTCATAGGCTAGTGACAAAGATTTTTTAATTTTATTACTTTTATACTCGAGAGTCTTATATTGGTATCCTTGTCATAATTCTATGCAATAGAAACATATACATTTAAAATAATTTTTTGAATCATTGGACCATAACGTTCTAAGGTAGTTTGGCCCAATAGAAATATCATGTGATGTTTATATATCATTTAAAAATTTAGAGTAGTCTCTGTGGGGGCTAAAAAAAATATTTTTTCCTTGCTAATAACCAAATTAACAGAGACGGATTAACAGGAGAAAATGTCCAAAGTTTATTAGTGTGTACATGCAAGGGGGTGTCATAAGATGTGAGACCCCAAAATGCATTGGGCAGTTGAGGTTTATATGTTGTTATGGACAAAGGAGAAAGGGGGCGGGGGCCTGAGATTTCAAAGGAAATAGTGATTACCAGGTAGTTGAGGAGAGGAGAACACACAAGGCGGGAAAATTCTTGCTAGACAACCCAGAAACAGCGGGACCCGGGAGGTGGTCTAGTGAGCAGCCCCCCACCCCTCCCCGCTCGGAGCCTTCATGTGTATCATACTTGATTCACAGTAGGCTAAGGGGCATATGGTAAGATTTCTTTTCTGGCGCAGGTCTTTCCATGTGGATCTCTTGGGCAGGAAAGGGGGAGGGTCAAACAATCTTTCTGAGTCTTGTTTCTTAATAACCAGCTTAAAATTAGTATCCCCAAAGGTGGTTTTAGGATGGCAAAACTTTGGTTCCATTCATCTCCTTAGAAAGGTAGAAACAAACAGACGAAATTAATAATACATTATAACCCAGTACATCCCAAATATCGTTTCAACATGTAATCAAAATAAAAATTATTCACGAGATATTTTGCATTCTCATTTTATTGCAGAGACTCACAATGGGCATGTATTTTACACTTCCAGTGCATTTCACTTTTAACTGGCCACACTGCAGGCTCAGGGCCCCATGCAGCAAGTGGATGTAATACTGGACAATGCAATTCTGAAAGATTTTAAAAGTTGTTTTGAAATGACGTGTCATTATCATTACTATTAGTACAGAAATGATGACATGTATGTAATATACACTTTCCTAAATATTTGTTAAAAGTAATTAGTCAACATTCATCTTAAATTATTTTCTTAACGAGATTATGGGGCTTTTTTTAAAAAATTCAGGTTTCCCTGGGTGAATATTACTTATGGCTAAATGAGACAGAATTCAGCATCAATTCTGTCTGGTTTTTGTTTGTTTGATGGTTTCGTTTTTATAATGCAAATGCTGGAAAAGATGGAAATGGTGGGAGTTGTGTTATAGTAGTTTCACTAGTTCCTTAAACTTCTGAATTATAACCCCACATCACACACTTTTCATCCAGCCTTATTTTAATGATCTACTAAGTGAGCACTCTTTAGGTCTGTTTTTATTTTGTCGGAGGCAAAAGATTGGAATCATCTCAAGGACAAAAGGCTGTGTCTGTCCCCTAATTGTCAGACTCTTTCCTGTTCCCACAAGGCACCAGTGTGTTGAACTTTGGTGCTTTGGAGGTTTCCACACCCTGGCACAGCTTGCCCTTGTAGGAGTCTGGATGGGTGGGAAGCTTGCTCCTCACTTGTAAAGTTGGTGAATGGCCCTTGTGAAAGGAGATGCTCTGACTCAAGGCTTCTCCTCCTGTAGGAAGCGAATCTGAAAATGAATTTTTTTGAAACTGTCCATGCCCCCATATTCCTTAGAAAGTTGTTATGTATCCCCAGGGCATGCATACCCCAGTTTGAAGACTGCTTGCTGATTTACATCTCCGTTGGAGAGCACTCCCTGTTGAAAGAGATTACAAAATCGTTCTATGAGAACTGTGAATTCAGGTGTACTAAGAAGTGGTGCAAATAAATGTATCAGTTAACTGTATATTTAGGAGAAAACATCCTGTGTGTTTCAGAATTGTGGTTAAAACTCTGTTAGTCAAACTTGCTGTATTTTTTACGTAAGAAATCACAACAAAAGAGATTATTTTGAAAAGGTATTTTTCATTTTTATAATTTGAAATGAAGTTTTATGGAATCATAAGGAGTATTTATCTTTACTGTCACTCTTTCTGTGTTCTTTGACAGTATTTTTTTGGTTGTTAAATCAGTTTTGAAAATAGAATTTTTAGTATTGTAAAAAATGGGAGAGAAATGTCAATTTTTTGGTACTGTTTTGAAGAGAGGGCATTTTAATCCTAAATTGTCCTTATTAGTAGACTATAAATATCTTATATGCTTAGGTAGGGAAGGTGATTTGATCAGGAATCCAAAGGCAAACTGATACATTGTAGGACTTTTAAGTGGAAAGAACCTTCCTGTCCTACCTCAAGGACAATGAGCTACAGGCAGTGTTCCAAGTAAAGTAGCTTTTCATCTAAGTAGGACTAATGATAATGGTTTACTAAGAAATATAGATGTCTTCATGCTGATGCTCAAAGACCAAATTAGGTTAGCTGCAGTGCTTGGATTTGGAATGCAGAAGCAATGAGAATCAAACCTTTCATAAGCAAAACTTAAAATGATGGCTACAGTAAATGAGCATTTATACACCAGATTTCTTTAGATCAGTATTGGCCTTCATTCTGGGCCAGGAGGCTCACAGCTCTGAATGATTAAAACCTCATGTTTTAAGATGATTTAAAAAATCATTCCACTTCTCTGTTGGTCCAGCTGCTTCCATCTGTTAGCGCAGTGACAGACTGTCCATTGTTTTTATTCATTTGTTTGGGTTTTTGTCAACACGGCCTTTGATATGTCCTGGTCTTAACAGAAAAAGAGCAAACAATTCAGATTCTAAGTAGGAAAACATTAATATAGAAGAATGACCTAGCTTGGTGGAGTGGCTTAACTTTCTTGCTGAGAGCTGTATCCCTCTGGGCATGAAATCTCTCTGCTGACAGAGAAGATTAGAAGCACTCCTTTCTTTACTGAATTCCTTAGCCCTCCTTCCAGGGACCTCATACCGCCAGGCCTTTCTCACATGTATATGTAGGTACCATTTTCCTTGCCCTCCTCCCCTGCCCATTTCTTTTCATTCTTTAGGTTTTCACTCAGGAATCAACTTTCCTGGAAAGCCTTTCCTGAATTCCCTGCATTAGGTGCACCTTCTTTGTGGTCATAATAAAAGTCATAAGCATTTTGGAGCACTCAGCATGTGCCACGGACTGTATTAATCACATTGCATAAATCTGTGTTGTTCAGACATTTGTAGTAGTCTCTGCTTCCAGCGTCTTAGGTTGCATCTGTCTGATGTCGTAGGGCTCTGAGGAACAGTGTGACTGTCACTGGTGTACATGATCTCATGGAACTCTGCAACCCATGATTTGGGCATTATTATCTTCATTTTAAAAATAAAACAGACAAAGAGAAGTGAACTGAATGGCCCTAGGTGAGTGGCAGAGCTGGGATCTGAACTCCAGTGTTCACTAATATATAACTCCTTGACGCGTTCTGCGTTCTGGCAGTGGAACTCAGCTGCTGCCTTACCCAGCATCCTCCATTGCACAGTTTGTTCATTATTTTTGTGTCTGTAGCAGCTAACACTGCCCAGTCCATAACAGGTGCTTAATAAACCAGAACCTATAATGGTTATACTCTCAAGTGTGTATTAATCTGTCGTCTACCACGTTTTAACAAGTTCATTATTACCATTTTGGATTTTTTTGTGAATTTGTTAACATTGTTTCCAGGTAGCTCAAAGAATCTTATTAGCCTTTACAGCACTTTTAATATATGGAAAGTATCATTCCAATTTTTACACTGAAAGGAACATATAAAACAATTGTGTTATAGCTTATGCTCCAAGGAATAGTTAGCAGAACTGAAAACAAGCAGAATTGTTGTTGTCTAAGTTAGGTATATCAAAATAAATAAATGAATGGAACTTATAGTTTCAGTTCCTTTCCATGGACCAAAGGCTGCCACACATAAAGTCTCAATGATTTATTGAGGAATTTGGTAAATTTACCCCCTTTCATACTTAGATGGAAAAAAAATACCAAGGTTTTCTTTATTTTTGACAGTCTAAGCATAAAATTAATTTTATCTCAATGTGGCAAGTCTTAGTATCTATATGAAACATGGATGCCTTATAATGCATATATTAAAAAGTTTAACCAACGTAAGACTATTTCAAATAAAATCCATATCTGAGCAAAACAACAATATATCATAAAGTTATATTTCAACTAGGAGCTATTTTAAAACGCTGAATTGAGAATCTTTACTAAAGCTATAATTTATTGAAAAGCTGCCTGATTTTCAGTTGTAGCAATTTTAGTATTCTTTATTACAATGGCATGTTTCAAATTACGTCAGCCCCATTTAATGAGCACATACTATGTGCTTGGCATTGGATGGTAGGTATAGAGCTGTGAGGGATATAGAAATGACTAAGACTTCTGTTGCCGGCAGTGTAACAGTCTCCTAACCAGCCCTTCTGCTGCAAACAACCTAGAAAATGTAGGACATAATATTTAAGGAAAACAAAATATTTTTTAAATGTATTAATCATCTCCAAATATTCCCTGGCCAAAATCTAAGAGACAGAGGGAAGGAACCTAGAAGGTAAATAGAGCATCAAAGCCAGCTTTTGGCTTGAGTGCATTTGCTTACCCTGAAAAACATGCATGTTGATTTCATGAAAATGTGGGAATAGAGGAGAAAGCCAGAGCCTGCCCAAGTAGTGCATCTACTAGGAGACTAAGTTACATAGAGTTGAGGCACCATAGTGCTATTCCCTCCATGGAAGGTAAACTAGGAAGAAATTGTCCTCTCCAAGGGACTGAAAGGAAAACTGTCTTCAGCTTTGGTGGGAGGGGGGAGGATTGGAAACACCCTCTGAAATTTTGTAACCACATTGGTTAAGCCAATGTCCACCATTCTAGCAAGATTGCAGAACACTGAAAATAAAGGGAAGATGTTATGGGAGCCTGAGAGGACAGACAGTTTACCTGCAGAGGGACAGACGTTAGACGGGGTTGACCTTTGAGAGTAACAGAGGAATGATGTTTTCCATGTGCTAAGAAAAGATGACTACGAGTCCCGAAATATATTCACCTGAGTATCTCAGAAGAGCCAAAGTGAAATGGACTTTTTTTTAGACAAAGAGAGAGAGTGTAAGAGCTTGTCACCAACAATTCTGAAGGATGTGCTTCAGGAAAAAGGAAAGTCATTCTAGTTGGAAGATAGAAGATACAAAAAGAAATGAAGAGCAAAGAAGGTGGGAAATATATGGAAAAATCTAATAGTCATTCACTATAGAAGACAATGATGATAATGTTTTGTGCAGTTAAAAAATGTAAGTCCAAATAAAACCCAAATGTATAATAAAAATAGCATCTAATTTGGGAAGGAGTCTTATAAGATTCTTGTTATCTTTTAGGAAAAATGGTGAAGATAGACTTAATTTAGATTTTCTTTTACATATCCACGTTAAAACCTTTAGGGTTACTACTAAAAGAATAGAAATAGAATGTAAAATATTTAAACCAAAAAAGGGAGAAATGCAATGAAAGATAATTAAGACATTTTGTTTCCTTTGAGGCTCTTAGTATCTGGTAAGCAGTGGTGGAGACAAGGGGTGACTTTGCGGGGCTCCCTTGGCCCCAGTTTAGGAATCACCACAGATGCATTTAGTTTCACCTTTCCTCCTCCCCCCCCCCCCCCCACCTCAAGGCCTGAGCAGCTTTGAATTGTTTCCAGACTGGACGAACCCTGGCAAAGGCTTATGCCATTCCTGCAGGCCTCTGCTGCTAATGCTTCCTACCAGTGCCATAAACTAAGGAGCCTCCGAATGGGTGCCAGCTGACAAGCAGAGGTTACCACACCTGGGTGCTTGCTGAACCTGGCCTTGGGACTCTCTGGCTTCCTAAGCACTTGCCTGGAGGGGCCAGGTAGCACGAACCGAAAGCGGGTAGGACTTTTCAGCTCTTGGAATGGACTTGAACCGATGAGATGCAGGAGACAGGAAGAAGCCCTCAGATTATTTGTTCTTTCTCCCGATTCTACTAAACCTCACAATGTCTTCCAAGGCTCTGTAATGTCAAACTCCGGACCTATCCTGACAGACTAAGCAAAGCTGTCATCAGCTTGGTTACAAAGCCTCTTATATTTGTGCTCCCTCCTTGAATGATTTACTTTTTTTCTCTCTTGCGTTTGCTTCCCTGGGATCCCACCCCTGCCATAACATAAACTTTTGTCTTAGACTGTTTTCTAGTGATCTCCGGCTAAAACAAGAACTTTCAGACACCTATTCATAAGCTGCATTAGCGAATCCTCCAAAACCACCCCAAATAAAAATGTAACTAAATAGTAAAAAGTGTACTACCTGTGCAAATGCAGCTTTAAGGCGAGTTTCTACTGCTTCCCCCATTTCTGAAAAATTGATGCCATCTCCTGAGCTCTTTCCATATAGAAATTTGGAACCCTGCTAGTAGAAAAGGTGAGTAATACACCTGAACACCTCTCATATGAGATAAAATATGGTAAGTTCTATAGGAGAGGAAAAAGTATGTTTTAGAAATGGACTAGTCAGTCAGGTTTGGTGGAGCACAGAATATGCTTGTGAAATAGTGGGAGGTTAAAATCAAAAGGTTGTCTTGAGATCTCAGTATTATAGACCTTGAATTAAAGACTAAGTGTCTGAACTTTATTTAGTGGATAATGGGCAGGTATTAAAAGTTTTTAACAGTGGAGTAACAATCAGAAAAAAACAACATGTGTACAGATATATAGGTATATAGATGTATACGCACGTGTAGTTGTATATACATATATGTATTTGAGTAAAGGGTTTACAAAAAATTTCTCCCCCTCTACATTAGAATTTCACCTTCAATTAGATCTCTCTGTTTCCCTGGTGACCTGACAGAGATCATCACTATTTCCAAGGAACATTGCTTATGGTAAAAATGACTCTGACTGGTACAGTGCACGGGGAGAAAGAATAAATCAACACTAGCGACAAGCTGGGAGTGCCATGCTTTGAGCCTCCCTGAGTGCAGTGAGTTTTGCAATTGAGCATGTCTATTGTGGGGACCTGGAAGCTGTGTCTGTGGAGTTATTAGAAGAGGTGTTGGCACCTGTGAGACATGAGGTTTTTAAGACAGGACAGCTCCTTCACCTGCCCAATGTGAGCCTTACCTTCTTGAACCTGAATTACCACCTGTGTGGACCACCACAAGGCCTTCCACGAAAGATGCATGTCTTACCCAGCCCTTTAGGCAAGCTGAGGTTCCTGTCCTGTGTAGGAAGATGACAAATGTGGCCTACTTGAATGTTTAGTAGAATCTAATGAAAATCTAGTGGTTGAAAAGACCACCGTAAATAAGACCCAAAACCTAGAAATTATAAAAGTGATATGACTGGCTATAAAAAAATTGTGAAACTTGTACATTAAAAAAGATACCACAAATAAATTCAGAGGACAATTTAGGAAACATATTTAGAAATTAGATAGCAGATAAAGGGTTAATATCTATAATATTAGATATGTCTTACCTGTTAATAAGACAAATAAATACAGCAATGGAAAAAAGGGGCAACAGATAAGAATAGGCACTTGACATAAAAGCAAAACCATATGGTGAATAAACAAATGAAGAGATGCTGAACTGTGTTAGAAATCAAGGATTCTACTACAACTAATAATACTGATGGGAATTTGGTGCTGGGACATGGTAGTATTTAATAAAACTAAAACTTCCCCTACCCACACCTATCCATTCCTCTGACACTGTCCTCTAATAGTAAAATCACATTATGAAAAGACAGTCGTATAAAGATGTTTACTGAATGTTGTTATTAGTGACAACAGTGTGAATGCCCAGAAATTGGGAATGGTTGAATAAAGGGTGACGCATCTATTCAGTGCACTACTTAGCAGCCTTTAAAAATTCTCTCTACAAATAGACTTGGTGGTATTTCCTTTGAAGTATTGGCATATGTGGAGAGTAAGGGGCAGAGAAGTGTGTAAATAGAATCCTGAGTATGTACATAATTATATAAGATGCCTATATATCTATATCTATATCTATCTATCTATCTATCTATCTATCTATCTATCTATCTATCTATATATATATATTGCCAAAGAAAGGTATACATATTAAGAAAGGAAAAAACTATTAAAATTGTAATAATATATACCGATAACAAAAGATGAATACAAGTCACGTCAGACTTCTGCAATTACAAGAGGTGCTCAAAGTGGTTACCATCATTGTCCAGACACTTCTGATTACAGGGAACTACTGCTTGAGCAATGCTGACCAAAGTGTCCACTTGTATACATTTTTTTGGCACCCTCAGTATACACACACACATACAAACACACACACATACACACACACACACAGGTTGTTTTTGATGGAGGGGTTTGGCAGTTGGGAGGGCGTAGATGAAGGATAAGGTGAAAAAAATGACACAACAAAAATATTATATAATCCCATTTATGTGAATTTTATGTGGATATATGCATAAAGAGAGATGGTATGGTTATTTTTCAAAATGTTAAATGGCAGTTATCTGAAGACTATGAATTTCAGGTATTTTTTGATGTTTTTCCTGTATACTTCTATGAATTTTTAAAGATATGCTTGTATTTAAACATATACATTACATAATTGTGTTATATATAATTTACATTATATAATAAACATAAAATATTTATAAATATATAAGTATATATTTAAATAAAGAAAATAACAAAACAACTGTTTTATTAGGGATCAATTATTTGCTAAGTACCTTCTATAAGGTAGTTTCCCGTTATCCACAGTTTCTCTTTCCGTGGTTTCAGTTACCCATGGTCAACCATGGTCTGAAAATATTAAATGGAAAATTCTAGAAATAAACCATGAGCTCTAAATTGTGTGCCGTTATGAGTAGCGTGATGAACTCTTGCACTGTTCTGCTCTGTCTTGCCCCAGATGTGAATCATTCCTTTGTTTCCCAAGCTGTATGCCCTACCCACCGAAGTCTCTCAGCTCATAATTTGAGCCCATGTCTTTCTAACCATAGAGCCAACAGCATTTTACATACTACATACTTTCCTTTATTCAAAATAAAGGTGTCTGTCCTGGAAGGACAGGTGTCTCATAGAATTTTGCTCTTAAGAGTTTTAGGGGAGAACTGTGTCTGAGGTACTGGTTGTACAGCACATCTTTAGGAATTCATAATTCTCTAAAGGTTTTCACCTCCAAAATTAAATTTGAATGAGTAAATGGTGAGAACTTCTGAGAGGCTGTGTAGGCATGATTATTAACGTTTTATGTAGTGTGTGTTTCTTTTCTGCTTTTTCAGGATATGATAATCATAATATTTACCTCTGAGCCCTATTTCTGCATAATTATGATAAATTGATTTATTTTTGAAATTTATTTGATCAAAAGTAGAAATTTAACTTTCATATTAAAACGTTTTAATCCTTTGTCTTTAGGTTATCTTCATTGTAATGAATACGATAGTCTGAGATTGAAGTGGCTGAGGCAGACGTTAGAATCTTTCATCCCACCGCCTTTCATAAATGTAATTAAAGTGTCTGAATTGGATGGCAGAGAAGTGGGAGATGTCCAGCCTGAAACGTTTGACAAGGTACTTTTATTACATTGTGACTAACTGATGGGCTCCCCCTGATACCACTGTTATGTGGCTTTGTTATTGTTTTCCATCTTCTTCCAGACAGAGCCAGATACAATTTTTCAGTGCCCTGGGAAATTTTGATAAAGTGAACATGGAAGCAGTTTTCATTTGATGGTCAGCATGGTTCATAGGAAGCGGTAACATTGGGATCGGTGATTATAGAATGTTTTTTATTTCCGTGTACCTCAAAGATACTTAGGAGAAGATCAGATACTATTTGGGTCAGTACACAGAGATGTGCACTGTATTGCTTTAATATCAGAGTCTGGCAGTTGAAGAAAAAGAGAACATTTCAGTAAACTGAAATTGAAATGTTAGTTCCTAAAAATAAATGCTGAGAATTCAGAAATACAGTAATGTCTGTTTAAAATGAGTAACTTTCAGAAAAGTTTTTGTGTAGTTGTCAAGAATATGAACAGTTAGTAGACATTAATAAACTTTTAGTCCTCTGATTCCCCTCCTCCTCCAAAAAAACCAAACACTAAAAGTGCAGAGGAAATTTTTCTGAAACGTGTTAGTAAAGAAATGTCATAAAGAACTAACTATGGTGTATTTTGGGTTTTAAAAGAAATGTATTTATTTTCTATTTTTTGTCATGTCTTGCATAGCTTCCCATATACTTTGTGTCTGAGGATATATTTTTAGCACATATTTGCATATGTGCCCTTTTTCCCCTCTAGGTGTTAGTCGATGCTCCATGTTCCAATGATCGAAGTTGGTTGTTCTCTTCTGATTCTCAGAAGGCAGCCTGTAGGATAAGCCAAAGGAGGAATTTACCTGTACTACAGATAGAACTTTTAAGGTGAGGGCTATTAATACAAATGTCTATTTTGCTTTCTAATGTAATTTAAATAGCCATGCCAAAACATGACACAGGGAAGGCCCCCACAGTGGGTTCCCTGTGTACGTGTCAGTACTTATTCCTCCTAAGGCTGCACCCAGAAAATTCTTAACCTCTTCCCTTGCAGCTCTCATGCTGTAATGTCCCCTGTGTCCCCACCCTTGTCCCTGTCAATGAAATACAGTATTGCTGTGCATTGTCTTTTAAAGGGCACATATGATTTTACTGTGGTTTAAAATTGTTTGCTTATGAGGACCATTCCAAGCCTAGGGTTCATCACCCAATTATTTCACCAGAATTTGAGAGGCCTCCAAGAGTAGCTTCAGACCAGGATGCTTTTTTGTGTATGATGGACACATTGTTTTGGATGAGTCAGCCTCCTACGAAGTGGTAGTTCATTGTTAGCACTTATCTCCCCTCTAAGAATTTCCAGAAGAGCACGACCACCAAGAGATACTTGGTTTCCTTCATAGCAGAGGCATTTTGGGATATCCTGTCCTCGTTTCAAAAAATACTTCTACTTACACCTTACTCCCAAGTAATCCCTGTTGTTTAATGCTGCATACAAATTCTCTAGAATCTTTAAAATACAGTTAAAATGATGCCTTATCACTCATTACTTCTTACATGTGGCATGAAAATGAGTGACAGTTCTGTGATTGCTGACAACATGCTTTACTTCTTACTTTTAACTGATGCATTGTGTTCCATCTGAGCAGCTCCTCAGACTGTCCTTCCAGTGTCTCACTTCTGAGGCCAGTGCATTTCCTGTTCCTTTTGCTTCAAGAGTTCTTCTTCTAACTCATCCTCCCCTTTCTCTTGGTTAACTCTGCTGGTCTTCAGAAATCAGCTCTGATATCTCCTTGTCAAAGCCTTACCTGACTCCCTAGGACTGAGATTGATATTCCCCTCATGTCTTTATTTTTACTTAAAAATATGATTGTCACTTCCTCTGCTTGACATTTACCCAGTCTCTCTCCTCAACAAGACACTAAGTCCTGTGGGAGCAGGGGCTGTCTGATGGTTTTTATTCCCATTGTATAACTTGTCATCTGGCGTGTAGAATGTTGTCAGTCAATAATTGCTTAAAAATACTAAATTGTAAGGGCTAAGTATTTATAATTTACATCTGTAATTAAATTAATAGCAAAGTTAATCTGACAAAAATAATGATAGGATCGTTATTGTGCTGCATGGTAATTAGGCATAAATATAAAGCAATTCATATAATTTGATTAGTGTTGCTTTTGCATAAGCAAAGTGTGGTTTTAGTTTTAGTTTAGTTTTTTCCCCCCATGTAATACATTTCCCAGTCATCATCGTGAAGGTCATGCCTTTATGTAAAGCTCACATAGGCACATCCTCACGCCCTAACAACTGAGGCTCTTCTTTAGTAGCCACTCCTCTCTCCCGTCATCTTGCTCCACAAAGAGGAAGGGCTTCAGCTCCGCATCACTTTAGTAGCATATTGACAGGCCCCACACCTGATGTCTCAGTCACTATGAGTGTAGGTTTTCATCGTAATCATGGGATTGGGAAGGACCATCATACCAGAAATCTTCCATTCTTTTCCTTGAGCAGCTAATCTGTATTCTCTACCTCTGCTGTCTGGTCTGTGTGAGAGGTTTTGGAGCCACTCAAAGCAGCTGAAACTCTGAGTCCCTTAGCTGTGTAATTATAATGAGAAAGGGGAAAGAGCAGGTACTCAAGCTATAGGCATGGATAATGCTTCTGAAATTCTCTAACATCTACAAATCTGGGGGTTAAAAAGATAAAGGAAAACACGATAATTCCAGCCATAAGCTCTATCTTCTGACTCCAAAAAATGAAGGAAAAAAAAGGTCTGTAGTAATTTTCTCATCGGGGATAGCCCTATCACTATGTCACATACAAAGAAGTTTCTCTTTCTTTAGATCTTCCTCACCCAGTTATTGTGTTACCTTCCTTTAAAAAAAGCCAATCTTGTTTTTTCCCACAATAATAAATAAAATATTTTAAATGCAAACATATGTAGGAAAGTAAATACACTGATGTGTGTGAGTTTTAGTCAAAAGTGTAAAGGCTTGATAGTAGATCCTTATTTGCATTTGCAAAGAACAGTTAGAAAGCAAGCAAGCATTGCCTGTCCTGGTACTGTGGGCAGAAGATGGCACTCAGAAGGGAGAAAGGGAGTGGAAAGGATAGTTGAGAGCAAATAAGCACAATTTTTTGAATTGTGCTATTTTATCAAAGACTAGACTTGTATCTTCACTGTTTGCTGGACAGATGCTTAAATGTACCTTATGCCTTTCATGGCTGTATATTCATTTACCTTCCCAGAAATCATTCATATTTACATTAAATAGGCAGCCTGCAAACTGTTCAGAATTTTAGCTTTTGAAAACACTATGTTCTACAACCAAATATTAATCTTATACACATTTTTATGAATGTGATACTTAAATGAAAATTGATACTTTATTTAATAGAAGTTTCTTTCTTTTCTTTTTTTTAATTGGGGAATATTGGAAGACAGTGTGTTTTTCCAGGGCCCATCAGCTCCAAGTCATTGTCCTTCAATCTAGTTGTGGAAGGTGCAGCTCAGCTCCAAGTCCAGTTGCCGTTTTCAATCTTTAGTTGCAGGGGGCACTGCTCACCATCCCATGCGAGAATTGAACCAGCAACCTTGTTGTTGAGAGAGCTCGCACTCTAACCAACTAAACCATCCATCTGCCCCACCGGAAGCTCAGCAGCAGCTTGTTGTTTTCAATCTACTAGTTGTGGAGGGCACAGCTCACTGGCCCATGTTGGAATCGAACTGGCAACCCTGTTGTTCAGGAGCTCACGCTTTAACCAACTGAGCCATCCAGCTGCCACTAATAGAAGTTTCTTGATGTTAAATTTTTTTAAAGAAGTAATGTGAGTAGATATGGGGTAGTAAATAGGTATGTAATAATCTTTTTCTAATTCTTTAAAAAATTAGTGTTCATAAAGAAAATATGTAACATATTTTCATGAAAATAGTAATCTAACCTGAGTTTTTTTAGCGTGAAAAGCTTACTGGAAGATACAGTAATGACAGGAGAAAGATCACAAAGCATACGAGTTCTTTGTACACTTATGAGGACTCACTCTTTGATTTATCCTATAGAAGTGGAAAAATTAGAATCTTTTATTAAATTTATAAAACATGAAAAAGAAATATATTCAACTCTCTTTTACATGTGTCCCCTCCCCCAACCATTTTCAGAAGATGAGAATGTGGGGAAAGATACAAGGAATAATTGAACATAAGCCAATTCTATTAATAGATTGCCTTTTAAAAGTATACTTTACCATTTCTCAAAATAATTTCTGAGACCAGTCATTTCTATTACATGCTGTGTATGTACACACTACATAATCAGATTCTCTTGCCTCATTTTTATTTAAATATATTAAGAAAAACAGTGGGAAAATATGCTAGAAATGATATATACGTAGTCTTTTTAGAACGTGGCTGTGATGTTTGTGCAAGATAAGTTTACATGATTTTTAGGTGGGAAAGCACAAAGTGAAGAGTATGATTTATAACAAAAATATAGGTATCTTATTGCAGTAATGTATCATGTCATCCATTTCCTCGGAGGAAATCCATCATGTTTAAAATACTGACCCCTTCTGGTTTTCTTTTCTCACCACTTGACAAGTAAAATCCAATTTGTGAACTCATTGAAAAAGGAAGCTTAGATTATTTTGTAACATTTTGGAAATTTGTATAAATCATCCAGATAACAACTCTTAAAAAGTGGTACTCTGACAGTAAAAATTGTGTTTTAAAAGAAACACTAAAAAAAACAATCACCAACCTCTGTCTGTCATGCTCTTGAAATAAGCGATACCTAGTGACCAGAACGTTGATGTGTTCCTATTGGAAAAATAATCTTTGGACACATGGTTCTATTAGAATGGAGTATTTCCACCACTATTTCAACTATATATGTATTTTCTTTTAAAAGTTCAACTAACTCAGTTAACCTTGCATGCTCTCATCATATGCTTAGTCTTATGTTTGGAATCCAGAAGACTAAAGCCAACAATTACTACTACTACAGCTACTATTACTGTTGCTACTACTACTACTGCTGCTAATCCTCCTCCTCCTTTTTCTTCTTTTTTCTTTAAGTTAGGTGGCAGGAGTCAGAGGTTCTAAGATTGGAAATCTGTCATTTGGGCAAAGTACATGCCTTTTTTTTTTTTTTTTTTTTTTTTTTTTTTTTAAGATTTTATTGGGGAAGGGGAACAGGACTTTGTTGGGGAACAGTGTGTATGTACTTCCAGGACTTTTTTTTTTCCAAGCCAAGTTGTTGTCCTTTCAGTCTTAGTTGTGGAGGGCGCAGCTCAGCTCCCGGTCCAATTGCCGTTGCTAGTTGCAGGGGGCACAGCCCACCATCCCTTGCGGGAGTTGAACCGGCAACCTTATGGTTGAGAGGACGCACTCCAACCAACTGAGCCATCCGTGAGCTCAGCGGCAGCTCAGCTCAAGGTGCCGTGTTCAATCTTAGTTGCAGGGGGCGCTGCCCACCATCCCTCACGGGATTCGAGGAATCAAACTGGCAACCTTGTGGTTGAGAGCTTGCGCTCCAACCAACTGAGCCATCCAGGAAGCAGCTCAGCTCAAAGGTGCCGTGTACAATCTTAGTTGCAGAGGGCGGAGCCCACCGTCCTTTGCGGGACTCGAGGAATTGAACCGGCAGCCTTGTGGTTGAGAGCCCACTGGCCCATGTGGGAATCGAACCAGCAGCCTTCGGAGTTAGGATCACGGAGCTCCAACCTCCTGAGTGACCGGGCCGGCACCCTACATGCTTCTTTTTAGTAAGAGTTTACAGATGAAAATATTCCACATTAAATGAAATTGTGAAAGGTTGAAGAGACATCTATAGCTATAGTTTGTAGCTATTGTATTTTGAGTCATAAAACTACATCTCAAGTGTCGATTCACGGTGTGAAATACAATGTTGAAAATAAGATATTTATAAACACTTATGAATTTATCCAACATGTATTAAGTATCTACTTTGTATCAGGAACTCTGCTAGGGACTGCAGATGCTAAAATATACAGGAAATAATCTGTGCTCTCAAGGTCTTCAGGGCAGTTATCCTAAAACGTGTGGTGAGAATGTAATAATGGCAGGAACAGTTAGGGTGTAGAGGGAGCAAGAGGAGGCATGGCTCACTTTGCCGAGGTTGGGGATGTGGTGCGGGTGTCAGAAAGTGCATGTTACCAAGTAAGCATCAGATAAATATTTAAAGGGAAGATATTTTTCCTAATCATGAAAGTAATATAGTCTCATGAAGCATTTGGAATATATACAAAGAAATGTAAAGAAATTAAGCCATCTATTGAAAGAAATGGTTATTATACTGACTTATTTCCTTTGACTACATGTAGTATTTACAATAATACAAACCAGTGATATACAGTTTATTATGAACATTTTAAATATTAAGTGTTAGTCTTTTAAAATGTAGTTATGGAATGGCTACATACTAAATCATTCATTCATTCGTGTAGTTAGGAGTATCAAAGACTGTTCTTTCTAGTGATAGAATCCCATTAATGCAAGAAGTAGATACAAAAACATACCTTAATGGAGATTAAAACATCAGCTTTTTTAATGATCCAGGCAAGAGCTTGATGGCTCTTTGGGGAAGGAGTTAGCAGCTAGCCTGTGATCCATTTTTCTTTTGATTTCTTGAGAGATACTCCCACAGAAAGAATGAAGGCAGGTGACCCAGTTAAGCATGGTGATAACTGACCTCTTTGGTAAATAGACTACAGAATTTTGCTAAGAGGAGAACTCTTACTTATGGTGTGCTTTGAAGAGAATGTCCCTGGTTAGAGTTACCTAAGATAAACACAACTTAGACTCTGTAGATTTGTGAGGCATGACATCCTGGAGAATGTCATAGAAGCTGTTCAGCTCTCTAAGGTATTGGGGAGATGTGACAACCTAAATGCTCCCCACTGTGTGAGGTGACCTGTGAACTTTGCTTAGAGAGCTCATCTATTATTCTGAGCTAGAAAACATGCTGAGCTAGAAGCTAGACTTAGGAAGCCACATCGGATGTCCCTGCTTCTCTTGGTGCCACTCGAAATTATTAGTAAAGCCTGAGAATGGCTAAGATCTCCGGTTCATGAGAATCTGATTTGACAATCTCATCCTTTTTGTTAACTCACCCCTAAACACCAGCTAGGCACCTCTGCTGAAACTAAATCGAGAAACATGATTTGGACCTGAGTCCCAAGTATAAGCCTCTTATTCCAGCCCCACATCTAAATCTTGGAACTCAATCATCTTGTCCAGCCAGCTACTAGACAGAAAGTAGGAGCTGTCCCCATATATCCTCTGCATGGAAACATGATGAAAAGGATGAAGGGATAGGACCTGTTGTGCCAAAGCTCAGGCGGGTCTAAGAGAACATGTGAGGTTGTGATGCTTGAGACTCGTGACTTTATCCACTCTGGCACCATCAACTAGTCAAATAATAACAATCAATGCCATTCATTGACTATATTAGCTACTTCTCCTTCTGTCCTTGTTTGTAGAGGCTCAAGTAAATAGGTAGAGAGAGCCTTGAATTGTTCACTCCAGCAAAATGCCTACCTTCTGCCTTGTGGGTAGGAGAGGAGAAATCTCCCTTATAGAAACATGAGGTAAGGATAGTGATGGTTCTCCTCCAACCATTTATTCTTTCTTAAGTATCTATTGAGTGTCTTTCATGTTCCAGGCACCAGTAGTCAACAGGGCAGATTCAAACCTTGTTTGACTTGGCTGCTATTATTGTTGTGTGTAATGAACTGTCCATTATTTCTGATTTAGGAGTCTCATGTTATCTGCCAACATCCATGAAACTGACAGGATAACTTTTTAGCTTGCAAGCAGGATGAAATAACAGTCCCTTCAAAGTTTTTGACATTGGGGTGCAAATATCTTCTCCCATATGGTGGCTTGGTACTTTACCCTTTACGCTAGGGTGGGTTTTTTTTGTTTTTGTTTTTTGGAGGGTTTACAAAGAGAGGTTATTACTTTTTATGTAATTTATTATATCTATATTTTCATTTATGATTAATGTTTTTCTGTGCCTGTTTAAGAAATCTTTCCATAGCCAAGTAATCTCATTTTATTTTCTGTAGGCTTTATTTTTTAACACCCACATTTAGGTCTAAAATCCATCTCAAGTTGATTTTTGCTTATCAGCGTGGGATAGGAATGTATTTTCTTTCCCTCCCTCCCTCCCTCCCTAACTTTCTTCTTTTTTTTCTTGCATGTGGATACTGTTGTCGGAATAGCATTTATTGAAGTCTGTCCTTTTTCCAGTACTCTGTAGTACGGCTTCTGTTATAAGTCAAATGTCCACATTAATATAGATTTGATTTCTAGTCCATTTAACCACTGATTTTATTGATCCTCAAACGCAAACTTATTTACCATGGTATTAATATCATAGTATGCAGGTGCAAATCTTCCCTTGTTTGATTGTTTTATTTTGTTTGTTAAGACTATCTTGGCTATTTTTGACCCCTTTGCATTTCTATGTACATTTTAGAATCAGCCTGTCAAGTTTCATGAAAAACTTGTTGGGATTTTGATTGGAATTACATTAAATGTATTAATTTTGAGAGTTTTGACATTTTTCCAGTATTTCATAATATTGATAAGTTTATTAAGTCTCAAAATTTGTCTATATAGTTTTCAAAAACGTTCATAATTCTTTAATATATAGGTGTGTGTGTGTGTGTGTGTGTGTGTGTGTGTGTGTGTGTGTGTGAATTGTTTTCTGGATTCTGTATAACATTTTACTTAGGATTTTTCCATGTGTGAGACTGGCCTGTAATTTTTCATTCTTGAAATATTCTTATTATAATTTGGAATCAAGGTTCTACTAGTCTCATGAAATGAATCTAGGAGTGGACTTTCATTTATTTATATTCTCTGAAACGGTTTGTGTAACATTACAATTATTACTCATTTTTTACTATTTGATAGAACCTTCTAAAACCTTGTGGGCCTGAAGGTTTCTTTGTAGGAAAATTTTTTTACCATTCATTCAGTTTCTTTAATGGTTATAGGACTCTTAAATGTTCTCTCTGTCTTGAATCAGTTCTATGAATTCTAGGTTTGTTTTGTTTTTGTTTGTTTTTTTAAGTAATTTTCCCATTTTATTCAAGTCTACAAATATGTTGATATAAAGTTGTGTACCATTTCTCTTTGTTATCTTTTTTAAAGTCTTCAGGACTTACAATGATGTGTTCTTTTTTATTTTTGTTAATTAGTCTTGCCTGAGATCTATCAAATTTTTATTTATGTCCTTTCAAGATCCAACATTTATCTTTGTTTATCTTTTTAATTGTAGGTTTGTTTTCTATTTCCAGACATACAGGGATTTGCTGGTTATTTTTCTTCTTATTTTCTTTTTTTAATTGTGATTAGAGAACACGGACTATACTATATCAACTCTCTAAAATTTATTTTGACTCGCTTCATAGTCTTTTATTAGGTCAATTTTTATAAATATTTATTCGTGCTTAAGAAGAATGTGAATTTTACATTTGTTTTATTAGTACAGTATTCTGTACATGTTTATTAGATAGCATTTTTAATTCTGTTATTCAAATCATCTGCATTACTACCTGAAAAAACAAAAACAAAAACTGATCTCCAGTTAATTACTGAAAGAGGTGTGTTAAAATCTCCAAGTATGATTTGGATTCGTACATTTCTCTTTGTAGTTCTGTCAAGTTGTGCTTTATATATTTTAAGCTCATATCATTAGAAGCATACAAACTTTATTTTGTTAGTGGTTTTCATGCTATCTCCAGAACCCTTAAGAGTCACCTTATTTTGGCTGTTAAAAGGCAGGGCTCTACTGTCCCTAGTTAGTCTTGGGCTAGACAGTGCTGCTTCTATTTGTTTTAATTGCCTGTGCTTTTTGGTAATATTTAATTTGATAGCTTATTCCATAACAATACAACTGTTTTGTATACACACACACACACACACACACACACACACGTGTAGTGGGGAGCTGCTTAAGTATTATTGATAACAGAGTAACGTGATTACATTTATTTTAGATAGATTAATTTATTTCACATAGAGGGTGGACACAAGGGAGCAAATAGAGAAAGGAAAGCTAATTAGGAAGTTCCTGAAATTTTCAAAGTAAGTTATGATTATCAGTAGGTTAAAGTTAAAAAACAAAGATATTTAAAATAAGATGATATATAAGCATTTCATTAACTCCTCATAGTTATTCAACTTGTAAAATATCATTGATGTTAATAAGAGTTTAAATTATTTTTCCTTAATAACTTGAAAGGCCTCTAGTAGATATCAAACAAAATGAAAACCTTGCTTCTTCCATCAGAATGATTTTCTTGGCACTTGACCTCATTCTGCCACTCGCCACAGGTATCTGAACTTGCCATGCTATGACCTAAATAGAGTCACTAAAATGCCTTTGGTAAACTTGATGGGCTTTTAATTATTTTATAATCTGGCCACTGCAGGAATCAAATAACTTTGTTCTTTAATAGGAGACAGCTGTTGTTTTCTTCCAAAAATTTAGTAAGATAGTGGTTTTTAAGTGTTGCTTTGGAAAGATGTAGGGATTCTGTAGCATTGTTTCAGGAGCCATCTGGAGGGACAGGAGGAGGATGACCAGCGGGGCCTCTTAATTCACCACACCAAATCCAACCATTGAGAGGTGTGAGGACTTTGTCTGGTTACACTTGTCGGATTTCATATGGAGAAAGTTTCTTGTTATTTAAAAAGAAAAGTTTGAAAAAACTTAAAAAAAAACATTTAAATCAGTGATTAGTAATCGCTATTCATTTATAAGCACATTTTCTGTGGGCCCAAATCAAGTGAATTCTTGTGGTTTTCTTGAAAGCTTTTTAGTTCTTTTTCTTTGTGTGAGTGAAGAGACTATATTTGATAGTAGATCAAAGACCCTATCTTAAAGTTAGGCCTTAATGTATCTATTGTCACTCTTTTCTGATTTAAGCAACCCCAAACTGGATTCCTTATGTTTAATCTCAGCAGAATTTTAATCCCTAAGCATTGCCCATACCCATGTTAATGAGGTAATTAACTGGTGAAAAGATGTATTAAACTTGAGATCCAAGTATAGAAACCGATAATAAATGTTAAGACTTGTCATTTGTAATCTATTTCATCAGTATTTAGTGTCATTACTCTGCTCTACCAGCACTATATAAAAAACATCCTTTCTTTAAGGGAAAAACTTACTGCCAGTGGACAGAAGATAATCATGAGCATTGTTTTTGTTTCTTAGGTTGACAAAAGCAGCTACTGGGTATGGCGTCTCTGAAAATATCAAACTGGGTCATGTTTCTTTATCTTGAATTTACAGAACTTCTTTGGTAATAAACAGTTTGATATCTAGAAATTTGATTACTTACTGTGAGCACAGTAAAGAGTACCCTCAAGGCTTGTAAAATAATACTTTTGAAACTGAGGATAACACTGGGTAACTATAAACCCAGAAATGTCTGTGCTTCAGATGCTTATAGTATGTGAAATTTAATTTTAAATCTGCATTTATTTGATAGATTGTATACGAGCTTCAACTTTTCACCTTAATGTTTTCTTTGTTTGTATTATACAATAGTGGTAGGAATTGTTTATTTGCTTTCTCGCCCAGACTCCTGTTTACCAGCAGAAATAGTAAACCAATACAAATGTACCAAATGAGTGAAATGATGAGAAACAGGCAGTGGGAAAATGGGAACTGCTGAAAAGGAACAAAAATGGAAAAATTGGAAGGGAATACTAGAACCTAGCAATGTAACATAGACAAAAATATGGAATGATAAGGAAAAAGTAAATGAAACAAAAATCTCTGAAATGCTTAGAGGAAAATAAATACATGAAATTCAGAGAAATAAACAGTTAGGGTGAGGTGTGGCATAAAAAGAACAACTTAGAGATAAAAACTTTGTGGAGCTGATAACAGTTGGTTAAAGCTGTAGTTTTACCATTTGTTAAATTACCTTGTAGTAATTAAATATTTCTATTGGTACAACAGATTAGGCTAATTAAAAAAAAACAAACTAGTTTTATTTTCTTCCTTTTAAAGCAGACTGCCTGCCTCCCAGACTAACCTACTATGTTAGATTACCTTTCTGTTTCCAAAAAGGTAGTGTTAGGGATCACATTTGTTTCTAAATATGACTTAATAGCATTTTGGGTACCTAAAAGGGTTTTGGTACCAACTCCCATGTGGTGATGGGAGTTTCACCCCACATCACCAAGCAATTCTCTGCAACACCAGCTGGGTGTCTTACAGTTTAACTCAACTCTGACACTGTCTGCCTAGACATAGTGTCAGATCCCATAGGTTAAGGGGTCAGTCCCACAAGATTGCCGCCACCCCACTTCAGATGCCAATTGCAAGTCTGGGTGGTCACCTTTGCTTCTGGCCAGTCAGCTATAAATCAGAAGTTCCCCTTCCTTGGGTTTGGTTGACTTGCTAGAGCGGTTCACAGAGCTCATACCTTTAGCAATCTACTAAAGGATATGATAAAGGATACAGATGAACAGACAGATGGAAGAGATGCATGGGGCAAAGTACATGGGAAGGGGAACCGAGCTTCCGTGCTCTCTTTGGGCAGGTCACTCTCCCAACACCTCTACGTGTTCACCAACCCAGAAGCTCTCAGAACCCTGTCCTTTTTGTTTCTTATGAAAGCTTCATTCCATAGGCTTGATTGATAAACTCATTGGCCATTGGCAGTTGATTTAACTTCCAGCCCCTCTCCCCTCCACAGAGGTCAAGGGGTGGGACTGAAAGTTACAAACCTCTAGTCACCGGGCTGGTTCCCCTGGCAACCAGCCCCAATCCTTTGGTGCAGTCCTGGTGTTGCCTCATTAGCATAACAAAAGACACATTTGTTGCTCTCATCACTTAGGAAATCCCAAGATTTTAGGAGCTTTAAGCCAGAAAAGGGGATGAAGACCAAATACGTATTTTTAATTATAAATCACAGTACATACCACAGAACCACATAATCTCATTTTGAAAGTAGTGGGCAGGTTTTCTAGGGTCAAGTTCACTTACTAAAAGGTTCCCAACTTTTCAACTCAGTCAGAAAGGAGACCACAATGATTAAATAGCAACCTTCATTAACAAGATTGTTTTACTTTCTGTAGCGATTTATCCATGACCCCTGTTGACAAGACAGGGAAAAAAAAAGCCCTTGTTTCTTATTTTATAAATTAATTGTTAGCAAAAGTTTTATTATTTTTTCCAAATAAAGTTTCTGGTCTCTATAAATTTCATCTGTTCTGTAACTTAAGAGTTAAAGGTTGTTTGAGTTGTTCCCTATCCCGAATTTTTGAGTGTTAGTTGCAATTAATATACATATTCCTTTGTTTTACACTGAAAAGTTATCTGCCTGAACCACTTAATTTAGGTAACACTCATTCATTCACTTGTTTAATAAATATATTTTGAGAACATACTTTCCAGTTATGCTATATACAGAGGGTGCCAAAAAATGTATACACATTTTAAGAAAGGAAAAAACTATTAATTATTTGTAATACTTAACATATACCGATAACAAAAGATGAATACAAGTCACGTTTGACTTCTGCATTTAAAGAGGTGCTTCAAGTGGTTACCATCAACATCCAAACACTTCTGATTATGGCAAACTACTGCTTAGCATAGATAACACCTCTTAAAATGTGTATATACTTCTTGGTACCCCCAGTAGAAAAATACAAAACAAATCTAATATAAACCCTGTTTCCAAGGAGCTGAAAATTTTATTGCTTGGGAAAAATAGAAGAGGGAAGAATTCTGTGAGGGATTAGTGAAGGTTTCAGAGATTATGTGAGTTTTGAAGTAGGTCTAGAAGGATGAATGAAAGTTGTCCTCATTAAAAGGAAACTGAACAAGAATTCTGTAAGCTTTACAACGTGCTATGCGTCTAGATAGATGAGGCAAAGAATGAACTTGAACTCCTTGACTTGACAGTTAATTGCACAGCAGCGTTTGTCCTACTCTCCAAGGGCAGAGGTATCACAGTTGGAGTTTGGTCAGAGGGATGTAAGGGATTTCTTGCAGGAATCAGATCTTAATCATAGGAGGTGGTTAAGCAGTCTGTAGAAGATGTGTATAATCGCGCCCCTGCTTCTGGTATGGGGCGTGAAGTTAGCAGGGTCGGTAGCCAGCACAAGAAGAGGGAGGGAACAAAGGCACACTAGAACCCAGAAAGCGAAAGAGGAACCCCGTCTTTCTGTCACCAGTACCTGCATAGATCTCTTACCACCACTAGGCATCCAGCTTTAGTGATCTGCAGACGAGCTGGTGCATTTTGTCGTGGAGCTGGGTTTAGAATTCAGAGAAGCTGTAGAAAGGTCCCAGGATTGCTGGAGGAGCTGCTCCCGCCCCACCAACAAGTTGATCCAGCGGGTCTGTGACAACATGTAGGAACACTAAACTGCATGTTTGTTTCAAGAAATGTTGACAGTTACACAGGCATGTGTGACCCACAACCCTGCCAAGATACAGAATGTTTTCATCACCCCAGAGGGATTCCTAGGGCTCCTTCAGAATCGGTTTACTCACAAAGGCAACCATTGTTCTGATTTATTTTACTGTAGGTTAGCTTTGCCTATTCTCAAACTACATAAAAATGTAATCAAACAACATGTACTCTTTTTTATCTGGGATTTTTTCCCCTCAGCATAATGTTTTTGAAGTTTATTCACATATCGTGTGTATCAGAAGTCTGTTCCACTTTATTAGGTGAGGTATGAAAGCAACATCTTTGCATGTGTACTGACTCCTATTGCCCAGATAAGAACGTTTATTCAGAAGTGCTTGAGGGAGACTTGAGGCCCGGTCTTATCTCTGTAAGAGCTGCCTCTTCAGGGATACCTTTCACCACTGCTTCATGTTGGGGCACAGAATCTGTTGGCTTTTCCCAATCGACAAGGCCCAAATTACTGAATTCTTAGTCAATTTAGACTATAATCCACAGGCATAGAGGTTCCTTAGTAGAGCTGCATTCCTTCCATCTCTGCTTCCAGTTCCCAAGACCTATCCTGAGCCTTCTCTCATTAACACACACTAACATTGTGAGATTTTTTTTCTAGTCACTCCAGCATCATATAAGCTTTGTGATCTGTCTTCCAAGATATCATAAACAGTGCTTTTATTAAATGTTATTCCGTGGCATAATAAGGCTTACTGGCTGTATCAGGGTTCTCTAGAGAAACAGAACCAAAAGGATGTGTGTGTGTGTGTGTGTGCGTCTGTGTGTGTGTGTGTGTGTGTGTGTGTGTGTGTGTGTGTGTAAAGGGATTTGTGGTTTTTTTTTAAGGCATTGGCTCACATGATTATGGAGGATGGCACAGGTCAAAATCTGTAGAGTGGGCCAGCAGGCTGAGGATGCCGAGAAGAGTCGATGTTGTGGGTCGGGTCTGAAGGCCATCCGCTGGCAGAATTCCTTCCTGTTCAAGGGAGGTCAGTATTTTGTTCTTTTCAGGCCTTTAGCTGACTGGGTGAGGCCCACCCACATTATCAAGGGCAGCCTGCTTTACTCAAAGTCCACCAATTTCAATGTCAATTTTTATCCAACAGTACCCTCATAGAAACATCCAGAATAATGTTTACCCAGATATCTCAGCACCATGGCTCAGCCATGTGGACACAAAAATATAGTAATCCCTGGCTTTCTAGCCTGTCATATTTGTTTGACTTTGCCTCCTATTATCTGCTTATTAAGCCAGTTCTGCATTTTAGATTCTGCTGAACAATTCCACATCTGGTACGAAATTCAGTATCAGTTAAGATAATTTTTTCTTTTAATATAACAGAAGAAAGAAATATAGAGAGACAAAGACAGACTCAAAATGATAGACAGACTCAAAACAATAGTGACCTAAGTAAAAGTCTGATAGGCTTCCCAGGGTGGGTCTGGCAGTCAGCTGATTGCCAGATTCCACAGTCGTCAGGGATACACACCGTGTACAGCTCTAGTGCAGGTATTTGAATCCTGGTTTGGACACTTAGTAACTGAGTGGACTTGTACAAGTTCCGTAATGCTCTTGCCTTGATTTTCTCATCTGCAAAGTGAGAATAATAATTCATATCTTAAAACTTAAAATTGAATGAAATAACATATATAAAACATTTAACTTTGGGGAAAAAGATAAACAAAGAATAAAGTTCTAGGGAAGACTGATATTTAAGGAATAGGAAGAAAAGAAAGGTACATAAGGAGGCCAGAAGGGAACCTCAGAGAAGTAGGACATGAACAAAGAAAGAGTCATGTCCAGGAAGCCACAATGGGAGAAAGTTTCGGGAAGTTGAGGATGAATGACAAAATCAAATAGTATAGTGAGATGAGGGCTGAAAGGAAGCCTTTTAACTTAGGCTGTTTTTGTACTCACATTATCAAAAAGCTTCTGAGCAAATCATATTTTTATCTACCTTTTAGAGTTGTGGAAATAAAATTTGGTTAAATGAATTACCAGCTTATTTGGAATAATTACCAAATTATTTGGAATTTTAATGGAGTAACCACCTTTGATTTTCTAACCGTTGAGTCTAATTTGTTAAAATTCTTTAAAATTATGGTTTAGATGTTAGTCTGTGATGAAGAGGTTCAAATTGTGTCTCAACGAGAGGTATTTGCTTTCACTTGCCTCCTCATAAATTCTGTGCAATGGCACTTTAATAGGTGAAGGTCGTATGTTCTATAAAAGGAGCCGGTAGCCAAGATTTTCAGGTCATAGTGTCAGACCTATTAATTCTTAGTTCTTTATGTTACAATTGCCTACAAGTACACAGTTATTATTTGCCTTTAGTGAGTATTTGGGATAGTTGGGATGGTAAAATGTATTCATGCAGCGTTCTCTGTCTTACTGCCGCAGATTCCATACTCATTTTAGCAGTGGTAATAATTTGCTTCAGGGTAGATAGCCCTGGTAAAGCTATGGTCCTTTTCCTGGTATTAGATGAGGCTGGCAGTCTTTGCTGCATTAATTAGCTGTGTAACTTAAGGCAAATCACTGAGTCTTTTTGACCCTCCGTTTGATAAATTGGGTCAGACTATACCTCATAAGGTTTTATTAAGACTCATGTGTGAAGTGCTCTTTAAGCACCAAATAAACATAAGGTAATATTATTATTAATTAGGCTGATCACTGTCCTTCACTGGCTTAGCATAAGAACAGCATCTCATTTGATTCCTGAACCAAATCACATTCCCATTGATCGGGAATATTCTACTCTACTCTAAAGAAAGTAAGCATTTCCTCATGGAGGAATATATGCCGTGTGTGCAAGGTCCTCTGGAAGCATTTCACCTTTTCAATTTTGGATTTAGTTTAATTCTCATTTGGGCAGAATGATACAAAGGCTGCCAGTAGCTTTCATACAAGTGACCTTATAAAGGAGCCTTATATAGAATCTCTGAAATATTAATTGAATATTAAATGGTTACAAGGAAACAATTGTAGGATTGATGCTCCAAGGCTCATTTTACATTTTTGAAATCACTACAGTCTTAACTTGGTTTAAAAAAATGTTTAATGCTAGAGTTTCTAAGATGAGGGAAACAGGCTTGCTAATATTGTGGTGATAAAGGAATCTTTAAGTCTGTTTCTTTAGATTGCTTCCCTATATTTACATCTGAAAGAATGGTAGCTATTGCCTTGATGCTTTAATGGTGAAAGAAGGGACAGGAAGAAAGATGAGGAATACATCTTAATTTTTCAAGAGTACAGATATCTATGATTGCTCTACTTCTGCAACAGAAATTGTTGTAGGAGAGACAGTAGCTGTAACTTCAAACATGAAAGAAATAAAAAGAAGTTGTACGTCTCCTGATGCTAAATCATGAGGAATTAATGTAAAGGGGAGAAAAATCACTTTCTGCTTTGGTCAAAAGATGGCACTGTTGCTGTGCTGATTGTTTTCTTCTGCAGTTTGGGCTCAGTCTTTTTAACTGGAGAAAACAGTTAAATTTAAGGATGTAATTAACACTGACCCTCCCGACAGAATGCCAGCTTTCTAATCAAGAGCCAGAAGAATAGACCAGAAAAGTGGAATTTATATTTTTAAAATGTGTTGGGTTGCTTTAACAGCCATTTATAAAACTAACATTCTCTGAGACTCAGAGATTTGCCACAGGAACAATAGGACACCCTGCATCGTTTTCAGTTTCCAGTTTCCTCAAGTTTGAAATACTCTGCCTTTGGAACTTTGATAGCTGTCAGGGTTCCAAGATGGTTTCGTTTTTCATCTGTTTGTTTGGTTTTTCAGGGTCATTGAATTTATGCTTTCATTAAGGTAATACTTTTTGTTTTTCAAGGTATTAAAGTCAGGTGATTATTTTTATTTTTCTTGGGTCATTCTATCTTACTGATAGCTGGAAAGCTGCATAGACTAGTCTGAAAATGGAAAGGTGGTCTCTTCTTGCGCTGGGAAAGCAACACTTTCTCATATTGTTTCTAAGCCAGTATCTTAAATGACTCTTGGGACTTGATTCTCTGTTTCTTTTTAAGCAGATCTTTCAAGGATGGAAAAATTCAGTGAAAAGCACTGAACAAAATTCATGAAAAGCACTGAATTCATGAAAAAGTCACTTTATTATTGATTGTACAAAATGTTCTTTAAAAAATACAAACATACAAGTTAAAATACTTTTGGGGGGGAGGTGGAGAGAAAGCCTTGATGTATTGAGAGAATACAGAACAATCCAGTTTTCCTTTGTACTTTATGTTGAAATAAGAAAACACTCATGGACTCCTGCATATAGACTGCAGATTTGGCTATCTGATACTTTTTAAAGTTAGTATTTAAATGGTTTACTTTAAAAAAGTAATTAAATTAAGTTTTCATCAGATATGGCTAGTTTACCAGGTCTGACAATTAAGTTCGCGAACTTGTTGCAACGATGTTGCTAACCTTTTTTGATATCAGAGGGATTATTCATTATGAATTTGTACCAACTGGACAAACAGTTAACCAGATTTACTATTTGGAAGTGCTGAAAAGTCTGCGTGAAAAAGTTAGACGACCTGAACTTTTCACCAATAATTCATGGCTTTTGCGTCACAGCAAGGTACCAGCTCACACGGCACTGTCTCTGAGGGAGTTTTTAGCCAGTAAACAAATAACTGTATTGGAACACCCTCCCTACTAACCTGATCTTGCCCCCAGTGACTTCTTTCTTTACCTGAAGATAAAGGAAATATTGAAAGGAAGACATTTTGATGACATTCAGGACATCAAGGGTAATACGACGCCAGTTCTGATGGCCGTTCCAGGAAAAGAGTTCCAAAATTGCTTTGAAAGGTGGACTAGGCATTGGCATCAGTGCATAGCTTCCTAAGGGGAGTACTTCAAAGGTGACTGTAGTGATATTCAGCAATGGGGTATGTAGCACTTTTTCTAGAATGAGTTCGCAAACTTAATTGTCTGACCTCGTATCATGTAGATGTAGTACAGAAGATATTTTATATAACTTGGCATTGTAACTCATTTGAATCTAAAATACACGTCCAAAATCTTATTTAAAATCTTTGAGGCCAGATATATTTCAGAATTTCAACTTTTTTTGAAGGGGTGGATTTTAAAAGGTAATAAAGTATATATTTGGTACATCACATCACCCACTTCCCCCAGTAGTGTCTGGGGCAGCGCCTTGTAATCAAATATTAATATGGTTTCAGCAAAACTTATGAATAGTTACACCACAGGGGCTAAGTCTTGACCATAAATAGCTTTACATCAATTTAGGTCAGATTTTGAGGCCAAATGAGTCTGCCACACACTTAAGAAAAAACTGTAGGTTGCAGAGCTTGTTCAGTTTCACGGTGGTGTATAAGAGATAGTAGACCTGATGTACCATTGAGGTCTGCTTTGTGAACTGCCAAAAATCAATTATAGTTTTGTTTGTAAAGCGAAATTTTAATTTAACATTCTATTTAATGGTTTCTTTTTTAAGAATACGTTTTGTTCTAGTTTTAGCTGCTTTATTAACTAGGTAGTTCAGACACAGAATGCATTTTAGCCTGTTCCATAATACACTGAAAGACAACCAAAGATTTGGAGAAATTTATACAGCCAGTATCTGCTATAAAGCAACAGGGTATTTGACATACATTCTGTGGCAAGAAAGCCATCGTCCTTTTTCTGTTAGGAGTACTTGGGGTAAAAGCATTTTCCATTCTATTTTATGCTATGTTAGTAATCAAAATCAACTTTATTTCCTATAGCAGTGTTGTGAGGTAGAATCTCATTTCGTATCTTAAGTAGGGTTAAGCCTGATGTGGAGGCTTCTGAAGGCAATATACTATGTGTTTCAAGGAAATGATGGAGGGATTGTATTATATGGCAATTCTGCTTCCTCTAGAAGTACTTCCCCCAGCTCTGCATTACAATTGGACGTTGTATGTTGAATAATACATTAAACCCAAGATAATGTCTGCGAGTTTCCATTTCATTTTAAAGTATTAGGTTTGCCTTCTACCTAACCTGATCAAAATAATACTTTTGCTTCATCTCCTGTAGTTAGTCATATCTTTTTCTGCCTTCTACTGGTAAGTATGATTAGAAAGCTCTAGTAACCCTCTCTCTACCATCAGTTTATAGTTCAATGTAAATAATGCCAAGTATAATACAACTTGATTTTTAGTAATTTCATGCAATATAGTTAGTGGTATAGAACAGGTGAAAAATAACCCCTTCCTCATGATCTTGTTAAGCCATGAAACTTAAAATCATTGAGAAGCCAAGGGGGGCTCAGCTCATTTGGAGAAGATTAACAGAGAATACCGTTTTGTCAAATGCATGTTGCTTAGTTAATGTTTGGTTTTCCTTCCTCTTATTAGAGAGAGAGAGAGAGAGAGAGAGAGAGAGAGAGAGAGAGAGAGAATACTTTTGCATAGCACAGAAATTTGTACAAGCATAGAGATCCCTTTTGCCTTCTGTTAGAACCCAGACCAACATGTTTTGTTTTTCGTCTCTAATCCTGACTTATCTTTTTACATGGTGATTACCACAGCTTTGCCAGTTTATTAGTATTATTCATGTCTCTCTAACTTCTGTGTTTTTTTTCACCGTCCAGAATTCTAAATTTCTTACTGGGCTTGTTAAGAACTACTAAGTAGTATTTTTCTTCCATTCTTATCATTTCTCTCCTGGAACAACACAGCCCTTCTCACACCTTGCTGTCTAACCATCCTGCAAATACATATATAGTCTTCTTTTTGTGGTTTGGATGAAATTTATCATAATAATAGCTTGGTTCCCATGGACTCTTTCAAAATCTGTGTGAATTATTATGGACGCAGATGGTTTACTCTAGATACTACTGTAGTGGGCAGAGTACCTCATGTTTAGGTACTTATATGTTTGGTATGTGTTCATTTTCATGTAGCATATTGTAAAACATACTAAATATCTTTTAATTTTGATTAGAATACCAATACCAGAAGCATTGGTTTTTAAATCATTGGACTAATTTGATTATAGAATTTTTAAATACTGTAGCCTTAACTAAAATTGAATACCTATTGCCATTTATATATCAAAAGTGAAGAAACTCTTATGTGTATTGATAAATGCTAATTATAGAGATAGATTTATACTTTCTGCAAAACCAGTGGTGGGCCTCAATATGGACTGGTTCAGTTCATGAGGAAAATGCCTTCTGTGGCATGAAATAATTCTGTGTGGAAAAGTCTTGGCTATATGAACCCTGGGTGAGTTATTTTCACATTGCCTATTTTCCTTGGTACTTGAATATAAAATTGTGTTATTTTTGAAATTCATAACTAATACAAGCAAAAGGACAAAAAATGGTATTTAAAGGACAGTCATCAGCAACAAAAATGCTACAACAATTCCACAGACACATCCCTAACATTTTGCCCAAGGGTGTTGAGATGAACACAGGTGTAAAAAAGCCTTTGTGTTACCATATACCATTTTCTTGTTTAGAAAATATGACCAGTTAAGTTATACCAGCCTCATTTTAGAAAGATAAATTATAAATGTTGAAATGAAAATAAAGCAGAAGAATCAGCCAACATTGGCAACATTATAGAAATTAATTTAAATTTGCATCAAGCCAGGAACATATTGTTTATAAATGATGAGGTTTCTATGTACTTTTGTACAACTGTAATGAGAAAGAATTACTTACTTCATTAGGTATTGGCTTTGCTAATTGTGGAACATGGATTTAAAAAAATTCCTTTTAATGGGAGTTTAAAGATATCTGCATCCAAATCTACATGTATCCCTTCCACAGTAGTCTAACTTTGTAAAAAGAAAATCTTATATCCATTGCTATAGTCAGTAGAAAATGACCCAAAATGACTGTTATTGTTACTTACAATTTTAGCAAAATCTACTAATGTCTTAGTATGTCAATGTAAAAAAATAAATAAAATGCCATCACCAAGTGTTTATGAGTTTCTTATTGCTGCTGTAACAAATTATCACAAACTTAGTGACTTAAAATAACACAAATTTATACTTCTGGAGGTCATAAGTTCAAAATCAGAGTGGTGCTGGCAGAGTTATAATTGCTTCTGGAGGCCCTAGGGGCATGCTATAAACTGAATGTTTGTGCCCCCTCCCACCTCCAATTTACATGTTGAACTCCTCAGGTATTAGGTAGTGGGGACTTTGGGAGGTGATTCGGTTATGAAGGTGGAGCCCTCATAAATGGGATTAGTGCCCTTAGAAAAGAGATCGCAGAGGGCTCCCTTGCCCCTTCTGCCATGTGAGGACACAACGGCCATATGTGAACTAGGAAGTAGGTCCTCACCAGATGCCGAACCTGTCAGAACCTTAATCTTGGATTTCCCAACTTCCAGAACTGAGAGAAATACACGTTTATTATTTAAGTCACCCAGACTGAGGTATTTTTGTTATAGAAGCCTGAAAGGACTAAGACAGGGAGAATAATTTCCTTACCTGTTCTAGCTTCCAGAATCAGCCTACATTCCTTGGCTCGTGGCCTTTGGCCAGCAATCCTGTTATTCCGGTTTCAGCTTCAGTCATCACCTTTCTTTCTCTGGCTCTCCTGCTTCTTTTTTCCATTTATAAGGATCTTTGTGATTATATTGGGCCCACTCGTATAATCCAGGATAATCTTCCTATCCAAAAACCTTAATTTAATCACAAATACCCTTTTGCCAGGTAGATTTTCATTATAAACCTCCGTTACTGGGATGTGCTCTAGTTGTTTAAATATAGATGTGAGGCATGAGCTGACTTTACTCTTAAATCCAGCAGAGGTTCTGGAACATGATTTCTTTTTCTTTTAAAAAAATTTTTGATTAATAATTGCTCTGGAGTTATCACCACATCAGCAGGACTAAAACTTTTCTGGTTTTATGTATCAGTAGATGACTTACCACCCACTCCACTCTTCTTAACAAGGCTATCTATCATGAACTTGCATTTACCTTAAAACATCCTGGTTCCCTGTTCATGCTCCCAAGTTGTTTCAGATGAAGAGCTGAACCCCATCTTTTCTAAAGTTAATGCCTTCATTTGCAGTCTGAAGCCTGGAACTGTGCTTCTCCTGGATGTGCATTTATAAATATGTGCAAGTCTTACCCTTAAAAAAAAACAAAAACAAAACCTTTTTTCCCATCTTTTTCCAGAAGCTACACTTTCATCCAGTGAAGCCTTCCTAATTTCCTAAATTCTCCTTTCCTTTAAATGTAGGCGTTCTCTAAGGGTCTGTTTTTAGTCCATCCACATTTTTCCTTACTCTTTTCCTGGGAAATCCTATTTATTCCCATGACTTCAAGTATCACTGAGCCCCAACCCCTTTCCTAAAGTTCAGATGTTCCTTCCACCTACCCCTTGGAACCACTCACTGTATCAAATACAAACTCATTATCCCATGCTCTACCTCATTCTCCTATTCTTAAAAGAACAAAACAGTGAATCAGTCAAACACACTCTCTGTCTTTCCATGTTGATTGATCTGGTTATCATTTTCCAAGTCACCCAGGATATTAGAAAGAAACAGTTATGAGGCTAGAACCCTCCAAAGTCATTCCCATCTGAGTCAGAGTAAGGTTAGTGTCAAGTACGTAAGCTTCCTTGCCTTCAGACCCCGTGTTTGCTTTTAGTGTACCTAACCAATCTAATTTGTTTTCCTAATTACACGCAGGTCTGCAGTTAAAGCCTTACGTCCAGGAGGGTTACTTGTGTACTCTACATGCACACTTTCCAAGGCAGAAAATCAAGATGTGATCAGTGAAATTTTAAACTCCTGCAGTAACATCATGCCTGTGAACATTAAGGAAATGGCAAGGACTTGCTCCCAAGATTTCACATTTGCTCCCACTGGCCAGGAGTGTGGGCTCTTGGTGATTCCTGATAAGGGCAAAGCCTGGGGCCCAATGTATGTAGCCAAATTGAAAAAATCACGGACTATATGAAATTGATGGTGCGCATTTTGTGAAATGTGTTAATGTATTATTGTTTTTATTTTTCTGGCCTCTCTACATGTTAACATTTAAATATGGAGTCTGTTTACATATTGGGTCTGTCTGTAATCCTGTTTAGTTAATACAGTACTTGAGCATCTCAGAATTTAGGCTTGAGAATGTTCCAGGTGTGTATGTTTCTTAGAACTGTATCTATAGCAATGATTTAAGGTGGTGCAGATGGTGTTCGTTCTTTATAATAAATCTGCTGTCTTCTACTTGGCATTTTGTACTAAAATTAATCTACATGGTTTTATACATAAGATGTTTAGAAATACATTCTATTCATGGTGTTGGTACTTTGAACCATTAAAAATGCACATTTGCTGGCCCTCTTATCATTTTTCTCCTTATCACATATACAGATTCTTTTAGAGTTTTTCCCACCTTTTAGTAAGAACTGATTAGTATTCTGAGACTAACTTCTTCAGCAGCACTATTTCTAGTTCTAGCAAAATAAGTTTTGCTAAGTTGTTTTTCGTTAAGGACCGTCTTCTGTTTACTGCAAAGGTCAGTGACTCTATTGACACCAGCTTTATTTCTCCACGTTTCTGTATTCACAAACACAAATTGAAAGGGTAAATTATGTTGAAAGGCCATTAGAGCAGCAGACTCACATGCACATGTTTGACTTTCTACATTCAGCTTGTAGAATAATGGAGTCTATCCAACAGGCTATAAAGCAAGTACTTGAAACAAAACCAGAATGATTAATAACTGCAATAACTGAACTATATTCGGAGAGTTTTGTTACATAATTGCAGTCATAATGAACACTATAGAATCTGATTATCTTACAGTTGCAATCTGGAGGGGCTTTTTATTTCACTCTGTTGTGAAATGTGAAATGAGAGTATGATGTCACATATTAATGCACAAGAGGGAGATGCCTGATGAGAGTGGATTATACTATTACCAAAACCCAATACCGTATACTAAGTGGCTCTCCCTGTTTACGTATATCCTGGGAATAGTGTGCACATTTCTGTATCTGTACTCAGGGTTTTAGCTTCAGGTTTGGATCGTGTGTTTTCCCTAGAAATTGCTTCACTTAGAGTCCAAAAATATTTTTCCAACTATTAGGAAAAAGTATATAGCACACTTCAAAAGATTATCTCTGTTTGGAAATTAAGCTTTTTTAAAAAAAACAAAAACAACTCTGTGTAAATGCAAAATTCTGCTGAAGTTGAATTCTAATGAACTGGTTATTATATTCTGTGCACTTAAGCTAGAGACTATTTGCTTATTACCTGTTGTTTGTTTTATAAGCATATATAACTGGGTTCCTATAACTGGGAAGTCCTAGGAAGAATGTTTTTCCTGAACCTTCATTTCATTAATCATTTTTTTTTCTTTATACCTAACCAATATGTTTGAAGAAAAGCTGTATCTCTTAGATTCAATCAAATGTACTGGATTAATACAGAAGATTAATAATAATGAAAAAGATTTTTAATTTTTGTGAGTTTTTTGTATGTGTGCTTATTGGTGTGTGTTTTCAATTTGAAATCCTGTTTTTAGATACTATAGGTTTAAAAAGTACATTTATTTGGTGTAATCACAAAGTAAATTTTCACAGTGCACTGTGTTGAATGTCATTCTTTTCCCAATATCATGCCGTGAAGCCTATTCTGAACACTCAGTATGCCACTGAGTTAGACCTTCATTACTGAGAGAATACAAACATATATACATACATATACACATATACATATATATGTGTGTGTGTGTATATATGTGTATATATATATGGACAAAGAAATGTATGCACATTTTAAGAAAGGAAAAAACTGGATTAAAATCATAATACAATGAATGACGCTAGCATTCATTTGATTAACGCCGTCTTTTGAGCGAATGTCATACTACTACACATTGCTACCATAATTCAACTTCTAAAAGTAATACATAGATAACATCTCTTAAGATGTGTACAATGTGATATATAGATGATGTACTACAGAATTATACACCTGAAATGTATGTAACTTTACTAACCATTGTCACCACAATAAACTTTAATTAAAAAAAAAGTGCATTTTTTGACATCTCCAGTGTGTATGGTTATGTATATATGTGTGTATATATATATATATGTGTGTGTGTGTATATATATATATATAGCTATAGATATATAGCTCACTATTAAAAATAATTATGAAGTAGCTGACATTTATTAAACATTAAATATTTGATTAAATTTTTTATGTAAGTTACCTTTTTTTATCTTTAAAACAACTTCAGAAGTAAGTATTGTAACTGCCTTTTGTGAATGAGAAAACCCAAGCTTAGTGCTATTCATAAGCTTGCCAAGCTTACACTGGTAAGTAAAGGGCGGCTCCAAGATTAAAACTAGCTCCAAAGGCCAAGCCTTTCTCCCTACGCTATGCTGTCTCACAGGATACAGCTTAAAGGAGCCCTCAAGATTATCAGCTGGCTTTACCCGTGTTCTCCATTGCTCAGTTTTCTACTTGTGCAAAATTCCCTCTACCCAGGGCATCACGGGGTTAATTAATACTTGGGCTAAAAAAACCTTTGAAATGTTTCAGGGTGTGTTCTAAGGAAATACTTTTTGTGATGGTAATACCCAGAAATCTCGCAAGGAGGTATTCTGTGCCTTCCTTTTCTTTGCAGATGCTGAACTGAAGAATAGAAATTTGGAGCAGCCTTGCAATGTCAATTGAAAAGAAAGGAGTAATTGGTATTACTTTCTGTGGCATTGAGTTACTTTCACAATAGCTCTATAAAAATGTAGGTTGCTTACCAACACATTAACAGCCACTGGTTTCAGAAATAGACTCTGAATAAATGTAATGCATTTAAATGGTTTATACTAAATTTTTAAAGCATCAGATATCTGTACTTTGGAATCAGGCGGTCTGCAGTCCTTTATCCTATTACCTATGTCTGTATAACCTTATACTCAAGATTGCATGTTACCATCTCAGCAGTATTGTGAAAAGTATCCTTTCATACAATGTGAGTAGGCATAAAATAATAGATACCAGATGACTTGCTACGTGACTAAATAAAGTAATCACAAATCTAATAGGCCCTTATCCAACTAGGATTTATCCTGGGAGATAAACATCAGATAATCTTCATAGACTAAGGCAACTCATCTGGAATACGAAGAAAATTGGAACCAATAGGAATGATTTTATTAGATGCCAGAAAGTCCTTTGATGCAGTTGAATGGAACTACTTGTATTATGTGTTAGGTAAATTTGGCTTTGGGGACAAATATAACAGCACATTTTATTTTCAACCCATTTATATGGTTTAAATCAATGGTTTATAGTCTCCCTTTCCTTGCCTTATTGCTGCATTGGGGAGGGAAGTAAGGATGATGCTCGTTACTGATGTTACTCTTCAGGCTGGCTTGAGCTATACACCTCCCAGGTCCCATGGGTATCTGAAGGATATTCAGATGAAGGTCCATAAGTTAACTAATGTCTACTAATAATCCACCACTTGTGCTGAAAGCCCTAACAGCATCTGTTCTGATAACATTAAAAGTCATATCATAATTTGAAATAGCTTCAGGCTACAAAGTCATTGAGAGTGAATCAGAAATACTATTTTTACAAATGAATGGAATGAACGAATGTTGTTAACATTTTTTGGGTAAATGCCCAGAAGAGGAATCACTGGGTCATAAGGTAGTTATATTGTTAATTTTTAAAGAAACCTCCACAGTGTTTTCTATAGTAGCTGCACTAATTTACATTCCTTACACCTGAAATTTATATAAAGTTATTAACCAATGTTACCTCAAATTTTAAAAAAAGAAATACTATCTTGACAATAGTTTTTGTTAATATTACTTATTGTGTGACATTTAGAATAAAATGAAAAAGAATTGATTTGGGATTCTCTTTAGGGAATACTTAAACAATAGAGTAAGAAAGAAAAAAAAAATTGACCTGTAATTCAGTGCTGTTTTATAAGAACTAGATTTTACTAAATGTAGTGAGGAAGAAAGCCTAGCAGAGTGTATACCTCTTTAAAATGTAATTAGCTCAATTAAATATTATCTCCATACCTTTCTGTAACTTTTTACAAATGAAGAAAGTAATTTCCTTAGTCATGTGAAACCATATAGTTATGTTTAAAATGTGTGAAAGCATATGCTACCTTAGGAAGAGGACTGCTTGCCTTACTGGAAGCTGTTTGGTGTACTTCGTCATGACTCAAACTTGCTATGGCTTGTCAAAGGAATTTTCTGCTGCATATTGCTATGGAGGAGTCAATAAATACAACAAACATACAAAAACTATGTTCTTCAGTTTAAAAAAATTGTTTTTGTCATATATCCTAGTACAGATAATCTGTTAAATCTTCCATATGAAGCTGCAAGAGTGCCCATGGGTGCACTATTTTCAACTACGTAGTTAACTTGACCATACAGAGTTAACGGGTTCCTTTCCCATCCCACAGTACTGAGCAACTTGAAACCGTTTCAGAAGAGGTGATTTTTGAAGGAGGAGCGTGGTTCAGGAGAGGTTTAAGTGGGATCTGGAACATCACTCTGGGGTAGGGTCCAGATTGAGTCAGTCAAACATGTACAGAAGAAAAGGACACTGATAAATTTGAAGGGTTTGGGATACATTGTCAGGAAGCACATTATAACTTCCAACCATGTTAATATGTTCATCTATCTGGTCACACCCCCTTATATTTACTGAGGACGTTAGCATCTAGCTCATATCTCCTCCATTGGAACTTCTGCCACAGGCTGAGTTCAACATCTCTATGGAAAACCCATCCAATATCCTACCTTCTTGATTTATTTACTGCCTCTGCCTCAATGGCCTTTGTCTCCACTGTCCTCAGCAACTCAAACTCCTGGGAATTTCCTAGAACTTGGCATTATCTAGAACTACACACTACAATGGACCTCTCTACATGATGGAAATGCCTTACGCTGTCCAATATGGACAATATTGTAGCCATGTGTGGCTATTGAGCCCATGAAGTGTGGCTAGTGTGACTGGGGAACATAATTTTAACTAATTTGAATATAAGTAGCCTCATATGGCTAGTGACTAACATATTGGACAGCACAGGGCTAGAATTTCTCCTCGTAGAAAAATTTCAGTACCTTCTGTTCTTCCTTATTTCTTATTCTCATTAAAGCTACAGTCCCTTTTCCTTGACATCTTTTTAAACCTTCATCCCCTAAAACTATCCTTTCCTCTTCTGGTATCCTTTCCTTCTTGATCCCAAAGCCTGTGATTGACACTTCAAAACTTGTTTTCATAGTGCTTTCATCTCTTTTATGATCTTGCATTCCACTGCATCTGATATTTCAACTTTCAACTCTAGATCAGCCCAACAGTCCATGCCTCCACCTGTATACCTAAGTGGATGAGCATTGTTTGGAAAAAAAGAAAATCATACAGCAGTGAAGATCTCTGTCACTACAAATTTACACACCTGTGTACGTTGATTTCACTACTAATTCATGCTCACCTGCCTCTCCTAGGACTCACACTGCTCATCACTTTAGCTCTTCTTTGGCCAGCTTCTTTTTTCCATTCCCTTTAGTGACCTTTCCAGACTTCCACTATTCTCTACAACTCTCCAATATAAACACGTGCCTCTTTTCTCAAAAGATGCCCCTGCCTCCTAGTTCCTTGAGAAAATTGTGGCTACAAGGGTAAATGTCCTAAATCTTTCCTGGTGCATATTCCTCATTTTATTTAGAAGCACCACTGTCCATCTGGCCTACAAGTTAGAAACCTGGGAGTCATGTTCAGTTTTTTTTGTTTTGTTTTTAAGATTTTTATTAAAATATAGTTCACATACAATATTATATTAGTTCAGGTGTACATTGTAGTTATTCAAAAGTTATACCCACTTGGCACTATACATAGTTACTACCATATTATTGATTATATTCCCTATGCTATGCATTACATCCCCATGACTATTTCATAAATACCAATTTGTGTTTCTAAATCTCTTCACCTTTTTCACCCTGCCCCAACCTCCCTCCCATCTATCACCCCAACAAATCTAGTACCCATCTGACACTACACAGTTAGTACAAGATTATTGACTATATTTCTTATGCTATATACTACATCCCCATGACTACTTTATAACAACAAATTTGTACTTTTTAATCCCTCCCCCTTTTTCACCCACCTGTAAATCAACTCTCATCTGTCAACCACCAAAATGTTCTCTGTATCCATGAGTTTGTTTCTGTTTCATTTGTTTGTTTGTTTTCTTCTTTAGATTCCACATATAAACGAAATCATATGGCATTTGTCTTTCTCTGACTTACTCCACCCAGCATAATACTCTCTAGGTACATACATCCATGCTGATGCAGACGGCAAGATTTCGTTATGTTTTACAGCTGAGTAATGTTCCTTTGTATGTATGTACCACCTCTTCTTTATTCATTCATCCATTCAGGGACACCCAGGTTGCCTTCATATCTTCTCTATTGTAAATAATGCTGCAATGAACATATGGATGAGCTTGTCCTCTTGAAGTAGTGTTTTGGGTTTCTTCAAATAAATACCCAGAAGTGGGATTACTGGGTCCTTCTTTGTCTCTTGTAATAGTCTTTGTTTAAAGTCTAGTTTGTCTGGTACAAGTATTGCTATCCCAGCTTTTTCTTTGTTTGTGTGTTTCCATTTTCATGAAATATCTTTTCCCATCCTTTACTTTCAGTCAGTGTGTGTCTTTCAATCTGAAGTGAATCTCGTAGGCAGCATATGGAAGGGTTTTGTTTTCTTATCCATTCGACTCCACTATCTTTTTTTTTTTTTTAAGATTTTTTTTTATTGGGGAAGAGGAACAGGACTTTATTGGGAAACCGTGTGTACTTCTAGGCCTTTTTTCCAAGTCAAGTTGTTGTCCTTTCAATCTTAGTTGTGGAGGGCGCAGCTCAGCTCCAGGTCCAGTTGCCGTTTTCTAGTTGCAGGGGGCACAGCCCACCATCCCTTGCGGGAGTCGAACCGGCAACCTTCAGAGTTAGGAGCATGGAGCTCTAACCGCCTGAGCCACCAGGCTGGCCCCGACTCCACTATCTTTTGATTGGAGCATTTAATCCATTTACATTGAAAGTAATTGTTGATAAGTATGTAGTTATTGCCATTTTGTTATTATATTTTTTATCTTTTTCATCTTAAATCCCTCTAAGATTTCTTGTAATTCTGTTTTGTTGATGATAAACTCCATTAGCTTTTTCTTATCTGGGAAGGTCTTAATCTATCCTTTGATTCTAAATGATGGCTTTTAGTAGTGTAATCTTAGTTGTAGGTCTTTACTTTTTATCACTTTGAATATTTCCTGCCAATCCCTATTGGCCTGCAAAGTTTATAGAGAAATCAACTGATAGTCTTATGGGAGCTCCTTTCTAGGTAACTAACTGCTTTTCTCTTGCTGCTTTTTAAGATTCTTTCTTTGTCTTTAAGTTTTGGCATTTTAATTATGATGTGTCTTGCAGTGGGCCTGTTTGGGTTCATCTTTGGGTCTCTCTGCACTTTCTTGGCTTGTATATTTCCTTTGCCAGGTTCAGGAAGTTTTCCATCATTATTTCTTAAAATAGGTTTTCAATTTCTTGCTCTCTCTCTTCTCCTTCTGGTATCCGTATAATGCAAATGTTGGTATACTTGATGTTGTCCCAGAGGCCCCTTAAATTCTCCACATTTTTTAAAATTATTTTTTCTTTTTGCTGTTCTGTTTGGGTGTTTTCTGCTACCTTATCTTCTAAATTGGTGATTTGATTAGATTTTATGTAATCTACTGTTGATTCCCTGTAATGTAGTCTTCATTTCTGACTGGTCATTTTTTATGTTTTTTCTCTCCATTTTTGTGTTTCCTATCTCTTTGTTGAAAGTTCTCCCTGAGGTTATTGAGCATACTTATAACCAGTGTTTGGAACTCTGCATCTGGCAGATTGTTTCTCTCCAGTTTGTTTAGTTCTTTTTCTGGACATTTTTTCCGTTCTTTCATTTGGGACATGTTTCTTTGTCTCCCCATTTTGGCTGCCTCCCTGTGTTTGTTTTTATGTATTAGTCTTAGTAGAGTGTCTCCCAGTCTTAGGAGAGTGGCTTTAGGTGGTAGGTGTGCTGTGGGGCTGAGTGGTGCTGTCTTCCTTGTCACCTCAGCCATGCATTCCAGGTGTGTCTTTCGTGTGTGTTGTGTGTGCCCTCCTCTTGTAATTCAGCCTTAGTTGCTGTTTGTATATCAATGGGAGGGATTAGCCCTCAGGCTCACTGGTTATGAGGACTGGCCATGACTACTGTGGAGGAACTGTGGTATAGAGGTTGACCCTACAGAGCAGGATTTGCTCAGCAGGGCTCTGATGTCTGCCTCATCTGCCCCTTGGGTGTGTCATCCTTGAAGGTGGCTGGATGATGCTCCCTCTCATTTCCAAGCTGGCCACTGGGCGTGCCAGCCCCAGGGCCACCTGGAAGGGGACTTGCTGCTAGTCAAATTCAACAGAAGCCCATGCCCCACCAGGAGCCACCCCAGCAGGAGCCACAAAGCAATCTGGAGATGGCTACCATCCATTCCGTGCTTGCAGGTGCCTTGAGAGGCCAACCCGCCAGGTTGGCTGCTGCTAGTGCTGGGCTTAGAGCTGCTCAGCCAGAGGTCTGGGACATGCTCAAGCCAGGTGCTACTTGTCTGGGTTCTGAGAACCTTTGAGAGACCCTAGGAAAGTCTTCAGCATAAGCCAAGGCAGGTGGTTTGTATGAAAAAGCCACTGGAAGCAGCTTGGCTGTGCCCAAAAGTTGGATGGGGTGGGGTCTCAGAATCACCAGGGCGTGGCAAAAGAATGGTGTCAGCTAGCTTGATGGAGACTCAGATATCGTTTCCACCTGGGTCTACATGCCCAGAACAGGGAGGACTCACCAAAGAAACAATGGCTTCTGCTGGCTCCTCCTCTGGGTAGAAAGCTGCCCCTCCTGCCCTCATCCTGCAGCCAGACAACTCAGTTACATCCCCTACCTCCATATGTCCTTGTCACAGGTGCTGCCCCAGTGCTGGAGCTCAGAGCTCGTGATTCTGTAGTTAAGTCTGTGCACAGTGCCTTTAAGAGAAGTACCTGGAAGTGTAGCCACCCTCCGTCTATCTCAGTGAAAATCTCTGCTGGTTTTCACAACTAGAAATTATGGCAACTTTTTCCCCAGCCACTGGAACCTTGGGGTGGGGAGCCTGGTTTTTGTTGGCTGGATCTCCATGCTCCTCTGGGGGGGGGGGGGGCTCTGCAGCCAAGATATCCCTCCCAATTTTTAATGGTCACGTGCAGGTGTGAGACCAGCCCATTTGGCATCTCCGCCCCTCATTCCAATCTCAAGGAGGCCTCATCTGGATGTCCTTAGTTGCAGGGCTTCAGTTCAGCAAGATTTCACATAATTCTCAATTTCTCAATGATGGTTGTTTTGTAGTTCAGCTGTAATTTTGATGTGGTCATGAGAGAAGGTAAGTACAGTGTTTACCTACTCAACCATCTTGATTGGCTCCTCGTGTTCAGTTTTTCTCAATCTTCTTCTTCATTATCACTTCTAAATAATAACCAAATTTTAACTTTTAAAAATTGTTCTTGCTTAACCTAGTGCCATTGGCATTGCCTTAGTTAAGGTCATCTGGGCTATTAAATTTTCTTCCCAATTCTTCTTCCCACATTTTGCCTGTGGGGTCAGAGTCCCAGAGAGCAGTTTCTAGGCTCTAGGCCTCATGTAGAAAGGTGCTAGCTCAGATAGTAGATGGCCATCAGCTGTTACCAGTTACCCACTAGCCACTGATATAATTGCCCTGGCTAAGCTAGCAACGGTGGATTGCAGTTAGCAAGTGGGGTCGGTTGGCAGAAAAGTGGATGGCAGATTGCCGATCGTGTGGCTCCTGCTTTCTGTGTCTCCAACCCAGCCTCCAGTGAGAATATAGCGGTATGACTCCCCTATCTATGGCTCCGTGGGTGTTCCTTTTGGCCTCACCATATCCTGCATTCTTATGTGGGGAGCAGGACAAGAGACCCTGCATGACACCCCGCATGACACTGCTTCACATCTCACAATCCACACTCTGTATTGTTACTGAAGGGCTCTTCCTACAAAATCTCAACATGTTATTACCCTGCTTAAAGGTCTTCATTCAATGTTTCCCTGTTACCTACAGGATCAAATCCTAACCCTTAACATTTCATACTATGTCCTCTTGCTTTGAGATTTGTATCTTTCTCACTTTCACTCTCTTTCACACACACACACACACACACACATACAATTGCATCCTCTTTAACTTAATCAAAATTTGAATAATCCTACTGAGGAAACTGAAACCTAATATCACAATGTATAAAGGATCCCAACTTATTGGTTGGGATACCATCTGAGTAATTTGCCACATTTCCCCCTCTGAAATTAACTAGAGTTCTACTAGAGGATCTGATGTTATTTTTTTCTAAGTGTTCTAGATATTTAAAAGTATAGTCTTTTTGTTCTTATACTTTCATTTGAAAACAATCTAGGTATATTTTAGGCTGTACTACTTAGTTTTTCCATAGTGAATTGAAAGAACAGTCAAACTATTTTCAAACGCTTGTTCATTGGACTGAGTTGTAAATTAAAAAGAGAATCCACTGTATTATGGGCATGCTTAGACATGCATACAGTGTGGGAAAGTTTCAAAATGAAATGGGCTCAATAATAAAGGTTGGAATGCCAATGGATAAATCCATAATTGTCTGCTGGAGGATACTTCAAACCTACAAGGAATATCAAAAGGCAGAACAGCAGATGAGAATGTCTTAAAATAGAAAAAGAAATTGCACGTCAGCACATCAAGGATAGTCAAAAATAGATAATTAAAGTAGCACTTGTAGAAATTATAGAAAAATCTTATTCTATGTAAACTTATCAGTTACTCCAGAGTTTTTCTTGGTTTTTTGAAATGTGAAAATTAGTGTGATTTGGATCTATTTCTACTTTTAACTTGATCTGTTACATTAAATAGGTCTCAGACTTTCTAAATCTTTTTTTAAATTAAATTAATTGGGGTGACAATGGTTACTAAAATTATATATGTTTCAAACACACAATTCTGTGATACATCATCTATGTATCACATTGTGTGTTCACTACCCAGAGTCAGTTCTCCTTCTATCACCACATATTTGACCATATTTATCCTCTTCTACTATTCCCCCTCCCCCCTTACCCTCTGGTAACCACTAAACTATTGTCAGACTTTCTAAAGCTTGGTTGCCTAATTTTTAAAGCAAAATAGACTATCTATAAGGGAAGTGAATATGTTTTGAGCCATTACTATATCGCAGGCATTGTTGTGAGTATTTACATACTTGTTATTTTATTTAGTCCAATCTTTTTTCTTTCTCAAAGTTTTCTGGCCTATAACTACGATTGAGGCAAAGGGCTAATAATGTTTACAAAAGTCAAGAAGGAAAATAGACAGTAGAGGAAAACCAAAATAGGTCTAAAAAGATTGATAAATAGAAGAAGTAAGGTCTGAGTAGGCAATGGGACTGAGAAGGCAGAAGCAGGCAGAAGAGCCTAGTTGAAGAGGACCAATGTCCGTATTAGTTCACAGGCTTGGCAATTAGCATTTTGCTAAACTGGCATTCCTGTTAAGCCAACATGCCAGAAAGTCTGGTTGTTTCTGTTCCTTTTTTGCAGAAAAACAGTCTTTGTTTCCAAGTATGATGTTTTTCATTCTTTTGTATCTCAAACTTCAGTAATATAAGTACCCTTTATAAAGAGCAAAAACATTCTCCAAGGCCTCCGTGCTTCATCAAGTATTTATGTAAACATAGACTGGTGTATAAAGTTCTATATGCATATAGTTTTATACAACTCTAAAGTCCAAAAACCCTATAAATATTTTAAAAATTGAAAAATAAAGTTGACATAAATAGCATTAATTTAACATTTTAGATAATGCCATTCTGTTGAAACTAGATTGCCACTTGAAATCTGAGCATGGTACTTACTATTTAGACATAGGGCTGTGAAGTTCAGCCTCTCTCAGCTACATACACCATAATTTCTGAATTCTTTCACCAATTTTTTCTATTTGGACTACAGAAAAGCCTTCAACTTTTTGGTGTCCTTTCATGCCATTTTGTCTCCAACTTTTAATGAATACAGAATTTATATAGTAAGAACACATTTGGGGTTTTTAAATTATGTCACAAATATTAAAATAGTACTGTTTGATTTTAACTAGATAACAACAGAAACATCTTAAGGACTGGAATCTTATTCTAGTACTCATCTAGATGATGCAGAGTATGGCTACATTTTTTTAAAATTTAGAATAGCATCAAATGGAATATAAAATTATCTAAATTCTCATAGGGAGCTCAGTAAATTGAGAATCATCTAAGAATCCCCAAGTCCATGAGATTTGGTTTGAGAAACACTTCTCTGGTCTTTATTGACACTCCTGAGTAGGGAAGTGTGGTGTTTCCTCTGACGAGTATGTCTCAGGTTTGCCAGGAGAAAGAGAAACACAGTGAAGTCATAATTTGAATAAAAAGATAGAACATCTTTGGTACAGAGCCCTTCCCTACAAATCTTTTTTTCCAGGCCAGGAAGATTTTTTTTTCTTTCTTTCTTAGGGGAAGGGTGGTCATATAATTTATCATCCAATCAGGATATTTTTGAGAGTGGAAAGGCAAGCTATTAATTACACCAGGACAACCAATGTAACTAGGACTATCATGGGGCACACAGGTCATGTGTCACCCTAAGTGTGAGGGTGGGCACTTACACATTTGAATAGATCAACTAGATATCATGCTCCATGAAAAGTGTTTTTGTCCTTCTTGCACACTTTCTTGCAGTCCTGCCTCTCTACAGAAATGAGATGCTTCTCCATCTCAGCACAAATAAAAACCTCTTTAGTTACAAAATGACTTCCTTTCCACTTCTCTGCCTGAAATCTAAAGCATGAGGGTCTCCTTTTAATCAACAGCTCAAATGCTACACTCCAAACACTCTCTAATGACTCCAATCCAATGTTATTTTTTGTGGAGCTTTGACACGATCCCAGCTGAGATAATCAAGGTGGGATAACCGTCAAGATGAATAGTCTTAGCTAAGGCAGTGGCTTTCAAACTTTTGAAAAAGTTATAAAATGATACACATATAAACCGATGGAACACAACATTTTTTTTACATAATATTTATCCTTAAACTTGAAATGTACCCCACCCCACATTTATGTATATCTGTATACTTTTTAAAAATCTAGTTGTGACTCACTCAGTTGATTTCATGATCCACTAATGGTTTATAAGCTGAAGTTTGGAAGCACTGTTACCCAGCCATTTTCTTCTGTATGAAATTAAGTAAAAGGGTACATAACTGTCCTATGTTTATTCATTTCCACATGTCTTCACAGAACTTCAATTTACTAGTTTGTTCTTGATTTAAGTAATAGTCAACTTCAAAACATTTAAAAAATTTTTATATATGACATTTTGTATTATATCCTTCGAAGTCCTCCCCATATAAGGACCCTAATTATAAATTTCTGTTAGATTTCAGTAAATGTTTTTAGATTAGTTTTTCCTCATTTTGCCTTGGGTGCTGAGAAACACAGCTAAATTCTATGATCAATTGCAGCAAATATCTTTATTTGTCTTGCTTCACCTACCCCATTCTCCACATGGCTTTTATTCTCCCTTTGTCCTCCTTTATAAATGAAATGGTCATGTTGTGGAAGATATACTGGATAAGGGTATATGCACCAGAGTCAAACAGCTGAGTTTGTGGTGTTAGATAAGTTACTTAACGTCTTTGCATCTTAGTTTCCTTATCAGTAAAATAATAATAATAATAATAATTATATATATTAATAATTAATAATTATATATAAAATTATATATATATATATAACATAGGTTTTTGTGAAAGCTAAATGAGAATGCTTTTAAGTACTTACAACAGTATTTAACCTACAGTAAGGGGACAATAAATGAAGCTATTGGTACCATCTAAAATTTTAGAAGCCTATATACAATTAGTTAAAGATTCCTTTATTTCCTAGTTTTATGGAACCAGGAAACTCCCAGAAATATAGTCTCATTTGAAGTGCACATATAAATATGTCTCTGTATCAGGCACAGGCAGCAGCTGACTTTGGCCTGGAACAGAGCCCCTCCCAAGAGGCCCCAGAACCAACACACCCATTGGCCAGCTTCAGACCACAAAAGAGCACCACCCAACCACCTCCACAAATGACACACCCAAAGGGCAGAATGGGCAGGCACCAGAGACCCGCTAAAGCAAATTCTGCTCCATAGGATCAGCCCCTGCAAAACAACTCCTCCACTGTAGTCACAGCCTGTCCTCACAACCAGTGAGCCTGAGTGTCAATGCCTCCCATTGACATGCAAACAGCAACCAAGGCTCAACTACAAGAAGTGGGTGCACACAACACACACAAGGGACACATCTGGAGCACCCAGCTCAGGTGATGCATGGGGTAAGGTATTGGGAAAGGGTGTGGAGCTTCTGTGCTGTCTCTGAGCACCACTCTCCCTAAATCTATGTGTCCAACAACCTGGAAGCTCTCTAAAAACCCCTTTTTAAAACTGTTTTGATAATATATTTAGTAACCCAACCTGAGGTCTTTTAGTACCAAAAATTTACCTGAACTGAGCAGTTATTTGAATTTTTATTTATCGTGTAAATAACTATGTTTTGCTCCCGAAATATTAATATATTTAGAGTGAGGAAAGAGAATTGGTTTAACCTCATGACCTAGCTTTGCTTGTTTCCCTGACTCAATTCCTTAGCATATTTGTAAATATAACAGCAGCCCCCATCTTCTTATCTAGCTCAATCAAAGGAACAAATTTGGATACTGACTGAGATATTCCTGGGAGTGTTAAAAAATATATATGGTATGTAAAATATATTATTTTTCTAATATTTGAAAATATTTAATTTCAAATTATATACAACTCAAAGGTTTGGGATAGAGGATATAGGGTATGGAACTGCACTACTGATGATGGAAAAGAAATATAGAGCTACTCTGAAGGGACAGTGTTCATTTTAGGTATGTTGGGTTTGAGGTGGTTTTTCATATCCAACTGAAACTGTTTTCTAGGCAATTGGAGATATTCGACAGGAATTTTAGGCAAATGAATGAGAGACATCTGTAAGTGAAGCTGTAAACCAGGAGTAGGAATGGAATCTCCTGGAAAAACTTTGGGGAAGGGGAAAAAAACAGCGAGGAGATTACTAAAACAGAGTATGCATGCAGTGTGCGTGATGGAAAGCCCTGACTGAAAGCTATCACAGTGCAGATGCTTAGTCTGAGTGAAAGCTGAGTCAGTAGGAATAGTTTGAGATGGAAAAGAAACAGGGTAGTTCCAGAGCACCAAGGAAAGTACTAATTTTAAGAAGGAGCAGTTGATCACCAGAGTCAAGGGCTACGGAGAGGTCATAGAAAAGAACAGTAACAACAAACAGATTGGATTTCGTAATTCTGAGGTTCAAAATAGTGACTGTGTAGGCTGAGCTGCTAGCAGAGAGGTGAGAACAGGAGCCTTGAGGATTTAAGGGGAGAATGGAAGTGGCCTATATAGATATTATTACTCTTTGATTATGCCCATTTCTGATTGATCCAGGAACACAAGATTCAAAGAATCATAGAATTTCATAGCTAAATCTGATCATATATTTTATGACTCTTGCATTGCAGTTAAGGATGCTGATATCTCTGAAGCAGTTAAGATTCTGATAATGGTGAATTAGTGGCAAATGAAGACTAGAACGTGAGTATGGAGCCTCCCAATAGAACGCTGTTTCTGCTCTGCCTTAAATGTCCAATCAGGAGACTCCCCTAAGGGTGCTGTTTGAATGATGCCTTTAGATGTTCCTGCAGCCCGCTTTGTACAGAAGCAAGTACTCCTCTACCACCCAGCTCATGTAGAAAAAGGCAATATATTAGGTTGGTGCAAAGGAACAGCAGTTTAAAAGGTTAAAAATAATTGCAAAAACCGCAATTACTTTTGCAGCAACCTATTTTTATATATACATATTGTGTGTGTCTATATCTATATCTATATCTATATCTATATCTATATCTATATCTATATCTATATCTATATATCTATGTATAATGTATATAATATATGCTGGTGTTTGTATTACAAAGCATTTTTCTTCACACTTAACTTGCCTCTCATACAATTGGTATTTCATGGGGAATTGAAAATATTACGCATTCATATATTTTAACTTTCAGTGAGCCAATGAATTGTTACTTTGTATCAATATCCATTACAGAGGATCAGCTGCCCTATCCATAAACTCTTTCAGTAGTTTCATTTTTTCTTAGGCTTAATCTCTATAATTTGCAGAATCCAAACAGCTTGAGAGGAGCACCACAGGATAGTGAGTTCCTTAAATGCAGGGATTTTAGTTTACCTTTTATCTCTGGAACCCTAGAACAATGTCTGGAACATAGTATGCGTTCAATAAATGCTTGTGGAAGGAAGGAAGGAAGGAAGGAAGGAAGGAAGGAAGGAAGGAAGGAAGGAAGGAAGGAAGGAAGGAAGGAAGGAAGGAAGGAAGGAAGGAAGGAAGGAAGGAAGGAAGGAAGGAAATGTTCAGTAGACCTCATCAAGAAACAGTGATGAGAAAAGATATTTGGCCCAAGCTTCATCTAGCTTGTGCTTGTTTTCTGACTCAATTCAAATAGAAATAGCCTTCAGCATATTTGTAAATATGATAGTAGCTCTAAATCAAAGAAACAAATCTGAACTGTCTCTCAGAATTGTTGTTAACAGATTTTATTTCTGTGCGTGTCAATAACCTTTAATAAATATTGGGGACTTGGAAAGGAGGTTATCAGGATAGTGGAGGAACGCATTTATCCTGGCCCTCTAATATTCTGGTCATATATTTCTTAGCTATTCAGTCTCCTTTTGGGCTTTCTGTCTCTTCTGAAATGCAGCCTAGAGGGCAAAATGATGTACCAGAAAGTCCAGCCTTATTTGGAAGGTCTCTGTTGAAAATGGCTTAACCGCTTTTCCAAGTTCAGTGCACAGATATGCTTGATTTCAAGAAATGTGCAAAATACTAATCATATATTTCACTCTGCACTGTAAGAAGATATTTTTCTTTCCTGACTGTGATGTGCTCTCAACACAAAGCACCTAATATCTCAGATTTCTAGCACTGCCAGATTAAAATACCTCAAAGGCCTAATGACTCCCCAGTATCTCGCCAGAAGCCTGATATTGCTAAGCAAAAGCCCCTGCTCTGTTCAGGGAGCCATGCATTAGGCTACCTGCCTCCCTGGTGAGTACCTCGGAACAAAAGGCTGTCAACAGTGGGACACTCTTTCTCCTTAAAGCTCTTTATTTGCTCCTATCCTCCCACCCCCATGTATGTAAACCTGTTTTTCAAAAACAGCTGTTACAAAGTACCTGATTATTTTGTCAAGATTTCTAGATAAACTAACTTCAATAGCTACACTAGTGGAAATATACCTCCCTGGCTTCTGTGTCAGCCTACCCTGAGAACATTCTGGCTTAATTCATATATATATATATATAAAAGATTTTACTGGGGAAGGGGAACAGGACTTTATTGGGTAACAGTGTATACTTCTGGGACTTTTCCAAGTCAAGTTGTTGACCTTTCAGTCTTAGTTGTGGAGGGCGCAGGTCAGCTCCTGGTCCAGTTGCCACTTGTTATTTGCAAGGGGCACAGCCCACCATCCCTTGTGGGAGTCCAACCAGCAAGCTTGTGGTTGAGAGAACTCGCTCCAACCAACTGAGCCATCAGTCCCTTAATTCCTATCTTTAACAAGACTAAGAAGACAGTCTTTTACATCTCCATGTGCAGAGTATTTATGTATTCAGAAATCAGCTTGGCAAACCAGAGCTAAGAGGATGGGAAACATTGTCTCTGTTCTTTGACCCCCCGGCCTCAAAATTGAGAATTTAATTCTTGAATATGGTAAGAGCTAAAAACTGGCAAAGGTGATATGACAACAGAGATGCAACAACTGTCAAAACCTCGTGGTGGTCAGTGAGGCCTCTTGCCCTCCCTGTGTGTCCTCGGGCTCTCAAGGGCTTGACAACTGTTTCCCTTCTTCCCCTGGACTGTCTTCTCTGGGCCTGTTGGGAAGAGGCAACCATTTCACAGCTCACATTGCCTGATTTAAAATGCAGGGTGGGTCGGAGTTAAAATTAAAATGAGTTCTTTTTTAAGCAAAAATGCCGCTGTTCTCTTTCAAAGATGAGAACCTGAGTAATGACTCTCAAGAGAAAAGATTGGTGTCAAATTATGAGGCTGTGCTCAGTGGGTTTATGATTTATGCGTAGGAATACATGATTTTTTTTGACAAAGAGCAAGATGAGGTTGAAATTGTATTTATTTGTCAAGTTAATGCTGACTTCTTTTACTTTTAAGCCATTGGCATACATTTTGTAGGTCACGTACACTTATTTAATACCGTGCAGCGAGGACACCTACGTAGCCCCAGAACGAGGGCAGAGGCTCACTGCCGGCGGACACTGCAGGAAGTCTGCCAAGAATTCTGTGGGATGAGAGCAGCCTCTCCATGTTGTGATGGATATTCTATACCATTCATTTTGTTCCTAAAAGCATGAATACTTTAGCTGTCGTCTCTGTCTCACCCTCTTGTCTACTAATGCTACAGAGAGTCGTCTTTACCTCTGGCAAGTGGAAAATTGATGTAAGGACCACTAGCCTTTTGAAAGTCTTTGGACATACATATCCAGGTTCTCCCTATTTCTCCAGTTTAGCCAGCTGTTTTAGCCATCAATCTATTTGTGTATCAAACATCAGAATTATAAATTGCCTAGTCCATCTTTACTAAGTAATAATCATGAGCATGATCACATATGAAACTTTCCAATGGGGTATTAAGGGCTCATTTTATTCTGCTTACTTGTCAACAGAGCTGATTAAGTACAAACCATTTATTTGATCCAAATCATAGTCATGGGATTCTGAACATGCTACCCCAAAATACAGACCTTGGCATCTGAGTATGTTAAGTTAAAGGAATCTGAGAAACAGCAGGTACAGGAAGACTCTCTGACCTACCTCTTCTCCACCAAGCAGGTCCTAAGAACTTTATGTGACAGGTGCACTCCCTCTACCCAGAGGTAAGGATCCTTATCTCCAAAGGGTCTCGGAGAAGAATCTGAAGGAACAAGTATCGCTGTTTCCCTCAGTTTACTACCCTTAGCTCATATCCTTTTGTCCTATCACATTTTCCTGTGTCTTTCTGGTCTCCATCACACCTAGCATAAACACACTCAGGATTAATCATTTCTTTGGGTCTTCGTTTCTGTAGGAAGGTTTCCATGTCATGTAAAACTTACATGAAATAAATTTGTATGATTTTCTCCTGTTAATCCTTTCTTGTAAGTTTAATTTTCAGGCCCAGCCAGGGATCCTAACAGGGTTGAGGAAAAACTTTTTCTCCATTACACTAGCTACTGCTGTCATGTTGAATTCAGGCTGTTCTGGGGAGTGTGACCCTCCCTTTCCCACGAATACATGAAGGGAAGTCTCGAAGTTCCATGTGTGCAAGGCAATCTCTGTGTTCTGTTATTTGCAGACCCACTGGTAGAGAAGAGAAACAGGAGGTTCTGTTGTCAGTGCTTCATGAAGCTTAAGAAATCTTGTTTGAGATGATAAGAGGAGATCAGAACAGGCACTACAGGCCCTATTGCATTTATAAATTTTAAGTTATTGGTCCCTTCTTGAGTCCCACATTTAGAATCACAAATAATGCCTTTGTGTAGTCAGGTCCCTTACCAATGCTATTATTTACCCAGCACACGTCCAAGAAGATTTTGGAAGAAGATATAAGCCTTACGGAAGCACACAGTCTTTGAAATGAGTCAGATGCCTAATAAGCCATTTGGCTTCAGAATAGTTGTTTTTCTCTTCTGTGAATGTAGATGCTAACAGTGTCTTCAAGGTTAATGCCTGGCCTAGAAGTTGGAGACATCCAGGTAGTAGACACTTCCTAGTCCCTCTCCCTATCTCTTGGCTGGGCCTCCTTCACAGTGATCCTGCTGCCCTGGATAATTGCTGGTTGTCACACACAGTGTTCAGCACCGTGTACTGTTGTGCTATTCTTAGTGTGTCCAGTCTAACAGCCACTCTCATTGGTGTTCTGTGGCCCAGTACCTCATGGAGTATATGTGTTTCAGGTCCTATAAGCTACTGCTTCCAACAGTGTTTTTTTTTGTTTGTTTGTTTGTTTTTTTATGTTTATTGGGCTGACAATTGTTAGTAAAATTACATAGATTTCAGGTATACAATTCTGTATTACATCATCTATAAATCCCATTGTGTGTTCACCACCCAGAGTCAGTTCTTCCATCACCATATATTTGATCACCCTTACCCTCATCTCCCACCCCCCACCCCCCTTACCCTCTGGTAACCACTAAACTATTGTCTGTGTCTATGAGTTTTTGTTTCTTCATTTGTTTGTCTTGTTCTTTTGTTGTTTTTGGTTTATATATCACATATCAGTGAAATCATATGGTTCTCTGCTTTTTCTGTCTGACTTATTTTGCTTAGCACTATACTCTCAAGATCCATCCATGTTGTCACAAATGCTCCTGTTTCATCTTTTCTTACTGCCGAATAGTATTCCATTGTGTATATATACCACAACTTCTTTATCCATTCATCTATCCAAGGACATTTTGGTTGTTTCCATGTCGTGGACACGGTAAATAAAGCTGCAACGAACATTGGAGCACACATGTTTTTATGTATAAATGTTTTCAGATTTTTTTGGTAGATACCCAGGAGAAAGATTGCTGGGTCATACGGTAATTCTGTTCTTAATTTTTTGAGGAACCTCCACACTGCCTTCCATAACGGCTGCACCAGTCTGCATTGCCACCAACAGTGTATGAGGGTTCCTTTTTCTCCACAGCCTCTCCAACACTTGTTACTATTTGTGTTGGTGATGGTAGCCATTCTGACTGGGGTGAGGTGATATCTCATTGTGGTTTTTATTTGCATTTCTCTGATGATTAGTGATGTTGAACATTTTTTCATATGTCTATTTGCCATTTGTATGTCTTCTTTGGAGAAATGTCTCTTCAGGTCGCCTGCCCATTTTTCAATTGGGTTGTTTGTTTTTTTGTTGTTGAGTTTCATGAGTTCCTTGTATACTTTGGATATTAGCCCTTTATCGGGGGCACTGTTTGGAAAAATCTCCTCTCATTCAGTTGGTTGCCTCTTTATTTTGTTGATGGTTTCTTTTGCTGTGCAGAAGCTTTTAAGTTTGATATAGTCCAATAGTGTTCTAAGTTACTTTTCCTCGGTGTATATAAAACTTGAAGTTCTCTCTCCCAGAAGCAGGCCCATGACTTGTTCATTCATTCAGTCATTTATTCAATAAATATTTAGCCCTGCAATGAGTCCCCTACTCCACCCCAACATTACAGATCCCCCATTATACTGTGTACCTTCTCTTTTTTTCATTTATCATTAGCATAACATATAATTTATTATTTACATTGCCTTTCTCTCCACTGTAATAGATGCTTTACTAGGGCAAAGATCTTTGTCTGTTGTGCTCACTGATATGGCTCAAGCAAATAGAACAGTTCCTAGCACTTAGTAATATTTATTGAGAATTTAGAATATACTATATATTAGGAATGTGGAAACTGGTAAGTTATATAGTTCTTCCAGATAATAGGTCACTCAGGATCTTTCTTGGGGCACTTAGAATTATCAAAGGTTCACATTAAATATCCAGCTTCTTTCTTCTGTACCCTGAGACAAAGGACGTGTCACTCCCTCTGGATTCTATGTGAGCTGTTGATCTCCTGGGGTCTGTGCCATCATCATCGTCATCTTCACCATTATCATCTTCATCATGACAGCTGGTCTCCAAGACGGTTCTTACTGATTCTCACCTTTTGGAATTCACACTCTTGTAGCCCTCTTCTATACTGAATAGGGATGACCTGTGCAACCAATAGGATATTGTGGAAACGATTATGTATAATTTCTGAGGCTACGTCATAAAAGACACGGCAGCTTCTTCAGCTTTTATTTCTTGGATTATTTGCTTTTGGGGAAACCAGGTGTCATGTCAAGAGGGCATTAAAATAATCTGGACCTCTGGAGAGGCCCAAGTGACAAGGAACTGAGGCCTCCTGCCAGCAGTATCTTGGAAGTGCCTCCTCAAGCCCTAGTCAAGGCTTCAGACAACTGCAGCACTCAGCAATATTGTCTACGCTTTCATGAGAGACCCTGAGCCAGAACCATCCAGCTAAGCTGCTCCCAACTCCTGACTCATAGGAACTATGAGATAGAGAAAGTTATTTTTTGTTGTTTTAAGCTATTAAATTTTGAACTAATTTGTTACACAGCAGTAGTTAATGAATATAATCATCACTGCACTTCTTGAATGCCTTCCATGTACAAGCAAGTATATGATTTTATTCTTGTACTAACCCTCTAATCCTCTGAGTTGGTAGTCATACCCTCATTGTACGGATGAGAAAATGGAGGCCTAGAAAGGTTTCATCACATATCTAATGAGTGGAAGAGTTAGAATTTTAACACAGATTTTAGTTTTAATCATGATGCTGTTCTGAGTAGTGTGACCTTTAGTATATAAGGCTATTGCTGGTTGTGTCTGAACACGGCACCTGGAAAACTGGCAACCATGAACCACTTTCAGTTATGTTCGTTTTAAGGCACAAGGTGAGAACCCCTAGGTACTTTGAGTTTTAGGAATTATCCAAAGCTTCTCAAAGTCCCCTAAGGTAAATATATAGGTTCTCTGTAATAACAATCCTTTTCTCATGGTAAGTTATTAATTGGCTAGTCAACTTTCTGGTTCCCAACGGAATGGAACACAAGAGAGGGAAGTTTGGATGGTAGAAGGAGACCAGGGGTAGTGACATTGAGAGAAGAGAGAGATACACAGAAATCATGATTTTAAATTGTGAAAAATAATCTGTCATTTCACAAAATCTGCACAAAGTCTGGCCTTCAAAGAAAGGTACAGTTCTTCAAAAGTAAGTGGCCAATAGCTTCCCCAGTTTTTCTGGGTTTTCTACTCTAGTGTTTCACATTAATCTTCAAAATGGTTATATCCAATAGTGGAGGAAAGAACAGAAGAAATACGTAAGAACATAAGGAATCCTTGACCTGAACTTTATCCACATCCACCCCCCTATTTTATTAGGATGCCTCTCTATCAGTCTGAAATAGGATTAAACGTAATTAATGTAATTTTCTCAGCGGTACACCACCAAAGTAATGTAGATATATATTCTGATTGTTTAAAATGTTGTCATGAGATTTAGACACAAAACTTATGTCTGTGAAACAGGTGCAAGCTGAAGATCTAACTAATATGTGCTTAAGATGACAGTTTAATTTTGCCAATTATATAAACCACCTCCTATTGCCATTTTTGTGCTCAGTACTCCTGTTGTCCTTTGTGTTTTAAATTCTTTTGCTGACTTATTTCCTGTGCCAGTTTTCTACAGTCAGCATCCTTTAAAATTGGCTTAGAATTTTGCTACAGAAAATGCTGAAAAATCCCTTGCTGATTGTGTATCGCATATACCCCACATAAAATTCACCATATCTCATTTTCTTTTTGAACAATGCTTCTTATAAACATGAAATTACAACGGAGTTGGGAAAACTGTCTAGAAATGAACAAATGCTTGTTGTAGAGTATATAATAATCTCTTTTCCGTGGGCACTAGCATTATATGAGACCTTGAACCTGACTCCAAAAAACAAGGACATAGTATAGACAAGAGGAGGTTGGGTGTCAGCACAAATAGCCAAATGGGAGGTATATTCAGCAGGAAACTTAATGAAACGGCAGGGTTCATTTAACAATTTGTTACTCAAAATATGCAATATCCCAACAACTGTCTGAGGAGAGTATGCTTATGGCAACCAATAAAACTAGTAAGTATTAACAGAAGAATGCTATCTAGAATGAGGAAGGTGATAAGCATACTCTCCTCAGACAGTTGTTGGGATATTGCATTATATTTTGAATAACAAATTGTTAAAGGAATAGAAACAAATGAAGCTATACTCAGATAAGAAAATTCAAGATGTTGGAGTATTTAAAATCTATGTCACATGAGAAACTTTTTCAAATATTTAATGAGCTCTGTGGATTCAAGGTTTATATTTTTGTTAAGTTTTAAAATATGGACCTAAAACCTATGCATAGAAGAAAATAGACGGAATCAAAAGAAATAAGAAATTAATTAGCTGCTTCAGGAGGTGTGCTTTTATAGTTACTGAAAACTGCTTGAGAGAGAATGCACATGGATGCATCATTTTAATACAGAGTTGCCTCATTCACTACGGTTTTGCCCAATCGCTGTCCAGGATTTGAATCAATCAGATTAGCAAACTCTCACTGCTTGGGGAGCCGGTTGGCTCAGTGGTGGGCTGAGAGCAGAAGCACAGAGGGAGGACTGGTTGCTGTTATTTCCCACCACCCCCACTTCCACCCCTGCCCCGACTATTCAATTGGTAAATTTATCTTCCCTAGGAAAGAACTGGAAAACTTTCTGGGAAGCTGTTTGGAAATAAATAGTAGGAACTATAAAGGTGTTCATGTCATTTGCTCTAACAATTTCACTTCTAGGATATGAAAGTTAGAAATAGATATTGTGAGCATACAGAAATGCTCATCACAACATTATTTATAACAGTGGGGGAAAAAAAGGGAGGTGAGAACCCTTTTAATTTAGCAAATATTTACTGAACGCCTGCTCTGTAACATATTCTTCTAGGTGTTTGGGACATGTCAGTGAGCAAAATCATTTCCCTGCTCCCAGGTTGTTTACGGACCAGCGGGGAAGATAGACATAAATATAAATATAATTGATATTTATAAAATACAATATGGTAGAAGGGAACAAGTGTTATGGGGAAACATGAAGTAAAAGTATGGAGAGTTAGGACTGGTGGCTGCAGAGTGGGCAGTGTAGGTCTCAGAGACTTGGTGATGGTGTTAGCCCTGCAGATATCTGGACCGAAATAGCAAGTGTGTCAACTGATAGGAATGATTCAATAGAAAGTGAAAAATTGATGAAATAGGATTTCTTTTATTAACATAGGAAATGTTAATGATGTAGTATTCGATGAAACAAGCAGGGTATAAAATGTATATTCAGTATTACAGTTTTAAATTCTGTACACACATATATATTTATTTATCCATAAATATTTATTAAGCACCTATTTGTTTATTTTATAAACATTTATCTATCACTTATTATATTCCAGGCACTATTCTAAACATTTCCAAATATTAATGTCATTGAATCTTTATGACTTTGTAATGAGTTAGGAGCTTTTTGACCTCCTAAGTGGGACAGACACTGATGAATTACCTAAGGTCACATGGTCAGTACAATCAGAGCATGGTTTTGCTCTGACTATATTCTTTTTTTTTTTTTTTAATCTTTTTTTTTAAATTAAATTTATTGGGGTGACAATTGTTAGTAAAATTATATAGATTTCAGGTGTACAATTCTGTATTACATCATCTATAAATCCCATTGTGTGTTCGTCACCCAGAGTCAGTTCTCCTTCCATTACCATATATTCGATCCCCCTTACCCTCATCTCCCACCCCCCACCCCCCACCCCCCTTACCCTCTGGCAACCACCAAACCATTGTCTGTGTCTATTAGTTTCTGTTTCTCATTTGTTTGTCTTGTTCTTTTGTTGCTTTTGGTTTATATACCACATATCAGTGAAATCACATGGTTCTCTGCTTTTTCTGTCTGACTTATTTCGCTAAGCATTACACTCTCAAGATCTATCCACGTTGTCACAAATGTTCCTATATCATCTTTTCTTACCACCAAATAGTATTCCACTGTTTATATATACCACAACTTCTTCATCCATTCATCTATCGAAGGACATTTTGGTTGTTTCCATGTCTTGGCCACTGTAAACAAAGCTGCAATGAACATTGGAGCACACGTGTCTTTATCTCTTAATCCACCTAGGTTTTTCCTCTTCTTTGCTAGGAACTGTTTGGACACTGGAGAAGAAACAAAATACACAAATGCATGCCTAGAAAAAAATTCTGGAAAGATATATACCAAATATTAATACTGATTAGATGTGGATAAATTATAGATAATGGATAGAATTATAGATAATATTTATTATTTTGCATATATTTATGCATTTCCAACTTTTCCATGATAAAGACATTTAAACTTATAACTAGAATATTAGATGTATATTTAATAGTACAGAGCTTTTTACAGTGCTTATAAATAAGTCCTTATAAATAAGTGTTTATACAATGCTTATAAAATAAGCATAAACAGTTAAAGCTTGAAGGAAGAGTTGGAACAAGACTTTGGTCTCCCTTATGTACATCAGGTTTTTTTTTTTCCTTAGCTTTGTCTGGTACATAGTATAATCAGCATAATATGATAGAGAGACAAGTCTACTGGAAGCCAGGCTGAGGTCATGCTTCTGACACTGACCAGCTCTGCACCTTCAAATGAGTCGCTTAACCGATCTGAGCTTTGATATACTCTTTTGTAAAATTAGAGAATTGTACTAGTTGATATCTGGTACCTTTCTTTTCTGACTTTCCATGATCATGTGTATTACCCTAATTAAAAAGCAAATGATTCTGGAGTAGACACGAGAATACCAGTTTACCAACTTGCAAAATAAATTAAGTGACATGTGGACAAAAATTCTTGAAGTCTGTGTTATTAATTCATTTTCTTGATGTAGCCAAGCCATAAAAGTATTATTTTGCAGATTAAAAAAATAGTCGTGTTAGCACATTTATAAGGTTTAACTTAATACATGGACGACAATAATAATCAATAACCATTTCATTAAGTTTGAAATTACTATCACAGTCATAGAAACACTTAAAGTTTGAATAATTAGAACATTCTACAGTATAGACTGGCCAGTTGTGGAGTCAGAAGTTTGCTTTCGGAATCTGAATAAGAGGAATCAGAAAAATTAAGCTGTCTAATGGCATCAGAATAGGATAGCCTGAAATGTCCATGTACCTAGCTAGCATTGCTTACAACTTCCATATTCCACCTCCACCCAACCTCACCAATGGGACTAGGACTCTTTGAAATCTGCTGAAGTGTTGAGGCTGCCCTTTTTTTACTTATTGCCAAAGTGAAGCTCTGTCAAGACAGAGCCCTCTTCCTTTTCTTTCTCTTTGCTTCCTGTCTGTACAGCAAACTCCTTTCTCTAGAGGACTGGCTCCTTTGTGTGACTTTGCATATCTATATCCTTCTGCAGGTTACAGTTTAACACTCTCAAGGCTTTGTCATTTTATGAATTTCCTAGATTTGAAAAAGGGGAGCCATTCACTAATAACCCCATGTGTTAATGACACAGCTTGCTCCTTTGTTGCAGCACAAGATTCTGTTGGGCTAGAAGAAGCAACTTTTCCTCAAAATCCCAGGCTGAGAATAAACTCAGTTACCTGTGAAGCCACTAGAGCACCCAGGCACCTCCAGAAAGCTGTTCCTAGCAACTCTGCTGTCCAAGAAAAGAAGCATCAAATGCACTCACAAATCAGCTTTGTAATTCACAGATGGGCGTTATTAACAATGTGTACCATCTGGCAGCTTCCTCTTTTTGACTAATTTGTCTTGCTAACTAGGCTCAGTTATGGTCTGTGCTGCTGAGGAAATGCATGTGCTGTCAACATGTATATATAACAAATTTTAAGATTGTACAAGTTTAAAATCATTGTTTTAAAAGTTTTTTTCTCTAGCAAGAGAAAGTTTTGGCTCCCCAGTCCTAGATATTGCTTTGCTTTCATGTACATATCCTCGGTTTTCATATGCCCTATTTCGACAGGGAACTTTTAGAGGCTTTTCTTTTTAATCAATTTTGAGAAATATCTATGGGGCACTGAGATAATGAACATGGGAAAGTTACAAAAGCCCCCAAATTCTGAAAATTCAACAGAATTATTTTACCTGTTATTGTCTGTTTTATAGTTTCAAAGTCCCACTCTAAATAAATTCTGTAGACTCTCTAAGGTGGTCCGTTCATCTAACATTATTCTATGGCAATAGTATTCTGAATAGAGCTATCATTAATCTTCCATTTCTTCCTACTCAATACCTTCTTTATTTTAACTGGGAAAGAGCAAATTATATCATTCCCTGGTATACAGTGCTGTGGAATTGATTAAATACAGTTTCAATAACTTTCTCATTATAGCTAGACCTTGCACTCTTTATGAGGGATTATCTTGCCTATTGACAGATTGCTAGATCTTTTAAGTTATAAAACACAGATACTCAAACCAGCCTAAGCAAAACAATGGACTTTGTTGATTAAGCACCTTGTGGAGAACAAAAGGAAATGGCACCAGGTATGACCAAATCTAGGATACAAATGGTATCTTCAGATCTTTTTCTCTCTTCTACTCAGATCCGCCTCTCTTTTTGTGTTAGCCTCAGATTCTCCTATTGCTTCCCAGCTTTCTTCTGCTGGCGCCCCAGACCTATAGAATACTAGCTTAGTATCTTCAAATAAAGAGAGCCAACCCTTTCCCCGCACTGTCCATTTTGGAATCCCAGGAAGGTGTCTGTTGGATTCTTGCTTGGTCACTTAGCCACCAGTGAATGAATCACAGAGGTCAGAATGGTATGGTGTGCTCCCATGAAAAATCAGTAGTCATTCTTTTGGCAGGAGGCAAGGGATTGGGCAGTATTTGTCAACAGAAAAGGAGGGAAGGGATTCTTGCATATTAAATAGACAAACACAGTAGCTACCATGGTTTACTACACAACCATGGTTTACTACACAAGAATAAAGGCATTTACAATATTATATTTAACTTTTCTTAAGGTAGCCAAATATCCTGGATATTCTGGAACAAACCTGATTTCAAATAATCTATCCCACTGTGTGACTATGTGTTCAAAGTTTTGGATTGGACTTTACATCATTCTACTCTAAGGCATGCAGTGATTGGCTCTCACAAAAGAACATATTGGTAGTATTTACATGACAATCTATGCATGTTTTTAAAATATTTAATTAATATGTGCTAGAGGCGAAATGCAAGGAGAACATGATCAACAATATCTGGTAAAGAGAGTAGCAAAATACTTTTATAAAAAAAAAAAATAGTTTGAGGTTTTGGGTAAGCCTTCGAAACTTGCCAGCAAATATCCCTTGCCACATATAAACTTGTATAACTCTCAACACTGACATTTAGGCTACTGTTTTGCTGGCACTTTTCACAAGCTCGTTAATTATGCTTTGAAATTTCACTTTACAAACTATTACTTTTTAATGAGAGAGCTCATTATTTTCCATTGGAAGGGCTTCACTGCCAAGTGCTACCATTTCGTAGGAGGTGGGCAGACTTTAATTTTTAGCGGCAGCACAAAGCTGCATTATTGCTTTTCTGTTCATATTGGCTCCAATCTGTTGTCCTTTCCCCTCTGTGCCAAAATAAACCTTTCTCCCCACCAAGCATACACTATCAACCCTTGGAATGTGAAGCCAGCTATCAGGAGTCTACAAATTAATCTGTTCCACCTTTGCTAACAGCTGCCACCCTGGCGCTGTGTACATGGGCTGAACTCACGGGATTTGCAACACTAAGAGGAGGTGTGAAAACTCTAAGCACTCACAAGGCCTTCATGTTCTTTCATTCCCTGGACCTTGACATTTTGTTAAAAAATGGAAGCACAAACCTCTTCCTCATTACCCTTCTCAAGTGATTTCTCCTTTATTGAAATACAATGCTCTTTTTAATAAGCCCCCAAATGAGCACAACAACCAGATGAGACCAGAAAAACTGCAAGAGGCCATAAAAACTAATTACCATAAAATGGGCCCAAGGGACTTTTCTCAAGGTCACTGTCCACAGCACTGTTACAATATATGCATTGTGAGACTAGAGGGAGAACCAACAGGAAGGAAAGAACAAGACACAGACAATTGTGTGCCTTTTAGTGCAAGCTACTCAAGAGGCACTGCCAGTGTGGATGTTGAAAAGTGACAATGTGTTTTGGAAAGTAAATTTAAAGTACGAGAATACTTTTGCCATCTTAACACCATAAAAGGGACAAAGTACAATTTTAGGAGTCATGAGAGAGTTGGGGTATGCAGTGTTCTGATTTAAAATCCCTTTAAAGACTGCCCATTTTTTCTTACTCTTTTTCATTTCCTGATGATAGAACAGAAAGCACTCCACGGTATGCAAGTGACACTTCGTTTTATGCATCCAAGTGCTTTATTCGCGTAATCATTTTTTGCAGCAATTTAAATAAATCACAGCGATGGAATTAGATTTTCCTGAAGAGCTAGAGAAAGGCAGTGAGAGGCTGAGTCACAGTTAATTTCTACTGAGCTGATAGGAATTTCCCTCCCTCCATTTAGGTGATACTCATGTAGTTTGGAGAGTAATGTCTGGCATCTTATCAGCCTACTATAAAGGCTGCTTAAGCTCCTGACTAATGAGTCTCCGAATGTTTCTAATGAATGATGGGGGGAGGAGTATGAAGTACCCTCATGTTTATTCATTTCCTCATTGTAATGCTGGCTCATAGACGGACTAAAAGATTGAGCACTTAAATAATTAACTTGTTTAAAATGTGAATTATATGCATGATTTGCCTGACATGCTACTTATGAAATGGAACACACACTAAAACCTCTCCACACAGCAGTAGATGTAGGGAGGAGAATGCATTATTTTAAGGTCTGCTTAATCTGAGAAGGAACGTTTAGTGAAATGATCAGACATTAATAGGAATGGAGAAGCACAGGATCAGATACTAAGTTTTCTTCCTCCTGGACAGGGGTTGGCAATCTTTTTTCTGTAAAGGGCCAGATAGTAAATATTTTAGGCTCTGCAAAACATATGGTCTCTGTTGTGTAAACTCAACTTGGCCAGTGCCGTACAAAAACAGCCATAGGCAGCATGTAAAGGAATTGACATAGTGCTATTCAATAAAGCAACATTGATTGGCATTAAACTTTCAATTTCACGTAATTTTGAAGTATCGTGAAACATTATTCTTCTTTTGACATCTTCAACCACTAAAAGTGTAGAAAACATTCTTAGCTCACAAAAGGACAAAACAGAGTACCCGGGGGTGGGAATTTGTGATCTTACTCTAGAAGACCAAATACGTTTCTCCATTTAATTATGACTACTGTCCAGGACTTTAGGTAGGACAGAGTTATAAAACTGTAGAATGTTAGACTGCAGTGGCCTTGTACGATTGCCTAGTCCCACACCCACACTTTAATAATCATCCAGAGCATTTCTAGTTCACTGTTAAGTATGGTAGGACATCTACGTAACAGTACACTACAAAGAGTGGCATGTCCTTGGCTATTTTACTTGGTTTAGGATCTACTTCTTGGCTTTGCAACTCAATAACTCTTATCAGTGTTTTAGATTTTATTACACTAGGTAAAGCTGTCTCACAGTAGCTCAGGATATTAACCTTTTTAAAGCCCTGTCCCCCTTTGCAATCTTATTAAGCCCAAGGACATAGTTGCAGAATAATTTTTTAAGTCGTAAAATAAAATACACTTGCCAGTGACTGTTTATATGAAAAAATCTTATGTTAAAATACAGCTATAAAATTATAAAACATGTGTGCTATGATAATATATGCTTCTTTATTAACTCAATGTATAAGAAGATCTAGTGAAGTAGTGATGAGCATAAATATTTTTGCAAATAATTTTTCATGCACAATGTGATATGAAAAGATATGAGATTTGTTTTGGAAACAAAACCTTAGGTACTGCTAAAATCTCCTGCTAAAATGATGAAGTATATAAGCCAGAATGCTAATGTAGCAGTTTTCAAAGAGGGATATAACTATCAAGCAGACCAAGTCTTCCTATTGTCTTTAGTGCATTGTTCCCTTTATAGGCCAAATTCATAAGAAGTTAAAGCACAGGGAGTTTGCTTTGTGAGCAAGAAGTACAGTAAAGGTGGTTATGATGCAAATAACCTGATTCCTCCATTGCCATAGGGGGCAGTAAATAGTGAAAAGAAGGTCTGTTTGGATTTTCTGGGTGTCCCTTCCCCGATGGGACTTGGATGGATACTGCCATTATTTGTCACAATTGCAACTTTGTGTGTTTCCTTTTGAAACAACTGCTCTGAATGACACACTCTTTCTTTCTTTACTAGGTTTTCTTCCAGTTTATCTGTGTTAACAGCAAGCCTCCCAACAATGTCCTTAACCCTTCAGCAGGTACCTTATAGATGCTCCCACACGAGAACACTTTCTGTGTTATATTACAAAAATGGCCATAAACACACACACAAACACACATACATACACACACACACGCACTACTTCTCACTTTGGGCTTTGGCCAATGGGACATGAGCAAAATGGCACAAGCAGGGCCTTCAAAAGTACTTTAGGAGACATGAGTGCACGTTGGGGTTTGCTCCCTTGTTCTTATAACCTGAGAAAGAAAAAGGTTTTAAGCCAGGGCTTGCCTGCTGGATGATGGGCCATAACAGTGAGACTCTCCTAGACCGTGCAGCTCCTGTCCAAACCACACACGAGTGAGCCGAGGGAATATCAGCTGAATCTGTCCCAAATCAGCAGAAACTCCCAGCTGAGGCATAGAGTCTAGAGCAATAATACATGTTTGTTGTTTTAAGCCTCTATGTTGTGTGGCAGTTTGTTTAGGCAGAAGCTAGCTGTTTACAACACCCTTCCCTTTACCCTCCTACGTCATCCTTTTCCAGCAATATTGTCCTCAAAGCTTAAGGAAATACCACAGTGCTCTGCAGGCAGTCTGCTGAAGTACCACATTCCTTTCCCACCCTTGCCCGGCATCATTCTCTCACTGAGATGGTGGAGAAGCTATCCAACACAGGTAATGTGTGCAAATAACCCCCTGGTCTGATTCCAAAATGTATCTATTCTGTTAGGAAGAAAGATTGTGATAGTATAATAAACAACTTCTTTAGGGACATTTTCATGTAGAAAAAATATGTGACAGAGAGAAGGGAAGACTTTTCATAAAGGAACAAACTGCTAGTGATAGAATTTCAGGAATCAGTTGAGATATTTATGGGCAACGTGGGTTTGTTCCTTAACACACCTGAAAATTAAATAAACCCATTGATTGAGCTTATACCATGTCTACAGCCGTCAGTACTAGGTTGGAGCCGGCCAGGTTCCTAGGACACAAAATTTAAGGAGGCATTTACTCAGGGTCATGCAAGTCAGAGAGCAAATATCTTCTTAAATTTTGTGCCCCAGGGCTCTCATCTCAGCCCTGGCCCATAGCGTTATGCTGGTGTAGTACTTCCCAATATTTGCTATGGCTATGGGAAAGCACTGTTGTTGCAACCCTACTAGTCATCTCTCTCCTGTTTGTCATGCTGATACAGACCGAGTTTTATTCAGGTGCCTCCACAGAGTTCTGTGTTCTGGAATGGGTTCCTGCCCTGCCCAAGGGGGCGAGTCATGATCTTTCAGTCAGGATAAGTCGAAGACAAACAGGGTGCCTGTCGCAGGCCTCTTGCCAGGGATTGGGTCCCATGAGCATGTGAGCCAATCCTGGTGAGTGGGACTTGGAGGAATTCTGCTGAGGTGCTCCTAGGAAAGTTGTCCTCCCTAATCTAAAGGAATACACAGGAAGGAAGCCTTGGTTCTTTGGGAAACATGGTCTTGTTGGCACACGATGACTAACCCTGCTACAACCATTTGTAAGCATGAGGGATGGGTTGTTGGCTTGTTGGAGATGGCAGATTAGAGCAATGTCAAACACCTAGGTCTTTAATGACAAGGTTGATATGCTAAACGAACCACAAATGAGTCCTACCTCCAGACTTTGAAAACATGAGATAAAGTTTTTAGCTACTTAAAACTTTAAGTCAGGTTTCTGTTCATTGAAGCTGAAAGTGTGTTTGATGCAACCAAATACAGTGGTACCTTGGTTTTCTAACGTAATCCACGAGCTCTGAAATATTCGAAAACAGCCGACAGCTAGGCCTCAGAATCTTGCACTCAGGGGAAGCTGTGTGACATATTCAACTTCTGAGTCATGTTAGAAAACTGAAGCATTTACTTCCGGTTTATGGCATTCATAAACCAAAACATTCGTCAACAGAGATGTTCGAAAACCGAGGTACTACTATACTCTGAATTTGCAGAAAGTTTTTTTCTATGGGGGTGACTGCCAGTTTCTTACTGCTTTAATTAAACAGCACACACAAATATTTCTTTGCATGTCATGGTTAAAGAAACACCAAACAACTTAGGAGACCTGAGATCTTATGAATCTATGTAATTTAATTTGTGGGGTGAGCTGCATAGCCACAAGCTTGATATTAATGAATGCACAAAAGAACCTGCAACCTTTTGTTATAGAGAAGGTGTCTCAGGACAGCGGGGTGAGAAACACAGGCACTAATGAGCAGAGGACGTCTGTCATATAGGAACAAGAGGAGCAAAATAGAAAATTGGTGGAGAAAAAGGAGACTCACTTATATTTAATTTACGCATCAGCAATGATTTACAAAAGCTTACTAAGTGCCTATTTGATGGCTACTTAGCTATAGAAGTAAATCAACTAGAGACATGTCCTGCTCCGGGAGACATTATTACTAAAAGAAATTAGAACTATGAGAAGAAAACAGTGATATCATAACTGTACCTGTTCTACAATCTAGGTTTCTCTCCATGGCTCTACCCCATCTCTGCACTGGGAGGATGAAACCAGGGAGGAGTTACTAAGGAGAAAGAAAGGAAGCTAGAGGACTGGATGAGGGAAATACCACTGTAGAAAATATGAAAGCAGAAGAACACAAAGTGAAATGCACTATGAAGAAAGGATGAGAGACAGAATTGAAAAGAGAAGGCAGGAAGGGAAAGGATGTTTACTGTCTATCTACCACCTGCCAGGCTTTTTAAGGTTTCCTCATTTAATTTTCACAACAATGTTGAAAATACAGTATTTTCACCTCCATTTTTACAAATAAGGAAACGAAGTCTCACTATGCTTATGTGATTTGCCCATCTGGGTTGGGATTCAAATCCAGATTCACTGTGTTACATTGCCACAAATAAAAAGCCTGTGGGTTTACAAAGTAGGCTGCAAAGTGTAAGATGGGAGCAGAAAAATAAAATCTGTTACTAAATAAAACTTATATTTAGAATTCTCCATGTTGTGAGTCAAATGCAAGATCAAATGAGCAGTGGGTGAATCAGAAGTGGGAAAGAGAAGTATCTGGCATGAAGTGAGGGGAGAGGGAAAGGAGGGTTTCTGGGAGATACAGATCAGACATGAATATGATCTTGAGTAATTCAGTTCCATCAGAAGGGGTTCTGCTATGAGGTAGGGAGACAAAAAACAAACAAAAAAAGATGTACTGGGATTGAAGGTATGGGGAGATGGCTGGCTACCCCATTGATTCAGTAACTGAAGCTGTCCCACGTGGTAGCAGAAACAGGTTGACAGATGTAGCTTGCTGGGAGTGGCAGTGGTCCAATGAGGCACCATAGTTTTTATCTGCCACACAGTCCTATTGGCATCTCTTGGACCATATCCTGAGCCCAACTTTCTCTCCAAAGTGGAAGAGGCTTCCTAGGAGGTAATATATCCTAAGTACAAAGGGGCTATATTCTGCCTGGACTCTCTGAGTTTGTTCTTCTGGGGGCAGGTAGCCAGAAGGAGTTTTCACAAGCTACCAGAACAGGAGGAAGATGGTCATCAAGAGAAACCTCAGAGGCCAGACAGGTGGCTCAGGTGGTTAGAGCTCCATGCTCCTAACTCCGAAGACTGCAGGTTTGATTTCCACATGGGCCAGTGGGCTCTCAACCACAAGGTTGCCAGTTCAATTCCTTGAGTCCCGCAAGTGATGGTGGGCTCCGCCCCCTGCAACTAAGATTGAACACGGCACCTTGAGCTGAGCTGAGCTGCCGCTGAGCTCCCGGATGGCTCAGTTGGTTGGAGCGCGTCCTCTCAACCACAAAGTTGCCAGTTCGACTCCCACAAGGGATGGTGCGCTGCGCCCCCTGCAACTAGCAACGGCAACTGGACCTGGAGCTGAGCTGCACCCTCCACAACTAAGACTGAAAGGACAACAACTTGAAGCTGAACGGCACCCTCCACAACTAAGATTGAAAGAACAACAACTTGACTTAGAAAAAAAAGAAAAGTCCCGGAAGTACACACTGTTCCCCAATAAAGTCCTGTTCCCCTTCCCCAATAAAATCTTAAAAAAAAGAAACCCCAGAACATCAGACTTAAAAATATTCTATCTGCCAGTCCATTTATCTGCCAGTCCACCTTACTTTCACCAGTCCCAAATTCACCTAATTTTCTTTCCCCTTGCCCTGTTGTTTGTTGTCTTCCCAACCATACATAGTAACATCAAGGTAGGCACGTCAGAAACCACGGCATTACCCTCTCCTCCTCCAACACATCATGGCTCCTTCTAAGCTTACCTCTTCAGTTGTTCTCGCATCTGTTAACTCCTTTCATACACACTCATTACCTTGCATCAGATCCTCACCATATCTCATCTGGACCTTTCTAGCTGGTCCTGTCCTCCTTGTCTAGTCCTTTTAAAATTCATGCCCCCACACACTGCTTAGAAGGAACTTTCTACCACTGAAGCTCTTTAGCTACTCAGCGTAGTACATGAGTCTCTCCAAAAACTGGCCTTAAGTACTTTTTTATCCTTATGTCTTTCTACGTTCTGCTTTGAACTTCGTTATTTAGCAGTACCAAGCGGCTTGTAGTTTTCAGAACACACCATGCTGGCTCGTGCCTTAGGTCTTTGTTCATGCCTGGATGCCTTTGTCATCTTTTACTCCCTTGCTATACCTCTCTAGTCATGTGGTCCAGTACATGTGTCATGTTCTTCTTCAGGATTCATAAACCAAAGATGAGGCGCACTACTACCCACTTCCCCACCCCATCTATTTGTGCTCCAAAGAGCGCCCTTATTAGATCTCTAATTTAACATATTGGAATTATCTGTTTATGTGTTTGCCTTTCTCAGAGTATTGTAGAATTCTAGATGGCAAGTTTTGTATCCTCAAGGGCCTAAAATAACTGACTCACAGTAGGCATATAATAAGTATTCATTAACCCAAATTAAAATTCTCTTCCACTGACCAAAGTCTACTCTTTGCACCGATCATACACAGTGCACACACTTCCATAAACGTACTTTGAGCTGGAGGGTAGCCCTAGGCTGGTGGCCTGGGTAATACTTGTTGCACTGTCCAATTAATAATCTTCAACTTCTTAGTGTTTTAAAAGAAGCAGACAGAAGTATTTTTTTGTTGTTGTTGTATTTTTTTGTGTTTTTTTTTACAAATAACTTTTAAAAAATGCACAAACAAGATTTGGGGAAGTAATATCTAAATCATTACAAGAGAATATGCTGCAGTTATTTCTTTGCTGATGATCATCTGCAAATGAACTGAAACATGAACCTCCAGGAAACATCATTTTCTGGTTGCTTTGTATCTTTCTTTTCCCTTGTTTACCTCTAAAAGCTAGTTTGAGCCTTACCACATTGCAGGCTAGGTGTGGAATCTGTGGACTAGGCCTGAGGTCTTCAATAATCTGGGAACATATTTCTTCTGAATTTTCTGTGGACTAATTTACATAATTTAGGCCTGTTGATAAGGCGCAGGAGCCCTTGGGACTGAGTTTTAAGAGCTTACAAAGTGAATGACTTACAGCTATCACGCTTTCCTTGATATCAAGGACAGTTGAAAAATTGATGTTTTCCTCTTGCCAAAAAATAGACTACAGACTTTTTGCAAACTAGGATACTGGAGGAAATGAATTTTGTACAGCTCATGCCTCAGGCATAGGTATAAGGTGTTTTTTTTTTTTTCTATTTTATATAGAAGGATTGTCTTTTTGCTGATCTACATGTATACCTTCAAATGGATTCTTAATAGGTGTGATATTATAACAAGTAAGGGTTATATACCCAGAACTATGGGTACTCTGAGTATGTGTGGACCCAAAAATGTTGGTCATTGACAGAGTAGCTTTTTACCTATCTCATCACAGTGAGTGGAAAAGCACTGGAGATGGAAGACCTCATTTCTAGCCCTGGCTCTATAGCTAATACGCTGTGTGCCCTTAGAAAAGCCGGCTGTATTCTCTGCACCTTAATTTTCTCATCTGTAAAATGCAGGGACCGAACTTTATGGCCTCAAAACAGTCTCTCTAGTTATAAAATTTTACACTTGGTACCAAAATATTAAGTTTTAATGCATAGATTTTTGATCACTTTTATCTTCTTTCTTTTTTTACTTTTCCGTGTTTTCTAATTTTTCTCAGTATTTTTTACTGGGTTGTTCTAGAACACAAAAATGGTCTTACATTGGAATTACATTGCTTCAATGAAACAATTTAAATAACATTATTTAAATATCCATTATACATGCCATGGTACCAATACATAAATTATCTCTTTTAATTATCACATCTATACTGAGAGTTAGACATTATTATCCCTACTTATGATAAGGAACCTAAGGCACAGAGAGAGATGAAATAACTTTTCCAATGCAGCTAGTTAAGTTACGGAATCAGGAGGCTAAATGCCACATACAAACTCCTAGAAGACCATGCTGCTTCTGTTTAAAACATTTAAAGAAAATGGCAATTCCTCATACACATTTTAAAATAAAATATACAAGAAATGGTGGAATAAAAAGGACTGTGCTAGGGAAGTTAACTGGATTATTAAGGACAACACTAAAAGAGGCTGTGATTAAAATAGTTTAGAGTATTTTCTGTTTCTTACTGGTTGAACTTTAAAAATGTACCCATGTCATAGCTGGCGGAAGGCACATTTGCCATCTGTTGTTAAAAATCTCCATTTCTTGGCTGTCCTGTTGGAATCGAGTGGTGCGTACAGGTCTCATCCTCACTGATGTGTGGGGCGCTTTCTGGGAGCCGCTGACTCCATCAGTCCAGCTTCTCTATTAGCTGTAACCCAGCGTCAGTGACAGATTTCCAGCAAAACTGCCGACTTGGCCTCCTACCAATTCTCACTGCCTGACTTTAATTGCTTCTTAATCCTTTCATTAATCTCTCGTTGATCCTCTACCACAGTCTGCAGAAGAGCTATTTCACACCTTTGCTCACTTCCAATCCAGGGTCCCATCCTTCCCGCTCATTTGGAAGTGGACAACTTCCCTTCTTTATCAAGAAGTTATAGAGACTATTCTAGGTGAGCTTTTTAAAAGTCTCCTCTCCTCTTTACATCTCCTTTTGTCTTTTGTTTTGTTTTTTAACAGCCTGAGAGTAAAAAGTGTCTTTCTTCAGGGCTAATGCTTTCACTTGAGCCCTCGTTGTCAGGCCATAAACACCTCCCCCTCCAGCATCACTAGTCTTTTTTCTTTACTTCGTCCTTTCTCTCTACTTCCATCGTCTTGAAATATACCTTCCTTAATACTGCCCTTTGCATCACCCAACTTCCATTAAACATTTTTTTTCTTTCTTTAACTTCCCCAAATTGTTCTATTCATCTATATTCAGTAACTCCAAGTTTGCACCATCCATCTCCTCTCCAGGTCCTTACAATATCGATTTTGAAGCTCCATACTCTGGTGAAGCTACTCTCTCAAAAGACCCCAGTGACCATTTTTCATTTTCTTATAAAATACAATGGTCTTTCATAGTTCTTCTTTTTGACATCTCTTAAGCACTTGACTTAGTTTTCAATTTTCTTCATGAATTCTTTTCTTCATTTCCAAGACTTTTTCATGACTCCTCTAGCTACTCCATGGCTCTTCTTTCCAACCTCTCTGTATGTTGGAGATGTTATATGATGTTTCATTTGAGTCACTCAAACAGTTTATAACAAACGTGTGTCTCTTCTAAGTTATGATAGTAATTCATTCCTAAAACTGTAAATTCATTCCTAAAATTAATTTTTATTCCCTCCACATTTTTTTTTCTTTTTCTCATGGCTTGAATGATAGAAATAGCACCATAATGCCCCATATGCCTAAGTTTATCTTCACCTGAATCCAAGTAACTACCACCTGCCTAATTGTATTAGTTTTCTGTGCTGCATAACAAATTGCCACAAACTTAGCAGCTTAAAACAACATACATTTGTTATCTCACATTTTCTCTGTGTCAGGATTACAGGCATGGCTAACTGGGTCCATTGCTTGGGGTCTCATAAAGGTACAGTAAAGATAGTTACTGGCTGAGAGTGAGGACTCATCTGAAGACTCAGCTGGGAAAGGATCCACTTCTAAGCTCTACAGGTTGTTGGTAGAATTCTTCCTTCCTCCTTCTCTCTCTCTCTCTCTCTCTCAAGCTTTAAGACTAATGGTGGCTTGCTTCTTCAGTGCCAATGTAAGAGTAAATTTGCTAGAAGATATATTGCCTATCTCTATGTATGTATGTATGTATGTATGTATGTATGTATGTATGTATGTACCTACCTTAATCAAGAAAGTGACATCGGACTATTAGAATATTCTTTTGACTAGAGGCAAGTTGTAGGTCCTGAACACACTCAAAGGATAGGGACTTTGCAGGGCATAACACTAGGGAGCGCTCTTAGAATTTTGTCTACCACACTGTTCTTTCTGTAGGACTCAGGCAGGGAAAGAAGTGCCTTTTATCCACGCTATAGGAACAATTTTGGAACCAAATTGGATAAGCATACAAAATGCACAAAAGAGGGTTTAGTTCACTATGGGGATAGTAGGGAGGGAATAAAGTTGGGTTTAGAAAAACAGACAAGAAGAAAGAGTAGGAAGTGAGAACAGGTAAAAGAGGAGCTGCCATAAACGTTTTCCCCAAACGGTCTAATTCAATGCTTAAGGTACCTGTGGTGATGGACCAGGCTTTTTGTTTGTTTGTTTGTTCATTTTGAACATACTCAATTCATTACAGACCAAAATTTTTGTAAAAATAAAAAATAATTACAAAAAAAGGAAAGTTAGAAACAGAAAATGAAGACACAAAATATGAACTCAATTTCTTTACATTAGAGAAAACAGACATAAAATTACTCTGTTAAATTGCTATGAAAATTTCCAAATGCTTCCTTTTAATATCTGTACTTATCTCATTGAGGACAGGTGACCGTTTGAGGATCAGCATTGTCTGCAGTCCACACTTTGAGCAGAAATGATCTCATTCACTCCCACAGAAAAAATTCTCCCAGGCTTATATAAATTTTCTTTTCTAGATTCAAGTCCAGATCTCTTGTCTGAGATTTTTTTGTTCATTCATTCACAAATGAGTTATTAAGCACTTGTTGTTGGTTAGGCACCATGCACATCTAGACAAAGTACTAAGGAAATCGATGGCCTCTCTTTGCACATCTTTACTTCAGGATTTAAATGATCTCAAACATAGCATGTCAGAGCGTGAACTTGTTATCTTTCCTCTGACCCACTACCCCTCCTGTATCTTCCAGTTTCATGCTTTGCACTTCCACCCATAAGTTGCCAAAGTCATAATTTAATTTATCTACTTCCCGCTACCTCATATTTTCTTCCCAAAACATCACATCTATCTATTTACATACATCTTCAGTGCTAGTATATTCATCAGGGACCAGCATGTTTCACTGGGGCCACTGTAGCAGTTTACTGAGTACTCTCCTTGGCATCGTTCTCACACCTCTCCATTCATCCACCACCGTACACTTAGGAAGATCTTTCTAAACTCTAAACCTCATTATGGCACCACTCTGCTTAAACACCCTCAGACGTTCCTCATAGCTTAAGAGTGAAACTGAATATTTTTCATGGTCTGCGATGTCTTTTATGGACTAATCTCTGATTACTTCTTCACTTCTCTTGCCTCACTTCTTGGAAGCTTTACTCCAGCCAGACTAAATTAGTTGCGATTCCTACGACTTGCCATGCCCTCTCTCGCCTCGGATCTTGGTGTTTGTTAGTTCTTCTCCCTGACACATCTTTTACCTGATTATTTATCTAGGTATTTCCTTTGGCTTCAGCAACAGATCATCCCTTTCCAGGAAAATGTCTCTACTACATCTGCATTCCCTGCCTGTATTTCCCTTTATCATAGCACTGTCAAATTAGTTTGTAATACACAGAAGGGATGGCTAAAATGTTTCCATCATTAGACTGTGAATACTTGAAATTAGAAACTCTACCATATTTTCATTGATAATTTGAAATGGATATGAAAGGATTTTAGAGAATGGGTTGTTACACACGTTTTGAGCAAGTTCAGCCCGTCTCATGGGCCAATTTGATATTTTCTTCCTCTTTTCTTCGTGCTGTCACCCCCCCTAATTGAAGATCTATTATAGGGTGCCTGGAGTATCACTACAGCTTTCTGTTTTCCTCCTGGACTCTACTCACTTCCTCAGAATCCATTTATATGCCTTTTCTGAGGCTTTAACTCTGCATTCAGAGATAATCAAATAAATATTTGGTTAAATGCCTTTATCTACAACAAGAAAAAATTTTGAGACTCTGTGCCAGTCACTCTTTTTGATGTTTTGGCTATATCAATGAATAAAATGGAAAAATATAATCATGCTCACATGGAACTTACATTTCTTTTGCTACATTTCTGTTCATGAAATTTCATTTGTTTTATTTCTAACATTTAAATATATATACAGCTCAAATTATGTAGACGTAGTCTCATACTGCTAGGAGAGAAAACCACAGTTCTCCCTGCATTTGCAAATGCTGTATCAGTTAAGTATCACCACAACAATACATTATTACTGTGCAATAAACCATCCAAGCTCATTGGCTCAAAAGAATAAACTTGTGTTATTGCTCATAAATCTATGAGTCAACTGACAGTTCTGATCTGGACCAGGCTCAGCTGATTCCAGCTGGGCTAGCTCACACATCTGTGGAAATCTGGCAGATCAGCGGGATGCTGCCTCATTTAGAATAGCCTTACTCATGTCTGGCTGTGTGCTGCTTGCTGGTTGGGGTGATGAGGTGACTGGGCCAGATATATCTCACCAGCTAGCTTTCTAGCTTAGGCTTGTTCGCACACAGGTGGCAAGGTTTCAAGGGAGAGAACAGAAGAGATCTAAGCCACTTGAAACCTAAGCTCAGAACTGGCACATAGACTCCTCTGGCACTTTCTGTTTGCCAAAGCAAGTTATGAAGCTAGTCCAGATTCAAGGGGTAGGGAAACAGATTCTACCTTCGGAAAGGAGGAGCTGGTCATATTGCAAAAGGCATGAATGGGAGTGAGGAATTGGGGACATTTTGGCAATCAATCTGCCACAATTCCCTTCTTTGAAGATTCAGTATCTGACAGAATGTTTATACAGAGATTCTTTTCTTGTCAGTCATTTTACACAGCTATCTTATTTCTCTTTATGTTTCACAACTTACTGTGATACATAAAACTAAAATGTAAACCCTTAGGTTTTTGTGAGCTCCTTGAGGACAAGGAACATACCTAACGCATCTCCTCCCCTTCCATAGCATATTGCACAGAATAGACTCTCAAAATATTTGCTGAATCAATTATTTGCTGAATCAATTACATGAATCTTCAATAACAAGAACGGAGCATCGTGTTGAGATGTCTTTTCCATACCTATGTGGCTTAAAAGGAACATGGAAACATTGAAACTCAAAGTGCTTTCCCAATATTATTTGGATAGCTGAAATACTTCCCTATTTAATGGGAAAAAGAGCTGAAGCACATTCAACTTGACTCATTAATAGTCATCTGGTGCTTCTGAGAAGAGATAAGGATTGATTTCTTCAGGTAGTTAAAATGTGGCTTGAGAACAATAACAAAGCAAAAGCAAAATAACCAGGAAGGGATGCAGAGGGACCAGAGGTCCTGCCCTGTGCCACAGTAAAGTTAAAATAGGTAGAGCAAAAGCCATATAGCCCTGTGCTTGGCAGAAGAGGGAAGGTGGGGTTAAAAAAAATCAAAAAAAATCCGTGAAACACTTGCCTTAGTTGCACCAAGCTAATGATGTTAATATAGGATGAAACAAGCCTTTCACAAAAAGCATGTAAAGTACTCCCACAAGGCCTTATCTGGAGATAATGTCCAGGTAAAAAGCTAAAATACAGGTAAGTTAGAAAGACAAGATATCCTCACTCACAGAATTTGAGAGACATGTTATTGCTAGACAACTCTGATATTAACAAAGGATTTTTTTTCTCATTTCCCCCAAGGATTTTTATGTAAGTATATGAACCAAGATAAGATTAAAAAAAATAAATAAAAGAAAGAAAAGAAAAAAGAAAGAGGAAAGCTTCTTAGCTATAAATATCTGCTTTTGCATTTTGAACATAATTTTGTCATTTTTTTAAAAGTTGGAAGGAAATGAGATAGATGTTTGTTTTAAAAAGTAACTTTAGAAATGTTAGAGAGATGAGTAATTTTTAGTTAGATTTTTGTTTATTAAAAATTTTTCTACTTTTTAAGGATAGACCGTATTTTCTCACATGGCATTTACTTTACAAAGGAAGATTGAAATTGTGTAAATGCAACCAACATCAAGGTGTACTAAAAAAGGAGAGTAGAATCTCTGTCATGGGTAGTATACTATAGTTATTAAAGAGTATTAATTGAATCACAATAATCTATAACTAGTAGAACAAAATGATAATATTTATGTAAACTACTGTATTCAAAGAAGTTTATCTTCTTTTTTAATAACATGGGCAGTCAAATTTAGGTCTTACAACCCCAAATTTGTATTTTGCTCAAGCAATCCAGATCTTATTACATTAGGCAAATACTATTCAGGAGAACAGTGGATCCTGTAAATACCTTTAATATTATTCATGAGTTTTACTCCCACAGTAGGTTGGAAATATGCTACAGATACTCTCTTATGAATGACCTTATTTAACTTCTGATATTGCATTTCTGCATTTTTTTCATTACAATTTAAAGAGGCTCTGATTTACCTGCCTGTGGGGACAGAATCTCAGACAGCAGTTTCCAGGCTCTTGGCCTCACGTGGAAAGGTGCTGGCTTGGTTATTAGATGGCCATCAGCTATAATCAGATGGCCATCTGCTGTGACTTGGGGGGCCATCAGTTGTCACCTGTTATCCATTAGCCACTAATATAACTGCTGCGGCTACGCTGGGGGGTTGGTTGGTTGGTTGGTTGGTTGGTTGGTTGGTTGGTTGGTTGGTTAGTTGGGTGGGTGGCAGAGAAGCAGCCGGCGGATTGCGGATCATGTGGCTCCGGCTTCCTCACCATATCCTGCGTTCTTGTGCGAGGAACGGGACCAGAGACCCCGCATGACACTCCCTGCTACAGATTAAGTGTTCTTTGTTTCCACCTTTGCTCCAGTTTTATTAACTATGTTCCTCATCTTCATTTACCTTCCCACTTTTTTTTTTTTTTTTAAATCCATCCTTACAGACCTCTTGGCACCAATGCATATCAGCAGTTAGGGTGGCAGGCAAAAGTTAATACTTTTAGCATTAGACAGCACACAGACTTCAAACTGTGTGTGTGTGTGTGTGTGTGTGTGTGTGTGACTGTGTATGAGTGATAGACCTATAATTTATGACTACTGCCCAGTGTGTTCCCTCTGGCAGAAATGAGACTATTAATACTTGTGACAGGACAGCACTACTAAGTACTACTGCTCATATCACATGATACGTTGGGGTACATTGTGATCTCAGAAGAATGAAAAAATACACAACATTAAAAACTAGGCAAAACTACTTTTATGCTTCATATATTATATTTCCCAGTCCCGATAAATCATTTTTCCACTTTAGTAAATAAAATAGTATTGAGTTAAGCTGAACATCCTTAGGGAACCAGGTCAGGAATTGGGGTAAAGATAAAAACAAAATTAATGAAATTTATCTTTTATACTTCAGTTATCCACAGTCACATTCACTCATACCACTTTTTCATTCATTTATTCACTAAATATTTATTGAGCAGCCACAATGTTCCAGGTACTGTTTTAACCACTGGGGACAGAGCAGTGAAGAAAACAAAGTTTTGATCCTTGGAGTTGACATGTTTAGTTGGGAGAGACAGAGAAGAAATAGATAGAAAATTGATCAGGTGCTGATAAATGCTAGACCAAAAGTAAATCAGGAGAAAGATACTCAATGACAGGTGTGATATTAGATAATTTGGTGGCATTATCCCTAACAGGTATATTCGCTCACAGCCCTGTATGAAATAAATGAGTGAACGGTGTGACTCTAGAGGAAAGAGTGTACTTCACAAAGGCATGTGCTTGGTGAGTTAAAAAAGGAGGGGAAGGCCAGTTTGTCTGGAGAGACCGAGTGCGAGTAGAGTGGGAGACAAGGTCCGGCAGGTGGATGTGCTTGGTGGTGTGGACCCTGTAGAGGGCAGTGACGGCCAACCATGCTCAGCCTTCTCGGCCAAGGAAAAGGTTCAGAATTTAACTGCAAACCCGTGAAGCCATGGGAGGATTTTTTTTTTTTTTTTTTTTTTTAATTTATTGGATTTTGAGTAGTGGAAAGATAAGCTCTACCATGATTTTATTTTTATTTTATTTTACCTTTTTACCACTTCTAAGTGCATAGTTCAGTAGTGTCATTTATATTTACATTGTACAATAGATCTCAAACACGTTTTCATCTTGCATAAGTGACATTCTACTCCACTGAACAAAAAGCTCCCCATTTTTCCCTGTGACAAATGCTTAGAAATCACCATTCTATTTTCTCTGTCTATGAGTTTGATTACTTACGTACCTCATCTAAGGGGAATTGTACAGTATTTGTCATTTTGTGACTGGCTTATTCAATTTGGACATGATTTTTATATTTTTGTCTTAATTATTATGTTATCTTTATGTTCTAGCTTTTGTATGAAGAAGATATAGACTAAGACAGGGACAAAGGTGGAAGCAGAAGCACAGACTCTGAAGCTGCTGCAGTACTATAGGCACTAGATGGTGGTACCTTGAACATGGTTATAGTGGTAGAGGTGGTAACAAACAGAATCTGGGTAGATTTTAAAGGTAAAACCAATGGGATTTGCTGATATATTCAGACACTTGATGTGAGAGAAAGAAGAACAGGATACGAATCATTATATAGTGAATTTGCTGAATAACTTAATCATCAATCCTTTAGCCATCATTGTGAGTGGTATTTGTAAAATCTCCCTAAATGCTGCAGGGCTTCTGTAATAGCATGCTGATGCACAAGCAGCCTATTTGATGCCTTAGTTTATTATTTTAAACTTGAGTGTTTAAATCTATTTTAAATATGGAGGTGGATGGTATAAAACCTATATGAGAGGAGGATATGAAAAATCTGGCTGGAAGGGGTGATAGTGAACATTTCCAGGTAGAGGAAAAGAATGTCTGATTTTGAAAGCAGGTTGGCCCCACCCCACAAAATATTTTGGAACATTGTCTAGATATTGCCATGTTAGAAACTGCGTTCTCTGTCCTCCTTATAAATTCTACGCTGCATTATCCGAGTGTGGGATGAGCTGGTAGAAACTTGAGACCCAGTAAAGCTAGAGAATATGGGGGAAGCAGAAAGGAAGAATCGTACTTTCCTCTTGATTTTCTAGTTTAATATTGGAGACAAAAGCAAAAAAGAATTGTGTAGATAGAATTTTTTTAGCTAAATATATAGGAATACTAAACACAGACACCAAGGAATATCTCTAAGTGTTTAAAAGTTATTGGTTATTGTCTCAAACTCTGCAATGGAAAACCAATTATATGCATAATTGGTTTACATATATATATATATATGTAAAATTTACATATATATATGTAAAATCTGATTATTTGTGGCATGCCACATTCCTTATGAGACCATAAGAGATGTAATGAAAGGACACAGGTCTCCTAGGCTGTACTTCTCTTTCTATGTCATCGGGTCCTGTATTTTCTTGATTGACAAGAGGAGACATAGTGTATGTTGGGGAGCTCTATCTTGGCTGTCTGTACATTTTTTGACTGTTCTTAAAGCATGTCAGGAAGAATTTTGTGATTAGCTGAAAAGGCATGCAATTCAGTTTCACTTTGCTGAACCCAATTGGTAGGATTGACAGCATGCCTTTAATAGATTCCTTCAGTAGATAATTAGAACAGTTTAACACAAACACTGAATGAATTAACATTTGCACTTGGGCATGAATATTCAGGGATACAGTGCTTTCTGTGGTGTGAGTTGTTTCCCCAGAATTTGCAGGAGTGCCTATTAGGTGCTTGTGATGTATTGATTAGTACAGAATGGCGCCAATTAGAAGGTGTGGGTACATCCTAGAGTCAGAGATGATGTGCTTATTGGTGGTACTTAAGCTTTTTTCTGTAAACTCTACCCCCGACAACAGGTTGCTCTTCATATTTGCTACAACTAGTCATATGTTTCAGTTTTGACATGAATTTTACTTTAAATCGCTATTCAGAAAACGACAAGTTTCCTGACCTTTCCTGGAATAACGCCATCTGTTATTTTCTCCAATCTTTACGAGGTTTTTCATCTGTAAAATTAACCCAGAATATTATATGCTCTAGATATTATAAATAAATAATTGAATAAATAAATAAACAAAAGAATCATTGGAACATTGAATCTTTTCTTTTGTAGTGATAAAAATTGTTTTGGCACAGCTTGTTAGTGCATCAAATATTGACTCAAAATTTTATTTGCATTTAGCTGGAAATTTCAAAAAACTAAATGCTGTTTACAAAATCATCTCTGAAAAATAAAAACAGGGAACTTGGAGATGGAGGGAAGGATTGGGTGCTGAGGATAAATCAACTTAATATCTCTGTATGGCGATTTAAAAGAAGGAAACTTTATTTTCTGAAATATAATATAATGAGGTAGTTAAGAGCATGAACTCTGGAGCTAGAATGCCTAGGTGTGAACCCAGCTTTGCTAACTAGTTTACTAGGTGTGTGACCTTGGGTAAGTTACCTAACCTTTCACTTCCCTACTCTGTAAAGAATATGGTAACTCTAATACCACCTTGTAGGTTGGGAGGATTAAGGGGGTTTAATATGCGTAAAACACTTGGATCAGTGCCTAGTACTATGGAAGCACTATCTGTTTGCATTTTATATTTGCTCACTAATATACATATGTTAGGTTGGTGCAAAAGTTATTGCAGTTTTTGCAATTATTATAACCTGTTAAACCGCAATTACTTCTGCACCAACCTAATAGTACACTTTGACATGATCTTTTCTGAAATATGTAAAACATTCAATGTAAACTTTAAAATATTTCAAATACTTCTTACTTATAAGAGATGACAACAATTTACAGTGGAGTAAATTTTGGATTTCCTTCCCTTCTCTAATCTGTAAGCCTCCTCAGCCTCCTCCCCTGTTCCTCTGCTCCATCCAAGCCTTAACATGAATTTTGATGATTAATGTCAGGTCTGGTTCACAGGTAAAGTTTTCATGGTCTGGAAAATAACCAAATGATTTTAAGTATACCCTTTCCATCATTTTCAATGTTTCAATCCTACATTAACAATTTTTTAAATTCAATATTATTTTATATTAATTTCAGGTGTACAGCATAGTGGTTAGACAGTTATATAAGTTAAGAAGTGATCCCCCTGACTAATCTAGTACCCTCCTGGGTAATAACTATAGTTATTACCATAGCATTGACTATATTCCCTGTGCTTTACTTTACATTCCCATGGCTATTTTGTAACTACCAATTTGTGCTTCTTAGTGCCTTCACCTTTTTTCACCCACACCCCAACCCCTTTCCCATCTGGCAACCATCAAAATGTTTTCTGTATCTATGAGTTTGTTTCTGCTTTGATTGTTAATTTTGTTCTTTAGGTTCCACATATAAGTGAAATCATATTGCATCTGTCTTTCTCTGCCTGAAATACTCCACTCAGCACAATACCCTCCAGATCCATGCATACTGCCATCTTGGATCTCTCAATGCTACATTTTGTAATGCAGCAAGAATGCATGTATAGTTTGCATATGAACACCAGCCTCCAATCTGAGTGTTGTCCTACACAAAGTATTAGGGCAGTTGGGTCAAGATATGGAAAGAATGTTAAGGAGCTTCCATCTACGCTAATTAAAAAATCCCCCCAGGCCGGAAACTCAGTAGGAGAAGACCGATGCTGCTGTCAATGAAAGTGAATGGGATCAAATATGCGGAAAGAGATGGAAAAGCGATGGAAAGAGAATTGACTCTGGGTGGTGAACACGCAATGTAATACATAGACAAGGTATTACAGAACGTACACCTGAAATCCGTGTAACTTTGCTAACAATTGTCACCGCAATAAATTTATTTTAAAAAATACAACAACAACAACAAAAAGTGAATGGGAAAGTAGAAACCCTCTCTAGAAATGTACGTGGATTCCCTACCCAGCAGAAACGAAGAGTCCTCATATTCCTGGAGTAATTTAGGAATAGCCTGAAGGCTACCTATTCTTTCTGCATGGGTTTTCTAGGTGTTAAGTAAATAAAAAAGTTGTTTAAATTGAGTTGGTGAGAGATCTCACTCCCTAGAGCTCTAACAAACACTGTCGGCCAGCCCGAGCCCAGGTCTCCCTCCTCTTCCGTGTTCTAATCACAGAATTCTCAGTTTGAACTACTGCTTCCACACAGGCAGGGACACAGGAGCAGGTGAGGCTAAGTTCGCAATATGTCTGAGAGAATTGAAGGATGCTTTCTGACCAATATGAATGACATTAACCATGTGGCTTTTAAAATTGGGATTCATCAGGTATAGCATAATCATATCTTTTTTTTTCCTTCTAATAGTGTGAACAGCATCCCCCCAATGTCTTGTATCCGTAGGGAAGTCATTCATTTTCGTCACAATACTGCATATTGCTAAATCTAAAACTCGTGATCCTCTGTCCAAATAAGGCCATACTATTCTAGTATTTGTTTATTTGGGGAGATTTCTTTCAGAGAATTGAAACAATTGATTTTATATAGGAAGTGTTTAGTTAAGATGAGTGTTGTGATAACACAGGTTGAAGGACACAGGGCATTCCAGAGGTTTTTCTATGAGGAAGGCAGATACACTGTGTGTGGTTGGGGGGCGGGGAGGAGCGGGGGTAGGAGGAGAACACTCTTACCCTGGTCTTGAATTAAAGATAACCACCCTATGTGCATCAATGTCAGGAGTCTGGAAGATGCCTTTTGTCAAAGTGTGGTGAAAACCAATTTCCCACAGCATAAATAAATAAAAATGAAGATTTGCTTTTCAGATATCTATCAGATTAGATGTGAATATCAACATCACTTCTGCTCCTAATTTTTTTCTTTAGGCTTATATGTGCAAACAGAAAAAGAAAAAAAAAACCACACATTTATTTCTCTCAAGTGTAGATCAGCTAGGATTTTCCTAGTTTCTTTCTTTTCTGACTTTAGTTTGTCATTTTGTAAAGCAAAGTTGTGAAATAAAAAGGAACATTAGAAAAAAAAAATGAAAAGAAAAAGAAAAAAAGAGCAACATTAGTAACCTATAAGTTTCCAGAATTTCCTATAAGAATTAGGGCATTACATATGTGTTTTTCTTTTTATGTTGTGATATTGGAAGAAAAGTGAGAAATATATTGTTGAAATAATGAGAAATAGGAGATTTCATAATTAGCTGATTTAAAATTTGGCATTTGTCAGGGATGCCTTACTGTGCAGGGTGGAAAAAGCCTGGAAAAAACACCTCTCAGAATCTTTGTGTTGCTCTCTGCCTACTTCATTCACCTGCCAGGTTAAGGGTAATCATTTTTGTAGGAAACTGAACTGAAGTTATATACTTTAGCATGATACTGCATTGGGTGTTACAAGATGATAATTCTCTTTTAAAAATGATAACTTTATGATTAAATTCCAGCGTGAAAAATCTGAAAGTGTAGTCAACAAAGGGAATCTAAAAAGTTGGAGCAAATGAAATTACCCAATTATTTCTAAAAAAAAAATATGTGCATTCCAGAAAAACACAAAACAAAACAAACAAAAAGTACATTCCTCTCCTGCTGCTCTAGTTTTATTAACACTAAATATGAGAACAGATATTATAATTGACAGCTAAGCCTATTACTTAGGATTTTGCCTTTCATGTGGGTGCGTGGGACTTGAGTTATGCATTAGAAGTTGTCACTATTGTTCTGAAGTGCATATTCCTGATGTACAGCATTGCTTTTTTGGCTCCATTTTGCCTTTTTATTTTGCTCTGCCATTTTTTTCTCAAGGAATGTACTCATAATAAGTTAATGTATTTTATTATTTAAGGCAAAAGTGTGTAGCTTAAAATATCTTTCCCCAAAACCTATTTGAAAAATTGTATATCTGAAACTCAGAAGTTTTACAGAGTATGAATGACCCCTGAGTTGAAAATTATGTGAAAATGTTATCAAGTAATATTGTCCCTAATTTCCTCCTTAATTGCTTCATGTGGTTTTCTATAAAATATGTAAAAGTTTAGCAAGGTATTTCTGCCAGTCCTGAGGCTAGTAGTACCTTGCATTATATGAAAGTTAGCAAAGTCATGTGTCATTAACATGGTAGACAGTTGGGAATCTGGTGGAGAACTTCAGACATGAATGACAAAGAGAACAGGATGTCAGACAAATCTGCATATACATCCCAGGATCAAAACATTCCAGTGTCTAGGTTATCTATGTAAACTTGGTCAAAATACTCAGACTTCATGAACCTCACTTGCCTTATCTGTAACATGGAGATAATAATATGTATTTATTTCCTAAGGTTATTGTGGAATGCCTTATGTCAAGCACTTTGCATAGTGACTGGTTCATTATAAGTACCCAGCAAATTGTAGTTAGTTCCATCTTTCCTCCCAAGGAAAGGAATTTGAACAAAGATGCTAGTGGTGTTAGTATTCTTTCTTCTCTATCTTTGGTGGTAAATTTGAAAAAAACACACACCAAAAACTTTTTTCTTTTTCTTTTGTGCTAAAATAGTAGAACTCTTGTAAATGGATTGTAACTTGACTATATTGTGGGTAGATTCAATCGTTAGCATGATACTCTGAGGATGTGTAGTAAGAGACTTTAAATCTACATTTTCTTCAACCTCCTTATCGTAAAGAATTAATCAGAGAAGTTATAAATGTTTAATGTAGCATTATTTATAATGTTGAAGAATTGAAAGCAAACCAGATATATGGTGATGGAAAAAGATTTGACTTTGGGTGGTGAACACACAATAGAACTGTGCACTTGAAACCTATATAATTTTATTAACTAATGTCACCCCAATACATTTAATAAAAAACTGCCCAAGTAATTACAATGTGTTGAGTTAATTAAGTTAATATTAAGTTAAAATAAAAAAAAAGAATATTTAAAACATTCCCATAATGGAATATTTTGAAATCATTAAAAATAATGTGGAGACTCATAAATTAATATGGAAAGATGGTCATTATATATTATTAAGGAATGAAATATATAACAAAACTATATTAGCCAAGTTAAAACTATCTTCACAGTTCAATTTCAATAAATATGTATATACTAATGTTCTCAGTTGACATCTCTAGATGGTGGGATTGCTTATTTTGTATATTTTGGTATTGTCTGAATTTAAAAAAAACGTATTTAAAAAAGTATTTAAAAAGTATTTTAAAAAGTATTTTTAAAAAGGTATTGCTTGTGTTTACTTATTTCAAAATATGTACATTATTAAGAAAATTATTTTCATTAATATATAAAATCACTAAAGTAGCACATGCTATTTGAAAATTCAAACAATATAAAATGTGTAAAGTAAGAAATGAGAGTTAATCCCCCTTCTCCATGCATTTAATTTATAAGCAGTAAAAGACAACAAAAATTTTTCCCATTAATAAAAATAATCAGACCCTTACTAATTCATATTGCTATCATGAGAGCAAGCAGCTGAAATAGAGCACAGCATATAGCAAGTTTCCTCCCCAAATGATTTGGTGGACACAGCCAAGATATTTGGAACTGTGACTGTCATTGCTAACTTTTTCCTCTGTGCTGTTTACCCTTGTAACCTCATTTGGGCTTTAAATGAATTCAGAATGAAAACCTGTTGCACTGGCAAACAAGAACCTTTCCTAATATGCAGAACACACATGCCAACCCACTGTGTGAAATTGCACTGGCAAAATTCTGCTGGAAGCTTACTGTACCGCAGTAAACTGAAATGTATTCCAATCTATCTACATCAGATCGATCTGAGATGTGTTATATGGAAAGGGTCTGCAGGAGTTTGGGCCACACAGCCAGGAAATTACAGCTTGTTTAACTATCCATAATCACAATTAAGGTTGCTTTCTGTTAATTGACACAGAACTATCTGAAAGATGTCTGCTACGTAATCCTCCTAAAGAGAAAATGCTTCAAAGTACACGTGTCAGGGAACACTGTTTATTTTTGTTCTTAGATTACATTAATTGGAAATGGATCTCAAGGGATTTTAATCACATAGGAACAGAAAATTACCCATTTTAGCAGCTTTACGAAGTAAGGTAGCAGTCAGAAATTTCATCACTACTTTACTTGAGGAGGATGTTATCACTATTGTAAATGGTATTTTACCACATTATATCCTATTAATTAGGTTTCACTCTCTTTGAGCCACCTTTCATTTGAGGAACAGGAGAAATCTGTAGTCTTTCCAGGAAGCTGCCTAACAGGACAATATGGCGCCAGGGGCCCTCTATACCTTAACATGGATGAGAGCAAGGGGACTGCTGAAGTCACCTGGCTTGGGATTTGTCTTTCCACCTTGCAGAAACCCCTATACCTCTCTGAATCTCAGCTTCCACATCTGTGAAACATGAAGAAGTAATTTGTTGCTGTCATATTTATTGAGACACAACTATATGCCAGGCACTCCACTAGTGCAAGGAAAGAAAACGAATGCAAATATATGGTCTTTATCCTTAAGGCATGTAACCGAGTCAGAATACAGCATGAGGCAGAAGGTATGGGGATCATAGGTATAAGTCCTTGGTTCATCATTTGGCGTTGGTGTGACTGGGCAGAACTCAAGTACTTAAAGCATCGGTATTACAGACTTTTTCATCCTCCTCTGGTGGAAGCTGTAAACCAAACAGCACTATAAGAGAGTATGCTGCAGGTGTTCCATTGTTTCAATCATAAAGGCTTCTCCTGAGTTGTGTGATGCACCCTGCGTGATTTGAGATTGTAAAAGAAATGGCAAGAGATGAGTTACTGGGAAAATTAACTGCCCATAATCTTGCTCTCTGCTATGTTATCCATTTTCTCATTGTAAAAATGTATCTGTTATATAAATTAAAGTTAAAGAACATGAAACATAGGAATGAAAAAAAATCCAGTTACTTAGGTAGTAGCCCTCTCTACTATATAAACTTATCTATAATTAAAGCCTACAATATCTAGGTTTTTCATGAATCTTTACATTTAATTTGGATGTCTGAAGATGTCATTCGATCCCACCTGAGAGTCATTATACTGCAATGAAAAACCCCAGAGAAATGAAAACTAAATTTTTAAAGAAGTAAATAGTTTAGTAGTTTAGGAATTTTTCTTAGCCCTATTTTAACCCTAGGATTGAAGCTGATAAAATATTTACTTCTTGGTACTTGATGAAATGTAAAAACAAATATAATTTGAATGAAATCATGCAAAACCTCAGGAACACAGGACATCATCTCCTTCCTTTTTAGGCCTCACTCTGTAGGCGGTGTGTGTGTATGTGGGGAGGGGGCAGAGGAGGGGGGGCGGGCAGTCTGTGCAGGTTGTGAAAATAACATTTGAGGACATTATGCCTTTCCACCATTTCATTCAACTCAAGGATGCAGGCCTTGGGATATCTATAAACTAATCTATGAGAAATAAATAATAGTGTAAGAATAGAAGAAATAGGGAAGCTAATCAAAACGTTTGAGAGTTTTTCTTGAATACATTTCTCTTTGGAATATAACTAGCTCTTCTTCTTCCCTAGTAGCAATACAGTCCTTGGATGGTCCTGTGGCAAAACTATTTGACCTATCATTGCCTCTTCTGCAGAGAACTTCCACCATCAAACAAAATTACTGCATGTTAATTTAGACTCTCATCTAGGCATGATTTTTAATTTCTAAATCCAGGATGCTAGGCTAGTGTTTCATTTGCTATAATGACTCATACACTTTCAGATGGCATCTCTGCATAATTTTGCCTTTCAATTCCTGAATGAAATTTCATCTAATAACTAGAGAAGCAAATAAAATATTGTGTTTGGTATACTCAATTTCTGTCAGGTTTCATCTCTGACTGAACCGTGAAAGATGATGCCTCGAGGCATTCTTTCATTTTCATGGTTTGGGGAATTCATGGCTATGTATTTTCCTTACAAATTTATGTCCTGATTTTAGATCCCATTTTCATTTTCTTAGGTCAAAATCAGATTACAAAATTTCTCCTGTTCCCGTTGTAAAATTTAGGAACAATTCCTGCCAATGCCAACGACAGGAAGTAATGAGCAGAGAGAAAACAGAATTTTTTTAGTTGTTTGATTTGATTATTTCTTCTTAATTAAAAAATATTTCAGCCACACAGAACAGTTCAAAGAACATTATATAAAATACAATACTTTTGTTCTACTTGCCTTAAATTTAAAAAAAATAATGAAATGAAACTTTGCAGATAAAGCTGAAATTACGCTGGGTAGTTTCACTCTTCACTCTTCCTCCATCTCCTGAGATAAGCCCAAGTTAGTATTTATCATTCCTTTGCAAGTTTTTACCCAGTAACTAAAATTTCATGTATTCATTAAATAATACATTACACTGTTCTGCATATTTTCTAGCTTTAAATAAACACTATTATACAATACATACCTTTCAATTAATCACTTTTTTCACTCAACTCAGGTTTGGAGATTGGTCCATGATGAGATACTGAATTCTAAGGTAGTTATTTTAACAGTTGTATAGTGCTTCACTGAATAAATATATCGTAATTTACTTTATCATTTCCTGCTGGTGGACATTTAGATTAAACCTTGTTGTAATAAACATTTTCTGGAGATACATTTTTGTTCACATGGGAAAAAGTATCTCAAGGAATGGCTGAATATTTTCATCTTTATGAGATTTTGCTAAATTGCTCTTTAAAAAAGCTGTAACAATTTAGCCTCCCATCACTAGATAAAAGATTTTTATTTGTCCACATCCACACCAAATATTAGTAATTTTAGACTTTAAAATTTTTTGCTGAATTGATGGATGTGAAATGATATCTCACTGAGGTTTTAACTTGTATTTTCTTAATTCCTGGTGAGGTTATGCATCTGTTTTATTTCTGTTAATCTTTTGGGTTTCCTCTTTTGTGGATGCCTTCATTTCCTTTACTATTTTTCTATTGGATTGTTTGTATTTTCTTACAGTTATTCTGGACATGAATGAGTTAGAAATATTTTCTTCCGGACTGCAGCTTTTTTTTTTTTTTATTAATTTGTTTGTGGTGTCTTTTGTTGACAGAAGTTCCTAATTTTAATCACATATATCTATCTTTTCCTTTGTTGTTGGCACCTCTTGTGTTTTGCTTAAGAAGTAGTTCCATAAAATGTCATATTTACCCATTTTTAATTAAAAAAAAAAATCACCTTTGTGTTTTAGAGCAGTTTTAGGTTCACAGCAAAATTGAGTGGAAATACCAAGAGTTCCCATATACCCCCATCCTCACACATGTCCGACATTTCCACTATCGACATCCTGCACTAGAGTGCTGCATTTATTAAGAGTGATTAACACATTGCTATTACACAAAGTCCTTAGCTTGCATTAGGCTTCACTCTTGGTGTGGTACATTCTATGTGTTTTGACAAATATATAATGACATGTATCCATCATTATACTATCATACAGAATAGCTTCACTGCCTTAAAAATACTCTGCGCTCTTCCTATTCATCCCACCCTCCACCCTAACCCTGGAAACCACTGATCTTTTTAACTGTCTCGATAGTTTTGTCTTTTCTAGAAGGTTATATAGTTAGAATTATTCAGTATGTAGCCTTTTCATATTTGTTTGTTTTACTTAGTAATATGCATTTAAGTTTCCTCCATGTCTTTTCATGACTTGATAGCTCACTTCTTTTTAGAGCTGAATAATATTCCATTATCTGGATGTACCACTGATTATCCATTCACCTCCTGAAGAACACCTTAGTTGCTTTCATTTTGGCAATTGCGAATAAATGTGAATAGAGCTGCTATAACCATCCATGTGCACATTTTTGTGTGAACATAAGTTTTCAATTCATTTGGGTAAATACCAAGGAATATGATTGCTGGATCATATGGTAAGAGAATGTTTACTTTTGTAAGAATCTGCCAAACTGTCATCTACAGTGGTTGTAGCATTTTGCATTCCCACCAGCAATGAATGAGAGTTTCTGGCTCCATAACCTCACCAGAATTTGGTGTTGTCAATGTTTTGGATTTGGGCCATTTCAATAGTTGAGTAGTGGCATGTCACTGTTGTTTTAATTTGTAATTGCCTAATGACATATGATGTTGAATATCTTTTCATATGCTTACTGCCATCTGTATATCTTCTTTTATAAGTTGTCTCTTCAGATCTTTTGCTCATTTTTTAATCAGGCTGTTTTTTTTTTTTTTATTGTTGAGTTTTCAGAGTTCTTTGTATATTTTGGATTACAGTATTTATCAAATGTCTTTTGCAAATAGTGTATCCCACTCTGGGACTCATCTTTTCATTCTCTTAGCATTACCTTTCACAAGGTATAAGTTTCTAATTTTAATGAAGACCAGTTTATCAATTCTTTCTTTCAGGGATCATGCGTTTGGTATTTTATCTAAAACGTTATCACCATACCTGAGATCATCTAGGTTTCTTCCTTTGTTATCCTCTAGGAGTTTTATAGTTTTGTGTTTTACATTTAGGACTATGATCACTTTTGAACTAATTTTTGTGAAGAGTATATGGTTTGTATCTTGAGTCTCTCTCTCTCTCTCTCTCTCTCTCTCTCTCTCTCTGTCTCTCTCTCTCTCTGTGTTTTTTTTTTTTTTTGCATATGCATGTCCAGTTACTACAGCCCCATATGTTGAAAAGACTATCTTTGCTCCATTATATTGCCTTTGTTGCTCCTTTATCAAAGATCAGTTGATTGTATGTATGTGGGTCTATTTCTGGAATCTACTCTGTTCCATTGATCTATTTGTCTATTATTTCACCAATGTCACACTGTTTCGATTGCTGTAGCCTTATAATAAGTCTTGAAGTCTGATGTTGTAAGTCCTCTAATTTTGTTTCTCTTCAATAATGAATTGGCTTTTCTAGAACTTTATAAACTTTAGGATCAATTTCTTGGCATCAGTGAAATAACTTGCTGAGGTTTTGATTTGGATTGTGTTAAATCTGTTGATCAAGTTGGATAGAATCGACAACTTGACAATATTGAATCTTTCTATTCATGAACATGAATTATCTCTGCATTTATTTAGTTCTTTTTTGATAGCTTTCATTAGAGTTTTGTAGTTTCTCTCATAAAGATCTTATACATACTGTATATATTGTAAATATTTTATTTCAGCTTTTTGAATGCTAAAGTAAATGATAATGTGTTTTTAATTTCAAATTCCATTTGTTCTTTGATAGTATTAGGAAAATGACTGAATTTTGTACATTAATCTTGTATCCTGCAACCTTGGAATAATTGCTTATTAGTTCCAGTTTTTTTGTTTGTTTCTTTTTTGAGATATATATATATATATATATATATATATATATATATATATATATATATATATATATATATATATTTCTAAATAGACTGTTAAGGCATCTACATACAAGGAAAACTTTATTTCTTCCTTCCTAATATGTATACCTTTTGTTTCCTTTTCTTGTTTTGTTACATTACCTAGGATTTCTAATACAATGTTGAAAAGCAGTAGTGAAAAGGGAAGGACACACTTGCCTTATTCCTGATTTAGCTGGAAAGCTTTAAGTTTCTCATCATTAATTATGATGTTAACTTCAGTTTTCTTGTAGATGTTCTTGGTCAAGTTGAGGAAATTCCCCTCTATTCTCAGCTTCCTGAGAATTTTATCATGGATGGGTGTTGGATATTGTTAAATGCTTTTCCTGCATCTATTGATATAATCATGTGATTTTTATTTTTTATCTTGTTGATGTGATGGATTACATTAATAGATTTTTGAATGTTGAGCCAGCCTCATATACCTATTATAAGTCCCCCTTGGTTATAGTGTATAATAATTTTATACCATTGTTGGACTTATTTTGCTAACATTTTGTTGAGGAATTATGCATCTATGTTCATGAGAGTTATCGGTCTGTACTTTTCTAAAGTGTTTGCCTGGTTTTGGTAATAGGATAATGTTGGTCTCATAGAATGAGTTTTATATATATATATATATATATATATATATATATATATATATATGTATGTATATATGTATGCATGTGTGTATATATATATATATATATATATATATATATATATATATATATATATAAATCTGTCCCTGACTCCTGGCACAGTGCTCCTAAAACCCTTGTAATTTCCTAAGTGACAAGAATACTAGGACCATCTTTTATTGTAATATTTGGTCTTTGACTCCAGCTCCTGACACATAGCTTCTAAATCCCTTTTATTTCCTGGGTGATAGGAGTATATACCTTTCCATTTATTTAGGTCTTTTAAAAAGTCTTCTGCCATATTTTGTAATATTTTTCATAAATATCTTTCCTACCTTTGTGAAAATTGTTCCTAGAGACTTTATAGTTTTTCGTGCTATTCTTTAAATTATTTTATTATCTGATTTGCTGTTACTGAATTATGAAAATGCTGGTGATTCTATATGTTATCCTGACATCCAGAAAATTCATCAAGCTTTCTTATTTTTCTAAGTTTACCTGTTTGTGCTATTCTGTTTTTGTATGTTGACAGTTATGTGGTGTCTGAGGAAAAAAAAAAATTGTCTCTCTCTTTAAGTTGTTTCCTTTATTTAATTTTTTTTGGCCTTGTTACATTGACTAAGATTTATAGAACAATGACAGCAACAAATTGTATTGTGCTGTGCCTGGTTTTATTGCATCAGATATTTTATAATTATTATGTTTCCTATGGGTTTTCTTTTTGTAGTTGTTGTTATTAGATAAATGCTTGTCTTGTTTTAGTATGCTATTCTTATAAAAATTATAAATAATTAAAAATTGTGAATTTGAGCTTTAGTTATTGCTTTTTTGTGTGTGTTTTTCTAATTTAATTATTAGTTATAAGGAGAAAGTGAATATTTCTTCTAAAGGATATTTTACAGAGCCCCAAAGTGCATAGGTATTAGAAAGAGAATAATGGTTATAACAAAGAGGATACAATCAAGAAAGCTCGTGTTGGAGAGAGTTCAAATAGATTGGTATTTCTCAAAATGCAGGATATGTACTACAGATATAGTAATTGAACCCTTTAGATGTCTCCAGACTCCGTCACTATCTGACTTGAGCCACATGAAAAACTCTGAGTGAGAACCACCCAGTCTAATCGGCCCCTAGAACCATGAGACATAAATAATGATATCATTTTATCAGTGTTCATTTTTTGAGGTAATTAGTTTTATTGTGGTTATGTGAGATATTAGCATTACAGAAAGTTCAGTGAATGGTATATAAAAGCTCTCTGTGCTATTTTTGCTACTTTCTAGAAGTATAAGGTGATTTCAAATTAAACCTTCAGGACCATGAGACATAATAATAAATGTTATTGATTGAAGTGATTTATTTCACAGCAATAGACCATCACGCTGCAAAGTTATTATCAACTGAAACTCATGGAGATGAGGGTGAAGATGGACTTATTTAAATGAGCTTTCATTTGAAATCATATTACACTTATAAAGTTGCAAAAATAGCATGAATAGCTCTTATGTACCATTAACCCAGATTCTAATGTCAACATCTTGCATAACCACAGTAAAATTAATGACATCAAAAATGAACATTTATATAATAATATTGTTAACTAACCTAGAGCCTTTGCATTTTTCTAGTTGTACAATTTATGCCATTTTTCAAGTACAAGATTCAATCTGGAATCCCACTTTGCCTTTAGTTGTATTTTGTTAGCCTTTTCAAATCTATTATAATTCCTCTGTCTTTGCTTGTCTTTTATGACCTTGACATTTTGAAGAGCATGGACCAGTTATTTTTTAGAATGTCACAATTTGGGTTTATCTGATGTTTCCTCATGATTAAATTCAAGTTATGCATTTTTGGCAAGAATATCACAGAAGTAATGTTGTAACCTTCACAGTGTGTCATATCAGGAGGCGCAGCATTAAGACATGTCTTAATTCATTGGGTCTTATGCAATTTTAACTTTTATCACTTAGTGAAGGTGGTGTCTGCCAGGTTTCTCCATTGTAAGGTTATTTTTTCACTTGTAATTGTGGGGACTAAAAAATAAATTTTCTCCCATCTTCTAAGTTAACTAATAATCAAATGAACAGATCAACAGGAGAAAATGTCCAAAATTTATTATTTGAATTCACATTTGGGGGTGCCATAAGAATGAGACTGGAAATGCATTGGGCAATTGAGGCTTATATGACATTATGGACAAAGGACAAAAGGGGCAGGGGTCTGGGATTTCAAAAGGGAAAAAAAGGCAATTCACAGGTAGCTGAAAAGAGTGGAACACACGTGGCAAACACATTTCTGTTAAGCAACCTAGATACAGTGGGACACATAGAGGGAATCTAGCTAGCAGGCCTCTGCTTGTACCCTTCCGATGTAATGCTAAGGTGAATGTGCTAAGATTCCCTTTTTGGAACAAGTCTTTCCATCTTAAATCTCTTAGGTAGGGAAAGGGGAGGGTCAAAGTTGTTTCTAAGTCTTTTGTTTCTTAATAACCACCTTAAAATCAATATCTGAAAAGGCATATTTTTGGGGTGGTGAATCTTTGGTTCCCTTCATAATTAATAAGTATCTTGTAAGGAGATATTTTGAAACTATGCAAATAACCTGTTTCTTATCGTATTTTATCTGCTAATTTTAGCATCCATCTGTGACTGTTGCCTGCAATAATTATTATTGTGGTATTTGCGTCATGATATTTTCTATTTTCATTATTCCTTCTACATTTGCAATTAAAATTGGACTGTAACAAAAGCTGTCCCTTCTCCTTCATTTATTTATTTATTCAATTATTTATTTATATCATGGTGGAATATGAATTATAATATATCATTTATTTTATTGTTCAAATTGACCTAGATGTGGCCGTTCAAATTCTTCATGTTGTTCTTCAGTGTGCTTCCATCATTTTCTAGCATTTCTTTTCTTTCTGGCACCACAAGATATTACAGGATTGTCTGGTATTTTCCCTGCTTGAGCCCTGAAATCCACCATTCCTCCAAGAACCCTGGTTCATTTTATTAGAGGAAAATATTTAGAAACTAAAATCTGGGGGCTGGGTATTCTCATTACTACTGGAACAGTATTGCTACTAGGCTCTCTCCGTGGACAGAGCTGGAAAATATACTTATGTAAGCTAACTATGCATACAGACATACCTGTGTGTCTATATCTATCTACTCATATTTATATTTAAAAAACTGATATAAATAGCTCTGATTCCAGTCAACTACAACAGAGTTCATTCCAGCCTTCTTTCTTTCTTTATTTGTAACTCAGATCTCTAGCTGTGAGAAAACTCCCTCTCATTGCCACAGTATGTTTACATATACAAATAACTTTCGATGGTTACCAAAGAGACACTCTCCTCTTATGGCCCTTTTTCCCCTACTTGTAACATCAACTTTCCTTGCGTGTCAGATCTCATAAAAGTAAGTTTGTCAGTAGAGACAAATGGAGACTCCGGTGTTGTAGAGTGATACAGTTAAATAGTGCACAGGGGATCAGCGTTGATAAGCAAGCACCAACATTTAACTAATGTTTTTAAGTAATTCCATTTTATTAGGCTAATTTCATATTGGTTTAAGAAAAGCAATCATTTGATGAATTTTGTTGAATGCAATGCTAATACCCTTTCATCAGGATTTACAATAAAAACAGCAAATTGAGACTAAATATACCCAGTGATATATATCTCATATGTCCTAAAACTGAAAACAAACAAAATTAATATTATGCATTATTTTAATTTGTAAAAGATGTAGGGCCACTCTTTCTGTGAATGATGCTGTACAAAATAGTTTTCACTGCTCTGGTTACATAGTGACAAGAATAAATGAGTATCAATTAGACATTTGTTTTTCATTTATTTTAAGCTTAAAATGTTAGCTATATCATTTGCATAATGTATGTACCTATTTTAACTAATAGCCTTATATTTTTCAGCTACTTAGTTTAGAAATGATAATTTTAGCCTTTAAAAGCATGTTTTAATTTGCAAATTTGTTACCCAATCTCTTTTCTTTATAAATAGATACCTAAATATCCATAACTTTAGAAGTAAGGTACTTCTATTATGTCCATGAAAGTCCTCATCAGTGAGTTAGGTATCTTGCATGTTTTTTTTAGGATATAGAAAACAGCAGTTGCCATGGCAAGTATGAGTTTTAGGCTCACTATTCATGTGAGGATTGTCTTAAGAAATGTCTTCAAACACAGAAAAGATGAATATTGAACAAATTATAGAAGCTTTATGCTGACTATCAAAGTATACACAAGAGAGCCTGAGACTTAAATTAGGGTAAAGAATTTACATTTAATTCTGAGAAGCTATTTTCTTATAGCCAAGGCTGTTAAATTCTCAGATATGTTCTTGAAGGCAAGGATTTAAAATTTATTCTCTCAAGGTCTTTATAAACAAATACATTTGTAATTCCAGCATAGCTTAGGTGATCTCTCACCTTAATGTAGAGACATAGACTTAACGAGCCCCCAAAGGCCCCACGTAGCTTAAGGTTCTAAGAGTGCCCTTCACACTTAGGATTACATTGGAATAGGACCAAGGACACTATCTGGTTGTACCTGTCCACAGAGATGTGATGCCTATAGAAATGATGTGAGAGAGCTCAAGTCCACACACCCACACATTAGTAAGTTTGGGACCAGAGCTTCCTCTGTTATGGTGGAATAACAATTACAGTAAGATATTTTGTGTACTGTGCTGCATAATACTTAGGATGTTTTTCAGAGCGTGGGGGGGTATATAACTCATTAACCATTATAAGAACTGTATGAACCACAGAACATATTATTACTACTATGCCTTCAGGGAAACTGAGGAACAAAGTTTAGAGTACCTGTCTAGGGTCAAGAAGCAGAGTTGGGACTTGAATGCTTCTTTTTTGACATACGCCATTACTCATTCCAGTTCCTTATGGCTTTTTGTATGAGAATATTTGGAACGTAATGAAAATACCAGACACAAATGCAGATTTCATGAGTCTGGACTCAGACAAAGATGCTCTTGTTGGGAGGAAGGAGGCATGAAGTTTCAGTGGCAGAGTTTAGATCAGCACTTCTCAAAGTGTTTCTGAAGGACACGGTTCTAGGAGATGACGGTAGGCATTACACTGTATTAGTTAGAGTTTGATTCAGGCTAACAGAAAAAGGAAAAAAAAGTAACAGTGCTGAATGCAAGATTGAAGATTCTTTCTCCCTTACTTACAGGAGTCTGGAGGTAGGCACTCTGTGGCCAGTTTGGTGGCTCCACAGTGATCAAGCTGCAAGTGTCTTGCTGCTTTCTTGTCTTTCTTGCAGTAGCGTCCTACTGGTTCCACTGCTATGGCTGTAGCCATTACTCTGCATTCGGCCCTGCCAAAGGGAGGAAGGTGGGTGGTCCAAGGAAGGAGTGCCCTCTACCTTTAAGGCTATTTCTAGGTTGTCATGCGTATCATTTCCACTTATATCTTATTGATAAGAACTTAATTGCATGGCCAGGACTAGCTGCAAAGGGAGCTGGAAATAAAACCTTTTGGCTAAGCAGTAATGTGCCTAGCTAAAACTGGAATTCTGCTGCAAAGGAAGAAGGGATAAATAGATATGGGAATTGACTGGTCCATGAATGCTACGTACACGTGTAAAAGTAGGCTCCCTTTAAAAAAAGAAATGTGGTCAAATAAGCCTCAGAAACGCTAAGTTAAATAAAATTAAAGAGATGTCTTTAACACCAGACTTCTGGAAGATGCTAATGTGTATCGTGAAAGTCTAAAAGTAAGATATACCATGTGAAGTTCCCATACTTATTTGACCATATAACTCTTACTCATGGAGCATGTTTTGGGATTAATTGTATACTTAATTGTATACCGTTAAAAATATATGTTGAGGAAATACTGCTGTAAACTGTTGAATCCAGGATAGATAATTCCTATCTGTTCCCTGCTGCCAAGCACTGACTGAACAAAGCATTGTGTTTCCTCTGATTCACTTCACTTGATTTTATTCTATGTGTAAGTCAGTGATATGGTAAAGCATACATAATGAGCATGACTGTGGAGCAATTTGAAAATATAAAGGATTATGGAAATGCCAAATAATTGACATTAAAGAGGAAATTCTTAAATTTCTGCCTAAAAAATGTTGAGCAATTTCCATGTAGATAATTCAGTGTTCTCTAACACCTCTATTAGGGAAGAGGACACTTTTGAATAACACAATAATAATAGCTACCACTGCTGAGCACACAGAGAACCTTTGGTGCTGGGCTACTCACCCTGGACTGCAGACACTGCCATGGCCTTGGACCAGACACAGCAAGTTCATCTTTAAGTTTACCCTGACAATCATGCTGTCTTTACCTCGGTCATCCATTCACTGAATCTTTTATGTGTTTATATTTACATCCCTTTCACTCTCCTGTAACTTTCAACTCCTTCGCCTTCATCATCACTTTCTGCACATGACCTGTCTCCTACCTCACTGTGCACCCAGAAGCACTCAGAGACAACCCCCACAGACGTCCCCTCATCTACCTGCCTAGCGGCCTTTGTATCTGCATACTTTTACTATTCACCTATTACGTTGAAGAACTCCACACCTCTCATTCTAATGTCAATCCTTCCCTTTGGACACTAGATTTCATCCCTCTTGCCCACTCAAAGACATTACCCTCGTGATTCTTACTTCTCTCTAGTCCATCGCCATTTTTTCCATTGCCCAGTGGCTCTTTTAATTAGCACACAAACTTGCTTTTCCCCCCATCTTAAAAAAGAGAGAGAGAAAAAGAAACCTTTCCTCTTGACTCCATATTTCTGCTCTAATTTGTAATACACTCTTTGTTGTCTCCAAGTTTTCTCTTCTGTTCACTTTTAACCTCTGCAGTCAGGCTTTTGCCCCCACCACTGCTCTGAAACTGCTGCTGTCTAGGTCCCAGTAACTGTCATGTTGCTAATCAGTGGCCAATTCTCAGGCCTCATTTTTCTTGCTCAGTTAGCAGAAGTTGGCACAGGGGGGTTGCCCTTTCTCATACACTTTCTTCATTTGGCTTCCAGGATATTGCTCGCTTCTACTTTTCTTCCTATCCCCCTAGGAATCTTTCTGATTGAAAAAAGTAGCGCGTTAGTCATTCAACATACCAAAATGGAGTCTCAATAGAAATTCTTTTGAGAATTTCTAGAAGATTTCAAAAGCAAGAATGAGTGACTCAGAGCAGATTACATGGATTCTCTGAGTTAGTTTCTTCAGGTATAATGTAGAATAGTTTGGACTGCATGGTCTTAAAGTTATCTTACACTGACTGCCCCGATTCTTGGAAAGCATTATATGATTTAAAGTGTACCAGATAAAGAGACAAAAATCAGGGTTTAAGTGTACAATCTATTCCAACCATGTTGAGTTAAAAGCTACCTCATAGCTTTTCTGAGCCTTAATCGTCTCATGTGTTACATGGGGAATAATTATGTATTTTCTTTCTTTCTGAAAAAAATTGGCTATAAATATCAAAACATGTGAAATTTTTTTGTATGAATTTACAGTAAGAATTAAGCAAGGCTATGTGATAAAAAAGGGAACAATTACTTCAAATCTTTGAATCAAAGAGGCAAATTCAAAAAACAGAAGAATATTTCACTCTACCAATTTTATTATGTGACAGTTATTCCCCTTACAGTCATCCCATCACAGAAAATGGCAGACCTACCTTGGGATAATGCGTTTCTTTTCTGTTGCTGTTACAATCCAGTCCAATCCTTTCATTTCTACTTTCAAAATCTGTCTGCAGTCCAATTACTTCGTACCACTTACACCACAACTTGCCACCATTTGTCTGATATTTGCCACCATAATCTTTCATGAGGATTGTTGAAATAGTTTCCTATTTTCTGGCTTTTGTCCTTACCTCATGTAGTTTGTTTTCTACACATCAGCCAGAGTGGTCCTGTTATGTTAATGCACATGAGAAACAATGTCACTTCTCTGCTCAAAATCTGCCATAGGCTTTCAATTTTACTCAGCGTAAAAGGCAAAATAATCACAATGGTCTGCAAGAGCACACCCCACTCTTTCCTCTCCGGACTCATCTCCTACTGACCTTTACACAGTCTGTTTCTTCTGCCAGAAACACTCTTTTCTCAAATTTCTACATGATTCATTTCCTGCCCTCTACATTGCTTGCTCAAATGTCATTTTCTCAGTAAGGCCTACCCTGGCCTCGTATATAAAATTGAAATCCATTCCACCACTGTGACTCTTTCAATTCTCTTCCCTGGCTTCTATTGTTCCATATCATAATTACCGTCTAGCATGCTACACCATATATGTATTTATTATATTTATTCTTTATTGTCTGTCTCTCTTTGTCAGGGACTTTTGTCTGTTTTTTATATTTTTTTCCCTTTGATCTATCCCAAGCACTCAAGTACATAGGTACATAGCAGATGTTCGGTATTCCTTAAGTGTTAAATGATTGCGTTCTGAGGGCAGCACTGCTAAGTGGGCATTATATCTGTTTTGCAGCTCCATAAACTGAGGTGTGCAGTGACCAGTTAAGTTCTCTATCACCACGCAGTGAGGAAACTGCACGGCTGGATTCAGGCTGCCATCTTTGCATTGTCCCATGACAGTTTCTCCTTCCATGTGGTGATTCTGATTTCCACGTCCAAAGCCAGAGGATGAGACTGGTTCAAAAGGAGGGGATTGTCAATGGGCTGAAAGTCTTTCAGAAACACGAGAAAAAGGAATATTGAGAAAAAAAGGCCATGGTTCTTTGTAACTACATGATAGTGACCGTTGCAAAAGCTATTTCAGTATCACTGGAGCCGAAGCCAGAGAGCTGGATGAGAAAGTAAATGGAAAGTAAGTAAAAGGAGAGAGTAGATAATTACCGCTCTGCAAAAATTCTGGGCATGAGAAGAGGGAGAAAAGACTTAAGTTACATGGAAAGGAAAAGCTCCTTTTTAGGATAAGTAAGATGAGAATATTCATAGGAAGTGGGAATGGAGGAAAAGACAGGTAAAAATATAGGTACAAATACACAAGTAAATAGAAAGTACTGCTTTCTAGGAAGAGCCAACTTAGTGGGTGAAATCATGCATCAACATTCATGGAGTTTCCTGGCCTGGTTGTTTTGGCTGAACTGTGGGGCCTGTGGTAATGCAGGAATTAAATCATCCCTCCACTTTACTTTTCCTTGTCCCTTGAAAGAAACTTCTTTTCCTCAGCAGCTTTTCCAATAAGTTACCATTTTCCTTAGTCCTCCTACCTCAGTTCCAAATTCCACTGTCTTCTCCCTCTTCATCAGATGACACTGCCTACTATCCTCAAGAGGAAGGAGAGACCAGCAGGTATGAGTTCTTTCAACTCATCTCTTTACTTCTGAGCTGATCTCACTTGCATCATCACTGATTTTACCTTCTTTCCTCCCATTTCAATGGAAAGGCATTCCTATTTTACCCCAAGTTCAAAATGTAAGCATAGAATCATTTTTCTTTCATTCTGGAATTCTATTCACCAAGTTCTTTATTTATACTTATAAACAAGACCTCCTATGTATAGAATATTCCCTCTAGATATCACTTTCCTGAATTTCCAATAAAAATGTAATGATTTCCTTTATAAAACCAGTATATATTCAACTTCTACTACACTGGACATTATGTTTGATATTAGGAAATCCTAAGATGATTAACTTCAGGCCTATAGATTGAGGACGATAGAAACATAAACACATGCTAAGACCATGCGTTAAATAAAACAGTGCAGGTTTTTCACAGGAGAATGGACATCTATAGGATGCTCTGTCCATAATTTATATTTGAGTGACATAGACTTCCTTTGTTCTCCTAAGCTCATTTGAATTGGGTTTCTTGGCTTAGAGACAAGGAACACTTATTAAGAGACTCAAGTTTCGAACTCAGTAGGTGACAGGGAAGGCTTCCAGAAAAGCTTTGTGGAAAAAGTAATGTGTGAAGTGAATAAGAAGTAAGTGAATAGGTGTCTGACCACTGCAGTGAACACTTGAAGCTGAAGTTGAATAATAATGAATGTCAATGATAATTTTATATATATATATATATATATATATATATATATAGTCACAGGATGCGGAGTACAGCATAAGGAATAGAGTCAGTGGAAGTGTAACAGCTATATAGGATGTCAGAGGGGTAGTAGATTGGGGGAGGGGAGTTATCACTTTGTGAGAGTTATAAATATCTAACTATTACATTGTTTTGTACACCTGAAACTAAAAAAAAACAGAAAACGAAAAAAGCAAAAACAAAAACACAAAAAGAATCAGTTTCTGGCCGGAGGAAGTGTGAGGACAAGGCTGAAGGTGGGTATGAGCATGCAGTTAGGGTAGCAGGAATAGCACCAGCAGAGGTTCTGAAGGGAGTCACAGTGTGTGTGTAGGAAAATGCTATTTGGTGTTTATGGAGAGGGAAGTACATGGCAGGAGTGACAGGTGAAAACAGGAGAAATGGCCAGGGATCAGAACATGAAGGATCTCAATAGACCATGTGAATGACTTTGGACATTGTCTTCAGGCAGTGGGGAGTCAAGCAAGGGAGTTACACACGCAAGTTTATGGCTCTGTGGAGATTGGATACGAGGAGACAAGTTTGGAAACATAACATCTTCAGTCTCGAACCTATTTTCTGACTGCCAGCTCCCCCTAAGTGTCTTATTGCTTCCATTTTTTTCTATTTTAGTAAGAGAGGATTTGTGGCTTGCTGCTGCTTAAAGATGGTGACCTTTATTCCTCCTACTCCTCAATATCTCACATCAATATTTTAAATCATATTCATGGAATTTTTTTTTTTGTAGTTAGAAGAGAACAAAACTTGAGATGACAGAAAAGGCTAAAACGAAGGAAAGTGAAACAAGAGAGAGGGAATTGTCCCCCTCCATTCCCTGAGGTTTGGACCTATCTTGAGAGAGAAAGATGTAATTAAGTGATGAACCTAAGGTAGGACGCTTTTAATACAAGACATTTGGGACCAGTAGTTGCTTAATCAAAAGGTTTTATAAAATATGGAGTAATCACCTTAAAATAAGTATACACGTTTTTAATTCTACTTTAACCTAAATAAATATACTGTAAATAAAAATGACTTGTGAATGTTTTGATATAGGACCAATATCTAATTGGCTCTAATGTCAGCTACACTGATTAGAATTCCTTTTTGTCCTTTTTTTTGGTTTTTCCTTTTCGTTAAACCTCAGTCTCAACTGGACACATTTAAGTTTCTTTAAACTGATGTGAAGTTAAATTAATTGTGAAACAATGAGTTTAGAATTCTTGTAGATGACCCATGATCTTTTACAGTTGCTTCCCGTAGGGCTCATTTGATAGTAATATTTGAAGCAAATTTCTTCGGAGGGAAGTGGGTACAGCTATAAAAGGTCAACATGAAGGATCTTTGTGGTGATGGAAATATTCTGTATCTTGACTGCTTTAACATCCATATCCTGGCTGTGATATTGTACTATAGATTTTCAAGAAGTTACCATTGGGGAGATTGCTAAAGGGTACATTGGATCTCTCTATGTTATTCCTTACAACTGCATGTGAGACTACAGTTATCTTAAAATAAAAAGTTTAATTAAAAATATTTATTGAGCACCTGTTATGTGCAAGGAACTATAGATACAGACAATGTTGTAGTAAATTAAACATAAAAATCTTTGCAGTCAGAGAGCATACCTTCTAATGAAGGAGACATTCTAGTGGGTGAGCCCACTTTTGCCCAGTGTTCTGCCTTGGCATGGAAGGCAGTGCCATTCTGGAGGCTGTAAACATGGAAGCCTTAAGATCATTCACACATCGTGTCCTTGATTTGGTCATTGACAAGGCATGTTCTTGTGGCAAATGGGGAAGTTCTTCCAAGTTTCTTTTCAGGCAGCAGATGTGTGTGAGTGAGAGCCCAAGCAAGTCCTTTCTAGAACAAGGGAGGTGAAACATGGTGACTTTAGCTGACTTATGGTTTGTGGTTACATTAAAAAAGAAAGAAAGAAAACTTTAAGGAAGAAGCTGAGGGTCTACTGCTATCAGATAGAAAACTATTGAAACAATGAACATTTGGGCTATATACGAGCATTCTGCTTTGTTTAAAAACATCGCTACCTACTTTGTCCTTTAAGCAGAGAAATCTTAATGTCTTACTTGTCCCTTTTCTCTCCCTAACACTGTATGTCTAATCTGTACACCCAGGATATCCACCCCCTTAGTTTCTCCTCTATCCATCCTTTCCTCCTTTCTATACTTCCAGTACAAATTAGATTGTGTAATCTCTTTCCTTGACTCCTCAGTAAGCATTCAGTAGTTTTATTTGTTATCCAACATCTCACCACCCTAATTGATGATTTATATTGTTTTCTGACTTATTTTTTAAAAACAAAAATCTGATCATGTCACACTCCTGCTTAATAGTAGCCCCAGGTCCAAACCCTATAGATTGACTTACAGAATACGTCTGTATCTAACCTATCATATATCTCAACTCTATTCTCAGTGCTTCCCACAGCAGGCCCTGTCCTGCTCATAGCCAGCTTCCTTATCATTTCCAAAATGCCCTCGTTGTGTTTGCATATGCTTTCCCCACCATCAGAAGTTTCTATCCTATCATTCTGCCCAAAAACCAATTCACGATTTAACATCTGCTCTAACATAACCTCTTCTCTGGAAGCTTTCCTAAAATCCTCCCATCTCAAAGCCAAACAAGGGATTCTATCTTCTACCACCATAGCATCACAGCGCTTGTCACATGGACTTGCAGTTATTTCTTGCTAAGTCTACCTGCACTGCTAGTCCTGCTACTAAACAATATAGAAAGGATTGGGACATGTTTCAGAAGGGAGATCCCATCCTATAATTATCTTTGGAAGGAATTTTCCTCTTTGAATATTTCTCTTTTTCTATTTATTCATTTCCCACCCTTGAGTGTTTGAATGTTCCAATTCCCCTTGGGAGCAAAGCAAGACCAAACCTAGCACATGCCATGCTCCCTACCTCCCAGGTGAAGGGCCTTTCTGCAGGGCCCCAGACCGTGCCTTTGTGTCAGCCAGGCCCACAATTAATCTGCTTGAAAAGATCACCACTGTCTCATCTTCCTCATTTGTTATTTCAGCTGACCTTGTACTAAGAACAGCAATAGTTATTCCAACCGTGTCCATACTTGACCTTTGATTCAGGAAAATTTATGTTAATCCAGATATCCTTGTACTATGAACCCTGTCTCAGAGATCACCAGTTTTTAAAGATTACTCATATAAAGGACACTTTGTCATTGAGCTTGAGATCTCTGTCTGTAAATTTTGTCATCTATAAAGTACTCAGTTTCTTTAAAATCGGAGAAATATATTGTGCTCTAACTTATCTACATCCTTATTGACATCCTACTGATACCCAAGTAGATGCTACGTTTCCATGCTGATGTATTCCAAACATATCAGAGCCATGCAGACCTTTATACTACTCTGCAAAATAATTATCAGAGCTTCTTGCATTTGCCAATGCTTTTGTAATGATACATGGGTAGCAGTGGATATCAAGGTCCAAAGAAGGACAGTTAGAGTGCTCTGAGACATGCTTTGTGTTTTTATTAACACCTTAACTCACCCATCGCACATTTATTTCAGGTCTCATACCATATGATTATGAATATTATTGCTGTGGCTTATGCGCTATAATCACACACACACAGAGTGATGGTACATATATATTTCTATTGTTCTCCTGAAGAGCCTCCGTATTATGCATATTATTTCACACTTAAAACAGTTAGCATCACTAAATTGAAAACAGAAGAAGCAGGGGAGGGAACAGAAGGTGACAAATGAAGAGGAGGAGGGAGAGTGGGAGGCAGTGTGTAGCAGGAAGAGGCAAGGCATATGGGAAAGCAGGGATATGTCAAATTCATAGAAAACAGCAAGCCAATCTCTGGTGACATGCATTTGTCATGTCTCTCACAGTGCTTCAACTTAAGGGGTGCTGTGAATGAGAAAGGCAACTGTCTCACAGTGGGAGAAACCCCTGTATCTATAGCCATTGATATAACATTACTGACGAATATGTATTCTCTGAAGACTGGAACACTGTGTTGCGTTCTGTTTATTTTATCCTTTCCACTTACATTTGGGAGAGAATTCCATCCTTTCTGTCCTAGGTTCCCCAAATGGCAGATCTATTTACCTGCAGTTTCTAGAAGCTGGTTATAATCACCGTGGGTAAACCCAAAATCTCTACACTTAACCAGGAGTGGAAACAGTTCAGAGAACAGATGGTCTGAGCTCCCCCAGCTGCTCACTCTTGTGGCACTTTCAGTGGACTTCATGCTTTTTAGACACCAAGACCATGCAGATGTGCACAATGGAAAGCAGAGCTTTGAGGAGACTCAGACCTGAATTGCATTTCTGGCTCTGAAATAATGTGACCTTGGGAAAACCACTTACCTTTTCCAGGTCTCTATGTCCTCAACAAGATTATTGTAAGGCCTAAATGAAATAAGGATGAACCACCTATTAATACCTGGCATTGAAAGTTCTATGAATGGAAGTTTATTTTTTCTCTATATCTGCCTTAGCTGACCACCATTTGGGAATATCAACTTAGACAGGAACAGCCTCCCAAGGAGTTGGACTTGTCCAGACATATCCACAGACTTTGGCAGCCCCTGCAAGCCATCACAACCAGCGGTGAAGGTGCCGTGGGCAAGAAGCTGTCTCAAGGGAACTGGTGGCTTCACTAAAATGATAACTTCAGGAGTAGCTGTCACAAGGAGCTATAGCAGAGAGGGAAGAAAACCAAAATGTTACCATTGAAAAAACTGTGTTGATAACTAAATATGTAGACATTTCCTGTAGGTTAAAAGAAGTAGTTGGAGGAAATGCTGAAGCCAACCTGGAGACGTAGTGTCAGGGCAGAAGAAATACTGTTTCGTGCTGCTTATTATGCGCCGGGGTTTACCCAAGGCTAAAACAATCTCAGAGATTCCTCCTGCATAACAAGATTGCTGACACAGGTCAATTTTGCCCGCCCTACTGTTTTACTCCAGCATGATTTCATGTGGATTGCTAAAGACTTAACACTGTAACAGTCTGAAAGAATACCAAAACATTTTTTTTTTCTTTTTTTTTAAAATTAAATTTATTGGGGTGACAATTGTTAGTAAAATTACATAGATTTCAGGTGTACAATTCTGTATTACATCATCTATAAATCCCATTGTGTGTTCATCACCCAGAGTCAGTTCTCCTTCCATCACCATATATTCGATCCGCCTTACCCTCATCTCCCACCCCCCCACCCCGCACCCCCCTTACCCTCTGGCAAAACATTTTCAAGCCTCCTTTAGGTTTCCGATTCCAGAAAGCATGCATCCCATAACCTCATTCAGATAATATTGCCTAAATATCAGCACTGTCTGTTGTTGTGTGGCTGGGGTCCTTAGCATTCATTAAGGCTTGGTAGCAAGCAATTCTAAACACGGTCCTACGAAGACACATCTGAATTCTATCTGAAAAAAAAACGAAATCCTGGGAAAGCAGGACTTGAGTGATGGACGAACTTTGAGTAGAGGGAAAAACAGGCAGGTCATTCTTATTTGAGACATAAACTCATGTCAGCGGGGATGATCCTGGCTTATTCAAAGTTTAAAGACCAGGTAGTGAGGTTTCAGCTGGAAGTAAAGGAGGCTGGAGGAATCACTGTCAAAAATCTCAGCACCCACAAACTTGACTTCCTCATAACTGATGCAATTAGGCAATCTGTGTTTTTGAGCTCTGAATAACTTATTTTGCATCCCAACAAATCAGAAAACAGTTGAGTGTTCAGACTATACCAGTCAGTGCTTTAACACTCACCACTTGTGTGAGAAGCACAAAGAGCCTAGATGCCATTGTGGACTCTGACACCTCTGCCTTATTTTCTGTTAATAACAAGGTCCATGAGTTACTGTAAGGGCCTCCCAGGTTGGTGATGGCATGTCTCAGAATATCCTGGTTAGAAAAAGGACACTTGACAGATTTCTGCTTTCATCTAAGAATTATTTATTTATTTTTTGTACTTGACACTACTTTGAAGGTATCAAGGAACAGCAAAAACAGCACCTTGCAAGGACACTGAGATATCAATTACTTTTAATTACTCCCCAGCTCTCCCCCTTAATTGTCTACTGTTAGCTGGGATTTATTACAGAATAATAATAGTGAGGCTTTGCATTTACATTGTCCCTTTCTTCAAGGAGTTCAAAGCGCTTTATAGATATGACTTCACTATTAATATAAAAAATCAAAATGTTGAAAAATAGTTCCACAGGTAAGGAAATGGTAAAGTAGCTATATTCCCATTTTCCAAGTGGGACATATTATAGAGATAGTTCACAGTAACACGCAAATTTGAGGGACCCTTATAATAACATTTGTCCCTTTATATTTTACATGTTTTGTTTATCATACATGGCTCTCATGTTTATTTGCTGATTTAAAAATATATTCAAAAAAATATAAGACGGAAATATCAGAAAATATTAAGTGATAATAATCCTTCCAGTAGTATAACACTCTGCCCACTCTAAAATGTAAGTAATGGATGCCCACTTTTTTATAGTATGGAAATCCTTGCACAGTGGCAAAATACTTTAAAGATGTCAGAAAGATAGAACTTGCACTTTTAGGTTCATTGGTTGGAAAATACATAATTAGCTAATCTACTATGAATTATGCTGGAATGTTTAATATTCCATCCATTTTCCCAGAGAAGTCCTCTGAGATAAGTGAGCGTAGCTTTAATTAACCTCATTCTGTAAATGCAGAGTACGATTCTCTCAGTCTACATTCAATGTACTTACGTCCCAATTGCTTCAGACCTTGTAACCCTATTGTTTTTCAGATATCTGCCTCCTAGTGTTGAGAACAACTGGTCTAAATTTTAAAGCCAGTGTTTGCAGGAACAGTTGCTCATAGACAGAATAATTGCGTTGAACTCAAAATGAAGAACATCATTCAGCATTCAAGAGCTCCTCGATAGTAGGTTAGCTACCTTTCAGGGTTAAAACTGCTTTAACATTAAAACAATGGAATTTATATGCTTCAGAGGCTTTCTTTCCCCTTATCTTGTCTGTTAGAATTAATAAGTTAGAAACATTCAGCTCAGAATGGAGGCTTGATTGCATGCCTTTTGCTGAGGAACTGAGACGTGAGGAGACTCCAGTTTGAGATACTTACAGTGAAGCACCTCTTGGACCCAAAACTGACTTGTATCGTTTCCCTCTTTCTATCCTGTTGTTTGTATTTAAACATACTCTATTACCTAAAAAGATATACTAAAAATTATAAGGTTTTATGTTCAGGCTAGAGATGGTAATGAAAACTAAGTGCTTTGTTTCTATTTTATCCTATTTGTGTAGTAAATTATGGCACACAAGATCAAAGTCATTAGAATTATCTTCTTTTAGAATTTTGTTTAGTAGTCTTCTCCTCTGGTTGTTATAAATAACCCTATAAAAGCAAGTCAAGTTTGGGAAAAAGCAATGGAATTTTCATTAAGAGGCATTAATTCTTAATTCTTTAGATTTTACCTTATATAATTGAAATTATATTACCATACACAAGAAAAATAAATTTGTGTACTATCTTTTAAGGAAATTAAGAGGTTGAAAGCAAAATTTTGTTTATTGAGTAAGAAATTATTTTGTTTATTGAGAAGGAAATCCTGAATCAGTGATTGCCTCTAAATCAGTTAAGTGATTATATTAATTACTCTTATGCCTTGGCTCTCTATTTACCGAATGAGCTTAATTATAGCTACCTTTACTTATCTCACAGGATTTTTTAGGAGAATGAGTGGAATAATAAATACACCTGTATATCTAAAGTGAGATATTCAAAATATGGATTATAACACTACACTACCCCTTTAGTACAGGAATGTACTACAGAAAGGAATTTTTTTTTTTCAAAAGTGAGGACATTTACTATAAAAGAAAGATTCTCAGATTAGGATTGTAAAGAGAGTAAGCAGATGGAGAGGGTAGGAGCAAAAACGATAAAAAGGAAGGGAGGGGATGATTCCAACAAGAAAAATAATTTAAGATCTCTGCTGTATCATTTACTTGCAGAGAATTCTGGTATGGTGTTTGGGTTTTGAGGATGACAGGGCACAGTAAACGGGCAGGAGGACCTATATCTCTGTGGCCCATGGAATTTTGAAGGGTGGAGAGTAGAGCCAACATTACTGGGATCTTGAGTGGATATGTGTAAAGGGGAAGTTATTGGCTGCTCCCATAAACTAGCTTCTGTCAATTAATTCTCCTAAGTTGTTCAGTGATGTGACAGTTCTACTCCAAACTCTGAAATGAAAGTTTTAGTCATTGTTCTCTTTTCTTTCTTCTTTATCTTCCATATCCAAGAAGTCTTTAGATGCCATCAATTTTTTTTTTCCCCACAATGACACTTCCGATTCTCTCTGCCTTTTCACTTAGTGCTGCCGCTATAGTCCTGCTGCTGTCACCTTGCACCAAGTCTTCAGGTCTCCAATCATTTCTCTTTTCTTACTCGTATACTTATAGAATATGACAAAACAATCACTCCTCTTAAAGAATTACTTGCGGGAGGCCAACTGTCTCTTCATAAATCTTTGCTGATCCCCATTTACTACTGAATGAAGTTCAGACCATTTACTCTACTTGAAATTTATAATAACAAGTGTTGGAGAAGCTGTGGGAAAAAAGGAACCCTCATACATTGTTGGTGGGAATGCAGACTGGTGCAGCCACTATGGAAGGCAGTGTGGAGGTTCCTCAAAAAATTACGAATAGAATTACCATATGACCCAGCAATTCCTCTCCTGGTTATGTATCCAAAAAGTCTGGAAACATTTATCCATAAAGATATATGTGCTCTGATGTTCATTACGGTTTTATTTACAGTGGCCAAGACATGGAAACAACCAAAGTATCCTTTGATAGATGAATGGATAAAGATGATGTGGTAGAATACTATTCCACAATGGAATACTATTCTGCTGTAAGAAAAGATGAAATAGTGCCATTTGTGACAACATGGATGGATCTTGAGATTATTATGCTAAGCAAAATAAGTCAGACAGAAAAAGTCAAGAACCATATGATTTCACTGGCATGATAAAACTGAAAGTAACGAAGCAACAAGACAAACAAACAAAAACTGATAGACATAGACAATAGTTTAGTGGCTACCAGAGGGTAAGAGGGGAGGGGTGTGGTAGATGAGAGTAAATGGGATCAAATATATGGTGATGGAAGGAGAACTGACTCTGAGTGGTGAACACAGAATGTGATATATAGATGATGTATTACAGAATTGTACACTTGAAACCTATGTAACTTTCCTAACCAATGTCACTCCAATAAACTTTAATTAAAAAAAAAAGAAATTGCCAAAAGCTTGTCTGAATCCACTTTTCTAACCTCACCATTTATACTCTAATCTGACTGACCTTGCACCATCTCCTTTAATATATTGTACTTCATCCTCACTCAGAGGATTTATTCCAGTTATTTTTCTCCACTTGGGACTTTTTCTACTCTCTAATTTCTTCTGATGCGGTCAGTCCTTCCAGATTCCCCTCAAATTCCGACACTGGTGTGCTGAAGCCTGAGTCAAGTGTGCACATCTCTTTCCAACTCTGCATTCAGTGATATCTTATTAGTAGTTTAAAATCAGCAGTGGTGGGGATATTTATACAGCAGCAATAGGCAAATATAAAAACCTGCACAGAACAAATGTTTAAACCAGCACACCACTCCTACTACCTCTAAATCTCTGATTGTTTGAACCAGCTTACTTTTTGTATTACTCTTTATGTACTAAAATAAATGCTTTAAAAATTAATCTAAGCTTCATTTTCCAACCTGGTTGTCTCCTAAAGTTCATTGACCAAGTCCCATATTTTTGTGTGTATCTTTCTCAGTCTGAAAAAAAGTACTTACTGAATGAAAACTGAGGCATTTTGTATACATCTCTTCTTGGCTTCGCTGGCTCTCAAGATTATTGTCTTTTACAAATTCAGAAATTATGTCTTATTACTTTTTTCTTTCTACACATCCCGTACTTAGTATTATCTCACTTATCATATGTATCTAAAACTTTTTATTTCAGTCACTTGTGAATGCGCATGATAAATACTAACCAAATACTGACTTCACATGACAATGAAGTCATATTAATTTTTTTTTACATTTTATTTGAAACATAACCAAATTAAGGGTATAACTTTATTTAATAATCTTAAACATTTCAAAACTGAGCCAATGTCTTTGATGTTGATTAGAATTTGTAAATGTCCCACACACATTTATATATATATATATATATATATATATATATATATATATATATATATATATAATGGGATGTCCAGTAGGTAAATAAAGGTTCTAACTAGCTAACATGTATTGAGTATCTACCATGTACAAAACACTATGCTAAGATTTTTTATATATATTTTCTCATTTAATCCCAATATCATTTCTGAGGTAAGTATCATTAATATGCTCATTTTAAAAATGAGGAAATTGGCTCTGGCATAGTTATGTGACTATACCCAATAGTACCTACTCATTAAATGATAGACGGGCTGCAAGTCATTCTGATTCCAGAATTCTCATCTTAACCACCTTAATTCCCTATAAAAATAGCTTTATAGTAGTGGGACTGTATTTCAGTTTCAATTTTGCCCTTACTAAGTTAAGAAAATTCTGAATATTAAACCAAAATTTTGGAGCCAGTCTCTTAAAAATGCTTCTTTTAACTAGTGAAATTTTATTTTTCAGCCTGCTCTACTATCTCCTATTAAAGTGAAAAAAAAAAATTGTTGCTTAAGGCATAATTTAGGAGCCTCTAAAAACAATTCTTCATGGAGGGCTTATTTTGAGCCTTAGTGCTATTCCAGGTGGTCTGGGAATTAAAAGGAGTTGGGGTAGATATGATACCTTTCCTCAAAGATCTGATAAGCTAGTTGAGAACTGTCAATTAGCACACATGAAATAATTAGAAAGCAATTAGGTGGTAATCTCTACAGTACTAACTGATAGAATTTAAGAATTAGAAGGTATTAGTAAAGGCAGAAAAACTGGTAACAACTTCAAAGATGATGTGGGAGCGGACCCGTGAAGGCTGGTTTTAGAGAGGGGCATTTGTAGGTCATTTGTACAAGTGATAGAACTTTTAAGGTTATGACTTATTTTATCCAGACCAAACAATTGCCTTGCTGGCAAAGAATGTCAAATGAAATGCAGTGGTTACATTTTAATTTTATTACGCTAGTAGGTATCCAGCTACTCATAGCATCCATTTTCCTCTCCTTGCTCCTTGATCTTTTGATGGTCTCTGGCAAATGAAAGCACTGGAACCTTTGGCTGGGAAACTGTGCTGCAGGCTTGAGAACTGCTGTTTCTGAACCAGTCACTGTCTCCCCCCCACCTTTTTTTTCAAACTCAATTTATCGTCGTGGAGTCTGTGATCTCACATTACAGAGACCGTCATTGTCTCCACAATGATGTTAGTCATTTCCCGTGTGACTCAGCCAGCGCCTGACTGCCCTTCTCCTCTTCTCCTATTTGTCTTGTTTTGCTCTGAGACAGGATTCCCAAGTTCACCCTCAGATTTGGTTAAATATAGTAAGTGCTTCTCTATTCAGCCTCTGCAGTCCTCTTTCTGCTTCTGGCACATTGCTGGGTAAACAAATGTCCTAGTCTAATTTACAGTGACAGGCTTTTGTAAAAGTGCTCTTCCCTGGAACCAACAACATAGGAGTATGTGCCCTGATCTGGAAGAGGTTAGTTTCTTGTCTAGATTCTTCTCAAATGACTTGCTTAGTCAGAGACCACCTATCTCTTTCCTTCTTGACCTCCTTGGCTGCCTGCAATCATTTCAGATCCATGGTTGCCTTTCTTCATAGCACTGTGAGAGAGTTGGAGGAAAGTATAGTAATAATCTTCTGTTCTCCTCCTCATTTATGAGCACCTCCCTTTCTTTTCTGCTGCATTTTAATTGCTCCAGTAACCTGGCCATAACCACAGCCAGCACTCTTTCCTGGGTCTCTTCTTTTTCCTTTCCGCTTTTTCCTTGGGTAATAATTGCTTATCAGACTCGTGCTGGATTTCCTCCTAAGTTCTCAATACTGAATCTGGCTCCATAATAAACCTGAGTCGATATTTTCTTAAATAAATTTCATCATAAGAGACAAGTGTTCACGTCATAGCACTCTCTTAAGATTCTTCCCTACATATGCTAGCTATATTAGATTCTTTCTGTTCCAGATGGGTCTCTCCAGTTCTAGCTCATACCAGCTAGATGTTGGGATACATTTCCTTAAATATGAAACCTGAATTGACCCTATAAGACTCATGGCAAAATATCCTTTTGCCGACTTACTTAACCTTCAAGAACACTTCTCCAGACAACCATTTGCAAAATCCCTGAGAAATGAATCACAGGAGAGTTCCAACTTTGGAAAGACTCATGTTCTCCATTTTTGTGTGGCACAGAGACAAATACAATGGGACATACTGAGCTGCATAGAGAGGGGTGTGTGTATAAGTGACTTTATTGTCCTGAGCAACCCAATTAAAAACTCTCATGTAGACTCTTTGGAGTCCATGGTGGGTAATTATACTAGAAGAATTCTTCCTTGGGTATAGCCTGGCAGGGATCTTCATGCTGAGTTTCACCCTTTATTGCCTTCTTATATTTAAAGTATAGTTAAAAGTGTGTCCTGTCTCTACCTTCATCATTTCTAAACCAACATGAGAAAATAAGCAGGAACAAAGGGACCTAATGATGACTATAAAAATACCCTTGTGTGGGTAAGGTGTAGTTAGAGTTGGTGGCTATGAGAGGTGTGCTGGTGTTTAAACATATACCTGGGATTTGTTTTAATCAGGTTTAGTAACACACATAGACACAGAAATGACTGTCATGAAGGAAGACGTGTTTATACTCACAGATCCCTAGAAATGTGAGGCACACCACGGTTGGCCACATAGGAGAAACACCAGGGCTGGTCAGAAGCAGAGGGAGTGGAAGACAGTGTGGGAAAGAGGCATCCCTTCCAGAGCTCTGGTTCCTTTTGTCGGAAAGTATTTAGAAACGGAAATCTGGGAGTTAAGTCTTCTTCTCCTTTATTTAATTTTCTTGCTTTTTTCACATTGACTAAGATTTCCAGAACAATGACAGGGAATGGGTGAGGTGGGTTAAGCAGGTTTAGGATTGGTTAGTTTAAATAACTTTAGTGGGCTCTGGGAAACAGGAGCTGTCTGAGTTATCTGGTACCTGGACCTGGGTAGCCGAAGAGTGGCTTCTAGTATAAGAGCTAGATAAAGGAGGTAGTTATGGGGCATGGGCCCTGGCTTGCATAGAAAAGACAAGGTCTCAGGCAAGTTGTTATCTTTAGGAATTAAGCAACCTTGGAAGGGGCAGTCTCTTTCAATGTCAGCAAGGCCCTAAGATGTCTAAGCATCAGAATAAAGAGACATGCTTAATATAGTTGGTAAATGTTTAAAAGAAACAACACCAAGGAAACACAACCTGATTTGTAGCACTTGACATGCTTGAGCAAGGCTGTAATGTAATGTAATCTGTTTTTAAAAACAAATTATCTGACATAACTATGCAGAAGGGCTTGGATAGGGGAGACATTAGAGTTAAGGTAATATGCAGAGGGTCATGATAGCATTCTATGTAATCACCTGGAGCTCACCTTGGTGTTGGGAAAGGATTTCATTCATGATCAAAGTTTAGGATTTTCCTCCTTCTGTGTGATGACTCACTTTTATCTGCTGTGCAAACCACTAATGCATTTACAGTTGCATTACAGTGATGAAATGTTACCTAAAATGGATTAGAGAATGGAGCATGGAAATAGAATTTTCCTTAAGAATTGGAGGAAATAAAAAAACAGCTTGCAGGTAATTTTATTTTACCAGCTATAATGTAAGAAAACAAAACAAAAGTTATATTCTGAGCTATGTTTAAACCATGAAATTTAGAGTTTTTAAAAGAGAAAAAATTAAAATGCCTCTAATCATTCATTTCATGTTTTAAAATATATTTTATAAGTGGAAATCTTAATACCTTCACAACTCATGAATACCTCTCATAGCTATTAAAAGTAAAAATAAAAAGAAAAGATAAAAGTGGTCTTTACCTAATATTGGGAGATAATTCTCCATGGATTTCTTACATTTCTGTACATCTTTTGGGTAGAGGCACTGTCTTTTTCCTGACTATCTTTTCCAGAAAATAAACTTGGAAGATAGAGATAGTGTTCCCACTGGAGCAAAGGTTGGTTAGGCTTGTAGTCTATTACAAGAATTTGTGTTTCCTGAGCTTAGGGTTCCTCTTCTGTAATGCAGACCTCTATGTTTACAGGCATCCATCTAGCCCTCTTTGTGTCAGCTTTTAAGGCTCAGAGAACCACTGCAAATGCTGACTTTCTGGCTAGTACTACTACTGTGAAAAATATATTGTCCTTCGCTTTTGATCCAGGAATCTCATGTCTTTTACCAACATTCATGAAACTGTGGCAGATTGACTTGGTAGCATGCAAGCAGGGTATAATCTCAAAACTTCCACAATTTTTGACACCTAGAGAAATGTGTGTACATTTGTACCAAGGTATATTACAAGAATATTCAGAACAGAATTGCTTGTGATAGCCACAAACTGGAAACAAACCAAATATCTGTCCACATTGGAATAGATAAATACATTTTGTACATTTATACAATGAAATTGTACGCATTGTATATATAAGTGAACAAACTAAAACTATACAGTAATATGGGTGAACTACATAAGGACACTGCTGGAAAAAAGAAGCAAGTCATAAAAATAATACATCCCAATCAAAACACACTCAGTAAACTATATTTTTAGAAACGAATACATTGGTGATAATAGTATAAAGAAAAAGAAGAGATATTATGGTAAAAGTCATGGCAGTGGTTATCCCAAGTGGGGAGAGAGGGCATACATACAAAAAGATAGTCATAGAAGACATCTATAGGGCCGTCAGCACTCTATGTCTTCATCTGGGTGGTGGATACATGGGTATTTGCTTTATATTTATTCACCATATTGTGTATTTGTGTTTATTGTACTTTTTGTGAGTATGGTACTTCACAATAAGGGTAGATAAAATTACTTCAAAAAAGATTCCTTAATCTATTATTCTTTGGATGATATAAACCAACATATCTGATCACTATGAAGAATATAAACAGGACAAAAGGAAACTTTCTATTAAAGATTAATTAAGCCTTTATAGTTATTAACCACAACGTTTTTGATGTTTTATTGAATAAAATTCCTTGAAAATGTGACTCTTATAAATATACCCGACTATTAAGATGGAAATCAAACTTTGTTTTCAGGATTATTCTTGTGTGCTTTCAATAGTGTTTGACTTTTGAGAGTCAGTACTATGAACGCATACACATAAGGAATACATCTCTTATAAGTGTTTTACAGAAGGCTATAGGGTGATACTACTTATTTTCAATACGATACTTACAAGATCATCCCATAACTGCCTTTTGTTTATCTACTGTTTGAGGAAAAAATGGTCCATTAACAAAATAGCTACTTGGAATGATTGATGCTATCTCCATGCATTATGCTTTTAAAAGAACATAAAATATATAGTCATTTGATAAAATGCATGTAGTAGTTAAGAAAATTTTCTTTTTCTAATCCCATATGTTTATTCCAGTGTATTAAATATTAATAGTTCTTTGATCTGCCAATATATGCATCTCCAATGCATCTTCTTTGCTGATTACAAAGAAGTACTCCTTTCTATTTATTAAAAGAAAATACAGGAAATGTACTCTTGTCAATCTTAAATATTTCGAAAAGAAAGAAGTTTTCCCTGATTTGTCTATAAGATTTAAGAGAGAACAATAAAAGTAATAATTATGAGACAAATTTAACTGTATAGTACATTCAGTGCTTTCTTTATATTTTAAACAGTTTAAAATTCTTTCATCTTATAGCTGCTAAAAATTATATTAGTTTCAGAGATCAGTTATAGAAGTTGTTCTGGGGATGAGGAAATGAATGCCAAGTAAAAGAAGGGACTAAAATGATGCCACAGAATTGACAGTAAGATTCAACTCCAAGAAGTCAAGATTCAAACACAAGTTCCAAGTTTTTTTCGGAAGTAAATCACAAGTTCCCATCTCCAAACCAAAGACATTGATACTTGAGGAAATTCTGCTCCCTTCCTTCCTCAGGCCCCCAACTTGTCTCCTTACATTTGTCCACTAAAGTTGAATTCACAACTCTCTAATTTCAGTCTCAGGTTCTTTCTCCAGGTAGGATATGTATAAGGAAGAAAGAAAAAGATTTTGTGAGCTCTGAGGGCTGATTTTTCATTAGCATAAATATAAACAACCAGGACAACAGAGGACTCAGCAGCAGATGGCTGATAAGAGATCCTCTTTTGTTCAGTATATTCAGAAATATAATTCATTTTTTTAAAAGATTTTATTGGGGAAGGGAAACAGGACTTTATTGAGGAATAGTGTGTACTTCCAGGACTTTTCCAAATCAAGTTGTTGTCCTTTCGATCTTAGTTGTGGAGGGCACAGCTCAGCTCCAGCTCCAGTTGCTGTTGTTAGTTGCAGGGGGCGCAGTCCACCATCCCTTGCAGAAGTCAAAGCAGCAACCTTGTGGTTGAGATGACATGCTCCAACCAACTGAGCCATGTGGCCACCCGGAAGCTGAGTGGCAGCCAGCTCATTGACTTCATTCTAGTTGTGGAGGGCCCAGTGGGAATTGAACCCACAGCCCCATTGCCCAGCACTCGCGCTCTAACCAACTGAGCCATCCCTCCACCCAGAATTAATTTTTAATACCACATATTAGCAATCTTCTAATACAGAGGTAATCTTCTTGCAGGCCTTTCCAGTAAGCACAGATGCTGCTGGAGGAATAAATAGAAGTCAGCTTGATCTAATAGAAAGTGTTTTTCCATCTTTTCCTGGGAGGGGCATTTTGGTCTGAATTTTATTGGCGTGTACTGATAAGACACTCAATAACTGTTAGCTCTACTAGGGTATGTCTGTGTGAATGGATCATAGTATAGTGGAGAAAGCACTGGACTGGAAGTCACAGAAATTGAAATCTGGCTCTTGGCTTTTTGTGAACAAATGGTGTGAGTAGAAATTGATCAACTGTCTTGGTTTCATCTTATTCATTTGTGTAAATAAACAAATGAATGAATGAATCTGATGATTTCTAAGATAGCATTAACTAGCTCTTTGTTTCTCGGACACTGCTGGTGAATGCCTGTCATTACCTTCAACTATTCAAAGTAAAAAGAGAATAAATATGTTTTTAATTGAATGATTTGAATAGAGTATATTATTTAATATCCAAAGGCCAGTTACCTGATATTCTTATTTCACACAATAATAACAGGTACAATTTATAGAGCTCTTAGTATGTTTCTGGTATTCTTTTAAGTACTTTAAAAATATCATCTCATTTCTCTTTTATGACTAATTATTATTATTACTATAATTTTGTAGATGACGGAATTCAGGCTTTGAGAGTTTGAATAACTTGACCGAGGCCCAGAAACTGTTTTGGGTTGGTATGATATGACTTCAACTCCTTTCTGTTTTACTCCAGAGGCTGCGTTCATAATCACTGCACCTGAATGGAACCTGCTAATACAGGATCAGTAGAGGGGATCACGGGGTCAAGATAGTAGGGTTTAAATTGTTTTATTGCAAAAATAATATATAGTTATATTCTTGATGTGAAAAATCAAAACGACACATGGCAAAATTTGAAATTTTCTCCTTACCTACCCTTCCACTCCCACTCTCCTCCTCAATAGCATAATCACTGTCTATACTATAGTTTGGGAGGTGGTATTAGTGACTGAAAGGAAACACAAGGGGGTTTCAGGTGATGACAATGTTTTGATTCTTGATCTGGGTGCTTGATTACCCAGATGTACTCATTTTGGGAAAATATATCAGACTATACATTTATGATTTCTATACTTTTCTGTGTGTACACAATATTTTAGTTAAAATTTTATCAAGGAAATGGCATGATGCACAAACATATGGCATTATTCGTTGTCTCAGAGCCTCCTTTTTGGAAAACTATGGGGACAACCTTGTAAAAATTGAGTTGCAGAAACAAATTTCTTTCTTTATTCCTTGAGGGTTAATGATCTGCATTATAATTTCTGGAATCCACGTTCGTTATACCATTTGTTGGGAGCCTCCTACACACTTGGCATGATCTCTGTAACGTGTTTCTCTTTGTGAAGCTGCCCACATTTTCAAAACAATACCTAATTCCAGCTGTGCTTAATTTATAATCCCAGCTGAATTCAAATGTCAAATTTTCACAGTTGTTCCCACCAGGGGGAATACCTCTTCCCCATTCATCTAGTTTTCATGAGGAAGGATTTCACTAAAGACATTTCACCTCATTCATCTACAGGAAACTGTGAGTGGCCACGTGTGGTATGTGTAGACTGGCACCTCTTACCTTTTGTCTCTTAGGCCAGCAGGCCTGCAGAGAGCACTTGTTCACAGCTGCTCTTGGCGATGGAGACAGTCACTGTTGCATCTCACCAATATCCTGTTCTCTTCTCTGGCACAAGGAAGGCAAAATTTCCTGCTGGGGTCATTTTATTAGTTGTATCCCCTGGGTTGGGATTGAACATGATATGATTCGCTTTTGTAGCAGAGCATGTGATAGCCAGAAAGATAGACTTTCCAGAGCCGTGTCTTATCTTTCTGCCATGGCAACCAGCATAGTTTGACATGGTGGTTGCTTCTTCGGTCTGGGTCCCAGAGGGGGGAGCAGAATGTAGAGCAGAGTCTCAGCTGACCTGTGATGGACATGAGCAAGCAATGGGCCTTTGTGGCTTCAAGTCACTGAGATTTTGGGATCGTTTGATACTTTAGTTCTCCTGAATTATAGCCAGGAGCTAAACTTAGTAGCTGAGGCTCTCTGCCCATGGACATAAGGAGAGTCATTCAGTGCTGCCTGATTCTCAGGTTTAGTCTTCAGAAATTCCTTTTATTTAAAGGTTATATCCTCCAATACCAATGTAATATGTAAGAACAATTTTTAAAAATGTCTCTCATTTACCTTGCTCTTTTGCCTTTTGCTAAACAGTTGTAGAACTTGTATAGGGAAGAGGAACATTGTTTGCTGGACCTCCTCCCTTATAACTCCATTATGTTACTGAAAGAGTACAAGTGATTGAGAAAGAAACTGAAGAGGTACCGTGTTTCCCCCAAAATAAGACCTAGCGGGACCATCAGCTCTAATGCGTCTTTTGGAGCAAAAATTAATATAAGACCCAGTCTTATTTTACTATAATATGAGACTGGGTCTTATGTAATATAATATCATATAAGACCGAGTCTTACATTAATTTTTGCTCCAAAAGATGCATTAGAGCTGATGGTCTGGCTAGGTCTTATTTTTTGGGAAACTGGGTAGGTAAGGATGAGATAACGCATGGTCCTGTGGGTAATGTTAAAGATTTTGTCTTTAATGTGAAGTTTGTTAGGAAGTTGCAAAGTTTTGAAGCAGACATGTGACAAGATAGGATTTGGATTTTTCAAGGAATAGTCTGATTAGTATGTAGAGAAGCATTACAGGGGAATAAAAACAGATATGGAAAGACCAGTTAAGAGGACATTGTAGGAAATTCTGACAAAAGATGATAGTTGCTCAAATGAAAAAATAGTATATGATGGTTAAAATGATGAAATACACATGTCCTTTCCTCTTATGGTCTGGCTCAATTTAGGAATACGTTTTAGAATAATTAGAGGAATGGAAGCATAACATGGCCTCAGGGAATCCACTAGGAGTATAATGATCTCTCTGTCTCTGTCTCTGTCTCTGTCTCTGTCTCTCTCTCTCTCTCTCTCTCTCTCTCTCTCTCTCTCTCACACACACACACACACACACACACACACACACACTTTTGATAAGAATAAGAATTAAATGGAAGGGATTTTGTATTACATTTCCTGGTCATAGTTTTAAGGGCACAAATACTGTATGTGCTTCACCAGTTAACTGAAATCTCTCCTGACATTTAAGCATTAACAAAGACATAATCACCTCTATGCTTCAGAGGGTTTCTGAAGCCCACCTATGTTACCTTTGGCTTCGACTCCACTTTGTAACATGACATGTCTACCCAGAGTACTGTTTTGTTACAAGGTGCCCTAACCAGTTTTCCCTGTATAACAAGGAACTCCTACACTATACAAATTACACTGATTCTCCTGTCACAAAGAAACCTATGATCACAGTAAAGGGAAAAATAGTTGTTAGAAAAGGAGACCCCTAACCACAGAGGAAGTCTGTTTTCATAAAGGGGATCCCTGACTGCTTGTTCAAGCTGGGAAGAGGTCTGTAAAGTGCCAATTAAAAGGTACCAAATGGCTTGTGGAGATGAGGTACTGCTGAGCACCCTTCCCATTTCTATGGGCTGCATAAAGGTCAGCAGTAAAGGGAGAATCTTTTTTCCCCCACAGCACATACATCTGATTCGAAGGCCACACAACCTTTTGCAGATATGAGCCTGATGAGATTTTGTGCACAAGGCCAAGATTTTCCTAGCAAGACAATTTGAGTTTACTCCAACACTCAGATGGGCAATTGATGCACTAAAGTTCTCCATCACAGAGCACAGGCACAGTGATTTAAGCCTGGACAGATTTCAAAGGAGAGTTTACCGACCTTCCATTGTGGCGATTAAAAACAATTCTCAGTGAGATATTCCTAAAACATTTACTTTTGAGCCATGTAAATTCCTAGGGGTTTCTAATGTTAACTAGATATAAAGCGTATACCAGGTAACTACATTTTATTTTTTACATAGGAAAAGTTAGAAATAATCCCATTTGACACTGGAGAGTCTGAGTCCACAAAGGGTGAATTTTGTCTTGGGGTAGCTTTTTAAATAGTAATAAAATAGTGGAAACCATTGTATGTTGAAGCTGCTCCTACTATAAGGGAGAGAGTAGAAGAGAAAAGACCCAGTTTATAAAAAAAAATGTTTTTCTTTTCTGAGGCGAGCATATGACTAACTCAAAAGTATTTCTGAATTATTAGTTTCACATTAAAAAGAAGGGAATGGGAGCTCACCCGTACTTTGCCTCTTCTAAATTATCTGACTGACCAATAGATGGTGCTCTGATGTTGATTCTGGTGGAGATGTAATGACACAGATTAAAAACCATGGCTCTTTACTGAGTTCAGGGAGGCTCATCATGACTTATTTATTCATTCATTTTACAAGTAATTACTGAGCACCCACTATGTGCTAGGACTTTATTACGTTTCCTTTTACAGAGTCAAAGATCACTGTAAGGCAAATAAAAGCTTCAATTATTTCTTCCCAGAGTAATATTATTTCATTTTATATTGCTGTGTAACAAATCACTTCAAAGCTTAATGGCATACAGTAAGGACGGTTTATTACTTCTGTTTTGTCTGTTGGCTCAGTGGTCCCTCTGCTAATTTCTTCTGGGCTCACTCACTCTGGCAGTTGCACTTTGCTGGAGGATCTCCTGGCCTAGAAGGTCTAAGATGTCCTAACTCACATGTCTGGCAGGTGGCGCTGTCCCCCAGAGCACTTATGCCTGCCTCCGCGTAGGCTAGACCTGCTTTCTTACAAGGCGGTCTCAGGGCACTGCTCCAAGTGGGTGAAGCCAGAGCTGTAAGGCCTACTGAGGCCTACCCAGTCTTGTAAGTTATAGCACGTCACTTTTCACACTTTCTATTGGTCAAAGCAAGGCCAAGATCTGCTCAGATTCAAGAGGTCTGGAAATAGAATCCAACTCTTGATAGGAAGAATGATGTATACCCGGATGGGAGGACTTGGTGGTCATGTTTTTTGATATTTAAAAAACACACAAAAAAAAAACAAGTAGGGAAATGAATACCATGTTTCCCCGAAAATAAGACGTAACCAGACCATAAGCTCTAATGCATCTTTTGGAGCAAAAATTAATATAAGACCCGGCCTTATTTTAATATAATATAAGACCGGGTCTTATCTAACATAATGTAATATAAGACTGGGTCTTATATTAATTTTTGCTCCAAAAAACTCATTAGAGCTGATGGTCTGGCTAGGTCTTATTTTTGGGGAAACACGATGGTAGAAGAGACACGCTTAGATGTGTGGTCTCCTCATAGAAACATTACTGGAGAAGACTGGACTTGAAATTTTTAAAGTAGGAAAGTGGTAACTCCTTAAGACAAAATGTCTGTTGGGCTAATGAGACCATTGTTTTGGTGGTGAGTAAAGGGTTATATGGACTTGGATTACCCATCGCATATACTGTGTGGATCCCTTCATTATTAGTCTTTTCCATTATTCCTAGCTACTTAGTTTAGCAGTTGACTAACCTTATAAGAGTCTGTTAACTCCTAACCACCACTTCCCCAGAGGGTGGGGTGGAGATAATGGAATTAGATAATAGTTGAACTACACTGGTGAGTAGTTGAACTACACTGGTGAGGCAGTGTGATGTTAATTCCAGTATTTGATAGTATTATACATAATCAGACAGTTAATCTTTCTATGACAATGTTCAATAACTACAAAAATATATTTTAGAAGTTAGAGCTTTTTTGGTAATTGTTTCATTTATTAAATACCTATTATGTGTCAAGACTTTTTACATGTGTTATTTCTAATGTTATAACATTGATGAAAAGTAAGCATCCGTTCTCGTTTTACAGATGAGTAAACTGAGGCCTAGAGAAGATGGACTAAATATTAAGTACAGAACAGAATTTGGACTTCTAGGTACCTACTCAATACCCATTCTCCCCTTCTTTTTGAGCAATGGAACTCCCGTTTTGCTTGCAATGTGCCCAGCCCAAACTACATTTCACAGGCTTTTTTGCATAGTAGATAGAAATTAACTGGCTGACAGAATGTAGTTAGTAGTTGTTTTGTAGGGCTTCTGGAAAAGTGCCTTAAGGGGCTGACTTGGTTGATACACACATTTTTGTCATTGGTCCTTCTTGCTGCTTGGAACAAGATTGATGCCTGGAGCCCCAGCAACCATAATATGTGCCAAGCACCTACCCAGACTATTAGGATGGTATAGCAAAGACCTGGAAGGAGCACAAACTACTGAGGAAGTGTGGACTTGCTTGATCAGCTCTTATGTAAAAGAAAAATAAAACTCCCATCTTGCTTAAGCCAGGGTTATTTTTCTTATGTAGTCAGCTATACTCAATCCTAACAGTTAAAGGCACCGAAACATACCACCCCCCCATTACTTTATCTTAATTCCTTATTTAAAAAAAATAAAATTTATAAAATTAGAGTTATAAAAGTAATGAAATAATAAAGCTGTCCAAGATGTCCATGCTACTTGCATCGTCAAGGCTTGTTTCTTACTCTCCAATTTCAGTGGCTCTGTGACTTCCAAAGGAACCTTATCTTGCTTCTGTCTTTGAGAATGGGAGTCCCATGCCTTTGCTTGATTTCTGTGGCAGTAAAACTTTTGTAATGAATGATCTGACCTTTAGATCCTACATCCTAAATCAGTGTGTCTTCAGATTTCAGCTGCATGAGAATCGAATGGGATATTTATAAATAAAAAAAATCAAAAGTTCAGAGCTACCATAGAGATTTTGAATCAGTTGTTCTGTGTCAGGGCCTAAGAATTTGTATTTTTAACAAATACTCAGACAGTTCTTAGGTATATGATTCACAAGATGCCCTTTGAGAAATTCTGTTAACCTTTCCCCCTAAGCAGTGCTTCATGCTACGTTATCTGACCCACCGCTGTTTGGTGTGGGGGTCGGGGTGGGGAGAGTGTATTTTGGTGTCTTCAACAGTCAAAAATTGAGTGAAGATGCACATAAAAAAACAAACATACATACAAACAAAGAAACAAACAAACAAATAAATCCCCGACCTTAAACAAGATACGGGTTTTATTTTCCTCTCACATAAGCTTGGCTATGGTATGAATAAGCAAAGATGATTCCTGAAATTTAGTAAGCTAGGTCAGGGTAACATGGCTTAATTTTTTACTTACTATAGAAAATTTCTTGCAAGTATTAAATTTGTACTAATTGGTATGGCTGGCACAAATTGTACCAGATGGATAGGTAGTTCTCCTACTTTTGCAGAGTTCCAGCTTGCCTTTCTTCTTCTTAATTATTAAAGATTGATTTTATTTTGCATAACATTCACAAGGAATTGCCAATACCTTTCCTCAAAGGACATAATTCAAACTTTAAAAGATCAAAATTTTAATAAAAGCTTGAAAAATGTTGCCAATATTTTTACAGGAGTTACCAAATGATTTCAATTTAATGCTGCATATTAAAGGCAACGATTATGAGAAAGTGAAAACTAGGCCACGCCTAGAAGGAAAATGTGCATCTATCTCCTTAGAGGCAACATAGGCCTTCTTCTGCTTTTCCAGAGGATGTGTTCCTGAAAACTGAAACAAACTGAATGTGAAAAATTAAAATAATCAGCCTATATATTTTAAGGCAGAGCTAGACATTTTATAATATCTGCAATTTTACCTGACTACTCAATTATTTATATTACTAGTATTTCATACATACTCATGTTGTTTAATTCATTCTTTTCCTTCAGCCAGTTTTAAGTAAATTGATTTTCTTTCTTTTTTTTTTTGGTAATACTACCACTACTGCTATTGCTGATACTACCAGTACTACTACTATGACTACTTTATCTCCAGCTTTCTCCTTGCTATTTAACTATTCTCTTAACATAATGTCAGTATTGCAGATATACTATCAATTTCATCTTTTAAATGATACATTTCCCTGATTCTATATAGATTGGCTGATTTCTGGGTCTGATGACAGTTGCTGTCTTGACATCTCCATTTTCCATTATCCTGAAGATGCTCTTCATTTCTCTTTCATATTGGATATTATTCTTGTAGCTTTCTGGCTTTTCTTTTCTCAGTTCATTCCTTGTGCTGGTGGAACACAATTTCTACACAGTTCTGAAAATGATTGCATGATAGGTAAACATTTTGAGGCTTGGTATGTTTAAAACTGTCTTTATATTATACCATCCCTCTTAATTGCTAGTTTGGCTGGGTCTAGAATTTCTAGGTTGAAAATTATGTCCCTTTGTAATTCCGATCACAATGCTCCACTCTCTTCTGTATTGAGAAATCCAGGGTCATTCTAATTCTTGACCATTGTATGATCTATGATTTATTGCTCTTAATATTTTAAAAATCTTTTTGTTTTCCTTAGTGATCGTAAACATCTTGTAATGTATCTTGTGGATGTAGGTCTATTTTATCTACTGTGTCAGACCTTTGGTGAAAATTTTCAAACTAGTGATTCATGCATTTTAGCTCTATGAATCTGTCTTGAATTGTTGATGTGATTATTTCCCTCCACTCTTTCCCCTCTATTTTTCTTTCTGGAGCTCCTATTATTTTGATAATAGACCTTATTAACTGACTTCTATATATTTTTTTGTGTGTGTGCTTTTGTGCTATTTTCCATCCCTTTGCCTTTTTGCTATACTTTCTGCCATGTTTTCTCAATTTCATCTTCCAGATCTTACATTGATTATATAAGAACTGCTATTATACTTTTATTTTCCAAGATCTATTTTGCTTTCCTTCTTTCCTTCCTTCCTTCCTTCCTTCCTTCCTTCCTTCCTTCCTTCCTTCCTTCCTTCCTTCCTTCTCCTTCCTTTCATCCTTCCTCCATCCCCTTCCCCCTACCTTTTCTTTTAGTAGTGTGGCATAGATAGTTAGTTATCCATTATAAATTTGTATCTCTTTCCTTAAAATAGGATTGCTGGTGGAAAGTGACTGCTCAGTCAGGGACCACATTTCTAAGATCCTCTTGTATCTTGCTAATGGAAAGTGAACAAAAATAGCATATGTTTTTCTAGGCTAAAGAGTTAGGAACTAGATGTGTTTCCTTTGACATTTCTTTCATCATTTACAGATGAATAGATAAAACTCTAAGGACCAAAGAGACGGAGAAGTCACAAATGGAGGGAGCCTGGGACCCTGAAGAACTCTGTGGAACAATGCTCATCCACCATTACTAATTGGACTTTATTAGGTAAGAAATAAATATCTGTGTTAAGACATTGAGTTTGCCAAAGTGTTTCTATTGTAGTAGTTAGAATTCCTTAATTAATGTATCATTATTAGTTTGCTTAGTTCATTCAATATCTGCTTTTATTTCTCTGAGCATATATTAATGTTATTTTAAAAATTTACCTTTCTTCTTCCAGTGTAGTATTGTTTCCTTCAAGTTGCTTTTATGAAAATTTGGTTTGACCGTTCTTTAGGGCTTGCCTCAAATATCTTTATTGGCCATTTATATTTAAGAAGAGAGCACAAAAATCTGTGTGGAAGTTGTGAGCATATGTGGGGATACATGGACCATAGGATTCAGAATAGAATGATTTGGCTAGTATGTCTCGTTGAGAAATCCTTTGTGAGAGCCTTTTTAAGTCTTTTGTCTTGGACTGGCAATATTGCCCAGAAAAATTGCTTTTGACCTCCTGCTTGGAAGGTATAATCCTCAGAGCTAGCATTCTGAGAGTGTTATATGTATGTGTGTGTGTGGGGGGGAGTGTGGGGTGGGGATGGGGTGGGAAGCTGGGGGCCTTAACATTCAGTATGGGAACTTCCATTGAATTCCCCTATTTCCATTATGGTACCTTTTCCTGAAATTCTGCCTGGTGGTCCTCTAGTAGACACAACCTGTTTTACTCTGTAGAGTGAACGTCTAGTCTGCCAGAGTGAGAGAGGAATGGTTGTTTAGCTTCACAGGATTGGTGAGAGTCCAGGAGGTCTAATTTTTTCTCAAAAATGGCTCTCAAATAGTTCTGCTGTTTTTATCATCCCCAGTTTTTCCAGAGGTACCTGGTCTACTAAATCTTGGGTCTTTGAGGATTCTAGCGTATGTATCATGTTGCTTCTCAGCTTTTCCTTCTGCTGGCTTACAATTAAGCTTTCTCAGATTTGTCAAGTAATTTACCACTCATCCAGCTGCTTTCTAGCTTCCAAAATTGTCATTTTTTTCTCTTTTCCAAATACTTTTTGTCCATGTGATTTCATGCCTTTATTTAAAAAAAAAAAAATACAGCTTACAGGGCTTTTAGAAGACAGCAGAGGCCTATAATGCATTAATTGACCATATTTACCTGGAAACAAAAAAAAATTAAATTAAATCCCACTCAATTTCATAATTTCCAAAACAGGAGGTTGTCCAGGACCTTTTTTCTTTCTCTTCTGAATTGTTTAATGACTCCAGGGGACTACTCAAAAGGGCAGATTGTGCTTACAATTGCCTCACTGAGAGAGAATTGGAAAACTGACTGATTCACGAGTGGGACTCATTTATCTGCTTCTATTGTTTCTGTAACTGGTGTACAGTGTTGCTTTTATAAATTGGTTTGGCAGAGTCTGCTGCAGCATTTATGCTTTGCTGGTCCAGATCCTCACGCAGGTTCTCTGATAGAGGTTAACCTCACTCCTTCAGCCAAGGGTGGTCCATATTTTCTCTTAGGGTTGCATCTTTTTAGTTCATATTCACATGCTCAGCTGTTGTTTCCAGAGAATGATTCGTATTGGCTAAAACGAGCAACCAACTTCAGCTACATGTTGTACCAAAACCAAGCCTCACTGAATCAGCCTGAGTCACCAATTTAGATTCCTTGTCACTAATAATAAATGCTTCTTATAGGACCCTAGAGTCTTCTCTCCTGCTGAAATTCATTCTAAGGACTGGAAGTCTGGACACTGCCTGAAAACTTCCAGTCCCGGCCACAGGGTAAAACCCAGACTTCTCCGATTAGCCACCCTATATGAGATTTGGAAGGTGAGAGAGAACCAGAAATCCATTATTACTGTGCTTGGTAGTCACAGTCAGATATGTGGCCTTCAGCTGACGTGAGATTTTGCAGGGAGCTCTGATCACTATCAGCATTTTTCTGTGGTTATTGCAAACTTTCGAATCTCTGCGATGTAATGGCAAACCCTGAATACTAGTGGCTGAATTTCCTGACCTCCATTCCTCTGGTGTGTCTGATAGTGGGGTAAGCATCTAACTCCTTGTATTAATTCTCTTTCTGCCTGAAACACTGCAGTGGCCAGATCATGACTGCTGTTGTACCCATCTTCTCCTGTTGCACATTTTTCTTATGACTTTTGAGTGCCTGTTGCCTACAGTCGGAAGAACATGGTAATTTTCAGATAGAAGCTCCTTTGGGGAGGTCTCATTTAGTGGGTTGCAATTTAAGTTCTACTGAACCAGGCACTCTGCTCCACAGGGAAATGTGAGGAAGATCCAAGAGTCAAATGTAAATTATTTGAACTGCCCTTATTCTCCAAAGGACCATAAAATATGGTTAGAGAAAAATTAGCTTTTGTAAGTACATAAGTAAATGAAAACTTTTTATATTTTATCCAGAAATCAAAGTCACATCGGTAGGCATTATATAAATAGTATAGCAAATCCATAATTCAGCAGATCCCAGCCTATCTAATTTAAATCTATTTTTGTCCACATTGTCATCCTATGGAAAAATTAGAAAACAGTTTTTGGTCTCTTTTACCCCAAGGGACTTTGATTTATTGGATTTCTCTATTTGTTATGGAAATATTCTTTCTTACATTAAATACACTAACAAATTTTTTAGTGACTCAGCCATTATTTTCAATTCTACCTATTTCTGTATCACTGGAAGTTTAGACCAACAATCTCTGAAAGAGGAGAATATACAATTCTAAGAATATAATCTGGTCACATCACGTTTCATTGAAAGATGTATAAATTCACTATATTTTCAAAGTTGTTTAAAGTTTACAGAGTGTTACTTATTTCCTGTTATTTTACTGTGACCTGTTGGTAGATTGTTAAAGGATCCTCTGATTGGTCCAAATATATTCTGATCTCAAATCATGAAAAAAAATGTAGTATAGTGGTCTCATGCAGAGGCCAGCTGTGGTTTGGAACTTGTACCACATTTCCCCTTAGAAATGTAATTTATTTTGTTTATGTAATATTTATACCCTGCATACTCCAGAAAAAGATTTGAAGAAGCTTATGAAATTAAGTATAATATGAACTAAGAACACTTTAAAATTAAAAGGATCAGAGAAATAAATGCCTTTGGGTAACAACATTTTGTTTTTTTTAAATGAGACAGGTAGATATAAATAAAAGAAAAAAAATAATATCACATAGATTCCTGTTGTAACTTTTGTGCTAGAAAAATACTAGTGTGAATTTGGTCAAGCTTCTGAGTCTCAGTATCCACATCTATGAAGTGGATATAAAGCATAACCAACCTGGCCCCTGAATGTGTTCCATGACACAGCCTTAATAGATGACTCCTTCTCCCTCAGATCTCCTTTGCATTTCCTCTAGGATCCCTGGCTCAGAGGGAAAGAGGGCAATTCTGAAAAGTGCTGCCTGCAGAGCAGCAATCTCTCTGCTCCTCTTTTTGCTGGACCAGCTGGACCAGTTGCTTGCCTCTGACTGTGCTGGTGCTGAGCTTCTCTGATGCACTGACCTCCATGCCACTCACAGAACCTCTGCTTGTGCTGCTGTCAATCTCCTTTACCCCACCGACTTTTATTAATTTTCTCTTCCACGAGCCAGTTGCTTCCACCTTCACTTGCTATTCTCAACTCTAAAGATCTTACAACCCTTTGTGACTCCTTTCTGTCACACCTTTCTGTTTCCCGGAGGACAGAACTTTTGGCAGGTGAGGGTAAGGGAAGATCAAACCTGGTCGGACCTTCACCTGGAAGTACTGGTTCCTCTGCAATCTCCACCCTGCTGCTGCATCTGGACCACTCTTAACTCACAGTGGGTTTTTCTCTGTAGTTCCAAGGGTTTTCTCTAGTCTACTACAACTTTGGGACACTTCCAGGCCTACATACAAGATTGTATCCCAATTGGCACACAAGTTCAACTTCTCTCCCACGGAACACTGGACTCCCAACCAAACGCAGGAAGGCGGCCTTGACATTGATTTCAAGGTCCACTAAGACTGATCTTCCCAGAGCACAAAGTAGACCGCGAGGGGGCAGTGTTGCTTAATATTGCATCCCAGCCTGACACTCGTGGGGAATATAGCCCCAAACCTTTTGTTGAACTCACTTGTGAAGCCTAAATAGGAGAATAGTTGCAATTACTGTTTCTTAAATGCCTTATAAGTGCCAAGTATTTTATACATTATTTAATTTAGTTCTCATGTGTCCCACATAACACTTAAGGGTTTCTCTGCCCACTGAGGTTTAAATGGCATTGCTTCAGACACCAGTGAGTGATTCCATGACTTCTCCCTACAAGTTCTGTTAATTTCTTTGTATTAAATGCTAATTTTTCTCTCTGCCTGTGGCCTCCTGAAATTGTCCATGCTGCCTCTATTTGCACAAATCAATCTAGTTTTTCCATAAGTTTCCATAGGACATCCGTTCCATTAACACCAAATCCACAGGATCCACACGAAGGGATCAAGTTGTTGCTTTTTACACCCTAGAGACTCTATTCCCCTTCACTATCACCCCCCAAAAATTAATCAAATTCCTCCCTTTCTCTCTCATAACAAATGAATGAATGTGTTTGTTGCTTGGACTTCTCTCTCACTCAAGTTACTTATTCTCAAACAATAGGAGAGATAAAAATCTGGAAGTGAAATCTTTGTGGAAGAGTTTATATGTGTGAACTCTTTGTCAAAGGAATGTTTATAATTTAGGAACTTTGAGCATATGCAAAAAAAGCTGTTATACTAATCAGAATTTCATAGGGTTGTTCTCCAGCAGTTACACGTGGAGTGAGTTAATTATGAACCGATGCCTAAAAAAGTTTAGCAAACCAAGAGAAGATATCAGAAATATCTCAAATGAATATTAATGTTTTGAAATGTCTGTGTAATTGAAATCAATTTAAATGTAAAAATAATTTGAAGAATGCTAATGAAATGGCAGAATCTCCCTCAGATAAATATGTCAAAACACATTAGAATTTTCTCTGAGGTTGTGGTAGAAACCTGCACTGGGAGCAGGCTGCAAGATACGTAGATTTGACTTCATTTTTGCCCTTCTGGCCTATTTGATTTGACTTTTCATATTTGTATCTTTAGTCAGAAGACATTTGCTTAGTCCTTGTTGATTTTTCTTGGAAGTGATACCTCTGTTTGTATTTTAGCTGAGTTTACAGTTGACTGACTTACCTAAAGGTACAGGATTTGGTTTGGGAGTCATAAATAAACTTCAATTTTGAAGTAATTAATAATTTAAAAACTATGTTGGTGGGACAAATACTTCATGATTTCACTTATATGAAGTATCTAAAATGATCGAACTTGTAGAAGTAGAGAGTGGCATGGTGATTGCCCCTGACTGGAGGAGGGAGAAGTGGGAAGGTAGGTGGATAGAGTTTCAGTTTTGCAAGATGAATAAGTTCTAGAGATCTACTTCACGGCATTGCGCCTACAGTTAGCAATGCTATATTGTGCACTTAAAAAAAAAAATGTTAAAAGGGTAGATCTCATGTTAAGTGTTCTAACCACAAAACAGAAACAACAAATAAACAAAAACAAGGGGGCACAAGGAAACTTTTGGAGGTGATAAATGTGTTTATTACCGTGATTGTGTTGATGGTTTGTGGGTGCACGCATATGTCCAAACTCATCAAGTTGTGTACATTAAATTTGTCCTGTCTTTTGTATATTAGTTATACCTCAGTAACCTGTTTAATAAAAGACATATACATGATAAAAACAATTACTAAAAATGTTTTGGTACATCTTATTAAGCCTTTACAAAATTCACGTGAAAATTCCATTTTTGCAGTTGAAGAACCGTGGTTCAGACACATGGAGTTGACCCAGGTCACTACGGTGTATAATCCTTTACAGTTGTATTGTGCTAGACCCTTTCAAAATGATGTCAGATACATTATCTCATTTGAGATAGACTTCTACATTCTCTCCAGCCAATGAATTATCAAGGTCTATTCACTCTTCATCATGTGTTTTTCCACCTGTCAAAATTTTTTATTCTTAAGACTTGGAGTATATGCAGCTTTTTCTGACTTCCAACCAGAAAGGATTTATCCCATTTCCACCTCCAGTAGCATGCAATTCTTTCAATCCCATGACCCTCACTGCACACTTTTTTCAGTGTACTATTTTCTGTCTCTGATTTATTGACACTTTTTGGTGACAAATCTGGGAAATTACTAATCTTTATATACTTTCAAAGGCTTAGCACAATGTTTTTCTTATAGTCGTTATTCAAGATACCCTTGTTAAAATAAATGCATAAGATCGGTCCCCTTTCTTTCTATTGTCTGTCATCGATCCTGTCCTTAGCCCAACTTCTAGCTACTTGTCAATGTTTTTTCTCTATGACAGTCAAAGCAGTTACATTATGCACACTTTGTACTTTAAAAACAAACAAAATAACTAAAAACAAAACAAAAAACTTCCTGTGGCTTTGCTTATATTAATTTCTTCTCTTGAGATTCTCTTTAAAGTATCCCAAGCTGCTCTGACCTAATTCATCTCTCCCTTCCTCATCCTATTGTGTTTAAAGCTTGCATCTGAATAGATGTATTTCTCTTCTATGATTTTTCATGGGCACTTAGAGGAAAAGTCAAAAATGATGTCTGCCTTCCAACCTCATTACTCAGACTAAATAAAATGACTGTATTTGTTCTTATGTTTTAAAATAGCCCCCAAGTGCCCAGCACAGGACTAGACAAATACTAGGAACCAAAAAAATTTGTTGAATTAAACTGATTCACATAATTCATTTCCAAAGTATTATCTGGAAGTCTTGTTTCAAGATTACATTATGCTCTATACATATCTTCTTTAATGTGTTTTTCTATCTCATAACATTGCAAAGCAATTTCTTGTCATGATTTAGGATATTTAACATAACAGTTTACTGACTTTGGTTTTATTTCCTGACCAGATTGGAATGCTTTGAACTATGAATTGGGTTGTAAATCTGGTATTATTAGGTTTCCTATTACAAAATTACATTATCCTCATGTTCTAAATAGGTTAGATATTTCACTATTTCTAGCTGTCTTCTGAGAGATCATGAATGTGTTTAATCTGAGAAATTTGCTTTGTATTTCCTAACAAAAATCAAGAAATAGATTGATTTTTCAATGTTTTAATATGGCATTAGTACGATAAAGTTTAGTATCAAACTTCTATATGGAAATTCAACACTCCAATATGTTTAGACATTTATAATGTTTCTGTGGTTGATGGGAAGGCACTGATATTTGTGTAATGCTCTAATTTTCCTTCTGACTTTACATATTCAGTGCTTTTCACTGTATTTGACACATAGTGGGTTTTCCCACATAGTGGGTTTTCCCACTACCAGCATTCCATAAATGAAGGTAGAATAAATACAAGATTTTATAGATGAAAGCTTTCATGTGTGAACATATTTTCTGTTTATTCTGTTGAATTCTCTGATTTATGAGTTTATAATGAATTTACAGGGAAAATAATACTCTAATATTCTCCAAGTGAGGGCCATGGAACATTAGTTTTATTAAAAGTTGAGAAATGTTACTGAGAAAAAAATGGAAATGTCCATGGAAAATAGTATGAGAATTCTCAAGTTAAACAAAATTAAACTTTTTTTTTTCTTTTTTACTGCAGGGCTTCCCATGACTTTTATAAGCTAACTTGTTTAAGAACTCTCCATCATAGTATGAAGTATTACCCAAATTTACCTAATTCCAGTGTTATCAGGGTTTTTGGTTTTAAGTTATAGACACGTAACTCAAAATAGCTTGACTTAAAAATGGAATTGATCTGCTTATGTCACTGAAATGTCCAAGAGCTGATTGCCGTTAGGCATAGATGGGTCACTGGGAATCTACCTCTTGATCTGCTTTCCTCCAAGGTGAGTTTTCATATTATCAAATAGACTCTCCCAGTGAGGAGACAAGGATGGCTGGTGCATCTTTAGTCATACATTCTCCTACATTAGCAACCACAACTCAAAGATAGCTCTTACCTAATAGTTCCAGAAAAATTCCACTTGTGTATAATAAGCTCTTCCAAAGAAGAATCTTGTCTGTTTTGCTTCCAAATATATTTGCAGTTGCTAGAACAGTTCCTGTTTTGGAATTCGTTCTCACTGGAGTGTCATTTACTTGGCTTGAGCCACATTCCTGAATCAACTATTGTGAACAGGAGGGTGGAATCCCCAGGCTGGACCATGTTTCTCCTTCTGAAGTTCAGGAGAAAAGAGAGAGGGGAGGAGAGGAGATGAGAGGAAGGGAGGGAGGATCCAATAAAGAAATCTGTGCTAATACGTTAATGGAAAGATTTTTCTCTCATTACTTTACCAGTGTTCTTCTGGATATCTAGATCATGCATATATGCTACATCTTAGTGTCAGGCCTGGAGTTTGATATTATCCTACTTACAAGCTAATACTTTATCCTGTTGTTGTTTCATGGACGCTGGCAGAAGAAGAAACTCTTTTGTCAGAGACAAAAGACTTTATTACTCATGGTACACCAGGCAGTATGAGCATCAGTATGTTTGTATCAATTTCTCTTGTTCCGAGTCCCATGTGATATGGAGGAAATGGATGCCTCACATGCAGGGGGTTTGCATCACACCTGAGGAACAACAACTTGGGGAACTCATTACTTTTACAGCAAGCAGTAAGCAAGCCTGTCCTTTGGGTAAATATGTTACTTTATCTCTCAATGTCACTCAATGCAAATACAACCCCGATAAAAGGCCCTGTGTAGACTACTCATGGCCTGCCATTCCCGGCACACCCAGTAAATGTGTAGAAACATGAGAAATACATGAAGGACTGTCTCTCAATGCCTACCTTGAAAATATTACTTTAATCCCATTTCAGGCCAGTGAGAAGGTGAACAGAAAGTTTTGGTGTTGGCAGGGTTTTGTAGCATTTTGGAATTTCTGTAGCAATTGCCTCCCCTGTGGAGCTATGCTCATACCAGGAGCATAAACTCAAATTCAGGAAAAGTGTGCATATGCTTTGGGGACACCGGGGCTTATGGGAAAAGGAGGCTATATCTTTACCTTTTTCAATTGCAGAACATGATTTCTTTGCTATGAAAAGAGGATAAATAAGATTATTTGAGTTTTCAGGGAGAACACTTAGAGATGCTTCCTTTTAATACACTTGATTTTCAATTATTAAGCAGTCGCTCAGCATGCCCTATGAAGAGTCTTCATGTGAATGAAGAGCCCAAAGGTTTTCAGTGTGCCTTGTTCTACAGCTGGCCTCTGTGGTTGTTTGGCAGTTTATCAAAAGCCACATTAATCCCCATAAATAGTGCTTGATTGTCAAAAGACAGCCCCTTTGTACCAGCCTTACAGATTGAACCACGCTTATTATTTTTCTTGACTTCTTGTACACAGGCTGCATGATTACCAAGTGATCATGTGTAAACAAGAGGCTGTTTTGTGCTGATAAATGGATTCCCACTGTTGCACAAGCTCCTAGGAGTCTGCATTAAAAACAAGTTGAGATGCAGAACAGAACACAGCATTTATTTTAACAGCAGGTGCTTATCATTGGTGACATTACCTGATATGGCTGATAATCTAAAGCATTGTAACTTTGGAACAAATTTTGTTCATAAAGACAGACGAAGAGATAAACCATGGCAACTAATAGAAATTGTGAGCAATGCTTTGACTAGAATAATTTTATCTATATTCATCATCCAACTAGCTCTCTCCTCCCACTGAAATGAGACAAGGTATATTCACAACTCCCATTAATGCTAATAGCAGAATTCAGAAGCAAATCCCTTGTTCCTCTGTATTAGAGGATAGCTGCCCCGTCTTGTTATAGGATGCTGTAAAACTGTGTCAGTCTGAGCAAATCGGTGGGAATTTCGAATACAAGGAATTTGAAATTAATCTTTTTGAAATGGTGGCCAATACAGTTGTTGATCATAACTGCTACCGGCTAAAAAACAATTATATTTCTCCTTGGAGTGTTGAGTCTGGTACATTGGAATTAAGCCTTCGGTCTTCTTGGGCCAGGTTATCTGCTTGCACCCGTTTCTACTTCTGGCACCAGCCTGTCAGTTTACACCTGGGTGAACTAAGAATGAAGGCTGTGGGTAAGGCGTGCTGGCAAGGGATGCACTGTTTTATGATAGAATGCATCTGTGAGACATAAAAAAATAAATTTAGTTATATCTCTACTTTGTGAAGTTGAGCAAGTACCTGCTTCCCATTTTCATCATTTATAGTAACTCTTCTAATATTTCACTCACAGTGTTTATCCTGAAGATTAAATGAGATAATGCAGTTACAAAAATAAGGAGTAAAAATAAGGAGCTTGTAGGGGCTGGTACTTGATTTTACTGAGACGCTATTGCTAGGAAGACACTGAACCTCCAGAACCCTGATGTCTGCTAGGCCCAGCTTGCCTGAGGAAGAAGAAAATTACCCTTCATGATAAAGGAGAGAAGGCTTTGGCATTTCCCCAAAGGATTCGAGAGGGTTCAGGGAGAGGAAAGAAAACCCAGGGTGGTAGATAAATGATAAAAGATGAGGCCCTCAGATGACAGAAGTTTGGAGGAAGGGAGTGGCTGAAGGAGGTTAGCATGTGATGTACAGGGGTGTATCTGACATGTGGCCCTATCATCTGTCCCTGTGACATCTTCAATCAAATCTACACTGTTCAGTAAAACAGTTGCATAAGTGAATTGTTTTGAGTGTTGCGTATGGCAACTGGGTTGGCTTAAGAGGATACAAATTCCCATTGTTAATGTTGAAGTTTCAGCTGAGGCACCCAGAGATACAAGAGACAGGATATTCCTAATGAGAAGCCAGACCAAAATGCAGATTTTCAAAGAAAATGATAATATGCAGGAAGGCTCTAAACTTGTAAAAAGGACGGGAAAAGAAAAAGTGGAGCAAAGAAAGAGGACATGGTGTGGAAGTGATTCTTTTGGTGGAGAGGATCTTTTAGGAGAAAGTTGTGCTTTGAGCCCTGCTGTGGGGACAGAGCCAGGAGAGTGTTTTCAGGGCTCTCGGCCTCACGTGGAGGGGTGCTGGCTTGGGTGGAAGATGGTCGTCGGCTGTGGCTAGTTGGCCGTCGGTTGTTGCAGGTTGGCCACTGGCCACTGATGTGGCTGCCGTGGCTGGGCTGGCAGGTGCGGAGCGTGGATTGCGGATTGCAGAGAGGTGGATTGTGGTTGGCGGGTGGGGTTGGTTGGCAGAGAGGCGGGCGGTGGGTTGTGGAGCGTGTGGCTCCTGCTTCCTGTGTCTCCGGCCCAGCTGCCAGCGAGACTGTAGTGGTATGACTCCCCTTTCTATGGCTCAGTGGGTGTTCCTTTTTGGCCTCGCCATGTCCTGCGTTCTTGTGTGGGGAGCGGGACAAGGGACCCTGCATGTGGGGAGCGGGACAAGGGACCCGGCATGACACCCTGCATAACACCTGCCCCATCACCCCTAAGGGAACATGGGGCTGGAGGCTATCACTTCACTTTAAGGCCTGGCGAGGAAGAGGCTCAAAGGGCCTGACAGGTTCTCTACAGTTAGGGTATACATGGTATGTGGCCTACAGCAGTGTAGAGAGAGTGCGCTCACAGAGAAATGCATTTGGGAAGTTATAACATCCTTATTGGCATGGGGGGTAAGGAATGTGTGAGAATTTTCCATGACTCAAGTCTGGAGAGAAAGAGTTGGCCTGGGACTGTTTTAAAAGCTGCCCCAAAGAACAGGGAAGGTGAGCAGTTCTCATGGTGAGAGCAGTTCTCATGGTGAGAGTTAATGAGTTGAGTGGATTGAACTGCCAGAGAATCAGGGGCTCAGAGAATAGCCACCAATCAAAGAAGAGGTGTCACCCTACTCATAGGAACTTTGGTCAGATAGTTTCAGGGTGGGGGACTCCAAACGACCCTCAAAAGTACCATGGAAACAGTCATCTTTCCACATCCACCAGACCTACGGTGCATGATGCCAGCCTGGGACAGCAACAGAGAGCAGCCAATTAAGTACTTTCTAATCTTATTTTCCTTAACTTTTGTCTTCCTCATATGTTGCCCTGCCCCAGCTTGTAGGGTATTCACTTACAGTTTGAATGTGGGGAGGAGATGAATGGAGGGGGAGCGATTCTCTTTGCAGGAGGCAGACAGCTCACAAGTGGACCAGACTTGAATGAGGGAACACTGCAGAGCTCTTATCTGGAATGGGATTAATATCTTGGCTTGGATAATTTTAAGATCTGTATTGAGACGGTGTTTGTGATTTAAACTGAAGGTAGGATTATGTATGATCTTAGAATAGGCAGAAAAGTCCTGGGGCCTGCAGTGGGTCTCAAAGCCTGATTCCTGGACCAGCAGCATCAGCATCACCTGCAAACACATTAGAAATGCAAATTCTCAGGCTCCACCCCAGACCTCCCAGATCAGAAACTCCGGGGGTGGGGCCCAGCCTGTCCTGCAGGTGACTGTGATGTACACTAAAGGTTGAGAACCACTAAGCTGGAACAGGGATGGAATTGCCGACTTGCTGCTAATGGTAAGACATAAGAGAAGCGTGGAGAAATGCAACACAGACATACCTCGTTGTATTTGCTTCACTGAGCTTCGCAAATGTGCTTCTTACATATTGAAGGTAAGACCCCCCCACCCTCACCAGCAAAAAGATTACAACTCACTTTATTGTGATACTTTATTGCAGTGATCTGGAACCAAACCTGCAATATCTCCAAGATATGCCTGTATCCACTTCATGATATAACCATTTGGTGGTTCTATGAGGAAATGAAACAATAATTTTTTCATGATAAATTTTCATGGCTGTCAGACCTTTCTTCCTGCCAGGATGTCTGTTTGAACTTCCAGGGTGGCAAACAGCCAAGTTGGGGTGGTCTGATAACGGGATCAGCTTGGCAGGATGCATAGCTTTGCTGAAACTGGGGCCACAAAGTTGAGAAGAAGCCTCCCGATACCTGCTTTGCCCATTACATGATGGTTCCCTTAAACTACTGTGTACCATTTAGGCAGAAGCAGGATAACCACAAGCAGTATCCTAGTTTGGCAAAGACATCCTACTAAGGTATTATCTCTATATTGTACGTGGAGAAAAATTTAAGAAAAAAAAAATTAAGAATAGAACCTAATACTGTTCTAAATTGAAAAAAGTGAGGACTAGCTGTTAGTGAATATGTAAGTGAAGAACAGATTTTCAAGCCCTAACATTGTGCCAACCCCATGTCATTTGTTAAATAAAAATATGCGGGGCCGCACAGAGGTGTTACCAGGTGACATGAATTATAATAGTTGTAGAAATGTGAAAAGCAAAACCAAATAATCCCAAACCCTTAAAAAATTAGGTCTAGTGCAATATTATAATAGTTTAGAAATAAGTGTAAATTCAGAGGTAAGGTTACTCAGGAAAATAAAGATTCAAAATCAATAGTAGTTTTTTTTTAATTTATTGGGGTGACAATTGCTAGTAAAATTATATAGATTTCAGGTGTACAATTCTGTATTACATCATCTATAAATCCCATTGTGTGTTCACCACCCAGAGTCAGTTCTTCCATCACCATATATTTGATCCCCCTTACCCTCATCTCCCACCCCCACCCCGCTTACCTTCTGGTAACCACTAAACTATTGTCTGTGTCTATGAGTTTTTGTTTCTCATTTGTTTGTCTTGTTCTTTTGTTGTTTATGGTTTATATACCACAGTGAAATCATATGGTTCTCTGCTTTTTCTGTCTGACTTATTTCGCTCAGCATTACACTCTCAAGATCCATCCATGTTGTCACAAATGTTCCTATATCATCTTTTCTTACTGCCAAATAGTATTCCACTGTGTATATATAATACAACTTCTTTATCCATTCATCTATCGAAGGACATTTTGGTTGTTTCCATGTCTTGGCCACCGTAAACAAAGCTGCAGTGAACATTGGAGCACACGTGTCTTTATGGATAAATGTTTTCAGGAGAGGGATTGCTGGGTCATATAGTAATTCTATTCGTAATTTTTTGAGGAACCTCCACACTGCCTTCCATAACGGCTGCACCAGTCTGCATTCCCACCAACAGTGTATGAGGGTTCCTTTTTCTCCACAGCCTCTCCAACACTTGTACTGTTTGTCTTGCTGATGATAGCCATTCTGACAGGGGTGAGGTGATATCTCACTGTGGTTTTTATTTGCATTTCTCTGATGATTAATGATGTTGAGCATTTTTTCATATGTCTATTTGCCATTTGTATGTCTTCTTTGGAGAAATGTCTCTTCAGGTCCTCTGCCCATTTGTTGAGTTTCATGAGTTCCTTGTATATTTTGGATATTAGCCCCTTATCGGAGGCACTGTTTGCAAAAATCTTCTCCCATTCAGTAGGTTGCCTCTTTATTTTGTCGATGGTTTCTTTTGCTGTGCAGAAGCTTTTAAGTTTCACATAGTCCCATTCATTTATTTTAGCTTTTACTTGCATTGCCATTGGAGTCAAATTCATAAAATGCTCTTTGAACCCAAGGTCCATAAGTTTAGTACCTATGTTTTCTTCTATGCAGTTTATTGTGTCAGGTCTTATGCTTAAGTCTTTGATCCATTTTGAGTTATTTCGTTACATGGTGACAGACAGCAGTCCAGTTTCATTCTTTTGCACGTGGTTGTCCAATTCTCCCAGCACCATTTATTGAAGAGGCTGTCTTTTCTCCATTGTATGTTTTTAGCTTCTTTGTCAAAAATTATCTGTCTATATTTATGTGGTTTTATTTCTGGGTTCTCAATTCTATTCCATTGGTCTATGTGTCTGTTTTTCTGCCAATACCATGCTGTTTTGATTGTTGTAGCCCTGTTGTACAAGTTAAAGGCAGGGAGTGTGATACTTCCAGTATTGTTCCTTTTTCTTAAGATTGCTTTGGCTATTCGGGGTCTTTCGTGGTTCCAAACAAATCTGATGATTTTTTGTTCTATTTCTTTTAAAAATGCCATTGGGATTTTGATGGGGATTGCATTAAATCTGTATATTGCTTTGGGTTATATGGCCATTTTAACTATGTTGATTCTTCCAATCCATGAGCACGGAATGTCTTTCCATTTCTTTGTCTCTTTTTCAATTTCTTTCAAAAATGTCTTATAGTTTTCAGCATGTAGGTCCTTCACATCCTTGGTTAAGTTTATTCTTAGGTATTTTATTCTTTTTGCTGTAATTGCAGAAAGAATTGTTTTTTTGTATTTCTTATCCTGAGATTTCATTGTTAGTATATAGAAATGCAATGGACTTTTGTACATTGATTTTGTAGCCAGCAACTTTACTGTATTCGTGGATTGTTTCTAATAGCTTTTTGGTGGAGTCTTTAGGGTTTTCTATATATAGCATCATGTCATCTGAAAGAGTGATAATTTAACTTCTTCATTCCCAATTTGGATGCCTTTTATTTCTTTCTCTTGCCTGATTGCTCTGGCAAGGACTTCCAACACTATGTTGAAGAGCAGAGGTGATAGGGCACAGCCCTGTTGTGTTCCTGAACGTAGAGCAAAGGGCTTCAGTTTTTCACCATTAATTATGAGATTAGCTGAGGGCTTGCCATATATGGCCTTTATCATGTTAAGGTATTTTCCTTCTATATCTGTTTTATTAAGAGTTTTAATGATAAATGGATGTTGTATCTTGTCAAATGCTTTTTCTGCATCAATTGATATAATCATATGATTTTTGTCCTTTATTTTGTTTATGTGATGTATCACATTGATGGATTTGCGGATGTTGAACCATCCTTGTGCCCCCGGGGATGAACCCCACTTGGTCATGATGAATAATCTTTTTAATGCATTGTTGTATTCGATTTGCTAGAATTTTGTTTAGGATTTTTGCATCTGTATTCATCAGAGATGTTGGTCTGTAGTTTTCTTTTTTTGTGTTGTCCTTACCAGGTTTCGGTATCAGGGTAATATTGGCCTCATAAAATGAGTTAGGGAGTACTGTCTCTTCTTCAATTTTTTGGAAGAGTTTGAGCAGGATTGGTATTAGATCCTCTTTGAAGGTTTGGTAGAATTCACTAGTGAAGCCATCTGGTCCCGGACTTTTGCTTTTGGGAAGGTTTTGGATGACTGATTCAATTTTGTTACTGGTGATCGGTCTGTTTAGATTTTCCAGTTCTTCATGGTTCATCCTCGGAAGGCAATATGTTTTTAAGAACTTGTCCATTTCTTCTAGGTTATTGAATTTGGTGGCATATAGTCCATCATAGTATTCTTGGATGATCCTTTGTATGTCTGTGGTGTCCATGATAACTTCCCCTTTTTCATTTCTGATTTTGTTAATTAGTGTCTTCTCTCTTTTTATCTTAGTGAGTCTAGCCAAGGGTTTGTCAATTTTGTTAATCTTTTCAAAGAACCAGCTCTTTGTCACATTATTTTTTTCTATTGTCTTTTTGTTCTCTATTTCATTTAGTTCTGCTCTGATTTTTGTTATTTCCTTTCTTCTGCTGACCTTGGGTTTCATTTGTTCTTCTTTTTCTAGTTCTTTAAGGTGTAACATGAGGATATTTATTTGGGATTTCTCTTGTTTCTTGAGATAGGCTTGTAATGATATAAACTTCCCTCTTAAAACTGCTTTCGCTGCATTCCAAAAATTTTGGTAGGATGTATTTTCATTGTCATTTGTTTCTATGCATCTTTTGATCTCTCCTCTAGTTTCTTCTTTGACCCAGTCATTCTTTAAAAGTATGTTGTTTAATCTCCATGTATTTGTGTTTTTTCCCGCTTTCTTTTTGTAGTTGATATCCAATTTCAAAGCCTTGTGATCAGAGAATATGCTTGGTATGATTTCAATCTTTTTAAATTTGCTGAGGCTGATTTTATGTCCCAATATATAGTCTATCCTTGAAAATGTTCCATGTACACTAGAAAAGAATGTATAGTCTGAGGTTTTAGGATGAAGTGCTCTATATATGTCAATTATGTGCATTTCATCTAATGTGTCATTTAGGGCTGCTATTTCGTTATTTATATTCTGTTTGGATGATCTATCCCTCGCTGTCAATGATGTATTTAAGTCCCCTAGTATAATTGTGTTTTGGTCAATTTCTCCCTTTAGTTCTGTTAGTAGTTGCTTGGTGTATTTCGGTGCTCCCTGATTGGGGGCATAAATATTGATGACTGTTATGTCTTCTTGTTGTATAGTCCCCTTTACCATTATGAAATGTCCATCTTTGTCTCTTGTTATCTTTTTCACCCTGAAGTCTGTTTCATCTGATATCATTATGGCTACACCTGATTTTCTCTGTGTACCATTTGCTTGGAATGTCAATTTCCACCCTTTCACTTTGAGTCTATGCTTGTCCTTGTAGCTGAGATGTGTCTCTTGGAGACAGCATATGGTTGGGTTTAGTTTTTTGATCCAATCTGCTACTCTGTGCCTTTTTATTGGTGAGTTCAGTCCATTTACATTTAGGGTGATTATTGATATGTTAGGATTTCCTGTCATTCTATCTTTAGTTTTCTGGTCAGGCTGTGTCTCCATTGTTTCTTTGCCTTTTTGTTGTTGTCTATTATTTCTGTGTGGTGGTATTCTATGATGTTTCCCTCTGTTTTTTTCTTTTATTACAGTATATATTTCAGTTCTGGATTTTTTTTTGAGTGGTTACCCTTAAGTTTATGTAAAAGAAAGTTTGCTATTTAGAGTATTCCATTTTCTTCAGCACGCTTACTTTCTCCATTCCCATGTTCTGGTTCAGGTCTTTACTCTCCCCCTTTTTATGTTTTGGTTGCCACAAATTGTCCTTGTTGATGGTGGTTGAATAGCCTCCTTTAGTATTTCTTGTAGTGCAGGTCATGTATTAGAAAATTCCCTCAGCTTCTGTATGTCTGGAAAGGTCTTTATTCCTCCTTCATATCTAAAGGATATCTTTGCTGGATATGTTATTCTTGGCTCATAATTTATCTCTTTCAATAGTTTGAATATTTGGTTCCACTCCCTCCTGGATTGTAGAGTTTCTGCTGAAAAATCTGATGATAATCTAATAGGCTTTCCTTTGTAGGTTACCGTCTTCTTTTCCCTGGCTGCCTTGAGGATTCTTTTTTTGTTGTTGATTTTAGACAGCTTCAATACAATGTGCCTTGTAGAAGGCTTGTTGGGATTGAGGTAACTAGGTGTTCTATTTGCTTCTTGGATTCGAGGGTCCAGTTCTGTCCACAAGTTTGGGAAGTTCTCATCAGCAATTTGTTTGAATATATTCTCAGTTCCCTTCTGTCTTTCTCCTCCCTCTGATATGCCCATTATTCTTATATTGCAGTTTCTGATGGAGTCAGAAACTTCTTGTAGAGTTGTTTCATTTCTTTTAAGTCTCAAGTCTCTTTCTTCTTCCATCTGTGTCATTTCCAGGTTTCTATCTTCAATGTCACCGATTCTTTCCTCCATCTGGTCAACTCTACTACTTAAGCTGGTTATTTCATTCTAAATTTCTTCTATTGAGTTCTTAATCTCCAGAAATTCTATTTGGTTCTTTTTTAAAATTTCAGTCTTTTTCATAAAATGCTCATGTTGTTCTTTGATTGTGTTTGTGAGTTCATTAAACTGCCTTTCTGTGTTTACTTGCATCTCGTTGAGTTTTTTAAGAACTGCAGTCTTGAATTCTCTGTCATTTAAGTCACATATTTCCATGTCTTTAAGTTCCTTTTCTAGAGACTTTTCACTTTCTTCCTGAGTTGTCTTGTTGCCTTGGTTATTCATGGCAATTGCAGATTTATTATTTCTCTTTCTAGACATCTACTGGAGTGGCTTCTGCAACAGGTTGATAGGAAGAGGTCTTTCTTTTGTTTTCCAGTACTTGTTGGTAGTGTGTTTTATTTTCTCTCTGACTGCAGGCTTTTTTTTCTCTCTCACACGGTAGTGCTATGTTCTCTCTACACTATTCCAGTTTCTCACACAATGGGGGGATTCCCTGGGGGACAGGCTTATCCTCTGTTAATAGTTCGCCTGGGTCACAGGGCACAGTGTCCTTTGGGTATGCAGAGAGCTTTTGAAGTTCCAAAACTCTTCCTGCACCAGATTCAGAGCCCATATGTTTCAGCAGTTCTGTTTACTCCTGCAGGGATCCACCCAGATAGGTGGGGTCAGGGGCGGGGTCAGTTGTGAGAGGTGGCCCAGAGCAATGGCTGTGATCACCACCACAGCCGGTCCTGCTTCCACAGCTCCCTCCCCTTTGGCGGAACTAGTTGGGCTGCGAATCTGTGTCTGTGGTCCACAGTTCTCAGAACAGGAAATATTCTGTTCTTTTGATCTGACACTGATACTGTTCCGCTTCTAGCACTGGACAGGTGTGGGTGGGGTGAGCTCTGGGAGGGTAGGGAGGGGGCGGCTAGTCTCAGTGCCTAAAGCTTCCGTTCTCTGCTTGGCAGTGAGGGCTTAAACCACTGTTTTCAGCTTTATTCCCTCCGTCTTTTCTCTGAGGTCTCTCCCGTGAGCATTGGGTTCAGCTGTGTTATATGCTGTCCCCTCAGCCCTGTGGGCCATAAGCGGAGCTCTAGCAGTCTGAGTTCTTCCCTCTCCCGTAGCTGTGGTAGTTCTGGGATGCAGCGAGCTCGGAGCACTGAGCTAGGTCTGCGTCCTGTGCCCGTGCGGCTCCGTCTCCGCACTTATTCCTTTCCTCCTCCACCCCCCTCGATTCGCCCACCTTTAGGTGAATTCAGTAGTGTGCCTCTTCGTCTTGCCTGTCTGCTGTGCAGGGAGTCCTTTGTGGAGTTATTGTTGTTTGATTAGTTGTAAATTCCAGGGGAGCTTTACAGAGGCTCACCTCATGCCGCCATTTTGATGACGTCTCCCCCCAAATCAATAGTATTTTTAAGAATATTTTATTTAAAGGATATTTTAAATATAAACAATGAGACAAATAATTATAATGAAGTTTCACATAGTGTTCATATGTTCTCTTTTAGTATATCATAGTACAGTAATAACCACGAGGTTAATTGAACTGCTTCAAAATTTCTTTAAAGACTTGATTTTTAATTTTAACAGGTTTACTTTACTCCTAATATAGATTTTTTCCCCCAGAGGAACACTTTTTTTATTGCCCCAGTGGATCCAAATATAATTTGCATGTGTCTGTGTGTGTCTGGGTGCGTGGGGGAAGGGGCTTGAGGAAGGGATATCACTAATTAAAGTTCAGTTTGTATAAACCTTCTCTGTGAAATATAAGTGTTTTAGAAACTGTTCTGTTATTTAGCTTTAGTATGATTGTTCTTTCTGGCTGGGTTATAAGCTCCATATAGAATATCTCATGTTATTTAGGATGGTGCAGTAAACATAGCAAAGACTCAATAAATGTTTATGCAATGGCTGGATCAGCTATAAAAACACTCTTTTTACCCATGCCATCATCTACCTATTGAAATCCTTCTTGTCAGTCCCTCAGCAGACATATGATTGAGTTAATTTGAAGTTAGAATAGAAACAGACTAATATCTGAAACAATTTCACTAGGAAGCAGTCAGTTGTTATGACTGTTCCCCCCACCGCTTGTTTTTTTATAGCACAGCCTTTATCTTTCAAAGAAGTGATGTTAAAAATTAATAAAATTCTCATATATAAAAGGTCTAAAATAAAATAAACTTCCCCTAAGAATAGTATCAAAAGATGATTCTTTGAGCCGTATAACATTCCATTATCAAATATGGCTCCATTCATATATATTGGGTTTGAATTTATCCCATGAGATCTTAGGCTTATTGACAGCACAACCTTGCAGATCGAGTTAACTTCTGAAACTTAGTTGGCTTAACAGTTTCTAGTTCCTCAGTCAGGAGAGGAGGGAGGATAACATCTCTTGGGATTATGGCAGACATAAAATCATAATGAAACTGGTGGTGAAGCTCTTTGGTTTCCACAAAAGAAAGACCCTATGTAACTGCGTCATGGCTGCTTTTTCTAAGCTTATGAATTGAGTGGTTGACCTAGCAACAATCTGAATAGCAAAGCATGTTTTTTTCTTTGCCCATTTTCCTGCAAAAGCATATTTTTGATTGAACTGCAGTCGAAAGCATAATTAAATGTTACAGAGACTCTCAGAACTTTAAACCATTCTCTTTCTCCTTTTTAATTTGACAACACAAACAAGTCTAATGTTTCCTTTTGCTGACTCCAGAAGTCCATTGTGAATGTAAATGATGAGCCAGTAGAGCTGATGCTTCCACAGAACTGATATTCGGAGTAAAAATGAATCGTTGCACATCCTGCAGGTGCCTCTGCCGAGGGAATCTTTTCACTCTGTGGACATTAACAGATAAAATATACAGCTGGTCAAAGAAAGCCTTTAGGCTATTTCAAAGTTTCTATACAAAATAAAAGGCTTCATAAAGTTTGCTTGAAAGTGGAATTTTATAAAATATGGTTATCTCTGTTCTTTCATTTTTATACCATAATTCCATGCACTTTTCAAGGCCAAAAATACTATTTTTAAGGATCAGATAAACTCCAATATTTAGAGTTCTGACACAGAAAAACTATCCATTAAGCGTGAAATTTGGAAGTTGTATACAAGTTAACAGAAACAAAAATGCAATGATTCTTACACTTTGTCAATAATTGCTGCTTGCAGCTTGATGGTTTTGCAATTTTCAAGACCTCTTACAGCCACCCATTTGTGCCAAAGTCTTTCAAAAGACACCTAATGAGAACCATTATGTAGATGGCATTGATGTATAACTGGGGAGAGAGCCGTTCATGTACTTAGCATTTGAACTAGAACTCAACCATTTGATTTTCCCAATCAAGGTCTGAAATTTCGGAAGAATCTATTGCTGAGTCCAAATTGTCTACTGAAGTACTTATGACTGCACAATTTGGAATTGAAAAAAAGTATCTTGAGAGTTTTCCCTCTCCTCAGAAGCCCCTAATGATTACACTGCCTGTCTGCTGGTCTCCCCCTGTGATGACTCAGCTGCATTCCTCTTCCCTCAAAGAACCCTGCGTTCTAAAATAATTTTCATTCTTTCTAACTCCCTGATAAAACACCAATTCTTTCAGCACAGCTGACCACAGCAAGAGGAAAGCAAACAGATGGAGTTAATTCACGCTAAGATGAAAAAATCTGCTAGCCTCTATGGGGGTATTTACTTCATAAAGTAGGTTGCTTGAGAAGCTAAATTTATCTCTAATTTGTAGAACCTAGGAAATGAAGTAAAGAATTTTAACTGTAGAAAAGAGACTTGGATTTTTGTAGTTTTTCAGTAGTTGGATTGTAATAGATCAGAAAAGAGATACGCCAACTCACCTTACGCTGACCAGGAAAACATAGATTAAACTACGACTGAATGATTAACACATTTAAGGAAAAAGGCCATAATCAGAGATTGGTCACTCTTTACAGTATTGAAAAAAATAGTTACAGAGGTACATTTTGACAAGGCCTATCCTAGCACAGTTCAGAGATGAGAGTCTTAGATGCTACATTAGAACAGTTCTAATATACATTAAACATTTGATTCATCTAATTAACTCTGTCTTCTGTTTTCCAGCTCTCTAAGCAAACTTCTGGTTATATTTAATTTCCAGGTAATTCTGTCCACAGAGAAGGAATGTGATGGTCACATAGGCTTGAAGAACTCAGGACCCATAATAATTATTTTTTTTATATAAGTCAGGATGGGGTCAGAGAAACAGAACCACTACAATTTTTTAATAGAGATTATACCTTATGCAATGGTGGGGGATTACTAAACAGACTCTGTAAGGATGTTGTTTTTGCATCTATTCTGGACCGTAAAGTCTGCAGGATAGGTGGTCAAGAACGGATATGATAGATGTGAAGTGAAGGAGAGCAAGGAAACACTGGAACCCACTGGCTCAAGCTGGGGTCCACAAGGATGGACTGGAACCTGGTCTTGCATTGTCTCCAACTTCGATGGAGTAGGTGACCTGCATAAGAAACTGATGCCCTTTGTTACAAAGCTAAACATACACCTGGGCCAAGAGACAGAGAATCTAAAGGGCAATTGAGGGGAGATTTGTCCCATGTCCGTTGAGTGTCAGCTAAAGTATCAATGAGCCAGAGAGGGAAGGGTGCCAGTTGCCCCTGAACCAACCTGAGGGTGAAAGCAATATGGCTGCTGCTTCAAATCAGCCTTCCAAAACTCATGCTAAAAGCTCCTTTTGGCCAGGACAGGATGAGAATGATGGAAAAGGTAGTTCCAGCTTAGCTAAATTGCCATGGTTCAAATACATAGAATAACAACACATTGGCATTCTGGTTTTATAAATCATCTTCATTAACTTGTTAATAAGAATCTGGCCCAGAGCAATGAATCTGCTCTTGATGTCCTCATAGAATTAGAGGCCTGTCTGAGGGCCAGAGCCTAGGGAGAAGAAGCTTATCCCACAAAGCTAATGAGTGACACCCTGTGAGGCCTCTTATTATGACAGCCTACTTCTCCCCACACAGTGCCAAGACAATCTCTCATCATTTTCTACTGGCTGCCTGGTTGTTTCTACTTCTTCTTCTTCTTCTTCTTCCCCTCCTCCCCCTCCCCCTCCCCTCCCCCTCCCCCTCCCCCTCCCCCTCCCTCTCCCTCTCCCTCTCCCAATTTCTGTGCTCGGAATGTCTCAAATTCCCACCTCAGAGCTTAACCACGGGCAGTGAGTTTTCTTTGGTGTTCAGAAGTCAGAAAGTGAGAATAATAGTTCTTGTATCCAAACATTATCCTTCTGCTCTGCTAATTATCAAAAGAGTTCTTCCATTGTCTTTAGTAACCAAAATATCAAAATATTACAGATATAGTTATAGATATACTTTTCTATATACATCAACTTACATTATCTTACTAGCTTTTCAAAGCATCCTCACAGTCTCAGATGAGGAAATTGTTTCTATCTTCTAAGTGTCTACTTGGTGCTATTATAATTAGATTTATTTTTGACCAGAATGTTAAGCTTGATTGTATTTACTGGTTTACATATATTATATTCCAGTTAGTGATTCCAAGAAGGGCATGGGTTCAGGTTGGAGAAGGAAGAGAATATTGATGAAGCAATACAAAGCCATCATCACTATTTGGAAAACCTCTTTCCCCAAAGTAGGTTATTTAGGAAAAATGTGAATAACAATTTATTCAACTATAAATCTCCAACCTTCTTCAAACTTTGTCCTCTACTGGTTTCTAGTAAGCAATTAAAAGTTAACAAAGTGCAAGAAAGAAAATACTTGTAAAGCAGCTTATTTTGAAAGGATGAGTTGTATCAATATAGGAGTTATTTTCCTTCTCATTTGCAATTCTTTTGGCTGATAAGTGTTGAAAATTTCAGAAGGAGGAAATGAGCAAGCTGCAAGTTAGACCTGACGCTGGAGAGAGGACTGCAGATCCGATCTTACAGGCACCTGTGAGATCTGAAGAGAGAAGGCAGACAAAGCCCCTAGGTGGGACACTCCCTTACGTAAGGAGTTAAGGACGGCTTTGGTTCTAATCTGAGCATTTGCCTTAGTCAGGAGAAGCTAAAGCTCCTTGTTTAATGCAGGAATATCTCCAAAGTGGCTAGACCAGGGTCTGCGGGTGAAGTTAAATGGGGGCTTTCTGGGTAAAATGGAAGTGGGGAGTAGGAATGAAAGAGGTACAGCTGTTGATAGGAAACTACTCACAGAGACTCAGACTTCTGGAAAGAGGGGTTAGAATGACACAGTGGCAGTCATTCAGTGACCACTACCAAATCAGGTTGAAGTACTCTCATTCTTTCCAAATTTTTGTCTAGCATTCATTGAATGTCTCCTTAAAAAAAAAGAAAACTCTCCCTTTCCTGCCTGCTAGCTTCAGGTTTCTGGGATTTGGCAGCAAGACAGTCAAATCACAAAGAGTGAGATTTGGGGGAGAGGAAATAATTGAAAAGCTCACTTGCTTATTAGGCAATAAACTATGTCCTGGGATTGATGCCAGCGTGGTTTTGGAAGGGCCAATACATACTGACCTCTGAAAAAAATGGATTTATTATTGAACAGTCTTTGTATGAAATCTTAACTAATGAGGGGCATGTCGAAACCCCGCCGGTAAGGCAGCTCCTGTGCGTAGTTGCAACAAGGTTGGGAGCTTGAATTCTGGTGATATCTGTTTGGCAGAGACCCCGCTATTTGGAACCTCCTGCTACTCAGAAGCTTGTCCAGACCATTTCTCGCTATGGTGGATCATCCTCCACGGAATTGTCATGCAGATTAGCGGAATAGCTGCCAAAATTTAAAAGGTGCTGTCAAGTGTAGTGGCAGTTGTCTACCCCAGTGAGTGTTTCTAAATTGAATACGAAATTTTAAATCAAATTTCATGCTGTAATTGGAGGAGTAACTTTTGAATTGAATGGCAAATTTGACTCTATTCTTGGTGGAAGAGCACACACCAAGATTATTTACCTTATCTTGTGGATAAAAAAGATTAAATTATAGCTATCAATATTGGATGGAATATTTAATTAGTGTTTATGGTTAGATGAGTCAGAAAACCCCAAGCAAGTGGTTAAATAGAAGGAAAATGGTTATTTATGAGTGAGTTAGTCAATACTAATAAATGTCTGTAGAGCAATTTAACATGTATAATCATTTAATTTTCTTAACAACATTGTGGCATAGATATTATGACCTCTTCAGTTTACAAAGAGGAATTAGACCTATTTCACTAGCTCAGTGGTTCTCACCTAGGGGCAATATAGCCCCCAGGGGATATTGGGCAATGTCTGGAGACATGTCTGGTTAATACAACTGGGCGAGGGTGGCTACTGGCATGTGGTGGGTAGAGGTCAGGGACACAGCTAAAGCTACAGTGCACAGGACAGCCCCACAATGAGGAATTACCCAGACTATGTCAATGCTGCTGAGAATGAAAAATCCTGCCCCAAGGGAGTGTATTACGTGGTAGAAACAGGACTAGAATCCAGCTACTTTGACCCCCACCCCCCAATGTTGTGTCCGTTACAATATGCCCCATTCTCTCCTCACATAACATGTTTTTAAAACAGGAAAAATATTTTCAGGAAAACATTGTTTTTTTTTTTTTAAATTTCCTGTTGCATTTAAAGAGGGTCAACTTAGATCCTGGTGTTGGAGAAAGGTTGGTCTGCTGGTTTTCCATAGAAGACAGCATCAAATGTACAGTGTGACAATATGTGGTTACAGGAGCAAGGCTGGTGTTAAGTTGTTTTGGAAACCAAAGTGTAATATAAGCGTAGAGGGAACATTTGTAAAATTAGAGTACAATGTAGGAAGTGGGACAGGTAGGGCTCTGATGTTGAAAAGGGAATAAGGAGCGGAAAAACCAGGGAGTTTTGTGGAGTAGAACATGGTGAGTAATGGGAATTATAAGAATGAAATGATTTATGTCTGCGAAATGAAATGAACTTTTCCCCAGCACTAAAACGCTGGTAAATTACATTGCTCATTGATATTTGTAGAGTGGAGTTCATACATGGGTGTGGCCTATATCTAGTTATAAATGTATTAATAATAGTCTTGCCAAGAAAGAAAAAAGATAATCTCTGAGTTTCAATTTTTGAGTCACCAACCAGATCTTAATATATGTCCTAAAGAAATGGAGGACTAAAAGTCAGTAGAAAGTCTGTGTATCAGTTTTACTTTTTATAGATGATGTGACTCCTGAAACTTAATTTTCTCATCTATAAAACAGGGATCAAGATACCAGTCCTGTATGCTTCACAGATGTGTGATAAATTAGATAATAATGATTTTGTCAACTGCAAAATGCTTTACAAGGCCGTTAAATATCATCTATGTTGGTGACTCTCCAATTTCTGTTTTTAGCCCAGACCAATCTCAAAGTCACCAGTTAGCCTTCCTAGTGCTAGTGCGATATGGGTTGCACTTGCTGTGGAACCAGCACATCCAGAGATATGCAAAGGGGAGCTGGTGTAGGCGTCTGAAGAACGCTGTCTCCTCTGTGTCTGGTGGTGGGTCCAGGGTTGCTGTTGGCTAACAGGGCCTCCTGAAGGGAAAATGAATTAGATGTGATCAGGGAGGACCAGCTGGAACCACCTCTACCTGTGTTTCTGCCTCCCACGTTATCCAGTCAGAACCACTGCAGAGAGTACTTCAATCCTGCTCTGATAGTTAATTTTATGTGTCAGTTTTGCTGAGCTAAGGGATACCCAGATAGTTGGTAAAACATTATTATGTCTGAGTGTGTCTGGAAGGGTGTTTCTGAAAGAGATTAGCATTTGAATTAGTAGACTAAGTAAAGGAGATCACCTTCACCCATGTGAGAGGATGTCATCCAATCTGTTGAGGGTCTGAATAGGGAAACAAGGTGGAGGATGGACAAGTTTTTCTTTTTGCTTGAACTGGGGCATCCATCTTCTCTGGCCCTTGAACATTGGCACTTCTGGTTCTGGAGCTTTTGGACTCAGACTGGAATTTATACCATTGCTCCCCTCCCCACCATTCTCAGGCCTTTTGTACCCAGACTGAATTACACCAGCAGCTTTCCTGATTCTCCAGCTTGCAGACGGCACAGCATGGGACTCCTCAGACTCAGTGATCAAATGAGTCAATTCCTATAATAAATCTTTTCATATATATGTGTGTGTGTGTGTGTGTGTGTGTGTGTGTGTGTGTGTGTGTGTGTGTATAAATACTATTGGTTCTGTTTCTCTGGAGAACTCTAATTTCTCACAAATTTGAATTTGGGCCAACTCTAACCCACATCATACATTAAAGGTTTTTCTGAGAAACGAGGTTCATGTTGCAACAAGTTAACACAGTACAAAAGAACTTCAATATCATGCAGTTTACTTATTCAATATTTTTGTTAGATATCGTGTCATTAAAAATAAGCACCTCCAAGGTAGGGGGATCTGTTTCAGTCAATCATAATTGCAAACCAAGAACAGTGCCTGGCCCATAGTAGGTGCCTATTATGGATTTAATGTGTCTCCCCCAAAATCATATGTTGATACCCTAACTCCCAAGGTAATGGTGTTAGGAGTTGGGGCCTCTGGGAGGTTATTAGGTTACAGCATTCATGAATGGGATGAGCACCCTTAAAAAGAAACCCCAGAGAGTTCTTTCCTTCTTTCAAATAGAAGATGGCGTCTAGGAACCAGGAAGTGGGCTCACACCAGGCACAAATTCTGCCAGTGCCTTGATCTATCTTGAACTTCCAGCCTCCAGAACTGTGAGAAAGAAATGCTTGTTGTTTGAGCCACCCAATCTGTGGTAGTTGTATTATAACTGCCTAAATGACTAAGACCGTGCATTATAACTATTTGTTGGGAAAAAAAAAAAAAAAAAAAAGAGAGAGAGAGAGAGAGAAGGAAGAATAAAGGTAGGAAGGAAGAATTGAATGGAAAAAAAATTAGTGCTAATTTATCTAAATCTCTAGATTTAGGGCCTTTAGAAACTGCCTTAAGTTTGCAAAAGTACTGGAAGTGCATTTTCATGCATAGGAAACCCAGGAGGTTGCATCTTATTACCTTGAGGGAATTCCAGCATCCTTCAGATATATCTGTTTTTACACAAAGAGATTGATGGTGAATTCACTGGATTTCTCTTTCACATCAGTGAGGACTTGCTATGTGCCAAGCCCTGAGCTAGATTTATAGATATTTGAAAGCATCAAAGCATTTTTCAAGGTAAGGTTATTCTTGTACTTAGGAAAAATGTAGTTGCTATTGGCATAATTTTTTGCCAGGTAAAATTTCTTGCCAGATGATATTTTGCACCAATCTCTGGCCTCAGAAATTTTTATCAATAGAAGTGTGTTCCCTTAGCTTAAAGTCGTTTGTCTTTAAAGGGAGAAAGGGGAAGGAAGGAGGACAGAGGGGGCAGCTGCCTGGCAGTTGGAAAAATGGAGTGGACTACCTGCTGCAGAGAGAACTGAATGCCCTTATCAGAAAAATATCTGTCTAGGAAAAACTCCATTTTTTTACTCAACATAATTACCACACTCACAACACTTCCAGCACCAAAGGTAAGGGTTTTTCTACACATCACAAAATTCTCCAGCACCAGCTGGGGATCCTACAATTCAATTCAATCCTGACATTCTATACCTGGAGTTAGAGCAGACCCCACAGGATAAAGGCTCAGTTCTACAACACTGCCCTCCACTTCAGGCAAGTAGTGAGTCCCCAAATAACCCCCGATTTCTGTCTGAGTTGGTTACAAATCTGAGGTTCCCACGACCCCTTCCTTGGGTTCCATCCTTTGCTGCAATAATTCACAGAACTCAGGGAAAACTCACTTACATTGACTGGTTTATTATATAAAGGATATGATAAAGGATGCAGATGTACAATCAGATGAAGAGATAATAGGTGAGATCAGGAAGGGTCTATGGCAGATCTCTCCCCATGGACTTGGGGTGAGCCACCCTCCTGGAATGTGGATGTGTTCACTAACCTGGAAGCTCTCAAAAATTCATACTTTGGGGATTTTTATGGAAGGTTCACCACATAGGTATAATTGATCATTAACTCAGTCTCCAACTTCTCTCCTCTTCCCAGAGGATGGTGGGTGGGGTGGAAGATCCCAACCTGATAAACATGGCTTAGTCTCTCTGATGACCCACCAGCTCCTGTCCATGAGCCCACCCAGAATCACCTCATTATCACTCAGGAAATTCCAAGGGATTTAGGAGCCCTGTGTTAGGAACCAGGAACCAGTCTCAAAAACCAAATATCACAACAAAAGACCTTCCTAGTGCTCTTATTACTCAGTAAGTTATAAGGGTTTCAGGAGCTCTGTGCCTGGAACTAGCAGCAGAAACCAATATACGTATTTTCTATTATTTCACAGTGTCCGAAGCAGATTTCATGTTAGGCTTCTATCTGGCCCTACCCTAATCACTTTGGAGGAAAAAAAGACATTCAATATCCCTATATGCAAAGCTGTATAATTCCTGTATTAATATATCTCAGTATTAATTCATTCAGAAAAGTGGATCTTAAAGTGTGGTCTGTGGACTTCTGCAGGTTGCTAAAACTTTCAGGGGATTTTCAAGGTCAAAGCTATCCTCCTAACAACACTAGGATGTTATTTGTTTTTTTCACTCTCATTCTTAACACCAGTGTACAATAGAACTTTCTAGAAGCTATGTGCTGTGTGATGACATCATTGCTTTGACCGCTAATAGAATGTGTGCTTGTGCATTCTTGTGTTTTTAAAAACTTTTCAGCTTTACTTTCTGACGGATATACCCCACATAAATAAAAGCTCTTTGGAGTCTTTGATACTTATTTAATAACGTGAAGGGACTCACGGACTAAAAAGTTTGAGAACTGTTGATTTGGGACAACTGCTTCCAAAACTGATCAGGGTATCTCACAAGATGAGGTTGCTCAGGTCCTTTTGTTTTCATTTCTGCTGGTTTCTCTTATCATTATTTCAGAATTCATAGGCTTACATCCCACAGGAAAAGGAAGGGAAAATCTTGTTAGAGTAATTATTATTACTATTATTTTTACCATTCAAAGCCTTTCACATCTAAAATCAAATGAGAGGAAATGGATTTTTTGTGTGTGTGTGTGGCAGAATCAGCCTTTTTCAACATTAATCTTTTGCATCTTTATCAGCTATAAAATAGGATGAGGAACTAGCTAAATAGGCAATGGATGTTTATGCCCCCCGTATAGGGAGGCGAGAGGAATCCCAGTGTTCCAACCAATTAAGGGCAGAATAATTTTCCTACTTCTAATTAAGAGTTGTGCAAACTCAACAAAGTGGTGAAGGCCCCATCGGTTGGGTCTTTTTAACTCCAGGAAAAACAGTGGTGGCCAGGAAATACCACTTGAAATGACCCAATTTTAAGATGCCACTGCAGACTGTGTGTGGCACATTGAGTTTTCCCTAAGCAGTCCAGAAAACTGTAGTCTGAATTGTACTCCTGTTCACAATAAAAAGGTAAACGGATATGGAGCAATCACCTAAAAATGTATGCACGATGTGTTTTTAGAGAGACCCACAAAATTGAAGTTTTGTGGATTATAGAGGTAATTAAGACTAACAGCTTACATTTTTAAAATAGTTTAGATCATAGGTCTCTAGTCTCCCTGGGGATAACTGTGATACTTTGTAGGTGAAGGGGCAATCATTTGTCATTTTGGAAAGTGATTTCTGCATAATAAAACCACCATAATTGTGCAAATAGTTAATGCCCACCTCCAAGAACTGTATGCATTTTGTGTTCCTCTATTTTACCTGCATGGACCACAAAAGACCTGTTCTTTGCAATTGTATTTCTGAATTTAATTTTTGGCCAGTTTCTCACTTTTTTTTAAAAGGGAAAACTGCAAATATGAGGTCACATTACTATATATTTTAAAAGTAACTATACATTTAACAGTATACATTTATTACAAAGTAACTAAAGTGAAAGCATAAAATAGGAAACCATACCTATTTTCTCTTTTTTTTTTTACTCTTTCTTTTATCCTTGGAATCTTGAATTCAAAGCATTAATGTAATCATATTTCAAATTTTCTGGCACATTCTTACTATCAATTTTTGTAAAATCTACTTTTTGTTTGGTTTTATTGTTGCTTCCCTCTTCGTCCTTGATTCTCTCTTTTCCATTTCCCTCCTCTCACCCACTCTAATAGGTTTGAGGTAGATATGTATAAATCCTTATAGTCCGAAAATGTTGTTTCTTGTGGGAGGTGTTTTTAATTTACTTAGATGGTATTATGTTTTAGAGCTTATTTATATCTTACTCTTTTTACTCAATACTGTGTTTTAAGAAATCTATCCATATTTCAATAAAACGTTTATTTTTTTCTAACTGCAGCAAAGTATTCCATAGAATACATCTGCCTCATCCTCATTATTTGTTTTCTTAATGATAAGCACTAAACCCATATCCCACTGATAGATTTTTTGTCCTTTAGTTCAGAATGTATATTACATAGAGGCAGAGATTTTTGTCTGTTTTATTTACTGCTGCATCCCCATCTCTCGGAAGACTCCCTGGCACATAATAGGGCTTTGAGAAATTTTTGTTGAATCAATGAATCAACTCATTTGCATATAGTGAATGTGTATAATATACACGTAAACTAAAACTACTTGGGTCTTAACTTCCTTAGAAAATTCTACCCTGACTTCCTTCCCTAGATTAGGTTTTCTTATACACACTACATCCTGGGCTTTTCTATGGAAGCACCAAACACAGTTCTAATTCAATTCATCCCACTTTCTTGATTTGCATACTTGTTGCTATGTAACACAGGCACTTAATTTCACTGTGCTTTTACTCTGTCACTTGGCATTCTCTGTCACAGTTCTCAGTGGCATGTGATTCCTGGAGTTGGGAGACAGGGGCAGCAATAGGGGTGGTTTGGGGAGTAGGAGAATCTTAAGATCTCCGTCAGTATGAGCCAGCACCTAAGCAAATAAATAATTAATCACTATGTAAGTACAGCCTTAATGTAAGTCCTTTTCCCATTGCCTTTCCCCCCCAGGCTACTTTTCTAAACCAGTTCTGTATAGAAATTCTGAAACAGCCTCTGACTGAAACTGATAAACATCGATCCTGTGGTCCCCAAATTCCATCCATAAGGGCTAGTCTCATGCTTTTTCTCCATCCTTTAAACTACAATTGTGAGGCTTCTTTATTCTATGAGGGATGTTTGGACAGAAGGAATGTGGGTGAGAGAAAGGAGAGAGATCAGGAAAACAAAGGGGACACAATGTTTACAAGAAAGTTTTTAGTGAGGCTTTCAAATATTAAAGTTATTAAAATACTAAGAAGGCTATACTTGAAAAAAATTATCAATTGAATTATTCTCAGTGTCCTTGCTTGCTGAGGAAACATCTATAGATTTATGTAATGGTAGAACAAAGCTCAATTTGTGACCAGAACCAAATCAATGCAGTAAAGTACTCAACAAGGCTGAGTGTAATCTTTACTTCTATCACTAAACTGTAATTTATTAAAAATAAATTCAAGATCAATAATGCTAAGTATCACCCACTAGTGCAGGGTTAATTATATAATTTCAAATCATGCTAGCAGTTCATGGATAAATTAGTAGCTGGCGTAAAATCTAATGGTAGAAGAAATATGCTCACGGGCTGACAATTTCTGGTTGTCAGGAGTATGGGGAAAATGTAGTTTAAGCAGCCATTCTCTAGTTTAAACACGAATTGGTTAGTAGTTTGATCACAGACATTGATATTGTTGATCTCATTAACTTCACTGTATCTCAGCATGTTAAAAATGTAGAGGAAAAAAGTAAGTGCATAAAATAGAAATCAGACTGAAAATGTTCTGTTGTCTTGAAAGCTCAATTAGGAATGAAGTGTCAGTTTTGTAGTGTGAGCTTTTCAGGAACAAGTTTTGCAGTAATCTGACATTAATTTTCAAGTAGAAATCATGTAATACCTATCTGAAAGTCGCTTTTCACTTTCCATTTGGGACAACATGGATGGACCGGGCAGGTATTATGCTAAGTGAAATAAGTCAGACAGAGAAAGACAAATACCATATGATCTCACTTATATGTGGAATCTAAAGAACAACATAACATAAATGAACAAACTGAAAAGAAACTTATAGATGCAGGGGAACAAGATGATGCTTTCCAGATGGGAGGGGGTTAGGGGATGTGGTGAAAAAGATGAAGGGATTAAGAAATACAATTGGTAGTTACAAAATAGTAACTTTTAAATATAATTAGATCTGTTTCTCTCTCTCCCGCTCTCTCTCTTTCTCTTACTTTTGCTACAGTACTTGAGGGACAACGTAGACGTGTACTCTAGGTTGCAAATGTTTAGAAAGTATGAGTGTGTTTGTGTGTGTGACTATTAAAATTAAAATATGTATTATTTAAAAATTTAATGGCATTTGCTTATTCTCCCTTTCTGAGTTATTTCATCTGAGGTCAACATTTAAGATCATTCTTTCTTTCTTATTTTTTTGAATTTTATGTTCTTTATGGAAGTTAAAGAAAGAAAAAGAGTTATATTCCGTGTGATCTGGGAAGGATATTTAGGGTTCTTAGGATTTGGCAAATCAGAAAGATTTTTTTAGCTTAGTCTAGAATATTTTTATTTTGTGAATTCACTATTTTTTAAATTACAATATAGCTAACATACAATATTTATCAGTTTCAGGTGTACAGGATAGTTATTCAACATTTAGATACCTAAAGAAGTGATCTCCATGATAAGTTCAGCAACCATCTGACACCATACTAAGCTATCACAATATTATTGACTATATTCCCTATGCTGCACATTATTTGTTTTATACCTGGAAATCTCTTACTCCCCTTCACCTTCTCCCCCCTTTAAAAATTTTTTCCAAGTACAGTTGACATTCAGTATTACTTCATATTACTTTCAAGTGTGCAGCATATGGTTAGACATTTACGTATTTTACAAAGTGATCCCCTTGAGTAGTCTAATATCCACCTGGAACTATGCATACTTAATATTACAATATTATTGACAGTATTCCCTATGCTGTACTTTACATCCCTGTGACTGTTTTATAACAACCAATTTTACTTTTAATCTCTTCACCTTTTTCACCCCATTCCCTGAACCCCCTCCATCTGGCAGCCATCAACTTATTGCCTGCAACTATCAGTTTCTTTTCAGTTTGTTTGTTTATGCTGTTTTTTAGATTTTACGTATAAGTGAGATCATATGGCATTTGTCTTTCTCTGTCTGACTTATTTCATTTAGCATAATACCTTCCAGTTACATCTATGTTGTTACAAACGGTAAGATTTCATTTATTTTTATGGCCATGTGATATTTAATTGTATATATTACCACTTCTTTATCTAATTGTCTATTGATGGGAACTTAGGTTGTTTTCATATCTTGGCTATTGTAAATAATGCTGTAATAAATACACGTGTGCGTGTATCTTTTCAAATTAGTGTTTTGGATTTCTTTGGATAAATACCCAGCAGTGGAATTGCTGGGTCATAAGGTCGTTCTGTTTTGAATTTTTTGAGGATCCTCCATAATATTTCCATAGTGGCTGCACCAATTTGCAATCTTACCAATAGTGCACAAGGGTTCCTTTTTTCCCTCATTCTTACCAACACTTGTTGTTTGTGGATTTATCGATGATGGCTATTCTGACACGTGTGAGGTGATAGCTCATTGTGGTTTTAATTTGCATTTCTCTGATGATAAGTGACATTGATCATCTTTTCATATGTCTATTGGCCATCTGTATGTTCCCTTTGGAGAAATATCTATTCTCATCTTCTGCCCATTTTTTAATTGGATGGTTAGTTTTTTTGGTGTTGAGTTGCATTGGTTCTTTATACATTTTGGATGTTAATCCCTTATTGGATATATCATTGGCAAATACCTTCTCCCTTTCAATATGTTGTCTTTACATTTTTGTTGATGGTTTCTGTTGCTGTGCAAGTTTTTAGTTTGATGTAGTCCCATTTATTTATTTTTCCTTTTGTTTCTCTTACTTGAGGAGACATGTCAGAAAAAAATGCCACTAAGAACAATGTCAGAGAGTTTACTACCTATGTTTTCTCTTAGGATTTTTATGGTTTCAGGTCTTACATTTAAATCTTTAATCCATTTTGAGTTTATTCTTATGTATGGTGTAAGACAGTGGTACAGTTTCACGTTTTTGCATACAAGTATATATGTCTACTTTGTCTAACACCATTTATTGAAGTCTGTCTTTACCCTACTGTATATTCTTGCCTCCTTTATCATGGATTAATTGGCCATATAAGCATGGGTTTCTGTTCCATTGATCTATGACATCTGACAATTAAGTTCGCAATCTCTTCCTAAAAAAGTGCTACATACCTCATTGCTGAATATCACTACAGTCACCTTTGAAGTACTACCCTTGGGAAGCTATGCACTGATGCCTAGTCCACCCTTCAAAGTAATTTTGGAACTCTTTTTCTGGAATGGCCAGCAGAGCTCTCATTGTATTACCCTTGATGTCCTGAATGTCATCAAAATGTCTTCCTTTCAACATTTCCTTTATCTTTGGGTAAAGAAAAAAGTCATTGGGATCCAGATCAGGTGAGTAGGGAGGGTGTTCCAATACAGTTTTTTGTTTACTGGCTAAAAACTCCCTCACAGACAGTGCCCTGTGAGATGGTAAATTGTTGTGAGACAAGAGCCATGAATTGTTGGCAAAAATTTCAGGTTGTCTAACTTCTTATGCAGGCTTTTCAACACTTCCAAATAGTAAACTTAGTTAACTGTTTTTCCAGTTGGTACAAGTTCATAATGAATAATCCCTCTGATATCAAAAAAGGTTAGCAACATCGTTGCAACAAGTTCTCAAACTTAATTTTCCGACCTCATGTGTGTCTGTTTTTATGCTATTTCCATGCTGTTTTGATTACTATAGCCTTGGAGAATAGTTTGATATTCTCCAACTTTGTTCTTCTTTCTCAAGATTGCCGTTACTATTTTGGGGTCTTCTGTGGTTTTATATGAATTTTAGGATTATTTGTTCTAGTTCTGTTAAAAATGCCATTGGTATTTTGATAAGGATTGCATTGAATCTATAGATTGCTTTGGGTAGCATGAGCATTTTAACGATGTTAATTCTTCCTATCGAGCATGGTATATGCTTCCATTTTTTTGTATCTTCTTCAATTTCTTTCTTCAATGTCTTGTAGTTTTCCAAGTATAAGTCTTTTATCTCTGATCAAATTTATTCCTAGGAATTTTTTTTTTATGAAATTGTAAATGTGACTGTTTTCTTAATTTCTCATTTTGATAGTTCATTATTAGCATATAGAAATGCAACAGATTTCTGAATATGAATTTTGTATCCTGCTACTTTACTGAATTCATTTATCAGTTCTAATAGTTTTTTGGTGGAATCTTTCAGGTTCTCTCTCTATAATATCATTTCATTTGCAAATAATGACAGCTTTACTTCTTCCTTTCCAACTTGGATGCCTTTTATTTATTTTTCTTATTTGATTATTGTGGCTAGGACTTCCAATACTATGTTGAATAAAAATGGTGAAAGTGGATATCTTTGTCTTATTCCTGATCTTGAGGACAATATTTTTAAATTTTCACCATTGAGTATGATGTTATTGTGGGTTTATCATATATGCCCTTTATTATGTTGAGATATGTTCCCTCTATTCCCATTTTGTTACAGTTTTTATCATAAATAGATGCTGGATTTTGTCAAATGCTTTTTCTGTATCTATTGATATGATCATATGATTTTTATTTTTCATTTTGTTTATGTGGTATGTCACATTAATTTATTTGCAGATATTAAACTAACCTTGCATCCAAGGAATGAATACCATTTGATCATGGTGTAGGATCTTTTTGATGTACTGGTGAACTTAGATTGCTGATATTTTGTTGAGATTTTTGCATCTATGCTCATCAGGGATATTGGCCTATAATTTTCTTTTTTGTGTGATGCCTTTGTCAGGGTAATGAGGGTCTCATAAAATGGGCTTAGGAGCCTTCCACTCAATAGAATATTTTGGAATAGCTTGCGAAGGATAGGTGTTCATTCTTATTTGAATGTTTGGTAAAATTTACCTGTAAAGCCATCTGCTCTAGGACTTTCGTTTGTTGGGAGTTTTTTGATTATTGATTTGATTTTGTTAGTAGTAATTGGCCTATTCAGGTGTTCTGTTTCTTCTTGAATTAGTCTTGGAAGATTTCTAGGAATTTATCCATTTCTTCCAGATTGTCCAATTTGCTGGTGTATAATTGTTCATATTATTTTCTTATAACACTTTATATTTCTGTGATGTCCTTTGTCACTTCTCCTCTTTCATTTTTGATTTTATTCATCTGGGTCCTCTCATTTTTTCATGGTCAGCCTGGGTAAAAGTTCATCATTTTGTTTATCTTTTGAAAGAATCAGTTCTTGGTTTTACTGATCTTTTGTATTGTTCTTTTATACTCTATTTAATTGATTTGTACTCTAATCTTTATTAATTTCTTCTTTCTAACTCACTTTAGGCTTTGTTTGACGCTGTTTTTCTAGTTCCTTTAAGTGTAAGGTTAGATTGTTTATTTGATATTTTGTTTGTTTCTTGACGTAGGTGTATATTGCCATGAATTTCATTCTTTGGACTGCTTTCACTGTGTCCTGGATTTTAGGTTGTTGTGTTTTCATTTTCATTTGTCTCAAATTATCTTTTGATGTCTTCCTTAATTTCATTGTTAACTCAGTCATTGTTTAGTAACATGCTATTTAGCCTCCATTTGTTTGTGTGTTTTTCAGTTTTTTTTGTAGTTGATTTCTAGTTTCATGCCATTGTGTCAGAGAAGACACCTGATATAATTTCAATCTTAAATTTATTGAGGCTTGTTTTGTGGCTTAACATACGGTCTATCTTGGAAAATGTTCCATGTACGCTCGAAAAGAATGTATATTTTATTGCTGTAGGGTGAAATGCTCTAAAAAATATAAATTAAATCCATCTACTTTACTGTGTCACTTAAGTCCACTGTTTCCTTGATGATTTTCTGTCTAGAAGCTCTATCCATTTATATCAGTGGGGGTGTTCAACTCCCCTAGTAAGATTGTGGTGCTCTTGATTTCTGTCTTGCTGTTAGTCAATATTTGTTTTATATATCTTGAGTGCATAATTGATTACAAGGGTTATATCCCCTTTGGATTGATCTATTTATCAGTATGGTATTTTTTTTTTTTTTGGTCTCTTATTATAGCCTTTGTTTTAAAGTCTGTTTTGTCTGATATAAGTATTGACATACCAGTTATTTTTTTTGTTTGTTTTTGCTTTTTTTTTTTTTTCATGAAATATCTTTTTCCATTTCTTTACTTTCAGTCTGTGTGTGTCTTTTAATGTGAAGTGGGTGTCTCATAGACAGTATATATATGGCTCTTGTTTTATCACCCATTCAGCCTCCCTATGTCTTTTGGTTTGAGAATTTATTCTATTTACATTTAAAGTGATTATTGATAGGTACATAGTTATTGCCATTTTATTATTCATATTTATGTTCTTCCCTCTCCCCTTCTTCTTCTTAAAGAAGTCCTTGTAACATTTCTTGTAATACTGGTTTTGTGGTAATGAATTCTTTTGGCTTTTTCTTGTCCGGAAAGCTCTTTATCTGTTGTTCAATGGTAGTCTTGCTGGGTAGAGTACTCTTAGTTGTAGTTCCTTACTTTTCATCACTTTAAATATTTTCTGCCAATCCCTTCTGGCCTGCAAATTTCTGTTGAGAAATCAGCCAACAGTCTTATGGGAGCTCCCTTGTGGGTAACTAACTCCCTTTCTCTTGCTACTTTTAAGATTCTTTCTTTGTTTTTAATCTTTCACATTTTAATTATTATATGCAAAGTGTTATCAAAAGATACAGTGAATGTTTCAATAAAAAAATTTTATTATAGTAAAAGACACATAGCCATCAATGCCCTGCAAAATACTCTCCCTCTCTTAGAACACACTTGTCCCATCATTCTTGCTACTTTCTGAAGCAATTCTGGAAGTTTTCTTTTATGTCTTTACTTCATCCTCCATTATGACAACACTTCATGTCACACATTGCTTCTGGTATGGTAGTTTCTGTTAAATAAAAACATTATGGTGTGTCCTCATCTACCTATTCATCAGATCTGGCACTGTGTGACTTCTGGCTCTTCCCCAAAGTCAAAATGACCATGAAAGGAAAATGTTTTGAATCAATTCAGGACATCAAGGCAGATATGACAGTACAAATAAAGCCCTTCATGAAAGAGGACTTACAGAACTGCTTCAGAAACTGACAAGAATGATGGGATAAGTGTGTTTAAAGAGAGAGGGAGTATTTTGAGAAGGATTAATGGCAATGTGTCTTTTACTGTAATAAATTCTTTTTATTTAAACATTCACCATATTTTTTTATCACACACCTCAAACTTGGTATGGGTCTCTTTGGGTTCATCTTATTTGGAACTTTGTTGTGCTTCCTGGACTTGTAAGTCTATTTCCTTCACCAGGTTAGGTAAACTTTCGATTTTTATTTTTTAAGATAGGTTTTCAATTCCTTGTTCTCTCTCTTCTTCTGATACCACTGTGATGCAAATGTTGTTATGCTTGATGTTGTGTCAGAAGTCCCTTAAATTATTTGGTTATGGACTGAAATATGGACCCCCCAAATTCATATATTCAAGGCCTAATCTCCAATACTCCTCAGATTCTGACTGTTTTTGGAGATAGGACCTTTAAAGAGGTAATTAAGATTAAATAAGATTATATAGGTGGGCCCTAATCCAATGTGACTGGTGTTTTTGTAAGAAGAAAGACTTCAGGGATGCATTTGAATAGAGAAAAGGCTATGTGAAGATACAGCAAGAAGGTACTATCTGCAGGCCTCAGGAGAAAGCACATCTGCTGACAACTTGATCTAAAACTTTTATCCTTCAGAATGGTGTGGAAATAAATTTTTGTTGCTTGACTCCTCAGTCTGTTTTATCTTGTTATGGTATCCCTAGCAAACTAATACAGAATCTGAATGAAGGTTGTATTCCTTTGTTATTGTAAAAAAAAGTTCTTTGATTTTGAAAAGGATCTATATAATTCTGAAACTTGATTCAGAACATAACTAAATGTTCATGTTGAGGAGTGACTGTTTTCACCATTCACCAAGCCTGTCTCTGCTTAATACCTATCACTTAGGAATAACAAAAATCTTGAATTCTCCATGCACTCTTTTCCCTACTCATCATAAACACTGTTACTCAAACAATTTACTCTTTCCAACTGAGCCCATAAACAATTCAAAATCATTTAAAAAGAACTCAAGAATAAATTTAACATTTTAAAAATAGGTAAGTACTTTTTGTATCCCAGGTTAAGATATCAAGCAATCCCACAAAAGGATTTTTATCTCCAGAGTTTATTCTAGGTTTATAAAATATTAACACTCATATAGCTTTTTGAGCTTAATAGTACAAATCTTTAATTTTTGTTACCATGCAGGTTATAAATATTTTAAAGCATTTCCATACTATTTATTTGTAACATTTTAATCTTGTATAGTTCTCAGTTTCTCCCTAGCTTTTTCATTTTTCCTTTACTCTGTAATACCATGTATTTATGGAAAATTTAGGTATCTATCTCTTGTTCTCAATAATGTCTATTTTTCTGTCCTTCCTGGAGCAAGTCAGAAGGCATATATGACTACATTTGCTCATTTTTGCCATCGGTGTCTGAATTATAACAGGGCAGATCTTTATATGTTGTCTAAATTCTTTGACTATAAAAATACATAATTTCATTGCCTTCTTACTTTTCCTCAATTCCTTTTGAGTGTGGTTTCAGTGGACTTACCCTAGCAATATTGCACTATTACAGAAAAGAATATGCCCAGATTTACTGACATAGATCATTCTAGGAACATCTGAATATGCTGTTTAATTATCATAACATATGAGCACTGCCTAACAAAGGGAAACTTAGTTTCTAAAGGGATTCTATCCTTTTCAAAAACATAAAAAAGAATAGTTGTTAAACTGTCACAAGGTTAATAACTTCAGCTTAATAATTTTGATAAATGGCAAATATTTCACTGTTGTCAAAAAGTTATAAAGACACACAATAAATTTTAAAACGCTTTACAATTGTCTTTTTCCCCCCAAGGAAATCTAGCAGGGCATCCTATTTAAAAAAAAAAAAAAAAAAAAAAAAAAAAAAAAAAAAAAAAAAATAAATATATATATATATATATATATATATATATATATATATATATATAAGCTTATTTAGCTGATAGTCCTTCATGTATGAAATATGTCCATTACATAGTTAACTGATGAATTCATCTAATTTTATCAGCAAATTAAATTTTCTCTTTTATCTAGGTAGGTGTTTTAAAGGTTTCTGTGTGAAAACCTCAGCTAAGGAGTATTCTGCATAATAGTTTGTTTTATTAGATGATTATTTTCAAGCTAATTCCTGCTTGGAGTGCCATATATTGTTTCCTTTCTTAGAGAAAACCATTATGTCTAAAATATTTGAGAAAGATATATGAGATCACCAAGTAGCAACATAGAGTTTTAAATTAGACATATACCCCCCCAAAGAAAAACAAAACCCCCCAAAACCCCAACATAGGATGTAAATCTTAAATCTTTAAAGACTTAATTATCAAACATTCTAACCTTTTTATTTGACAGAAAACTGGTTGGAGGTAGAGCCAAGACTAGGAGCTAGATCTGTCAATTTGCACAACTTTGTTCTGTGTGTCTTTATCTGTGTGCCATCTTTATGGTCAGACATTTTGGGGTCAGATATTTTCTGGGTAAATGGTCTATTAACATATTGTTCTGGTTTCACTTGCCTGCAATGCTAAGTTGTAGAGCTTTAATACCTAACACGTCATCAGTGATTTAAGCCTGGACCACAAAAGGTAGCCCGGGTAGCATTTGCAATTTAGCCCTTCTCAGAGTAAATGTTGATGCTTGGCAAGTTACAAGGAAAATGTGATCTGGAGCTTTATTCAAGTTTTAATTGATTGTATATCCATTATAAAAAGGTTTTTAGATGTTTTGGAGTGAAGGAAAGAAAGGCGGGAAAGAATTTTGTGAGTTGGGAAATGATTACAATTTACTTGTAGGGTAGGAATAGCCAGTAATGGTCTGCATAAAAATAGAATTGAAAATTAATAATGTTGCTGAAACCCAGATTGTTTTTATTTCAATTTTTGTGGGAAGTTTTGGGAGAAGGCTAACAGGTAAATGGATCTGGAGTTCAGGGGACCATGTTGGCCGCTAAGCCACTGTGCACCTTGGAAATCACTTCACATCATTGATGTTATCTCATTGTAGATTAGAAATACTAATGATAGCTAACTTTTAATGAATGAATAGTTATGTGTTGGGAATCATTCTAAATTCCCTTACCTGTATTAACTCATTTAATCTTCATAAAAACGCATGAGACCTCCCCCACTTCCTTAATAAGGAAATTCAAGCAGCATAGAGGTTAGGTCATTTGCCCAAAGTGCCACAGTGGGTTGGGCAAGAGCCAAGATGCAAGCACAAATGACCTAGTCCAGAGCCTACAGTCTTAACCTTTTCACTGCGTTAATTGATTTCAAGATTGTTCTCTGAAATGTGTCAAAAATTCACAGAAAATACTGTGTTTCCCTGAAAATAAGACCTAGCTGGACAATCAGCTCTAACGCATCTTTTGGAACAAAAATTAATATAAGACCCGGTATTATATTATATTATATTATATTATATTATATTATATTATATTATATTATATTATATTATATTAATTTTATGTAGGACCTGATCCTATATTATAGTAAAATAAGACCAGGTCTTATATTAATTTTTGCTCCAAAAGACACATTAGAGCTGATCGTCCGGTTAGGTCTTATTTTCGGGGAAACACGGTAATTATAGTATTTATATTTTTAAGTAAATACAGTTAAGGTGCTACATTTTATTAAAATAAATGATTCCTTTAAAGTATAAAAATTTCCTATTATTATTTATTCTTGAAAAACACAAAAATGTGGAAAAATATACATCTGCCTTCCTAAACTTCCTTTCTGGACCACTGAGCTTGTGGGATAAAGACAAACGCTGCAGTCAGTGGCATGGAAATATCATTCAACTACAGACAAACCTCGCAGCAAAAATGTTAAACCCTACGCCCTATGCTCTTATTGTGCTTAAGATGTTAAATAAATTGGGGCTATTGGAACATTCTTGTATTTGGTGCATCTCATGTAAGTCAACCTTATGACAGAAAGTACTTTATTGTTTCTAAATCAGAAATTAGTTTGGACCTAAATTTTTTGAATTCTATTCACTGAACTCTTTTATGTTCCCAGTGCATGTTCATACCCTGAACAGTCAAATGACATCATTTCAATACCCTTCATTTCTAGAAAGGACTTCTTTCATAATGGATTTATGCACCTCTCCATTTTTGAGCCTGTAAGGGTCTTTCAAACACCTTTTCTGATTTAAAAAAATAAAATCTATCTTTCTTTCAGGTGAGGAATATTTTCTATGCACAAAATCACCTTCTAAAAGTACCCCTAAAAGCATTTATACACTGGTTCTAAAAGGTCTATTTGTTGACAGCAATTAGTAGTCATGATGTCTCTGAGGATGGTGTAGAGGACATTTTCAACTTTTGCAACGATTCTCACTTTTCTAATTTCCCTAATGCTTTTCAGTCTTCAGGTATTTGGGTCCAGGTTTATTGTGTGTCTGCCTTTAAGCCACAGGGTACAAATTCAGGGTGCATTGTTCATGGTTAATTCAGAGATATTTGTGTAAATGCCATGCTGCATGTAAAGTGACAAAAATTGCACTATAATTTGGCATGAGGTGAAGCATTAATTAAGGGATATACATACAAATGAATTGAGAGAAAACATTTTGCTGTCAGATAGTTTGGGAAATGACCATAATGAACATTGCTGGCATTTTTGTGACCTATAAATGCTATATAAAGCTTTACCAAAAAAATCTACTGAGGTCAGCAGCAGCAAAGCATTAACTAGTGGATACTTTAACTACTGGCAAAATGAATCATACTAACGCTTCAGAATAATAAATTACTATTTACTGATGCAGAATAGATTACATGATTATTGCAAGCCACAGCATATGAGAATGGTAATATCATTCATAAAATACTGAAAGAAATAGACCTATTTACTGCAAGCTATTATTTTTGATGTACGTTCATTTTTAATTAGTAGAACAAATGTTAATGGCAAAAAGCATGGGTGCCCAAGCAAGAGAAAAGTATCTATAGAGAGAGTTGAACTGGCAATTTAAAGCAACAACAATTATTTTATGTTTACTGCAGTTGCCCTCCAAATAAAAGTTAGTGCCCTTTGAAATGTGACACTGTCTTATGCTCTTTCACTGTTCTTGTCATAACTTTAGAGAGTCTAATTTGAATGAAAGATTTATAGCACACCGATGGGGAAATGATGAAATGGGCTGACTCTATTGGGTTAAATAATGCCTCCTCAATTAGTCCTTGCCTTGCAATTGCTGTTCTCTGAGGATGCCATCATGTTTCTTAGTCACCTCTGGATCTTCAGCATTAGTACATTTTCAAAGATAGAGACATTTGAATACCTGTTCCATCTTCCAAGGATCTTCTCTTCCCTCTAACACTGTCTCTGATTTATTTATTTATTTATTTTCCCCAGGCTTGCTCGAGTAATGCTTTGGTTTCTGTCTACATCCATCCCAACTTGGCAGGTTAAGCTCCATGTACAGATTCAGTTGCTCTTTATACTTTAGAACCAATTTTGATCTTAGGGTTGATGTAAGAATGTGATAAAAAACTGGTCATAAATAACTCTATTTAGAAGCTTACATTCCTCACATTGAAACAAGATGATTGTGGTTTTGCTCTGACGACGGTGATCCAGTCATCCAGAACTCGAGTTCCTCCTCGTAGTGCCCATTTTTCTGGAAGGAGCAATTTTGTTTTCAGTTGCTATCATTAGGTATCACGGCCTTGAATCCAGTTGTCCAGATCATAGTTTTAAATATCTGTACTTCACATATTTGGTGCTGATAATGATTCCCATGCTATTTTGATTAGAATAGTTTCCTGTCCTTATCTTTCTTGTCTAGATTGTAAACTCTCTAAGAGCAAGAGATACATGAGCTATCTCTAACTGGAAAATATGGGTCAGAAGCTTACCACATCCATTTTCTCTGTCTGGTCCACAAGAAAACTATGCATTATTTTGTAGATATTCACATTTGGGTGGGACAGCAAAATTGATATTTTGTTTTCTAAGCAACAAACCTGCTTTATTCCTAAGTCAGCTGTGGCTATCATAAAAATCTAAAATATATAGCAAGAGCTAAGCGTTTTGGTGACAGAATTCAAAGAAACAGATATTGAAGGCTGGAAATATGATAATTCATATAATGTACTGACAACACACGTGGTAAGACCTGCCACATTGGGAGGCAGACCATATGCTTATTCAGCCCATAGGCCTAGGGAAAGTGAACTGAAAGAATAAAATTGTTAGTGTATGTTGGCTGGTATTTATTGAGGTTGGCAACGATAAAGGTGACTTCAGGAAAGAACTGGCAAACTTGAAAGCAGAAATGAATGGAAATAGAGAAAATCCAGAAAAAAAGAAGGTCCTTGAAGAGTTGGAAAAGTTGACTGTTTCTAATTCTGAAACAATTGGATTTGATGCCAGATATGACCGAGAAAGCTTGTGAGTGAAGAAGCTTATTAAAAATTGTCTTCCTAGCCAAGCCTGATAGCCTCAAGGAAACAGCCATTAAAGTTGGAGGACCTGTTGGCAAAAACGCAAATAAATACACCAGATTTGGGAACTATGGCCATGAAAGGACTTGGAGTATGCTTGCTGTACAGCATACTAATTGGAAACAAATAATTTAGAAGTCTAAAAAGGCAATATGGCAGGACTAAAACTCTCTTATTAAACTTTAAATCAACTATTGGAACTTCAGCCTTCAATGAACAGAAAGTAACTTCCCCAAGCTTTTCTGCCTCCAGGTGACCAAAATATCCAAAATTTATTTTAAATACGGCTATGGAGGATTTTGACATGGAAGAACTATGTTCCCAACTCAGAAAGCCAGGGATCAACAGAATGATGAAGATGATCTTTCTGAAGAACAGAATCTGGTTTGTAATATTTGTACCATAGGATTTCAGAATTGCTATGTAACAATAACTGTGTTGTGATTTCCAGTCTTTCCTTTTCTGAATGAGAATGTTTATTGCACTTACACTGTCCCTGCTCCACAGTTATGCAGCCAGTGTCAGAGGGAGGCAAATAATTTCTCTTTTTGGCTCATTAGTCACCAGATCATGAGAAGAAACATGAGGTAAGTTGAAAAGGACTTTGCATCATCAGGAGTTCTTGAACTTTAATTGATTGCAACTAATGCATAGGACTTTGAGTTTTCCTTGGGAGTGGATGAATGTGTTCTACATGTGGGATGAAAAAGTGAAATGGATGTTTCTTGACTGCAAATGAGGATCGTGGCGGAGACAATGGCATATGTTCACCAAAACAATTTTTTTTTCCTCTTGGGCATGTTGGGACTGCCTCCTAGCTAACCTGCAATACAGCTGTATGATTAGCTTCTGGTGAAAGGAATATGTATAGAAATGTTGTGTATGACTTGTAGTTGTAGACCACAGAAATTACCCATGAACAATCATTTACTCTCTTCCTATTTTAGGGCATCCTTTGAGTTTATGTATTCAAGATGGTGGCTCATAAAATGGAAGGAGCCAAATTTGTGAAGCAGAACCCTCCCAACCCCCATCACCATTTAGTTATATTATAACATAAGAAATTGATAAGCTTTTATTAAATGATTGAAACTTTAAGTTATTTTTTTTCCCTAGCAGTTAGCATACCCTGAATAGTATACATGATATTTTCAACTTTTGTTTTTTCATGATACACTGCTTTTGGATTTACTTTGCATTTTTTTTATACCTCAAGCCTTTCTATTTTGTTTAATCTATGATGTAACTCATATGATAATCCATTCTGGTTTCCTTAGATTGGTTTATAAATTATGGAATTTAATATTTGGTTCATTTATTTTTATTCTTTGTTTAAAGTGGAAACATCTAAATCTATTAATTTTACTCTGAGTACATTTGAGTCTGGTTCTCTGAATACAGCTTTGGCTACATCCCATAAATTTCGACGTGTTATTTTATTTTATCATTTTTTTTGTCATTATTTTCCACAGGGTTTCCAATGAAGTTTTATTTCCTTATTGATAAAAGAGTTTAGGAGAGTGGTTTTACATTTCCATTGGTTAAACACACTGGTTTTAAATAGTACTCTTCTGTTGAGGAATTTTGGATAAATTTCTTAACTTCTAAACTTCTCTTAACAAACTTCATGTAGTTATTGAGGGTATTAAATGAGAAACTGCAGGTAAAATCATTAACACCATGCTTACTTAATCATAAACGCTTAGTAAGTATTAGTGAAGGCTATTAAATTGCTTCTGTTGTAATGCTCTGCTAAACTCTAAGGATAGTAACTGTGCCTATGGAGGGAGAGCAGTCCAATTTTCCAGTTGAATCTGTTTCTCTGAACAGTGGAACCAGCAGTGAGAGAAGAACACAGAATGCCTGATTCCAATATAAAAACGGCAGGATCCCTCTCCTTATGTGGCAATGCGTGTGTCAGTGTCTTCAGGTTATCTATTGGTGTGTAAAAAGACCACATCAAAACTTAGTGGCCTAAAGCAACAATAACATTTGCTTACAAATCTGAAACTTGGACAAAGACTATTAGTGTAACTCATCTCTGCTCCACTCAGCATCAGCTGGGGCATCTCAAAGTCTAAGGGCTGGAATCATCAGAAGATTCACTCTATTATGTATCTAATGGTTAATCATTTTGGCTGTTGGTTTAGACCTTAGCTGGTACTGTTGACCAGAAAACCAATTAGTGGCCTGTCTACATGGCCTGAGTTTTCTCACAACACGATGGTTGAATTCCAAGGGGGGGGGGGGAGAGAGAGGTGGAAGCAGTTTTGAACTTTTCTAATGGAGCCATGAATGTTATACAGTATCTCTTCTTCCTCTATTTTCTATATTAGTTCTATGGAGGTCTATATTCAGGGGAGGGGGAATAGACCTCACCCTTGATGAAGGAGCATCAGTGTAACATTGAAAGAATACATGGAATGGGATTTATTGATATGATCATTTTTGGAACATATATCTGCCATAGTGGGTTTTTTTTTGCTAATTATAGTTTCCCTTTCTACTTCCTAATGTGATAAAGTAAAAATTCTTGTCAGCTTTTAATTTGAATATTGGCTCTACATCTTTATGTTTATTATGATTATTTTTATTACTTATGTTTATTATTATTTTATGTTTATCAGTATTATTTCTTTTGAATCTTCATAGGCATCTTAGTGGAAATATTATAGAAGTGAAATATTACACACTTTGTCACAGATGACTTAGATCATAGTGAGCCACTTTGGAAACTTTCCCCTAGTGCCAAAATACAGATATCATCAGGAAACACCACAAAATCAACTTGGGTTGACCTAAATTTGGTGAAATAACTAAAGTATACTTCTATGTGGATAATAATTCCTTTCCCATTTTAATTTAGCAATGTATCACTGCTTTGTTTATGGCTATAACTTTTAAGGATGTTAGAATGTGGGCCCGGGGCTGGAAATGTCATGGAGATTGGAATAGTGATCTATGCTTTGAGCAGCCAAATCTAAATCAACCTTTGAAATATTACTAGGGTTGGCAAGATGCAGCATAGACGAAGGATATAACTGCAAGCCAAAAACTTTTGGAAAAGTAGATAAAGCTCTGACATTCATACCAGCTGTGACTTTGATTAAGTCACTCTGCCTGCATTTCTGGATATCTGCCTTAACTTTCTGGCCAGGCCCACTCACTCCCCTTTCAGAACAGGCGAGATAGGGAGGGCTGACAAAGTAAGCTACTGCTTACTAAATTTATTAAAAACTAACATTACAGGATGAGTTGTCAGAGCCTGAATCAGCTATAGAACCTAGAGCATGTTCAACCCAGTAAGTAAAACCAACCCAATAAAGAAGCTCATTAATAGCATGAGGTTAGAACTATATTTGCTAATAGTGATAGTTAATATTTATTGGATGCTTAGTATAAGCCAGGTCCTATGCTGAACATTTTACATTTATTGCATGTAATTTTCTCAAACAAGTCAAAAAAGATAGGTGTTATTATGACCCTCATTTTAGAGGTATGGAAACTGAGCTCACAATTTAAACAACTTATTCAAATTCACACAGCTGAGTGACAGAGCAGGAATTTAAACTGGAGACTTTCTCAATCCAAAGTCTAGACTTGCAAACACTTCATTATACTGCTGATATTATGGAGATCTAGTTCAACTCCACTGTTTTTACAATAAAGTCATTTAGCTCAGAGGTTGTATGACCTTCCCAAGGTCACAAAGCTAATTAGTTATTTAGTCAGGCCTCTAGGTATTCTGTTGAAATACTTTGTGATTCTCCACATGTAATGGCACTGTGTAGATTTTTAACTCCACTTAGAGGTGTAACATCCCTAATAATTACGAAGCCATATCCAGATAATTAAATATTAGAGATATATTTCAGAATTTATGCTTTTTCAATACTTCAGTTTTTATGAAATTATTTGTTGGTGTAAGCTCTCTAGCAGATAATGGCAACATCTCTACTTGCCTATTTCACAGAGATGTTTTCAGGATCAGTAAAATAATGTCTGTAAAGTACACAATGTGAAACACTAAACATTATTTAGATTAACTGCAAGATGCATATCACTTTTGTGTCTGTCGCTGAGATCACTTCTCGCTGTCCCCTGACCACAGTGCAGAAATCTAACACCCAGAGGACGTTCTCTTCCCACTGACCCAAAGTGGTTCTTTCCTTGTCTGGTTAAGCAGGTAGCAGCATAGATTCTTGTGGTTGTTGAATTTCTACCCTGTGGGTAGCAGGGAGCAAAGACATGATCATAGTTAGAAATTCAGCAATAGAACAAGCTTTCCTGGCATGTTTAATTATTTCCTATAAGATAACACACCAAAGTGCTATCTTGCATTTCCCCAAGGTCCAACCACAGGATATTACTGCACGATGAAAATGACTGGGACAAAGCCTAACACAGTGTCATCTGCTGGTTTCCATCTAATAATAAAATAGCTATGTATATAAATCCTTTCCGGTCTCACTCTAGTTTCGTGTTGACTGTGGAAAGTCAACTTCAATAAATTGCTCCTGATAAAAAGTTCTGTATGTTACAGAAGTTTTCGGAAAGTAGTTGGTTGTTTCATAGTAAAGAAAATCCCCAAGTTTTTTCAGACTTGCAATAATTACATGCACTTAATCTGGGGAGTGCTTTTAGAGTAGGGAAAGAAATGTGGTTCTTTAACTTTATTAGGTGAGTATCATGTGCATTATTGTGCGCTCTTACATGATGTTCCCAGATTAGTTTCGTGGACTATCCATCTTGGCACGTGTCTTTCTTCTCGTATGCTTGAGAATTTCTTTAATACAAGGCAGGCACAGTAACACCTTTCTGAGACAATGACAGTAATACATACTAGCATGAAAGAACTGATAATAGTAATTCAATGGTTGGTATATAACCATCACTTCCCCTAGGACAGCAAACTCTGGATTTTAAGAGTGCTCATAATACCGCCCAGGGTACCTGGCTGATGATGTGGGTGTCATCCTTAATGTTTCTACAACAATTCTGGGTATACTTGCCCCTATTTCTAGTGATGGGAGCCAAGATAAATCATTTTCTTTATTCTCATTGTCTTGACTGTTCTGAAATCTAGTACTTGCCAGATACCCATCTGTTTTGAGAAAAGGAAAGAAATCATGCCCTTTTCTTTTAGTCGCCTTTCCTCTTTTTCTGCAAAACAATTGTTTTTCTTAGTCAGTTTTTTTCTGTTCTCTGGACAACATGAGTGTCCAGAGAAGCCATGGACACTTTCCTTCAGCTTTGTTTTCTGTCCCTGAGGGTCATTTCTTGTCTCACTTGGCTACTTTTTTTCATCCCATTGGTAAATTGTCTTTCATGCTCTAGCATAACCAGTTCTTGACTGGCTTGATTATATCTATTTGCAGTTACGTCAAATATCCAATTTTAAACTTTCATTTCAGCTCTGAATTAAGCAACATCAAATGAATTTTAACCATTTAAAATCCAGTAATAGAAATAGGTAATGCATCCTTAGTCTATATTCTCCTGTGATTTAAACTACTTTTCAGAGGCCTGGCGATTTTGGAATATTCATTAACCATCTCACGTCTGTAAGGCTAGTAAGGAGATCCTTCTTATTATTATCTTAACCATTGTAAAAAGTTGATATTTTTAAATTCATGGCAATTTTACTGATCTACAGGAGTCAAAGCAAAATAAAGTCCAGAAAAATCAAAAGAGGAGATACGTTTTTTAATAGCTGCTCTCTACTTTTGCCTAAAGTATAACCCTTTAGAAAATCTCAAAATGGTGATGTGTTTATTTTATGACAAAAGAAAAGCTGGGAAGAGGAGTTAAGTATTATTTTACAAACAGTCAGCTAGGAAAGCAAATTCCTCAAACCTCAGTTTGGGAAGGGCCCAGGGCTATGGAGGGAAATAGTGGACTGTGAAGGAGGAGAGAAGGAAATTTTCTACTCCCTGGGTTTCATAGATTTTCGCCTTTAGATTTCCTATAACCCCATGTTTTATCCTTTATGCCCTTTTGGAGCTTAGTTTCCTGGCCCAGGGACTGGAAACTGGAGTATTCCTACTCTGATGGGAAAGGCCATTTCCAGATGAAATTCTGAATCCATTTCTCACAGAAACATTCAGCATGCCATTTACATTTCCCAAAATTGTCAGGGCAGAACTTTACTTCAGCCACTTAGGTATCTGCTCGTGTCGGGGGACGATGCACACTGCATCCTAAATAAATAACTCGCAACCTGAACTCTTAGAATATAGTCCATGTGGAAGCCAGAGGGTGCCTTTATGCTTAGAAATATCAAAGAAATCCTTATTGGCTTCTCTGCAAGCTCCGGAAATTGTGAGCACTCTGTACAATCCGGGCGCAGAGTCAGCAGGAAGCCTGAAGGCGCACACTGTTGAACTTTTGAACTCAGAAACAGCATCTATTTTCTTAGTTTCGTTTGTTGATTCCTCTTTGATCTCATCTTATTAGAAAGATAATACCCTAACATTTTAGCATACTTAAAATAAACTGTTTTTACAATCCTTCTGGGAGCGCAGCTTAACTTCACCTTTTTCCAGTCTCCAAAGCTCTTTACTGCGGAGAACACTCACCTTCATGGAAATTAAGTAATTCTCCCTAACAGGGAGTTTACTTTTCTGAATACGCTCTAGGGAGTGATATTTATATTTCTTTGCATCATTTGAACATATGCCTCTTTCTAATTTTGTGATTATCTTTGAAAGTTTATTACTAAAGCTAAAAGGACTAAAAGGAGTAGGAACCCTGTCTGGTGATAGTGGTGGTGGGGACTGCCTTTTGACATTTTGCAATTTGGTCAGAGCCTTCCATTCAGAAAGGGTCTCAGATTTACAACTTTTTCTGTAATCTCAAATCCAGGAAAGAATATGCATAAAATAAAGAGTAGAAAAATGATCATTCTACACTTTAAACTTTTGTTACCAAACCACAACAATGTAGCACACTGTGAATTGATATTTATTTTAAAATTCTAATCCTGTAATTATCTTGCAAATAGGAAAATATGTTGCGTTGTAATTTTTACTTTAAAAGTGCTATTTTTTAATGTAAATATTGCAAATCAAGCTGTGACAGTGGATAGTATCAGTAGCATTTTTGGAACTCATTTCCTCCTTTCTTCCTTTCAGATATCACCCAGATTTTCTCCTGGCTCTGTCTATCTCTCCTCTGTTTGCTCTACCTTCCATCCAGGAATGGCTGCAGTTGTCTTGAACCAGTTAGTATGTTTCATTCTTGGAGCCATCGTCGCTGGTTCAGGGATAGACATGACTTCAGTGGTCCATCTCGATTGAGTTCCAGGACTATCTGGAAGAGCTGTTAGAATCCTTCTCCCAAGAGATTTGAAAGGGGAAGTACAGAGGGTGCCAAAAAAAAAAAAAGTATACACATTTTAAGAAAGGAAAAAAAACTGTATTAAAATTGGAATACTCAATATATACTGGTATCAAAAGATGAATATAAGTCACGTGTATACATTTTTTGGCACACCTGGTATATAACTTCTACATTGAGAAGAATGAACCTTAAGAAGGCAGAGAGGACAAAGGGGAGAAAAACTAGATCCACCGTGTAGGTGGCTGAGCAGAGAGAAAGAAAGAGGAAGGAACAGGGTCCTTCCTCCATACAATCTTAGATAGGCCAATTCTGAGGCCTGGTGTATCCGAGAACATTTCGTATTTGAGATCAACAATTTTCCCTACTTTTGAAAGTGGGTCTGAATTAAATTTTCTATGCGTCTTAACCTTTTTCTATAAACTTAATATAAAATTTCTTTATTTTTAATATCCAGATAGCCTCAAAATCTTGAAGTGGAGAAGGCCTGTGTTAGCCATTGGGTGGCCCTGACTCAATCTGATGATTGCCACTATTGCAGTCCAAGTTTTCCAGTGAGTCAGAGGCCTGAGCTGAGAATGTTGTAAAACAGAAAGAGTTCATCCACCTGCACTAGCAGAGCCAAACGCTGAACACTGAGAATTGCAGTGGAGAAAGATCGGCTGTTTCATTGATGAATGGTGCCATCCAAGAGAACGGGAAGCTAATGTTCAAAAGCCTGACTTTCCAATGACATGTAGGTTACAGATTACATAGAACTAAATCACAAGACACTGTGGGTTAGGGGTCCTGTGTCGTGCTGGTCGTTGATTGGTCGGAGGTGAGGTAAGGGTAATGAATCATTTCTTCAGGTCTTGAGGACAGTTCTGAGGTCTTTTCTGGATCCCTCTGTCTGATCTCATGGAAAAGTAGACAGGGATCATTCCACCTTAAGGCTCAGGAGCTGAAACATAACTTAGGTCAAGATGTTACATTTAGCCTGCCGGAGGTCCAGACTGTGTGACTGTTGGGTCCCAGGCTGCTGTCATCTGCTGATCTGCTGCCTTGGGGGGGTGGGGGGAGGGGGGAGGGGGTTGGGAGGGCTAAGTCTCTGAGTGGTGTGTGTGTGTGTATATATATATATATATATATATATATATATATATATATATATATATATATATATGCAGAGCTCCAGAAAGTAGTTTCCAGGCCCTCGGCCTCACATAGACAGGTGCTGGCTCAGGTAGTAAATGGCCATCAACTGTGATTGCATGGCCATCAGCTGTGGCTAGTTGGCCGTCAGCTGTAACCAGTGAGCCATTGGCCACTAATATAACTGCTGTGGCTATGCTAGCAGGGAGAGAGAAGAGAGAAAGAATGGGGGCTAGCAAGAAGATGGTGGCTGGGCTGGCAAGTGTGGATGGCGGTTTGCGGACAGTGTGGATCCAGCCTCCATTGAGAGTATAGTGCCGCCAGAGAGAATATAGTGGTATGACTCCCCTACCTATGGCTCCGTGGGTGTTCCTTTTTGGCCTCACCATATCCTGCGTTCTTGTATGGGGAGCAGGAGCAGAGACCCCGCAGGCCCCCCTGCACGACAAATGGCGCAGCGAGCAGGGTCTCCCTCACGACAACATATATATATATATATATATATATATATATATATATATATATATATATATATATATATATATAGAGAGAGAGAGAGAGAGAGAGAGAGAGAGAGAGAGAGAGAGAGAGAGATGATTTTTGAGCTGGGATTTAAAAGTAAATTTAATCCAAGTCATAAGGACTCTCGGTTTCAAGAACAGTGGTCCTCAGTTCAGGAATATTTAATGGGTTTAAGAAGTTGTGATATTGAAGACCCAGTATACCTTCCCTCTGCTTTACATTCTTAATCCGATTCCCCCAAAATGGGGTGAAATGCAGAAAGATGTTAGCTGAATAAGATATGAGTACCATGTAAAAATTTATTGCACATTTTATTCCTTTTGGGGAGTCCATCCTAACTGTAAATTAACTGTAAACCAGTGGTTCTCATCCAGGCCCATTCTGCCCTCTAGGGGTCACTTGGCAATGTTTGAAGCAGTTTTTTTGGTTGTCACACCTGCAGGAGAGTGCTACTTGCATCTAATGGGAAGAGGCTAGAGATGCTACTAAATATCCTACAATGCACAAGACAACCCCACACAACAAAGAAATATCTAGCCTAACTTGTTAATTGTGCCAAGTTTGACTAACCCTGTTCTAACCATGTAAGATAGCAGATAATCTAGCTATTGCCCTCTCTTTCACTCTTGTTCAGTATTTTATTTACTCTCTCTCTTATGTATGCTGGGTATTTACAGTTATTGCAGAACTTCCTGGTTGAGGTTTTTATTTTTCTTTATTAAGGGGGAAATTGATAATTTTGAAAATGGACATAATTTTTTTTCCTATGGTGCAATTAGACAATTTAAAGAAATATTCCGTAAACAAGGAGTGACTGTCTTAGCTGCTTCTCTCCCTCTTTTTCTCTTTTTAAAATAGGTTTCTAAGCATTGAGTGCTTGCAAAGCACTATTCAGTTTTTGTTTTGCCTTATGAAACATTTAAAGTTGTGTAAGATTTTTCTTGCTTTCCAGCAGCTCACAATCTAATAGTGGACGTGGGGAAACCATTCAAATCACATTAGTACAAGGGAGTACCTGTCATATATGAGAGTGGCATCACCAGAATGCTAGCTAAATGCACACTTAGGAGAATAAACTTAGAATCCAGGAGTAATTTACAGTTTACATACTCCTGGGGAAAATGCTTTGGACAAATATGGCTACTCTGAAGGGTCACTCCCAGCTTGTCACTTTCCTCTGGGGGCATCTTTAAGACAGCACTTCCCATGTGCTTCTAGGGGCTTCTAGGCAGCTGTGTGGGGTGAGGCTGCCAGCTTTAATCATTCACCTTCCTCTGTGCAAAGACAGCGAGGAGAAAACGCAGCTGAGCAAGGCTGAGAGGGCATGAAATTGTGTTAAGCAACACTCATGACAATGACTGGATTTGCTATTTTAGAGTAAGTGACTAAATTTTTTTTTTTTTTTCTTCAATTGTAATTTTCCTGTGCTGTTAAGTGTAAAGGTGACCGCTCCATGGTGGGCTCTCAGCAGTTTGTACTCGACAGCTAATCAGGTTGATTCATTTGGTGAGGTGGGCATTAAGCTCAGTTATAAAGCAGCGTTGAGGAGATATAACACCACACTTTTTTTTCTTTCTTCTTTTTGAAGGAAGGAAACCACTGTGCAGACTTTTCAGGGAACGTTGTGAAGACATGAGATTTTGTATTTGTAGTAGGAAATATAATTATCTGTGGAACAAAACCCGGTCCCTTAATTGAGTTTGCTTGCAGCCTTTCAATAAATGATTTAGGCTGCTATCACCAATGGGAGTCGGTGCTTTTGGTAGAGACCAGCCTGAATTTATTGTAGCCCAACCCCAGTGCTAGTGGAGTGTAAAATGCTTGTTTATCTCTTTGCTAATTGCATCAGAGCTGACCAGAGGCCAGTTAGCAATGGCTCAGCATTACCAAGTTTCCCCACAGGATGGCATCCATCAGTTAAAAACAAAATTTACAGTATTGGTAAAACTCACAAAAATAGAGATGGATTAAATTTTCTATTAGACTTTACAATGTTTAGGGTTTATTTTGATACAAATTTTAACTTGATCATAGTGAGTGAGTGTTTGCCAGGAGCCAGCACAGAAACAGAGATGGAATCTGTGGTTTGTACAAAGAAAGAAATTGACAGTTGCTAACAAATAAAGCTTAACATTTCAGAGCCCCTGATCACCAGAGGGCCATTTATGGAATTAATTTTTTTCTGCTCCATCAGAAGATTAGCAACTATCAAGAGATCAAATCAGAACAAGCAGAGTCACATGGCAAATTAAGGAGCAAAGCACAAGATGATTTGGGATTTGGGTTTGGTGATAAGAGTGTTACTATTTTATAGCAAGAGGATAATAAAAGATAACACTTTAGCTATATGACCATAGAAGATGCATAGGCCAACCCTGATAGGGGGAAAAAAGAGTTCCAAAGAGAAGGAGACATTTTTCTAAGCCAGGACTAGAACAAAGGCAGTGGTCACTTCATATTTCCACTTGAGGGGACTTAGTGGGAAGGAGAATGAGTGGGTTTGTCTTGAAACTGTGTGCACCCAGCAAATATATTTTCAAAATTAGATTTATGTTGCAGAGCAATAAAAATAGCATAGATTTTTTCAAAGATGATTTATTCACTGTTAACCTAAAGATAGAAAAATGTCAATTGTACATAATAAAGGATGTTGTTATCATAAAAACACTTGGGAAAGCTGGGAGGTTGATAGAAATTGGGGTGTGGGCACCAGGACAACCTCAGCATCGCCACAGAATCCAAGGCTTCTACTCAAGTTATCAGAACCCTTTACACTGCAGGAGGTTGTCTTGGACCTTTGAAAGCCCCTTAGAAAACTGTTGTATTCTCTGGAGATTATCTTCCTTTGTCCACCTGTGAGACTCTTTCCATGAGCCTGCTGTCCTTTATCCATTCCATCTTATAAGCCTTTTATGGCTAAACCGTCAAGCACACTTTCCCATCAATTTGGAAAGGATACTGAAGTCCTCCTGGAGGAATTATTTCCTCACTAGGGAAAGGCAAGTTGTAGTTCATTTGTTCCGCTAACCAACTGCCAAGTTTATTTCAGTTACCAAGTGTCTTGGAGTTGAATTTTTGTTTGTGGGCAAATATGCTTTTCTTTATGTTCGTCTGCATTAGGGAATCTACTATAAAGCTTATGGAAGGCAAGCTTGCATAGCTCTTTGCAAACATAGACATTTCATTTCAAAAAATGCAAAACAAGGATAAAGAAAGAGGTTAATAATGATAACATCTTGGCATCCGAAGATGTCTCAATAGCAGATACAGCAAGTGGCATCTGGCTTATTCAATTTTAAGAATCTTTTGGGGGGTGTTGTTTAACATACTGATAACTGTAATCCATTTGTGGAAATGCTGATTCACCATGCGCCTGGGGATCTGTGTTTTAACTTTTCCCTCCTAAATCATATGTTTTTGATAGGCAGAGGTCAATTGAATCCTACACCAACACACGAAACCTCCCTATCTTCATCTGGAAACACACTGATTCTTGAAGTGTCCTATAGCATGACGGTGATAAAGTGAGAATTCAACTATTTCTTGAGTAGAAACTGTAATAATCTTTCTATACATATTTGTGTGTCCTATTTGTGCATTTCAGTACTGGACAAAGGAATCTATGAATGCAGTATGTTTTAAATCACTTTGGAGTCTGGCATTGAAGAATGGAAAGAAATTACGGTATTATCATTATGTATTACAAAGGCAGAGGAACCCAAATCCTGTCAGCTGCCAACATGTGTTGTATTTAAAAAGGGAAATTTTGTACCAGCATTTTGAAAACAGGCCCAGGCAACACCTCTTTGGTATGAGTAAAATCTCCTCAGGCCATATCTGCAATGCCTTCATCTGTCTGAGTCACAAGTCACAAATCACAGTTCTTTGATGACATTCTGTTAGAAAATGAAGAGAGAAAAAAATATCCCAGTCTTTCTTTTTTTTTCTCTAACATTATCAATATGTAAAACCAAGACATGAAGAGGCCTCTGACATCTTTGAGAGTAAACAGAGCAGTTACAATTCTTTTGACAAGAAGGTGTGGAAGAGTGTATTCTGGAAGGCTCTTTCTGCTTTTCTGACCTGACTTCCTTTCCTCCATCTCGACAAGCTGATTGCAGAGGATGAAAACATCCACATCTCTTTCAGGATGAGAGCATTTGTTTGGCACCTGGGCGGGTGGCATACTTGCTGTGGGGTGTCAAGTCACAATGTGAAAGGTGGTGGCCCTCTTGGACCGCTCAGCCATTCCTTTCCTGTGAGAGCAGCTCTGATGAGCAAGTGATCCCATCAGAAACTAAAGAAAACATTTCACCGTTGGGGACACCAGCTGACTTTACTGACTGTGGCGTTATTAGAGTGACAGAGGCAGCAAGGAGAGGATATGGAGATGAGACAGAGTTCATGTTTCCTCCAGAGGCAAGAAATCACTCTTTTTCTCACCATTGTCAGGTTGTTGATCTTGAAAATAAGAAACCTAATTTACAGACTATTTTCCAGGCTTTGTTAATATTTTAAATTATTTGAGAGGCATTATCCACATTTAATAGCCTACAATATTTAAGGTACCTCCAGAACTTACCTCTAGCCTATGCATTCAGGTAGGGCCATTTTAATAGTTCTGTTCAGGGTTTGCTCACTGAGAGCTGCAGGTCCTTGGCTCTCTGGAAATGCTGTTTTTGGCCCTGTTTCTGGCCCTTTGGTGTTCTCAGAAAGTACTTCTTATATCCTCACCAACATGGTGCACACCTTTTCTGAAGAAGCTTTGCCATCCTCAATCAGACTTTACTGTCACCCTCATCAGTTGTCAGCTTCTGTCACTGCTCCCGGGCATTACCCCTGACTTATGAGACCCTTTATTGGTTCTGTGTCCAATCCAAAGTGGAGAGAATCTCTTTTTTTTCTTCCTTTTTGTGACCATACTTTGTCACTGAGGACACAATCAGTTTGGTCCATGTTTCACACAGTCCATTTTGAAAACTGATGCGTCATCATTTCTCTTGGGAAGGAGACTCTTGTTTTCTTCAAGGTCCATGTTCACCTTGCCTAGTCTACTTTAGGGTCAATAACCAATGAGGATGAGATACAAACACTATAATTCCACACCATGAAATCTCAGGTGCAAGGGGAACCAGACTCTTCTAGTATAGGCAGACTTCAGAATTATAATTTGGTACAAAAGTAATTGTGGTTTTTGCAATTGTTTTTAACCTTTTAAATCGCAGTTACTTTTGCACCAACCTAACAGTTATCTTTGTGTGATTTGGGGTTTCAGGATAGCAGAAGATGAATCGCACCATGTGTCCTCTTAACCTTGGTCTATCAGCCATTGCCTTACATCCTTTGGATTTCTGACCATTCAAACTTGAGAGAAGAGACCAGTAGAGACAAAGACACATTTCCTCAACTCGCAGGGGTCACCTTCAGGCATGCTGGAAGGGCACAGGTAATCAGCAGTTTCCATGAGTCTGTTAAGTTTTTCTGCACAACAAATCACCCTGAAATTAGTGTCTTAAAACAACAATCACTGATGTCATAATTTTGCAGGCCAACAACTTGGACTGGGCTCAGCAGGAGGTTCTTCTGGTCTTAGCTGGGCTCACTCATGTGTATGTGGTCAACTGTCAAGTTGACGAGAGGCTGAGTCATCTGGATGACAGGTAGTATGGCTCATTTCTAGTCCATGTGATTTCTCATCCTCCCTAAGTGAGCCGGAGTTTATTTCCATGATGTTTACTAGGATTTCAAGAAAAATTGAGAACATATTTAAGACTTCTTGAGTTCCAGGCTTGGAATTGACACACCATTTCTTCCATTGTAGTCTATTGCCCAAGGAAAACCAAAGATAGGTACAAACTCAAGGGGGAGATACATGGTCTCCTTATTGGGAGAAGGTGTGAATTAAATTAGAAAGGCTATGAATTCAGAGTGAACAATGGTGTCGTTTTGTCAACTTACTACAAGACATGTTCTAAATGTAATATGTGTAATTTCAGTGGATTGATATAACTTGAAAAATTATCCACTTCTGTTATTTTTGTTTTGTTTCTTTGTTTTTGTAAGTATAGATCTGAGTATGCTTCTTATCTCCAAGAACCTAGTGGATCATTTTGCTTAGACCTCATCTTGTAATTTACTGTGTAAAGCCACGTGACTATAGAAGGAAGTTTTGAAATAAATAAGAGAAAAAAATAAAAACAAAAGTAATACATTCATATCTTATATACACAAAAGAGAGAGGACATGAGGAAAAGTATTACATAATGGAGGAAAATATAAGGGTAACAGTTTTGGGACTTCCATCTCTTATCTGAACAAAAGAAGGGGAAATAGCTGTCCTTAGCCATTTTGGGGAATATTTATAAGTCTCTCCTGCCTTTGCTTTCTTTCCTCTTACACCTGGAGGCCTGAGACTTTTCTTTCCTTTGTTCTTTCACTTCACCTGCCTTGCAGACCTTCAACTCTACATCAGACCTATAATCAGTTTGTTTCTTACACCTGAGTTCCTAGGCACTATTGGAGTAAGTGACTCACTGGGCACATGGGTGTCACTGCTGAGTCCTCAATTTTGTATTAGAATCATTTCATATGTAAATCCTTCCCTTTTTACCCCTATCTTCTATCACACTTTCCCACTCGTATCCTTATTCTCTTACCTCACCTTTCAAAGAGAACCAATGAAATCAGGCAAAATGTTCTTACCTTCCTTCTTCTCACTCATAAAATTATCTGTATAAGCTCAAACTCTCCTACAGTCTTTCTCATTCAATGTAAGAAAAGTCCTCTTTTTCTTGTAACAAGAAAACAACATTGCTGAGTGTTTAGAGGCACAGTTTATTGGGCCAGACTTCTGGTATTCACATCTTATCTCTGCCTCTTCTGAGCTGCATGACTTCACTCTAGGTCTCAGCTTTCTCATCTGTAACAGAGGCATAGTTAGGTAGAGTGATCATGAGAATTTAATGGGAAAGTCCCATTTAATGCAATGTGCTTAGCATCATACCTGACACATTGTTATTATAAGCCATATCTATTTATAGTACTTGGGCCCTGAATTCCATATTTCATATTTTCAGAAAATGTACTTAGTGCATTATGATGAGCATCTTCTATATAGTCAATCTTTGTCTTTCTTACTGGTTCACGCGTGCTTCTTTTCCCCTCCTTCATTCTTATTTTTGAACTTTAAGTGAAAAATCATTCTTTTGGATAATGCTAGATCAATTTCTCTTTTGAAAAAAGAAATATATTTAAAATTTTTATTTTATGTGACCTGATCTCTTTAGGCATTTGCTTTGTCTTTCTCCTTTCCTTCACAGCCATGCATGTTTGATAGAACTTCTTGCATCATCCTTTTCTATTTCTTCAGCTAAGTCTAAACTTATAATTTACCAGTAATAGTAATCAGGTATGTTCTAAATGGAAAATCTCAATTTCAGTGGCTATTTGGATCTGCTCCCACATGTGGGGCATGCCCCTTTTTATGACAGAAAAGATGAATAAGAGGCTACGCTAAATTGTGTAACTGTGTGTAACTTGTTTGTTTGGATACGACAAATAGCATTCAGTTCACGTTCCATTGATCAAACCAAGTCATATGACCAGATTGAAGTCAGTGGGATGGGAAGTATAATTCTATCATAGAAAATAGATAAGTAATGAAGATAGGGGGGTGATGTGCAATGTACAATAATACAATTTATCATACCAGTCTGCTAAAATCTCATCTTCATCTGCACTTATGTAATCACATATTTATAAATTGTGGGGCTTTATAGTGAGCACACTCAGATTTGAGTCGTGGCTACACTAATTGCTCATTGTAATTTCATCCTCAATAAGCCTCAGTTTCCCTATTTATACATGGGGGTTATAATTTCTAGTTTTTGGATAACTTGTTATGGAGTATTGAAATAATATATTTAAAACACATAAATGTTAACTATATGATCAATATTATCACCACTGCTGCTATCCTGTAACAGTGATCAGTATGAGCTATTTTGAAAATTTCAACTGTTTCCACATCAGAGGAAAGGGGGAAATGGAAGCTGAAATTCATCCTTTGAGGACAGGAAGAGAATGTTAGCTTTGTTTTGAGAAGGACTACATCAGGGAGACTTTTGACTTATATAGATATGAGATCTCAGACACACTGAGATGTTTGATATTAGAATACTGAAGATAATATAAAATAAGTTTTTTTTTTCTTATAAGCAATGGGTATCATTGCATAAATTAATATAATATTAACTGAATTTTTTGTGTTTTTTTTGATGCTTCTTCTTCAGAGTCCATATATAGAGTAAGGGGTCCAGGACTTATGGGGAGAAGGGAGAAAAAGAAAAATCCTGTTTATTGTCTTATGCATTCATTCACTAATTCATATATTCATTCATCTATTCAATAAGTATTTACAGCGCCTACTACCTGCTAGGCACTGTGCTAGATTCTAGGGTTATAATCATGTACAGACCGCCAGATAGGGTCCCTGTCTTCTTAGCCCCTTCATGTTTACCTCTCTTCATGCTTGGAGATGAAGAAGCACATCAGAGACTTGACCATAGCAAACAAAGTGGCTCAGGGAGAGTCCCACGTGATAGAAACCAGGGCAGCGTTCTGGAGGGAGAGATAACTGATGACAGTCAGAAGTGAATTGTGGTGTGTACCAGAATTTACTGGGGATTCTCAAAGCAACTGCAACAACAGAAAACAACAAATTAGGATATAGGACACAGGACAGGATAATGATTTGGACTATTATCATTTATACGTTAAAGGAAAGGGTGATACAGAAACTTATAGTTATTGGCTTGTTTACCTTTGTTTTCCTCCTCCCATTCCCTACCCTCCCACCTCAATGAAGAGACTTGAGACAATGTCTTTTATTTCTTTTCTTACGGTTTCCTAATGTCTAACACAGTGCATGGGCATAGTACGTGTTTGAAAATTGTTTTCTCTAAGAATAAATAAATAAAATCACCTGGGCCAAAGCTTTTGTCTAGCTCCTGGATGTCTTTAGAGATCAAAGAGTTTTGGGAATTTAGAAAAGGACATATTGTGAATGTGAGACTTGGGAAAATGTGACAAGAATTTGAATGTCTGAAGTGAAAGGAATAGACATGTGGTACAGTCCTTGAATATACACAGGAGCTTTTTAGGCCATATGCTTTTCCTGTAACATAATCTTTCTCTAACAGCAATAGCTAGCATTTATTGAGCATTACCTTGTGGAAGTCGCTATTCTAAGTATTTTACCTGAATGAACTCATTTAATCTTCCCAGCATCACAGCCTGGGCTTTGTTCTATCATTATTCGCATTTTATAGATGAAAACACCGAGGCTTGGGAAGTTATGAAGCTTGTCAAATATTACACATGTCTATGCATCAGAGTTGAGATCAGACCAAAGAGGTCAGACTGCCAACCACCACACTATGTTACCTCCATATACTACCTGATCTGAACCATGAAGATGAAGGTTCTGATATCATGTCATAGAGCTTGAGAAGTCACAACTAATTAAGGGAGAGTCAAAGGAGGTAGATCCTCTGACCCCTTTTCCTGGAAATCTGTTTTGTAATTAATATAGGTAAACAGACTTGGTTTCCCAAATTTTGACTAGGAAGAACCAAAATATAAACTGACACTACATTTAAGTGGAATAGTATATAGAGTGCCCTTGATGGGTCCAGAGGTTGATGGAATGCAATAGCCAAGACTTTAGTTATAGACACTAAACAGAAATCATTCTCTTTTTCTTTGGGAGAGAAGGAGTGGGAGGAAAGGAGGAGAAAGAAGGGATATTCAGTGGCCTCTGATTTGAAATAGGTAAGTAGCTTATGCTTCCTGTGTTGCTTCAGGGAGAGGTGGCTCTGCTTCTTTGCAGACGGTCATCCCAAAAGTCACCCCATGCACATTCTGGGGGTCTGCTCTTGGGCTTTCATGTGCATTTTTAGAGTAATGGAGGTTGTATTTTTTTCTACTTTTACAGTATTTATGTATTCTTAAGAAAGAGATGGTACACATTATGTTTCATCCCAGAATTTATGGATTTTTGTTGAAACATCAGGTCAGATGTTATCTACTAGACATAAGCCCTGAGATCATGAAGCATGATGTAGTATTACAAGGCAGCAATTATTTGCTCAACCGTTTACAATTGTTTTCTCAGGAGGTGGCCTCTTTGTCTCTCAAGGAAATGCCAAAACATCAATGAAGTTTCAGTTCAGGGACTTGAAGGAAACTTGGAGTCTAACACTCACTAACTGACAGGGATATTTTAAGCTGAGACTCAAATCGGAGATTCTCCTGAGACAGTTCTGATGCTTTGTTTAACAAAAGCAAACTATGAGTCCAAATTATTCATTACCATATTCATAAGTACTCTATTTAGTAAGACAGTACGGAGATAATAACAAAAACAAATATTGAATAAAGTTCTTTCCATGTCAGCCTTATAATATGCAACCAAATATAGCATATTAACTCATTGTTAGTCTGGAATCAACAATTTAAAATTGATTAGCATATGCTCTTGATTGCTAGGTGGGGAACTTAAGAAATTGGAAATATGTAGCCAGATTTCCCATGACAGCTTTTCCTATAGGAAAGTGCTGATTAAAAAAATATATGTTGAATTAAAATTCATTTTAAATGGATTTGAACATCTAAAATATATCCTATGTGGCTCTCTTACTTAAAGGTAATAATTTGTACTAAATGAAAGTACCAACATTATTTACCAATATTAATTTTTCCTATCCTTTCTCATTTCTTCCCAGTCTCTATTTTGGTATCGTTCATATTTTATGATACTGCAATTAGAGTCTGAAGACAAGTTGCAAGTAATAATCTGGCTTGCACTTGCCTTCATATTCTCTGGAATTTATATTCTCCTTTGTGCTTTAGATTCTGTGAGTAATTTCTGTGCATATGCTACTGCCATTTATAGCTATCCAAGTGGAAATATAAACCTGCTTCATTTTGCATCATCTCCGAAACAGCTGAACTTGTTTCTCCTTGGTGGGGGAGCTCATAGAAACATCGATTTACCTCTTCCTTGTGATCTTCGTTTTATAAACTTGGGAGAGAGTCATGATGTAATACTAGGAGAATCTCTGCAGTCACAAGAAGATACGATTCTAAGGAACAGTGAATTGTGGCCTCTGTTACCAAATGAATGAAGCAGAAAGGGGTTCATTAGGTCCCCTACTAAATTAAGGTCAGAGAACCCTGATGGGAAAAAAGAAAAGTCTGGAAGGTCAATTACGATCTGTTGGAAAAGGAAAGTATTCTCTTAGTTTTTCAGAGAGAGCTCGACTGCACTCAAGCAGAAGAAAACAATTCTTCCTTGATTATAAAATGAAGAGCAGGGAGAGGCAGGTTTACATGCAGCTAATGATGCTGGTGAGAGGGACACTAGCAACACATTTTCAGAGACAGATGCCTTTTTATTGTTATTCTCAGGCCTCTCTAAATTATAGAAGCCACACAAAACCTGGATCTGCCTGTGTCCTAAAAAACAATCTCGAACTGATTGGGATGAGGAGGCCGGATGAACTGCTGACAAATTCTAAAGGACTGAATATACGCAGAGTACAACAGTTACAAAATTTCAAAGTTCTTCTTCCATTAAAATTTACTTTATCTATCAATGGATATTTGCATATACCTAAAAAGCTTTCTTCTAAACAAATATCCTCCTTTTTTAATATTGTGAATTTGATTTGTCAATCCTTTTATTGGTAGAGTTGTGCAGGGAAAGTTAAATGCCAAGAAGCCGAGCCGATGGAGTCTGTATTGAAGACAGTTCTAACATACTTCTAAAAGGTCTCTTCGTTTTTTTCCTCGCATTTATTTATTTGATTTTTATTATCAATAGAGAGTATATGTCTGGGTTCTGACGGCTGTCATATCAGACATGGTTAAATCCTAATAAAACAAGTCCCAATTGAGCCTAATTTCAGCAATTTCTCCCCGCTCCCCTCCCCCCGACACTTTTTTAAATTATCAGAGCCTCTCCATTCTTTAAAGTGAAGGCTCATGTTGTTGTTGTTGTTCTTCTTCTTCTTCTTTATCATCGTAGGTATCAACATCATCACTGTTGTTGTTAGTCCTGTTAATTCTATAGTTCCTGCTTTTTAGTAGTATTTTCCCCATTATTTTTATTGTAGTAAAATACATATAACATAAAATTTACTACCTTAACCATTTTAAGTGCACAGTTCATTGCTATTAAGTACATTCATATTGTTGTGAAACTGTCACCACCGTCTATCGCCTGAACTCTTTTCATTTAATAGCAAAACAGAAACTGTGTCCATTCATCCATCATTCTACTTTCTTTCCTTCTTTTTTATATATATTTAAAAAGTCCCCTATTCCCTCACACCCCAGCCTCTGGTAACCACCACTCTACTCTCTGTTAATGAGTTGGAGTTTTTCATTTGTTTGTTTTGATTCTACATATAAATGAGATCATGCAATATTTGTATTCACTTAGCATTATGTCCTCCAGATTCATCTATGTTCTTTCTAAAGGATTTCTTTCTTTGCTAAGGCTGAATAATGTTCTGCTGTATATATGTATCACATTTTCTTTATTCCATTCATTGATGAACATTTAGTTTCCATATCTTGGCATTTTGTAAATAATGCTGCAATGATCATGGGGGTGCAGATGTCTCTTTGAGATGGTGATTTCATTTCCTTTGGTTATGTACCCAGATGTAGGATTGCTGGGTCATAAAGTAGTTCTATTTTTATTTTTTTTGAGGAAATTCCATACTTTTCCCCGTAATGGCTGTGTCAATTTATATTCTTGACAACAGTGCACGAGGGTTCCCTTTTCCCCACATTCTTGCCAATACATGTTATCTTTTGATGATAGCCATTCTAACAGATATGGGGTAATAGCTCATTATGTCTTTGATTTGTATTTCCCTGAAGATTCGCGCTATTGACCATCTTTTTATATCACTGTTGGCCATTTATATGTCTTCCTCAGGAAAATGTCTATTCAGGTTCTTTGCTTAATTTTATTTATTTATTTATTTATTTTTTACTATTGAGTTGTAAGTGTTCCTTATATAGTTTGGATATTAACCCTTTCTAGGATATGAATTGCAAATATTTTCTCCCATTCTGCCAGTTGCACTTTCATTTTGCTAATTATTTCCTTCCCTGTACAGACACTTTTAGTTTGATGGGGTCCACTTGTTCATTTTTGCTTTTGTTGCATGTGCTTTTAGTATCAAATCTAAAAAATCATTGCCAAGACTAGTGTCAAGGAGCTTCCCCCTGTGTTTTCTTCCCCCTATGTTTTATAGTTTCAGGTCTTATATTTAATTTTTTAATCCACTTTGAGTTTATTTTTCTTTATGGTGTAAGATAAGGGTCCAATTTTATTCTTTTGCATGTGGTTATCCAGTTTTCCATTCTATGAGCATGGAAAAGCTCCGTTTATTTGTCTCTTCTTCAATTTCTTTCATCAGTCTTATAGTTCTCAGTATACAGAGCTTTTACCTCCTTGATTAAATTTGTTCCTAAGTATTTTATTGTTTTTGATGCTATTATAAAAGGGATTGTTTTCTTAATTTTTTGAATATTTTGTTGTTAATGTATAGAAACACAACTGATTTTTGTATGGTGATTTTGTATCCTGCAACAAAATTTATTTATAAGTTTTTACAGTTTTTCAGTAGAGTCTTTAGGGCTTGCTATATATAAGACCATATCATCTGCAAATAATTTTATTTCTTCCTTTCTGATTTGGGTGACTTTTCTTGCCTAATTGCTCTGGTTAGGACTTCTGATATTATCGTTCAATAGAGTTGGTGAGAGTGGGCACAATTCCCTTGTTCTTGAGTTAACATTGAGTATGATGTTAACTGTGGGCCTGTCATATATGGCCTTTATTATGTTGATTTCTTCTATACCTAATTTGCTGAGAGTTTTTATCATGAAAGGATGTTGAATTTTGTCAAATGCTTTTTCTGCATCTATTGAGAGGATCATATGATTTTCATCCTTCATTATTAGGGTGGTCTACCACATTTATTGATTTGCAGATGTTGGATTAAATTACATCCCCGGGATAAATGTCACTTGATCATGATGTATAATTCTATTACCGTGTTGTTGAAATTAGTTTCCTAGTTTTGCATTTATGTGCATTAGGGATTAGCCTAAACTTTTCTTTTCTTATGTAGTGTTATCTGGCGTTGGCATCATAATAATGCTGGCTTTATAAAATGAGTATGGAAGTACTCTCTTTTCATCAATTTTTTTTGGAAGACTGAGAAGAATTGTTATTAATTCTTTAAAAGTTTGGTGGAATTCACCAGTGAAACCATCTGGTTCTGGACTTTTTTTGTTGGGAGTTTTTGATTACTGATTCAATTATCTTAGTCTTATTGGTCTTTTAAGATTTTCCATTTCTTCATGATTCAATCTTTGTAAGTTTTATGTTTCCAGAAATGTATCCATTTCTTCTAGGTAATTCAGTTTGTTGGTATATAATTGTTCATAGCAATCTTTTTTGATCCTTTGTATTTTCTTCAACAAAATAGAGCTATTTCACATATTTTAAAAGGTGGTTTACCTTTATAAGTTTCAGCAAGAAAGTGGAAATGAAAGACAACTAAGGATAGAATGTGGGAGAATAAAACGTAAACATAAAGAGCTTATTAACTTATGAAAATCTGAGTACCAGTCAGGCAGCTGACCACATTACCAGCATCTGTCACTCCTTGGTGCCTGTGAAACAATACTATTATATATACTTTTTTTGCTAAGGGCAAAATGTTTACTTTCTAAAAGCAATTCTATATATTCACTATAAATAAATAAGAGCAAATTGTCTTGCTGCCATTTACCATCAAAAAGTATTTCTTTGCTGTTGAAAGAGCTTGTCTAGGTTTATTTTATTTCTTTCTATAGCTGCTGTAGAAAGTTAGGCACACTAAACATGCATCATGTTTGGGAACTTGCAAAAAAAGCTTGTATTTATAACATTCTATTTCAATTCTTCTGGTTGTTCAGCATAATTAAAAGGAAACCTTTAAACACAAACAGCTTGTCAAACACTTCTAGAAGTTTCTTCTGACTCAGACCTTCACTGGCAAGAACACATTATAAACACTATAGGCACTCTCCATTTCAGGGAATATGTGCTCCAGGAAAGTCAACTTTAAAGAATGTTAAAATAAATTGAGTCATGCCTTCCCCTTGACTTTTGTATTTCTATGAAAACATGTAGGACCTCTACAAAATAGTAATGGTGGAGATGATGGTGATGTTCACACAGCATCTTTTGGTAGGGTTAATATCACGGATTATTTAATACCGAAAATTTACAGCTAGGAATTTAAATTGTTTCAGAGCATTCTAACATTCAAGGCAGCAAAGTACTTATCAAATGATGCATTTTCTAGACATACCAATTTCTGAACATTTTTGCCATGATACCCTACGTACTCATCTTCTTAACTGGAGTGGCTTATAGTAGCTGCTTACAACAGGCTCTACTCATTGTTCCTGCTACTACTGCTAAGAACTTGAACAAGAATTTGTTCTAGTTGGTGTGATAGTTTTCAAGCGTCTCTGCTAAAGGCCCTGCAACAGCCATTGACAAAATTACCTACTTGAAGGTACCGGAAGGAACTACTATTGGAAGTATTAGGTTGGTGCAAAAGTAATTGCAGTTTTTGCAATTATTTTTAACCTTTTAAACCATAATTACTATTGTACCCACCTAATAGCAGCTCCTCAAATGTGTGGAGCTGGACTATCAGGCTTGGGAATCTCCATTCTCTGATATCCCAGTGTAAGTAACTGTAACCACTGTGGGAAAGAGAAGAAACATTGGTCGTTCAAGATTTTTCTCATAAGAAAGTATGATCTGCTTCTTACCAGGAAAACTAATGAAATGTCCAGAAATTTGGAGAGTAGGATATGGCAGACATTGAAACTAAACTCTATTTCATCCCTTGGAATCTGTGGAGTACATAATTCTGGAAAAAATTAATAACATTTTGACTAATGGAGAATACATAAACTACAGCCAAATAAATACAGAAGTTAGAAATATTGAGAATGGGTTAGTTAACAATAAATTGATTCTGTTGTTATTTTCAATTGATTGGGGGTCTGGAACTTAACTTTTTATGATATTTCTTTAAAAAATTACCAGAGGAAAATAGATTAAAATCAATATTATATTCACTTGTCACAAATAACTTTATTGTCTTCAGTTACTAATACCATTTATCTCAAAGAGGTGAGCAGATGTCCCTGAAAGCTCCCATTTGCCATTTGACAGAATGGAGCCATAAAGCCGACTTATCTATTTGTGGTTAGATTCTAAAATGCTGAAATAGATGACAATAAAATGTGTTTTGTTCCTAGAAAACTATGCATCTCCTGTGACTTTTTACATAGTACATTTTTTTTCCCTCTCTTCAGGGATTTGTTTTTTTTCAAACTTATTTTTCATCTAATTCACATTGAACAAATCTCAGTAAATTACACCCCCCTCTAGCTTGTTAGTGAGTCCAGAAGACTGAGATTCATATTTGACATCTTCTCCCTCATTCTCCATATTTTATTTACCACTAATTCCTCTTAATTATATCTCCAAAAATGTGCCTCAGGTCACATCCTTATATCCACCTCTACCGCTACCTTTCTAATAAAAGGGAAAAGCATCTCTTGCTGAACCATTGCAATAATCTCAAATTCATCATGCCATTTTTTCTCTTGACCCTATCTAATCCATTTTCTCGAGAACATCCAGACGATTATTTTTAACTCATCAATTGAATCTGATGCTATTACTTAGCTTACAAATTTTAAGTGGCTTTCGTTGTATTTAGAATGAACTCTGAGCTCCTAATATTCAGCTACAAGATACAGGTTGAAATGTCTTCCCTATTTAGATTATGCATGATAGATGCTTTTCATGTACTTCTTCAGATTCAGAAATCTGAATGGGAGCAGAGTGAGGCCAAGGCATTTACACAGTCAATTCTCTCCCTGCAGATGGTTGCCTCAGATCCTTTCAGGTGGCCAACTAGTCAGTCACTCCACATTCTCATAAATGCTCACCCTCCTGCCCCTTCCGGCTTTGAAGTGATAATGGTTCCCAAATGTTGTTAACCCTGGAGGAACTACATCTTCCCTTATTTGTTTTCCTATATCTTGCCCACTCTTTTGTAAGTTGTCTTTATTAAACTTTTCACAAATTAATCAGATTGCACATGCAATCTCTTTGTTAGGAACATGGCTGATAAAGTATCTGGGAGTAGAGGGTAGCCTGAAAAATTGGTTCTTGGATTGGATAGCTCCACACATTTGAGGAACGCACAGGTAATCTTTTGGTAGGTAGAAATAGGACATTAGTAATCCATGACTTATAGCATCTTTACGGTACTTAAAATTTCACTCATGGAGCATAGGCTTAAGTGTAAGTAGAAAGCAAGGGAGTGGAAGATCAAGTGCCGTGGCTCTTGGTCCTATGATAGCAACAGTGACTATAAAGATCATGGATCAGCTGGCTGTGTCTGAAGGCCCTGGTGATCATACAAGGGACAAATTCAAGGTCATAAAAATACAACCCTGAGGATAGGTGGAAATCCAAACTCTTCAAGGGCATCTTTGAAGGATTCTCTCATTTCCTGTAGTCACAGGGTAGACACGTCAGATGAACAAGGACAAGGCCTGATTGTAAGTTATAGTGCCAATTCAAGGCTCAATCTCATGATGACAAAGGGATCTGAACTGCCTACCCCATCTGAGGGAGTAAGACTCCCCTTGAATAAAACTTTTAATGATTGCTGCTGCATGTGGTGTCTCACAAAGAAGTGCCAATTCTTGGTACCCACTAGCTATCCTTCATGTCTCCTCTGTCCATAAGAAGAGTTAGATCCCAACATGGACCAGATAAAGACATGCAAAGCCTGCTTGGGAAGAGTATACATACCAAAAGACTGTAGAACCACATCAGTTTGTACTAGCATGAATCAGGAGCATGTGTAACTGTGGATTTGATGGGTGTTATTTGATTGGGCAAAAATTATTCATAAGCATATACCCACAAAAATTACAGAATTTAATGTGTTGGTTTAAGCACCTAGGAGTGATTTTAATCAATTAAGTTGGCTAATTATAGGCTAGAGCTGTTGGTGGCTTACCATCAAAGCCTGTAATGTTAGAATTTTCCTGGCATACTGTAGAGGAAGAGGTTAAAAGGCCCAGGGTGATAGCAATATTAAAGTCATTTAATGTTGCAAACTGCTCAGATACTCCTCTAACCATACCTACCACAGGGCCAGGGATACTTTCTCAACAAGGCATTAAAAATGCCGTTGTGAAGGGTCACTCACAAAGTGTTTTTGGAAAATTCTGTGGTGGCTGTACTCTGTAGGTGGGAGATCATGGTGGGGGTGCTCGTTAGCTCAGTGTTATTAACTAGATAAATCTCAACTTTGTGTTTTGTGGACTTCAGTAGTAGTTAAGCATTAATACTCTGAATGGCAGAATTAAAGAACAAAGACTAAAATCACATTTCCAGTATCTTCACATGCTGGTAGTCCTCAGTCTCCTTTGACATAAGGTTTTGAATGGAAGGCCTTGGAAATAAAATATGTTTATTTTTTATTGATTTTAAGCGATTTGGGTGATTTTTTTTCTTGTGTCTTTTCAGTCATACTAATTCAAAATTTCATTTGCTGTTTCCTTTTTAGCCCTTAAACCATTTCTTAAAAACAAAATTCAGTTTATAAAATGTACACACACACACACACACACACACACACACACACACACACACACAGGGTGCCAAAAAAATGTATACACATTTTAAGAAAGGGAAAAAACTGTATTAAAATTATACTGATGGTAACCACTTTGAGTACCTCTTATAATTGCAGAAGTCAAACATGACTTGTATTCATCTTTTGTTAACAGTATATATTGAGTATTACAATTTTAATACAATTTTCCTTTCTTAAAATGTGTATGCTTTTTTTTTTGGCACCCTCTGTATATATACTCAATTGATGTTAAAAGAGGAATGTAGATAAGCCTGTGGGAAAGTTAAGATTTGCTCTGGAGAGCATGGTTAGAAATCCACTGGTCAACTAGTCAAGGTGATTGGCTTATTACTTTTAGAATTGTCCTTTCCCTTTCTAAAAGAAAGGGGATGAGTTATTGCTATCAGAGACACTGTGTCCTCCAAGAACTCATAAATAATACTTAGTAGCTCAGTAATTCCTTAAGTCCCTTGGGATATATGTTATTAAGATCTGACTGATAATTGGATGGAATCCAGTTTTTAAATGTCATCTTTGATATGAAACTGTCCTGTTTTTACCACTTTCTCACATATCTAGTTAGTGACTGGTATTGGAAATTAAAGGAAAGTTGCTTTGTTGGTATCATTTGTGGATATTCTTTTCTTTTGGTATAGGCCTAGTAAAATAAATTTCAAGTTTATTTTTCAGCATTCCCAGGAAAAGAGAACATGCATGTTAAGAAAACTACTTTATAAGATGATATTATGAATAAGGATTCATGTAATTTATCAAATATGTCAGTGACTTTTCTCATGATAATAGATTTTAATTCATAAGAAAATCCTCACCAGCTTGCTTGAAATCAAATTGTCAGAGATTAACATAACAGCAACAACAAAGATGATGACTAATATTGTTGAGCCTTATACACTAGGCTCTGTGTATTAGTACTTTATATGGATGATCTCAGTGAATCCTCAAATCAAATTACTACCTATGTGGTTTCATATACAATTTCGCAAATGAGGAAACTAGTCTTAGAGAGCTTAAGTAAATTTCCCATGGTCATACATGTAGTGAAATTGGCTAAGTTGTTGTTACGTGCCGTTGAGTCAGCCCTAACTCTTGGTGATGACATGAATGAGTTATGTCCACAGTGTCCAGTCCTTATCATCCCTGCTTAGCTCCTGTAGACTCATCCCTATGGCTTAGACAGGATTGAAACCCAGGCAATGTTTAAATCCATAGACTATGCTAAACTGTCTCCCCATTGATGGTTGTGGGGACAGCAGAACTAGGAGAAACTGGCAGTTAATATTTTGAAAAAAGTGTAAAGTTAGACATGAAAAGAAATTTAGAAATTTACATCTAGTCAAATCATCTTATTTTACTGATAAAAAACATGAGGCCCAAATACTATAATGTAGAATCCATATTACCTGTATCTACCTCTTACAAATTAAGGGAATTCAGGCCTCTTGATTCTTCAGTTTTCTTATTTGTAAAATGGGAATGATAATAATAGAACACAACTCAATGAGTTACTTCAAGATTGAATGTTGTCAATGTTTTATGTATCTAGCTTTCCCTCTTTCTAGAGTTCAAGAACAAAAAGTTTCATATGTAAGGATTAGGAAGGAGAACTAAATAAATAGTTATCTACACATGCCATTTTATTTTCTGATTCTTAGAAAATATTAGTAAAGAATAAGGAAGCATCTGGCCAGGAACACATGTAGCAAAATAAAATAAATTAATTAATTAAAATTGTTAACTGGGGTGAAGATTATATATTTTCTTTTCTTTTGGTTTCTTGGGGCTAATTTGTAGATATGAGATTTACTATCTTTATTAGGATGCACCACTTTAAAAGTAGCAGAAAACCCAACAAACGTTCACCTTTCCAAACTAAACAGTTATTATTTTGGTTAACAAGAAATGCTGAATAAGCAGTTGTTAGCCTTGGTTTATGTATTTAGTCATGTCAGGGTTGCTTTCTTGACATTTTATTGGCTTTCTTTCCTTGGTCTCGAGGTGGTTACTATAGGTCCAGAAATCATGACCTCTGTTAAAGCATGAACAAGGAGGGAGGGAATGCCAGCCTCCTCTGTCCCTTTTACTAGGAAAAAGGAAAAGCCTTCTAAGAAAACCCTAGCACACTGTGCCAATACCTCATTGACCAGAACCAGAGCCATTATTTTCCAACTGGTTTTCCAGTGTAGACAGGCAATGGAGAATAGAGTTGGGAATAGATTTTTACTACCATGTTTCCCCGAAAATAAGACCTAGCCGGACAATCAGCTTTAATATGTCTTTTGGAGCAAAAATTAATGTAAGACCCGGTCTTATATTAAGTAAGACTTGGTTATATTATATTATATTATATTATATTATATTATATTATATTATATTAGACCAGGTCTTATATTATAGTAAAATAAGACTGGGTCTTATATTAATTTTTGCTCCAAAAGACGCATTAGAGCTGATTGTCTGGCTAGGTCTTATTTTCGGGGAAACATGGTAGTCAACAGTATTATTTAGATTTATAACTATTATATGTTGACTACATTTATATATTCACTGGGATATATATTAATGGAAATGGGGAAAGAAACTGCCTCTTACAGAGTAACTATTAAGTTCTAGGCTATGCACGTACTTTATGGTAATTATTTTATTTAATCCTCAAAATGCATTTGAGAAAATAGATACATAAACTGAGATTCAGAAAGGTAAAACCTATTGCAAATATTTTACACATACTATTCTTTGAACCTAGGTCTGACTGACTCAAAAGTCTATTTTTACAATTGGAACATGAAAAAATGAAGAGAGCTGTAGAATACCCACAAGTCCTGAATGCTTACTAAATCCCAGGCATCACAAAAGCTAACACACTTTAAAATAAATTACCATATTTATCTTCATAACAATCCTGTGACATATTTTTATGTCCACTTTACAGATTGGTAAATGGAGTCAAGGAAGTTGGCTAACTTTTTAAAGTTTATTCAGATAGAAATTTGAGGCTGGGTTGGTTGCTATCTAGGTTTTGTTTAAACCCAAATAATTTGCTCCCAACCAGTAAAACAGATTTCTGTTTTTCATTTATATTTGGGAGAGTATTATTTAACTTCCTATCTTAACATGTGATGGTTCTGGAAGTATACAGAGTATAATAACCAGATCTGGTTGCAAATGTACACTTGGTTTTTCCCTCCACTTACCTGTTAGAAATGTCAAGATAAAGTCCCAAGTGAGTATAGTTTCAGGAGAAGACATAGCTACTCTATCTTATCTGATGGTCTGAAATAGGCTGAGGCTGGAAAAGACAGTTACATAGAGATAGTTGCCTATATGCAACTCATTCTACCCCTTCCGACTGTAGTGCCATGTATTCTTTACTTAGAGCTTTTTAAAATGCAAAAAGACAATAGAAAAAACTAATATTTCTCTACACTTGAGTAATAACTTTAACATTCTCTGATGTATTAGAACATTCCAGAACCAGCAGCCTTACGGAAGTAAAGAAAAGCCAAGTATAAGGCATTGTCTTTGTTAATGATAAAATGATAGTACTATATACTTATCTGAAGACTTAGAATGGTCACGGTGTAGGGGTGGACAAATTTTTTTCTGTATCAGTTCTCTAATTTAAAGTTGCTTCAAAGACCTAAATCCTTTCCAAGGCAGTCATGAAGGGTTTCAGAAAGAGATATTTCAGTATAGTTCACTGAGCAGAATGAAAACATTTGCCCCATGGATATCAAATAAATAGGAAAAAAGAGCACCTAAAATAGCTGACAGCAACCACCAAAGGAAAAATAAAATAAAATAAAAAACAGGTGGGAGATTTTATTTCCAGCACAACTCTGATGAGTTTATAAAATGAATTCAGTGCCTCAATTGTCTGGCTTGAACATCTGAATAATCTTATTTTTCAAGGCATCTGTCAGTGGATTTGTTCAGTATTCATTTGGTCCATTCTTATAGATGAACCTGTTCCCATTAATAATCAGGAAAAGTGATTTCATGAAACACTAATCTCAAAGAAGGGATAATTAGGCATTCGAGTCTCTGGTTCCCTTCAGTTTAATAACCATTCCTTTCTGTAGCTTGAAGCTATAAACACATTACATTATATTGCAATTTTTAACATAGTTTTTTTTTTTTCCTTTTTGCCGCAAAAGACAAACACATACATATTGAATCTATGTGTTTTCCAGAATAATTCAAATACTTAAAAGTTCATTAAGAGCTTCTAATAATACTTTTAATAATGGCATCACTCTTTATTATAATGATCATAATTACAAATAATAGTCACAACTAACATTTGTTGAGTTATTGCTAAGTGCTAGACTTCAAATATTTCATAAGCCTAATCTCACTCTTCTCAGTAACCTTATGGAGTATGTACTTTTATTATTTTTATTTTACAGATGAGAAAATGATCCCCAGACAGATGTATAAGCTTGCTCAACATTACATTGCTTATCAGTGGAAAACTTACCTGAGACCTGAGCTTCAACATATAAGACAATGCTATAAAAATTTAGATTGTACAGCTATTCAAATTTAAAATTCCCATTTTAAAATCATAAAACTACATTGAATTGTAACAGTTTCCTGTTGGGAAAGTGGAAATAATTATGGACATTGCTCCTCACAGTTCATAGCAATGCCTTTTGCATAGCTGGTGCTCCAGTGTGATGTTTGATGAATGAATAAATGAATCAGTAATAAAATACAGCAGAAGTGCTAAGCCTTGAATAATTTTAGAATAATTTTATTTATTATCTTCAATCATATTCAAAGTACCGAAGTGTAGATATTTGCTTATACTACATAGTATGATTGCAATGTTCTACATTGTTGAATATTTATGCATGGATCATCTGTGTCCCATGATATTTTTTCTATTGAAAATGTGTAATGTATTTTGTACCATTTTACATGGAATCACCCTGGTCCTCTTGACAGAAACAGTCCTTAAGGGGCACAGGATCAAATTCTTGAGCCGATTGAACAGAAATATTTACGTGGCAGGATAACTCCTCCTAGAGAAAGCCTCTCTATTTGCTTGCTGTCCAGAACAACAGCTTTATGGACTTGCTCCTCCTAACAATTTTTCTTACTCTAGGAAATCAGATACTGATCCCAATCCGACAATGTGACTTTTACATGGATTTGGGCTATCCTTGCCAGCACTCCCATGTTCTGCAGATAATTGAGAATTGACTAAAATATATACGTTTTCCTTTAAGATAATCAATGGAAATCATGGCTGTAAAGAAAATTAAATTGCTTTCTCCTTGAGGTTTGCAGAAATTGAAATTATAAAACTTAAGTGTATAGTATCAAATTCTTTGGGAAAAAAAGGATAATACCAACTACATCATTCCACTTCACTTGTTCTTCATTGTATAAGGTCCAAACAGTATAAGAAAAAAAAAATATATGTAGTCATGGGAGGTGGACTATAGCATAAGGAAGATAGTCAATTGTATTGTAAAAGTTATATAAGATACCAGAGGGGTAGTAGCTGGGGGGAGGGAGATTATCACTTTATGAGGAGGTGTAAATGTCTAACTATTACATTGCTTTGTGCACCTGAAACTAATTAAAAAAAAAAGAAAAAAGTCCAAACAACTTGGCTTGGTATTCAAAGCTTCCAAACCCTAGCCCCAACGTTATTCTTAGCCTTAAATACAACTTCTTCCATATGCATGTTATGCAAAACCAAATTGGACTGTATACTATTTCCTGAACATTCACTATATTTTCATTTCTTCATCTGTGTGGAAATCCTACTCATTCTTCTAGGATGCATCCTCCTTTATGAAGTACTGACTGATGCCTTCAAATAAAGATGATCTATTATCTTAATCTCTAATCTCTTAACGCTTCTCTTACAACACATACCAAGTTCTCTTTTTAATGTAATATTTCTATATTTGCCATTTGTAAGTTCTTGAGAGCCTGGGAAATAGTCTATCCTTCTGGAAAAAGATGAGGCCGGGGAGTGAAGTTGATACATTGTGGGGACGGTGGAATTAGAGATGATGTACAAAGCAGAGAAAATAAGAGGCCCAATCATCAGAGAATCATTGGTACTTAAGAAAGGCCATTTAAAGTCAAGGCAATTTAAAAACAGACCAAGCTCACGTAGTTAATGGTATTAACATATTTGATTGGGAATGTGTCTTGAGAAATGAAAATAACTTTTTTCTTATATTTATATTTGAATAACAAATCTATTCTAAATATTAGAATGAACAAGCATTATTTAAGGATCATTTTTCCCTTGGTGTGATTTTCCTGACCTAACTAATTGTAGCACATTATTATTTCTTGTGTGACTTGTAGATCATCACTTAGAGTGTCACTTTATAAAATTATTCGTCAATTTTTCCAAAGCCTCTCTAACTCCTTTCATATTCTGATTATTTCCTTTTAAACTGCAATTGTGTTATCATCCTTGTTGACCTCTCATCTTCAATGGTTAAATGACTAGACTTGGATGTTTCCTAATTTGTTAATAATTGTTCTTCAGATTCAAGTAATCTCCAATGTCATTCTCATTAACTTCATGAAATTTTGCACATTTTACTAGAAATTCAGTATCTTTAAAAAAATACTTTGTATTCTATTTGCAGTGAAGACTCTCAGGCAAAAATGTAGAACTGACTAATTGTAGTGAAAAATGTTAAATAGGAGGAATGTTCGAGCAGAGAATAATCTTGTAAGTAAGTGATCTACACCTTCATTGTGTATAACGTTGGGTTATTCTTCCCACTACAGCTTTGGACAGTGAACATTCAGATGAGACTCATCTCCCATGTATGTTGCATTGACCTACTTTCCTGCCTATTATTTTCTTGGTTCTCTACCCAGGATCTCTGAATATAATTGTACATTCGTGTCTGCAAAAGGTGCTGAGGGCAATTGGACAAATGCTTCTTTCACTAAGTCCAGTATGAGCTGCATTTCCTTGGAGGAAAGTGTCCCTTATCTTGCCATGAAGTCCATGTTCACCAGTGGCATGCTTTTAAAAATAATATAACTATGGAACCACAGAGGTTAAAGTTTCCCCAATCCCGACATTCTTCTCTTGCTCACTCCTCTTCAGCCATGCATGTCGTCTTGAGGTACTGCTACACTCCAGCAAACTACATCATCAGGGTCTCTTCCTGAAGTGCTCCAAATGAAAATGTTTACCTGGCTCTCTCGCTCAGAACCTTTCTTGTCTTTATTCAAGCAATACCTTCTCAGACAGGCATTCTCTGATCACTGTACCAAAAATGTAATCCTTCATCATTTTCTGTCCCTTTGTTGCACTGCTTTATTTTTCTTCTTGCCTCTGCTTGCTTTCTTTTTCTTTTTTCATAGCACTGACATTGTGTTTCATGTTTGTTTATCTCTGCCTTATAGCACCTAGAAGAGTGTTCAACTAAAATTGTTGAATGAATAAATAATTTTCTAAACCATCAGGTTATTTCAAATTCAACTCTCCAGGTTGAAGGAAAAGACAATTTATTTTTCAGAAGTTTTAGAGCCGTATGGTGGATCTGTTTGTATTTAGCAGCTTAGCAATTTAAACAACATTTTTTTGTTTTTAAAATGTGTTGTTTTATTCTGAAATTACTCTGTACCTTAGGGAAATCTACCATCAGTTTTAACCAACTGACCATCATGTCATACCAAGAAGTCTTATACAGTATCTTGTATCTCACGAGGATTTTTGGGTCACCTACTACAATGCGCGCAAAGAAAATCAGATGTGACTTGAATTGGAATTAAACTGTCTGATCTGATGTTATTTACACTGTGGTTTTATTTTGTCTACTGGCGGTGGCCTATGATGACCAAGCACTATTATGTGCCAGTGGGAACTTGTACATAAATAGCTTGTACAGGAGACTTTATATCTATTTTGGATTTCAGTGCCTCCTGGACAACTTAATGAGGCCACTGCGAGATGAGCATCATTTTTTCAACATTTAAAAAAAAAAGAATCCTACAAAAACTTAAAAGAGTAGTATAATGAATACACATATAACTTTCTTTTAGATGTTCTAATCTTTGTCATTTTGCCACATTTGCTTTAAAATCTCTATCAATACATACATTTTTCATTTCTATCTTTTTTTGCTGAAATATTTGAAATGAAGTTGCAAACATAATGACATTTTACACTGAATACTTCAACAATCATAAGAACAAGGACATCCTTTTACATGAGCACAATATCATTTTCATATCTAAAAAATTGAATAGCATCACAATAATATTATCTATTACACAGTTTTATTTTAATTTCTTCAGTTGTCCCATGTGTGTCCTTTATAGTTGTGTGAATGTGGCTTTTCTTTATTTTTTCAGCAGCTAATCAAGGATTGCAATTTGCATTTAGTCCTCAGGTCTCCTTAGTCTTCTTTAATACATAATCATCACTTTGCTTTTGCTTTTTCTTGCTTTTTTTATTTTTCTGTCTTTCATGACTGGACAAGTTTGTCAAATCTGGGCCCATAGTTTTAATTTTCCACAATTTGGACTGGACTTGTTTGTTTTCTCAAGACTAGTTTCAGGTTAAATATTTTTGCAGGAATACATCATGCCTATAGGTGGTATTGTATACTTCCCATTGTATCATATCAAAAGATACATAATGCTCATTTTTCCCATTACTGGTGAGGCTTACTTTGATTTCTTGGTTATGATGCTGTCATTGTTGCAAAAATACCTTTTTCCTCCTTCATAATCAATAAATAATCTGTAGAGAAACTTTGAGAATGTGGGAGTCTTTTCACCCCATTTTTTTAAGCATCATTTGGTGATTCTTGTAGAAATACATTATTACTTTGTTGTTTGCAAAACGGTGATTCTCTAATTTTATCAATCCTTCTACATATGAAAGCTAGCATTGTTTTGTTACAAAGGGATTTTCCTCCATTCCTTCCCCCAGACATTTTACTGGCTCATTTTTAAATACAATGTGTTATAATTTGTTATTTTCTTTTTTTAAAGAAATGTTCTAGTCATCCCAAATGTGGTCTGTTGGATCTTTCAAGCTAACCCCTATGTTTTTTTTGTTGTTGTTGTTTTTTTTTTTTTTTTTTTATGTCCCCATTGTGTATTTTTTTCCTTTCTGATATGACAAGGACATTTAGCCTCACCAATGATTTCACTTGCCTTAACCATTTCTCCAAGAAACTCTAGTTCCTTTATGTGGAGGATGGTATTTAGAAACCAAGGTCTTGGCACTAGATGAGCACATTGATATTAGGGTGGGCGTGAATAATTTCCACTTCCATTACATAGTCCACCTCCATTCTTCTTACGCTTGTTCCCACTTGTTCAGTTTTGGATTTTATACAATTAGAGCATTTCCTTCCTTTGTATGTTCTTTAGCTAATTATTTAATTTCACATGCTGCTACCTAAATTCTATTTAATTCCTAAGGATTGGCAGAGGTTGAGAATCCCTCTGTCTTCATCTGACAGCATGAGAGCTCTAAAATTTCACACTTCCTTCAAGTCTCAGTCACCTCTGTTTGTCTTTCATCTGATTTTTACAGATGTTCTGAAGTTCCCCAAATAAATAGGGCCCATTAGTGAACCACAGTATCTGAAAGATAAAGTAAGTGCTTACCTGTTTGCTTTGCCATCTGCTCTGATTTAGATTGGATAAATACATATTCAATCCCACCAAACAACACGCATCAAATGCCCATGGTGACAGGCTCCAGTTCCATATGGTTGATTCTGATTATTTCATTACAACTGTTCAGATTTATAAATCCAGCAATTAAAAGAACTTAGATATGCTAATTCCTACATAGCCCTTAACCACATGCCTTGAAAAAAGGAGGAAAGGTTCTATAAGACATTGCATCACTGAAGGGACTGTTATTACTTTAATGGAACATATTATACATGCATATTATTTTTTTTTTTTTTTTTTTTTTTTTTTTTTTTTAATTAAATTTATTGAGGTGACAGTTGTTAGTAAAATTACATAGATTTCAGGTGTACAATTCTGTATTACATCATCTATAAATCCCGTTGTGTGTTCATCACCCAGAGTCAGTTCTCCTTCCATCACCATATATTCGATCCCCCTTACCCTCATCTCCCACCCCCCACCCCCCACCCCCCTTACCCTCTGGCAACCACCAAACCATTGTCTGTGTCTATGAGTTTCTGTTTCTCATTTGTTTGTCTTGTTCTTTTGTTGTTTTGGTTTATATACCACATATCAGTGAAATCACATGGTTCTCTGCTTTTTCTGTCTGACTTATTTCGCTCAGCATTACACTCTCAAGATCCATCCATGTTGTCACAAATGTTCCTATATCATCTTTTCTTACTGCCGAATAGTATTCCATTGTGTATATATACCACAACTTCTTCATCCATTCATCTATCGAAGGACATTTTGGTTGTTTCCATGTCTTGGCCACTGTAAACAAAGCTGCAATGAACATTGAAGCACACGTGTCTTTATCTCTAAATGTTTTCAGATTTTTTGGGTAGATACCCAGGAGAGGGATTGCTGGGTCATATGGCAATTCTATTCGTAATTTTTTGAGGAACCTCCACACCGCCTTCCATAACGGCTGCACCAGTCTGCATTCCCACCAACAGTGTATGAGGGTTCCTTTTTCTCCACAGCCTCTCCAACATTTGTTACTATTTGTCTTGTTGATGATGGCCATTCTGACTGGGGTGAGGTGATATCTCATTGTGGTTTTGATTTGCATTTCTCTGATGATTAGTGATGTTGAGCATTTTTTCATATGTCTATTTGCCATTTGTATGTCCTCTTTGGAGAAATGTCTCTTCAAGTCCTCTGCCCATTTTTCAATTGGGTTGTTTGTTTTTTTGTTGTTGAGTTGCATGAGTTCCTTGTATATTCTGGATACTAGCCCCTTATCGGAGGCACTGTTTGCAAAAATCTTCTCCCATTCAGTTGGTGGCCTCTTTATTTTGTCAATGGTTTCTTTTGCTGTGCAGAAGCTTTTAAGTTTCATATAGTCCCATTCGTTTATTTTAGCTTTTACTTCCATTGCCTTTGGAGTCAAGTTCATAAAATGCTCTTTGAACCCAAGGTCCATAAGTTTAGTACCTATGTTTTCTTCTATGCAGTTTATTGTGTCAGGTCTTATGCTTAAGTCTTTGATCCATTTTGAATTAATTTTGGTACATGGTGACAAATAGCAGTCCAGTTTCATTCTTTTGCACGTGGCTATCCAATTCTCCCAGCACCATTTATTGAAGAGGCTGTCTTTGCTCCATTGTATGTTTTTAGCTTCTTTGTCAAAAATTATCTGTCCATATTTATGTGGTTTTATTTCTGGGTTCTCAATTCTATTCCATTGGTCTATATGTCTGTTTTTCTGCCAATACCATGCTGTTTTGATTATTGTGGCCCTGTAGTACAAGCCAAAGTCAGGAAGTGTGATACCTCCATTATAGTTCTTTTTTCTTAAGATTGCTTTGGCTATTCGGGGTCTTTTGTGGTTCCAAACAAATCTGATGATTTTTTGTTCTATTTCTTTAAAATATGCCATTGGGATTTTGATGGGGATTGCATTGAATCTGTATATTGCTTTGGGTAATATGGCCATTTTAACTATGTTGATTCTTCCAATCCATGAGCACGGAATGTCTTTCCATTTCTTTGTGTCTTCTTCAATTTCTTTCAGAAAAGTCTTATAGTTTTCAGCATATAGGTCTTTCACATCCTTGGTTAAGTTTATTCCTAGGTATTTTATTCTTTTTGATGCAATTGTAAAAGGAATTGTTTTTTGTATTTCTTTTTCTGAGATTTCATTGTTGGTATATAGGAAGGCAATGGACTTTTGTGCATTGATTTTGTAGCCAGCAACTTTACTGTATTCGTTGATTGTTTCTAATAGCTTTTTGGTGGAGTCTTTAGGGTTTTCTATATATAGCATCATGTCATCTGCAAAGAGTGATAATTTAACTTCTTCATTCCCAATTTGGATGCCTTTGATTTCTTTCTCTTGCCTGATTGCTCTGGCAAGGACTTCCAACACGATGTTGAAAAGCAGAGGTGATAGGGGACATCCCTGTCGTGTTCCTGAACGTAGAGCAAAGGGCTTCAGTCTTTCTCCATTAATTATGAGATTAGCAGAGGGCTTGTCATATATGGCTTTTATTATGTTAAGGTATTTTCCTTCTATACCTATTTTATTAAGTGTTTTAATCATAAATGGATGTTGTATCTTGTCAAATGCTTTTTCTGCATCAATTGATATAATCATATGATTTTTGTCCTTTATTTTGTTTATATGATGTATCACATTGATGGATTTGCGTATGTTGAACCATCCTTGTGCCCCGGGGATGAACCCCACTTGGTCGTGATGAATAATCTTTTTAATGCATTGTTGTATTCGATTTGCTAGAATTTTATTTAGGATTTTTGCATCGGTATTCATCAGAGATATTGGTCTGTAGTTTTCTTTTTTTGTGCTGTCTTTACCAGGTTTTGGTATCAGGGTAATGTTGGCCTCATAAAATGTGTTGGGGAGTACTGTTTCTTCTTCAATTTTTTGGAAGAGTTTGTGCAGAATTGGTATTAGATCCTCTTTGAAGGTTTGGTAGAATTCACTAGTGAAGCCATCTGGTCCCGGACTTTTGCTTTTGGGAAGGTTTTGGATGACTGATTCAATTTCGTTACTGGTGATCGGTCTGTTTAGATTTTCCAGTTCTTCATGGTTCAGCCTTGGAAGGCTATATGTTTCTAAGAACTTATCCATTTCTTCTAGGTTGTTGAATTTGGTGGCATATAGTCCTTCATAGTATTCTTGGATGATCCTTTGTATTTCTGTGGTGTCCGTGATAACTTCCCCTTTTACGTTTCTGATTTTGTTAATCAGTGTCTTCTCTCTTTTTATCTTAGTAAGTCTAGCCAAGGGTTTGTCAATTTTGTTAATCTTCTCAAAGAACCAGCTCTTTGTCACATTAATTTTTTCTATTGTCTTTCTGTTCTCTATTTCATTTATTTCTGCTCTAATTTTTGTTATTTCCTTTCTTCTGCTGACCTTGGGTTTTACCTGTTCTTCTTTTTCTAGTTCTTTAAGGTGTAACATGAGGTTATTTATTTGGGAATTTTCTTGTTTCTTGAGATAGGCCTGTAATGAGATAAATTTCCCTCTTAAAACTGCTTTCGCTGCATCCCAAAAATTTTGGTAGGATGTATTTTCATTGTCATTTGTTTCTATGTATCTTTTGATCTCTCCTCTAATTTCTTCTTTGACCCAGTCCTTCTTTAAAAGTATGTTGTTTAGTCTCCATGTATTTGTGTTTTTTCCCGCTTTCTTTTTACAGTTGATATCCAATTTCAAAGCCTTGTGATCAGAGAATATGCATGGTATGATTTCAATCTTTTTAAATTTGTTGAGACTGATTTTATGTCCCAATATATGGTCTATCCTTGAGAATGTTCCATGTACACTAGAAAAGAATGTGTAGTCTGATGTTTTAGGATGAAGTGCTCTATAAATGTCAATTATGTCCATTTCATCTAATGTGTCATTTAGGGCTACTATTTCGTTATTTATTTTCTGTTTGGATGATCTATCCATAGCTGTCAATGATGTATTTAAGTCCCCTAGTATAATTGTGTTTTGGTCAATTTCTCCCTTTAGTTCTGTTAGTAGTTGCTTGGTGTATTTCGGTGCTCCCTGACTAGGGGCATAAATATTGATGACTGTTATGTCTTCTTGTTTTACAGTCCCCTTCACCATTATGAAATGTCCATCTTTGTCTCTTGTTATCTTTTTCACCTTGAAGTCTGTTTCATCTGATATCATTATGGCTACACCTGATTTTCTCTGGGCACCATTTGCTTGGAGTGTCAATTTCCACCCTTTCACTTTGAGTCTATGCTTGTCCTTGTAGCTGAGATGTGTCTCTTGGAGACAGCATATGGTTGGGTTTAGTTTTTTGATCCAATCTGCTACTCTGTGCCTTTTTATTGGTGAGTTCAGTCCATTTACATTTAGGGTGATTATTGATATGTGAGGATTTCCTGTCATTCTATCTTTAGTTTTCTGGTAAGGCTGTGTCTCCATTGTTTCTTTGCCTTTTTGTTGTTGTCTGTTATTTCTGTGTGGTGGTATTCTGTGATGTTTCCCTCTGTTTCTTCTTTTATTTCAGTATATATTTCAGTTCTGGATTTTTTTTGAGTGGTTACCCTTAAGTTTATGTAAAAGTAAGTTTGATATTTAGAGTATTCCATTTTCTTCAGCACGCTTACTTTCTCCATTCCCATATTCCGGTTCAGGCCTTTATTCTCCCCCTTTTTGAGTTTTGGTTGCCACAAATTGTCCCTGTTGATGGTGGTCGAATAGCCTCCTTTAGTATTTCTTGTAGTGCAGGTCGTGTATTAGAAAATTCCCTCAGCTTCTGTATGTCTGGAAAGGTCTTTATTCCTCCTTCATATCTAAAGGATATCTTTGCTGGATATATTATTCTTGGCTCATGATTTCTCTCTTTCAATAGTTTGAATATTTGGTTCCACTCCCTCCTGGCTTGTAGAGTTTCTGCTGAAAAATCTGATGATAATCTAATGGGCTTTCCTTTGTAAGTTACCGTCTTCTTTTCCCTGGCTGCCTTGAGGATTCTTTCTTTGTCGTTGATTTTAGACAGCTTCAGTACAATGTGCCTTGGAGAAGGCCTGTTGGGATTGAGGTAACTAGGTGTTCTATTCGCTTCTTGGATTCGAGGGTCCAGTTCTGTCCACAAATTTGGGAAGTTCTCATCGACGATTTGTTTAAATATATTCTCTGTTCCCTTCTCTCTTTCTTCTCCTTCTGGTATGCCCATTATTCTTATATTGCTCTTTCTGATGGAGTCAGAAAGTTCTTGTAGAGTTCTTTCATTTCTTTTAAGTCTCAAGTCTCTTTCTTCTTCTATCTGTGTCATTTCCAGGTTTCTATCTTCGATGTCACTGATTCTTTCCTCCATCTGGTCAACTCTACTACCTAAGCTGGTTATTTCATTCTTAATTTCTTCTATTGAGTTCTTAATCTCCAGAAATTCTATTTGGTTCTTTTTTAAAATTTCAATCTCTTTCGTAAAATGCTCATACTGTTCTTTAATTGAGTTTCTGAGTTCATTTAACTGCCTATCTGTGTTTTCTTGTATCTCGTTGAGTTTTTTCAGAACTGCAGCCTTGAATTCTCTGTCATTTAAGTCACATATTTCTGTATATTTAAGTGCCTTTTCTGGAGATTTTTCACTTTCTTTCTGAGCTATCTTGTTGCCTTGGTTACTCATGGCGATTATTGGTTTACTATTTCTCTTCCTAGACATCTACAGGAGTGACTTCTGCAACAAGTTGATAGGAAGAGGTCTTTCTTTTGTTCAGCAGCTCTGTTTACTCCTGCAGGGATCCGCCCAGATAGGTGGGGCCAGGGGCGGGGTGAGCTGTGAGAGGTGGCCCAGAGCAATGGCAGCGACCACCACCACAGCCGGTACTGCTTCCACAGCTCTCTTCCCTTTGCCGGAACTAGTTGGGCTGTGGATTTGTGTTTGTGGGCCACAGTTCTCAAATATAGCAAATTTTCTGTTGTTTTGATCTGACACTGCTACTGTTTCGCTTCTAGCACCGGCAGGTGGGGGCGGGGCGAGCTCTGAGAGGGGAGGGAGGGGGCGGCTAGTCTCAGTGCCTAAGGCTCCGTTCTCTGCTCGGCAGTGCGGGCTTAAACCACCGTTTTCAGCCTTTTTCCCTCAGTCTTTTCTCCGAGGTCTCTGCCGTGAGCGTTGGGTTCAGCTGTGTTATATGCTGTCCCCTCTGCCCTGTGGAGCCCTGGCGGAGCCCTAGCAGTCCGATCTCCCGCAGCTGCGGTAGTTCCGGGAAGCAGCGAGCTCGGCGCACTGAGCTGGGTCTGAGTCCTGCGCCCGCGGAGCTGCGTCTCCGCCCGCTTCTCACTTTCCTCCTCCCCCCGCTCGCGCGCGCGAATCTCCCACCTGTAGGTGATTTCAGTCGGTAGTGGGCCTCTTCGTCTTGCCTGTCTGCTGTGCAGGGAGTCCTTTGTGGAGTTTTTGTTGTTCGATTCTTTGTAAATTCCAGGGGAGCTTTACAGAGGCTCACCTCACTCCGCCATTTTTCCCTGTAATCTACATGCATATTATTTTAAAAGGTTTCTTTCTTTCTTTTTGGATTTGTCAAGCCTTCATTTACAAATAGAAAATTAACTATATTTTAATTGTTCTAAATGTGCTGGTGGAGAAAAACAACAGTACAAATCCCAGCTATTTTTCTTTTTCTACCAATGTTTCTAAGCAAAGATTAAGAGTGTCTGTGACTAGTTTCCAGAGTGATAATTTCAATTGGCTCAAGTCCATTAACTGCAGGGAAAACACCTGGTGAGGCCGTTGGTAGCAGCCCGTTCTTGTTAACCTTTCAGCCTTCACAATAACCATCAGCAGGCACAGAGTCAGGGCCTCTAATAAACTGGCATTAAAACTACTGACAGCTAATACATAATGTTTCATGGGTTTCCAGGGCAAAATAAAAGAAAATGTTCTGATTAATTAGAATCAAAGAATTTTCGAATTTCATAATCCTAGAATTGAATAATTTTTAGGCACAGGAAATAAATATCAATGTGGCCGCTCAGAAGACATTTTCCTATAAACAAAATGGATTTTCAGATTATATTATTTTAGCAACTTTAATCCAGTTTAATTTTCTGCTACTGTGCTCTTTTATTATTAGTAAAAGGGAAAACAGCTAAGAAGTGGAAAACTTGCAGCACCAACTCCAGAAGTAAAGTTTTAACTAGATTCTTCCCACCTGTAAAATAGTTTCTGCTAGTGAATTATATAAATTCTTTACTCCCCAATAAATGTGGGAGATTAGATCTGTGGGGGCAGAGCCCCAGAAAGAAGTTTCCAGGCTCCCGGCCTCACATAGACAGGTGCCTGGCTCAGGTAGTAAATGGCCATCAACTGTGATTGCATGGCCATCAGCTGTGGCTAGTTGGCCGTCAGCTGTAACCAGTGAGCCATTGGCCACTAATATAACTGCTGTGGCTACGCTAGAAGGAGAAGAGAGAAGAATGGGGGCTAGCAAGAAGATGGCGGCTGGGCTGGCAAGCGTGGATGGCGGTTTGAGGACAGTGTGGATCCAGCCTCCAGTGAGAGTATAGTGCTGCCAGAGAGAATATAGTGGTATGACTCCCCTACCTATGGCTCCGTGGGTGTTCCTTTTTGGCCTCACCATATCCTGCGTTCTTGTGTGGGGAGTGGGAGCAGAGACCCCACCGGGTCTCCCGCACGACAGATCTCAGTCCTGCAGGAGAAACTTAAGGAGAGTATTTAAAAACTGTACCAACACTCTTCTTTTTGCCTTGCTTATAAAAAAAATCAAATAATTTGCAGTGGACTATATCTATAAAGACAACCTGTTTACCATTGGTTATGTGGAAAGCTAAGATGAACTTGAAGGGTCACAGGAGAAAGCCAGAGTGGGAAGGTCACTGGAACAACCTATGGTCCTGCAAAAACCTAGTCAGAAGTCATTTTCTTTCTTGTGTCAGACAGCTGAGGCTCAGATGCTGGAAGAAGAAGACAAAAACATGGCTGGAGATTGGGATAGGTATCCAGGTGATCATATCATTGCTGATTTTAGGCAAAGACAATTGAGAAGCATCATTGACCAGCATGTGAGTTTTCTTAGAAGCGAGTCTCAGCTAACTATGGTGGTAGGAAGGCATGGAATTCTGCCTACACCCACGGTCCAGCTCCTGTGGGTGGAAGGGAATAAGAGTATTTTTTAAGTGTGGAGGGAATCTCCTAAGACCGTGAATGGAGACTTGTGCTGGAAAAAACTACCAATCCTTCACTTCCTGTGTATCTTTTTTAGTCCTCCTACAAAGCACTTTTTTTCCTGTCACTTCTGGTCACCAAATGTGTGGGGATTTTCTCCCACATTAAGCAATTCTATGACACCAGATGAGTGTCCTACAATTAGCTCAGTTCTGACACTATTTACCTGGAGACAGTGTCAGATCCCACAAGATAAGGGCGTAGTCCTACCAGACTGCCCTCCACTTCTGGTGACAACTGCAGAGTAGGTCCTGAGGTTACCCACAACTTCTGTCCAACTTGGCTACAAACTGAAGGATCCCATGACCTCCTCCCCCTTGGATTTGATTATATGTTTGAGTATCTCACAGAACTCAGGAAAATACTTACTTAAGTTTACCAGTCTATTAAAGGATATCATAAAGCATACAGATGAACATCCAGATGAACAGGTACATAGGGTGAGGTCTGGGAGGGTCCTGAGTGCAGGAACTTCTGTCCCTGTGGAGTTGGGGGGGTACATCACACTCCCGGTGTGGATGTGTTCACCAACCCAGAAGCTCTCTGATCTGAACTCCCATAGCATTAGGAATTTTATGTCAGCTACCTCATGTAGGTATAATTGATCATTAACTTCATTTCCTCTTCTCTCTCTCGAGAAGTGGGGAATGGGGTTGAAAATTCCAAACATCTATCATGGCTTGGTCTTTCTGGTGAGCAGGCCCTATCCAGAATCCATTCAGGAGCCCACCCAGGGTCACCTTATGAGAACAAAGATGCTCCTAGTGCTCTTGTCACTTGTGAATTTACAAGGATTTTAGGAGCCCTGTGTTAGGGATAGGGTCAAAGAACAAATGTTAGAATAAGAGATGCTCCCAGTGTTTTTATCACTTAGGCAATTACAAGGGTTTTAGGAACTCTGTGCCAAGAACCCAAGGTAGAGACCAATATATGTTTTTCATATTATCTCACAAGACCAGAATAGAGTGAGGTGAAAACTTCACTCAACTTCAAATCTTACCACCCAATCGTGAAGGGCCTGGTGAAAATAGTATCCTTGTCTATTTGAATGTAGGAGGTAAGATTCTGAAGAAACAATCTCAAGTAAGGTCTCACCTTCTTAGCATGGAGGGGACTTTGAAATTTAAAAAAAAAAATTTTTTTTTCAAGAATGCAGGTATTTACTAGTTGGAAAAAGATGGTAGGATAATACTTTGAGATATGAACTGTAGCTCTTTATAGTCCATGACCTTATTTTTCCAGATAAGGCAGCTACAACATTCCACATTAATATTTCAGGGAATGGATATAACCAACGTCAGAAATAAAGAGCAAAGAGAAGAAATAACTTTTGAAAGGACCTTTGAAATTCCTTATTGGTCAAAAGGCCATTGGACTTTACAAAGCTTAAGGTTTAAAAAGTCAAACAATGGAATTGGAAGAACACATGATAAACAGAATCAATATTTTCCATGCTCAGTGATTCAGTAAAATCTACTTGGACTGAGAAGAAGGAAGGGATACTTAGAGGATAAACAAGAAAGCTTATGTATGGTGTCCCTCTGTGTTCTTCCCTCTACCCTTGCTTGAAAACTGGGGAGACATAGGCAGGTGCTAGATCTCAGAGCAAGATCTATTCCCTCTTTCCAGTGAGTATCCACACAAGTCCCAATATCCAGACCTCCCCTTGTCCCCAGCAGCATGTGGAAGCAAAAGACAGGCTCAAGTGCCATGTCTGAGATGAGAGAGCCTGGAACAGCCTGCCAGAATTTCTTACAATCTCCAGAAGTGAGGGAGGGCAGCTGGTTGTTTTCTGTGCCTCTGAGTGACTGGATAAGTAACACAAAGATAGAGAGAGTGCCAGACCTGGAGAATTCCTACAGGAGGGAGCATGAGAAAATGCGAGGGCAACCTGCATTGGTCAGTGACTGAGGATTAGATGGGGACATCTTCATCTCAGAGGATGCAGACAGGACGGGCTCATGAGTAAGGACAAATACCTTCCCCTTGTTCTTTGACATTGAGGCATTTTTATCTACAAACCCTAGGTTTATGACAAAACCCCTGGAAGAAAGGAAATGGTCCTGACTTGATTAAGATTTTATTTTCATCACTTGATCAAATGGGAATCCAAAATACAAAATTAAGTTGTAGAATTTTAGAATTATAGTTGTAGAACTGTATAGTTATATAGTTGTAAAATTACAGAAAAAATAAACACATTTACACTTATTGTCCACGTGAATTTTGTCAAATGAGATTCAAATCCATTACATTTTATATTTATCTGTGTATCATCTTTAATAAATTCCATTAGAATGTGAGTTTCTGAAGAATAGTGGTTACATCTCTTTCATCTTTCTGGTTTCCAAGCATCTTGAAAATAATAGGAACTTAATAAATTTGTGTTCAGTAGTATGAAATGCCTTAATCCAAACAGTCCTAGTAGCAAAATTTCTTAGTTAGCCAACTCACTTATCCACTGTTATCAAGCCTGGTGCTCAGGTACTTATACATATTCAGTGAGTCATCAGACATAACCAGCTACAGTTGAACACCGGCTAACCCAAAGGTGGCATGGAAAAGAAGCAAACACAGAGGTCCTCAAAAATTGCACACCTAGATACCCAGTCTCAGAGCTGAATCTCTCTACTTCTTGAAGTACTGACTTCACTTGGTTGCCAGCCTCCTTGACTGGTTTACTAGCCTTCCTCCTACTTTGTCCTCTCCTACTCAATTTCTTCTGCTGGTTTCTCCTCCCTTCATCTTATTCAGTCATCAGGCTGTAGATTTCCATCTGTCTACTGATGATACACATACTTATACATGTAACCCACAGTTCTCTCCGACCTCCAACTGCCCCCTGGATCTCTGCATCTGGATGTCTAATAGGTTTCTAAAAGGTAACGCGTCTGAAACTGAGCCAACTTCTCCAGCAGTGTGTTGCCATCTCAGGAAATGACAATCTTCTGTTTCTAGTTACTCAGTCCAAAAACCTGATGCCATCCCTGACTACGCCTTTTCTCTTGAACCTCACACCCAAGTCCACAGGGAAATATACTTGGCTCTACCTTTAAATATATCCAGAATCTGAACATTCTCATCACATCTACTGCTGTCACGCAATTCCAAGCCACCATCGTCTCTTACCTGAATATTTAAAAAATCAACCAGTTGGACTCTCTGTTTCTAACTTTGTTCTACTACAGCTCATTATCAACACACTGGCCAGAATGATCCTTTTCAATTATAATCAGATTAGGTCACTCCTCTACACCAAAAATTTCCATGGCTTTCTAATTCAGAGTAAAACCTAATATCGTCACTATACCACTCTCCATGTGGTGGTTCCACATAACCTCTCAGCTTTCATGTCTCCCTCTTAGGATATCAGCAACTCTGGCTTCCTTACTCTTTCTCAAACGTATCAGACACACTTTAAATACAAGTCCCCTGTACTTCCGCTCTCACAGCTTAGAATGATCTTCCCTATTATATTGACATAGTTACCTCTCTCACTTCCATCATAATTTTGTTCGAAAGTCATCTTTTTAGTGAGTCCCCTGGCCACTCATCTAAAATTTCAGTGCCTAACTTCACATTTCATAGGGTCTTTCCATGTTTTATAATTTCTTCTTAGAACACATCATTTATTCACATATATATTTTACTTATTTATCTTGTTTATTGTCTGTCCCCTGTTTGACAATGTTTTGTTCACTATGATATCTGGCCCTACAATAGTGTTTGGCATCTGATACTCAATAAATGTTTGCTGAGTGATCATTTAGTAAATAAATGAGTATTTACTAAACTATCACCAGATTCATTTTTAGTTTTATTAATTCGTGGCCACATGAAATAAAACTATGTCACTAACAAAATTTCTCTATGTGGGTTTTATTCTATTTCATTAGAAAACCAAGTATTAAAAATGCTTCTGTAACACAAGTTTGCATATGATAAAATGTTACTTTTCTACTAGTAAATATACTTTCTGAGCACAATACTATCTGGGAAAAGCTCTGTTAGTAATTAACATAAAGGTTATTTTGCTTCCTTGTAAATTGGTTCTTTATCCTAGAATGGTTTCTGAACCAAATCATAAAATAAGCATTATGCTTTTGAATAAAAGCTGTGTCTTTGTAGACAATCTTCTGTTTGCTTTCTTCTTTCCTCATGTTTTTCTTTTTTTTTTTTTTTTACTAGAATTTTCAACCTGCTCATTTCTATCCATGGAAACCCTACACATTAAGGGTGCAATATTTTTATTACCTGCTAAATTATTTTCCTGTTGAATAAATTGATTTTTCTCTGCAAGCTGTTCACCATGTTGGCATCAGGGAAGGAGAGAAGGACAATGCTCTCCTTGAAAGGAGGAGAGTATGATGTTGGGGCAAAGTTAATGGAATTTGTACTCTACCTTCCTTATGCTTCAAAGCCCCCGAGTGTGGAGGGAGTTCCCTGCACATGCAGGCAGGAAAACGAAAGGCAGGGGGCTGTAGCCTTGCTCGCAGTTGGTACTCCAGTATGAAACTGATGTTCCAAGGCTCTCCAAGGGCCAACATGCAGCAGCGTCTCAGCACTGTCGAAAGGGTGGGTGATGCAGTTTGATGGGGAGAAGTTCTTGTTGACATGTGCATGCTTCCTTGAGTTTCAGAGCGCATGGACACTGGTTTAAGGCCTACAAAAGAACCGACTGTGGTGGGAGCAACCTGGGTCCAAGGAGAAGATGAAAGACGTGGCAATGACTCAGAGGTTCTTCAGAATCAGGGAGAGAGGGGAAGTTGCGACAAACTGGATGGCCAAGAGATCAGAGGAAGCTGAGAAATTTAGGATCACAAGGGTACAACGATAAAACAAATAGTCTAACACTGGGTGAGTGATCACCAACTAACACTCAAAGATTAGCTTGAGGCTAAAGAGCCTCCGTCTCCCAGTGTCCATGATCACCAAAGCTGCCCATACTCAGTATATAACGTATGCCAGGGGTCAGCAAATTGTAGCTCACAGGCCAATGTTGCCTGTTGCCTGTTTTTGTATGTCCTGTAAGCTAAGAATGGTTTTGACATTTTTCAGTGATTGAAACAAATCAAGGATATTTTGTAACACTTGAATATTATGTAAAAGTCAAATTTCATATAAAGTATCCATAAAAAAAATAATTAGAACACAGCTATACCCATTCATTTACATCGTGTCTATGGTTGCTTTCCTACTGCAATTACAAGGCTGAATATTTGCTATAGAGACTATATGGCAAATAAAACCTAAAATATACTGTATGCCTATACTTGAAACATACCATCTTAGAAACTAGCCTAAGGAGAAAGAAGGGAATCTGAACTGAGCCATCACATGAAAGAGACTGAATTAAGCTCCAAGAGATTATTGAATTTTTGAATCCACTAAGTTTTAATAGGTTAGACAAAAATTAGGATTAGCAAGAAATTCCGGTTGATGCCAATTCTTCCACATATTCTTAAATGGCTAAATGGGGCATCCTCAGTTATATCTCAGATAAAGCGTGGTCTTTAGATGCTTACAGACTCAGTGCAGATTTACTCACACCTATTTGACAATACTTTACAAGTATCAAACACATGAAGATTTTATTAGAACCCAAGTTTATGAAACCTCTAGGCAAAACAGTGAAATAGCTGTTTTTTTTTTTCCTATTTTCTTTTCTCCCACTTCCAAGCGTGTTGGCAGCTCTATTTCCATGCTTGCTAAGATACCAATATCACTCAGGCTGTTTTATTGATGTCTTGTGTCATTCCCTATTGTTCTCCTCAAGAGAATGAAAACACCTCATTTACTTACATTGAAATATAAATGTAGTGATAGTTATGAATATGGTAAGTCTCCCAAATAATTTGAAAACAATGGTTCATTAATGCAAAGGGATAAATTCCTAACGGAAGAACTTAAGTGGCAATGTTTGGTTATGTGCTTTTAGAATTTAAGCTGTGGATTCATGTTAACGCAACAGGTCAGTTTTGTAAGGAGTCACATGTTTCTATGTATATATGTGCTATTTTCCTTTCTTTGTTCTTAGAAATTTACATTACTCATTCCATTTTTAAAGGAGAGGAACTGGAAGTAGATACAATTAATGTTGATTAAGGATGTACTTGGGTTTAAAAGCCAAGTGGAAAGGAATATGGAAGTGCTCACCTATTAAGTTCCTTAACTTAATCTTGAACTTAAAGATTACTATTAATTAGGGGTTATTATTTATCTTATTTGTTATATAACAACATACCATTAATAAAAATCCCCTATTTTTAAGTATTTTCAGTGTTAAGTAGTTTATTTTATTTTACTCAATCCCTAAAAACAATTCGGTGAGTAGGTATTTTAATTTGAACTAGCATCTTTACAAATGAGGATGCTAGTACTAATACATTTAATCATCCCCCCCATCTAGGTTATGTAGACTGTAAGTGACAAAACCAGGAATTATGCTTAAGTCTGTGTAATTTCAAAGCCTATATTATTAAACTGAGAATAAGTTAAAAATCTTAACTATTTGATCCAACTTTCTATGTCTGAAATAGATTTTTGTAAATTACTTCGTTTTTTTTTTTAAATAGTTGTTGAGTTTTTTTATACAGGTGCTTAAAGGTTTCACCAGCTTGCTCCTTTGTTTCTTTAATCCTCAAGGTTAAATGACCCAGTTTAGCTATGCCAGCATTCTTGATGAAGTTAGCAACTCATTGCGCAGAGTTAACCTTGAAGTTATTTGATGTTAAATCAGTTTTACTTAGGGTTGTTTTTTTCTTATCCCCCTCCCCCAAGGTCCCTTTTATTCCATCATATAATTTGCTATCAAACTAAATGATGCATTTAAATAAAATGACCAAAGATAATGACTGTGACAGGGAGAGACCAGAACAATTGCTGTTGTAATGTCATTCTGATCTGAAGGACCCTGTTGTTTGGAGTCATGACACAAGGGTGTCAGGTCATGATAACGTACCATTTTTTTTGTCAGCGAAATAATGGAAGTTTCTAGTGAGTTGGCATTTAAAGAAAAGTTGCCTAAAGGGTAAGTATTTGTTATAAGACAGGCTCAGGAACAATTACAACATTAATTGGAAGTAGAGTGTAAGAGCCGTGTACTCAAGTTAATCATCAAACTGAATGACTTTAAAGTCTGTTTCTTACTACAGCTCATAGAACAGGGTAAAATAATGAGGAAGAACAGTTGGAGTCACCAAATTGGCTTGGCTACACTGTGAAATAGAAAACAATTGACAAGATGTCGGTCAAAGACAATTGGGCTTGTGGACTTAAGAGTTGATTTTTTTGTGGTGGACAAAAAGCAATTGCAGAGCTTCCAGAATACATGACAATTTTAGCAGAATATTTCTCCCCTCCTCCCTCCCTCCCTTCCTTCCTGTTTTCTTTCTTTCTCCCTTCCTTCCTTCCTCCCTTCCTTCCTTCCTTCCTTCCTTCCTTCCTTCCTTCCTTCCTTCCTTCCTTCCTTCTTTCCTTCCTTCCTTCCTTCTTTCCTTTCCTAAGGTGAGAAAATCCTAGAGGCTATTATTATTTGGCTCACTTGCACAAAGAGAGCTCTTATAATTTTACCTTTCAGGTATCAGTCATATGAATTCAGCACCTGTATATACTTGATTTAAATTAATTAATCTCTATAAGAAATGGATTATACTTTATAGTTTCTTTCTGTCAGTTTTTTCATGCATCATTCACCAGACGTTTGTTTCATAAACCACTAGAGAGATCAGAAAGTTTTGTTTTTTAAAAAAAATTGCTCGATGACACTGTATACATTTTCCTAATTTACTTCTAAGTGGAAAGTCTCATAATTATCTTTATGACTACTTTTTTCCCATTTAACATATGATATAATATTAATGCCCTAGTTCATGGATTTTACTCCATGAATAGCAAGTCTACAGAGACATGATTTTGTGATTCTTTCCCCTTAACAACAAGAACAATAATTTTGTTTTATAGTCAGAGACCAAATTTAAACCATGTCATCTTTCTTTATATCAAAACTCATCAAATACCCAGTTTGCATGCCCTTATGGCAGTTACATATCCTTCTCTCAATAATGGAATATATAATTTTCTGCTGTTTATCTGTAACATTAATCCTACATTCTACAGGGGACAAAAAAAAATAATTTTCCTCTTCCCTTCTAAGTTCTTGGCTGGGTCCCTCATAACAAAAGACAGATTAATGAGAAGAAAAAAAAAAGGCATGTTAAGTTAATAAACTTAACATATATAAGTCATGTATAAATGGGAGATACCCAGGGAAAAATGAGTGACTCTCAGATGTAGCCTAGAATTCAGGCTTAAATATCATCTTCATTAAAGACAAAAGGAAGAAGTGTGTGAGAGAAGCCAGCTATAGGGGGATAACCAGGAAAAGTATGGTAAACAATAGTAAAGTTTTTTATACAGATTTAACTTAGTGCTTTCTCCACTGATAAGAGTTTCTAGTGAGTTATGCTTTTCTTCTTGGGCAAAACTGAAGCTGTTCTACTTCGGCCACATCATGAGAAGTCAGGGTTCTTGGGAAAGGACAGTAATGCTGGGAAGAAAAGAGGAAGACCAAATATGAGATGGGCTGACTCCATGAACGAAGCCACAGGCAGGAGTCCATGGGGGCTGAGCAGGGCTGTGAGGACAGGACACTATGGATGTCACTCACCGGGTCACCGGGAGTCAAAACTAACTAAAACTCATGTAATACACACACACCTTACAAATGGAGACTTCCTTTATAACTGTAAATTTTCCTTACAAACTGGTAACTTCTACTTTATTTTCAGAGCTTCTCCTGTGTCTGTTGTTTCTCAAAATAATCAGCTCAAAATAATCCTATTTCAAAAAGGCATATTTGGGGTGACATATTCTGTATTCTTCAATTCTGTTTTAGTTTTGATATTTGTAACTCTTATATTTTATGATTAAAGGAAAATTTTGAAGTATTTTCAAAAAAATTTAAAAACAGTTTATAAGAAAAATCTCTATATATGACAATTTATAAAGTGGACTTAAGTATTTATTGGTAACTAATGAATTGCAACTAAATATCTGAAAAACAAACAAGAAAACATGCAACTCTTTCTTCTTCTATTTGGTGACTTGTCTCATTGCATTAGATGGTATTTTCAATCTTTCTTAAAGTACTAAAATAAAATTCAGCATAACTTCCTTCTAATTTTGGTACTGCTCGTTGGCTCTACTTTTTGACTAGAGTCAATACTCTCATTCCTTCCTTATAGCACACTGTTCTTGACTCGCTTTCTATGTCTGTAAATTCTTCTGTGTCTTTGTCGTCCCTCTTAAATCAGTACATCTCCAAGTATGATTCTTGGTTCATTTGCATGCATAAAAATTATAATAAGATTCCTACTAAAAATGCAAGTTTTTGATCCTACTCCTGGCCTTGTAAAGAGAAATGTCCTAATAGCAGAGCCCGATAATCTGTCTTGTAAAACGTTTCTCTGAGAGTGTCTTATGCACAGTAAAGTTTGAGGCCTACTACCTTAAGTGATGGGCTATGTCAGGATTCTTCCACATTTCTGCTTCACTCACATGAAAATTCTGTCCAAAAATACATTGAATTTCTGTCCCCCATGCTGGTGTCAGTTCCAATCTTACTCCCGAGTCTCAGAATTCTGTGTCTCCTGGGAGGGCTCGCAAAACCTCAAATTACCCTGAACCTGGTCTCCATCTTTCACGGATTGAAATCACTTATATCTACACAGCTGTGAGCATAAGAAACTGAGAGGTAACCCTCATTTTTGTCCTTTCTCCCGAGATTAACAAGGCCTGACAATTAAGTTTGAGAACCTGTTGCAATGATGTTGCTAACATTTTTTATTTCAGAGGAATTATTTACGTGAATTTGTACCAACTAGACAAGCAGTTAACCAAGTTTACTATTTGGAAGTGCTGAAAAGGCTACATGAAAAAGTTAGACGACCTGAACTTTTCGCCAACAATTCATGGCTCTTGCATCATGACAATGCACCAGCTCACACGGCACTGTCTGTGAGGGAGTTTTTAGCCAGTAAACGAATAACTGTATTGGAACACCCTCCCTACTCACCTGATCTGGACCCCAATGACTTCTTTCTTTATCCAAAGATACAGGAAATATTGAAAGGAAGACATTTTGATGACATTCAGGACATCAAGGTAATACTATGAGAGCTCTGATGGCCATTCCAGAAAAAGAGTTCCAAAATTGCTTTGAAGGGTAGACTAGGCACTGGCTTCAGTTGCATAGCTTCCCAAGGGGAGTACTTCAAAGGTGACTGTAGTGATATTCAGCAATGAGGTATGTAGCACTTTTTCTAGGATGAGCTCGCGATTTTAATTGTCTGATTGTATTTTCTCTCAGGCTTCTATTTATTTTGCCTTCTAAATATTTGTACATTCCATCCAATTCTCTCCATTACTACCCTTGTTACCCTTCCTCTGGCCTCTGCTATTACTTGTCAAAATTATTACAACAGTAATTTTTATGTTTTCCCAGACCCTAATAATGTCCCGTATATTTCCTCTCCCAGGTCTCTAATCCTGTCACTTCTCTAATTAAAAGGTTTCAACAACTTCCATATACTTTAGTGTAAAATATAAACTCCTTAGTGTGACTTACAGTGCCCTTCATGATCTGATCATTGTCTATCTAATCTATCTCTTATAACTCCCAGCCTCATGCTTTATAATTTGGTCATACCAAATTTCTTACAGTATCTTCAAGCTTCCATGCTGTTTCTGGCCTCTGGGCATTTATATAGAGTACACTTTCTTCCCAGAGCCCTATTTCCCACCCTCTTTACTCTGATAGTTTCTACTTACAATTTAGGTCTCATTTCTTCTGGAATGCCTTTCTGCTCACCTCTGGGTTGTGGGCACAGCATCGTCCTAGTGTCCTAAACAAAAAGGAAGAAAGAGTGGTACCAGGCAGCACTGCTCTCACATTTTATTTCTTTCATAGCATTTTACAGAATTGGGTCAAATAGTTACCTGTAGCTGCAAGGGAGGCTGGGAATGAAAGTATGTTTCAAAGGCAGTAAGATATCAAGATTAGTTCTTCCAGATCATGATTCTTCAATCAGACCAGGCAAATTGCTAATGTTATCAAGAAGGAAGGGCAAATGGCCTAAGAGGAGAACATCAGTAGTGTTTGCCAGGCTTTCCCTTACAGACTAACACCCCTGGGGGCTGCCCAGCAGGTCTACTCCCTACCCCACCCTAGTTATTTCCCCCTCTCCTCAGAACCTCCTGCTGTTTCCAAAGTAAGAAGCAAATGCCTGCAGGGTTCTCCCAGTGAAGGTTAATGTCTCGGTTTCTGTGTTTGCTGCCTCTTAAGGGAGTCTCTTGCTACTTTGCATGCTACTTGTTTCTGGAGCTGAAGAAATACTGCTTAAAAGGATTAATTTGGCCAGTGCTCCAGAGAATTTGGAAGGTAAACAACTGTTCATTTTTTGTCAATATGGCAATTAAGAAGGGGAGATTAAAGAACGAAAAATAAATGCAGCTTTTATTTCTACAGTAGACTGATAGCCTAGTGAGTCACTGAATACGTAAGGCACACCAGAATAGTTTTGGATTAACAAATCCCATTCAGGGATCAGTCTCTCTTCCCTCAATTACTTTCTCCCCAAAGAACCAAACACAGCATAGACTGAAGCTTGCCAATTTAGAACTGAGAATTTGTGTTCATGTGATTGTGTACAAAAATGGTTTTATTCCAGAGACAAATCTGCATGAAAATTTGGTTTCAAGTGAAAAGTATATTTTTCTGCAGCCGTCAGTGTTATTTTGATTTTATTACGGGTGAGAAAAGCATAAATATGTGAACGGAAAAAAAAAAGGGGGTTCTATGGAAAGTAACCTCACAGTGTAATCTTATAAATTCCTAACTGGGCAGGTCATGGTGGGTAGTCACACCCCAGGCACAAAACTTCTTTAGTAAAACTCTAATCTTTGCCTTAGCAAGTCCTGTCCATTGTTTCCGTACATCTAGGTTAACACATCTTTGAAATGACTCTTTTCAGACCCTTCCTTCTAATGCCTGAACCACCATTTCAGACCCCTTCTTCTAAGACAATTACCCTGTAATCCAATCCCAGCCTTGCTTTCTCCCACCTTCGTGCAATCTTCCTTCTGTCTCCTCCTTAATTTCAAATGGGTAAGAGAAACTGCAAAACAATTATTCTCTGCATCATTTGAGATCTTGCTCCATGGCATATGTATCAGTTTGCTCAAATAAACTCTTAAAATTTTTTTTATAGGTTTGGACGTTTCTTATGTCGACACATATATAGTCATGTTATCAGAGTAAATGATCTAATAGGAGTATTAGTACTGGTTATGAAACGGTAGTCTCTCAGAGTGAATTTAAATTCCAGCTCTATTATCAATTTACCTATTGGTTTATCTTTCTAAGACTATTAGTTTGTATTTTAAAGAGTGGTGGTGATGCTTCCTTCACCATTGGGTTGTTGAAGGCTCTTGTATTTCACTGTACCCATTTATTCCTACCTTAGTGCCTGACACATGAGAAACACTCAGTAAATACTCATTAAATAGAATGTAGAATTTAAAATCCAATAAAATATGTGAAATAAAAATTTATGAAAGTATTGTGAATGACTATACAAATATAAGTATTATCTTTGTTTTCTTCCACGATATGAGTATGTCTTATTTCAAAACCTACTATCAGAAATTAATGGAGATATAAAACCACATGATAGAAACATTTGATTTGTAACAGTTTTAGGATTTCATTGGGTAGTTGATTGAGATTGACTTTATCTATAAACCTTCAGAATTATTTATAAGAGTACATTTTATTTATAAACCATTGGAATCATTTGAAAAACAACTTTATAATCTTAGATTTTTTTTCAAGGACCACTCTTCTGGGTAAAGGGATAAATGGATAGTTTCTGACATACTGTACTTTTATTATTAAGAATTAATTAAATTTATTAAAAGCCAAACTTGCTGAAACGTGGCCATGAAGAAGGGAACTCACTTATTGGAACATAATTTCAGGACAAGACTCTGATGGGGTTTTCCTTGACTATTTTAATTCCTGGAAGAGAATTGTTGTTCTTGAGATAATGTGACCCTTGAGACTTAAGGGGGGGTATTATTGCTGAGAAGGAAGCACCACTGCAATTGCTGTCTCGACAGCTGAGAATTCCAAAACACCTACCTACAAATTTCCATTTAATGCTTGTGTACCAGTTATCTTACATGGTGAAACCTATAGGAAATGCAGAGGGGGCAGTGAATTCAAAGAGAAAAAAGTGACATTCCTTAGGAGACTTTGTGTTTCAGAAAACCCTTTAAAAAATCTGGACAAGGGGGAAAACCTTGTTAAATTACTTAAACAAGGAGGCTGTTAGGCTGAGGTGTCTTTAATGCCTTAGCAGCTTACATATGCAAACCAGACCCTACACCTGTATTGGGTTTGGAAATCAAAACCTAAGGACAACCAATCACAGTCAACTAGGATTTCTCAAATAAGGCAACCTTACACTATAGTCAATCAAGGAATATCCTTGCTTTGCTTCCATCTTTTCTCTATAAAACTCTCCCTTAGCTCCTGTAAGTGGAGTACTCTTAACCACTTCCAGCGTGGCACTGACTGATTCAAATCAATTTCTGCTCCAATAAACATTTAAATTTTAATATGCCTCAGTTTATATTTTAACAACCTTAAGTGAAAGTGTTATTTTAATGGTTACTGTTGCTTCTCTCATCTGCTCTTTTTGAGTAACAACTGCCAAATTTAATTGATAATAGGTGTAACTATGCTGCAATAAGGACTCTAAATTCCTATGAAGATATCTGATATTAACCAAGTGATGACCTAGTGCCCACAAAAGAGTTCGAGTCAACTTTGCAACAACTGTAATCAAGGTTCATGTCACTACCCAGAGAAAAATCACTTGTACAGAGAAATGAAGATGGAGAACATGTTCAGATACTACCCACTTCGTTTTTCTTCGTGGTCATTATCTTTTAACTTTGTAGGTTTCCTGATTAAATCAGACATGAGTGTGAGGGCTCTTGCTATAAGGATAAAAGAACAAAACAAACCCTGAAGGAGAGTAACATTCTTGACTTCATAGCTGCGAAGTAGGCTTTTGTAATTTTCTATTGGAGATATCAATCTGAAAGCTGAAGAGTGTTTGGAAAGCAAAAGGTAGGCACTATTCAGACAAAAGCAGTGTGTAATGAACTGGCACAAGTTGGTCCTGAATATACGTATATTAAGGGGACTGCAGCACTCAGAGCATGGCACTCAAACCAAACACCATGGGGTTGGGAAGAATGAACAATGAATTATTTTCTCCACCCTCAAGGAGTAGAAGTATACCTAGTTAAACTGAGGGAGGTAATTGAATTTGATGTGATTGGAGTTTAGATGCTGATGGGACCCTGAAAAGGGGCCATTGTGAAACACCCCTGAGCAGGTGATATTAATTCTCATAGACCTGCAAGTAGTAGCTTTTTTTTTTTTTTAATGTGGTTAAAGCAAGCAATCAAAACTGTTTCAAAACAAAATAAAAAAATTACCCATAATCCTATCAACATGATAATGTATATTTCCAGGATATATGCTTATTCTGCTAGTCATTTTTACCTATGCATATTTATGTATATCTATGTATCTGTCCTGGTACCTATACCTGCAACTCTGTTTGCATCTGTATCTACATCTGTAGCTGTACTTATATCTGTATCTAAATGTAGTATGTCCTGGGAAATTCTGGGCATATGGTGACAACTAGAAAGGGAAAAAAAATAAAAGTATAGTCAATGTTTATAACAAAACCAGGTTACAAACTATTCCTTTGACACTCAAAAATTTAAGCAGCTGAAAAAAAAATTACCAACAGCCACCAAAACTGCCTGACACCAACATCGTCTTTGCATGAAGCAAGAAAGCAGCAATAGGGTGACTCAAGGACCTGAGCAGGGGGACCCACAAAATAGCCAACAGTCATCACTGTGGTGTGAAAGCGTGGTAGGTCAATTCAAGAACAGCAGCTAAAATTGGAAGGGTTGTCCCTGTCCCTGTAGTGAGTGACTATAAGGATCCATGTTAAGGTTCAGGGAGCTACAGCTGGCGAGCCCCTATGCACTCTTGAAACTGATTAGGATTTTCATCCAGGACATGGTCCTACACTGGGGAGAAAGTGCCTAGAGTAGAACAAACTTGATCAGATAGGGACAATAGCAAAAATGGAAAGAGGGTGTCCATGTAAAAGTGGAAAAGAGAAACAGAACTAGAAAATCTCAGAAAGCAAGCCACCATATTTTTTTTTTTAACACTACACAGAAATCCTAGGAGAAGGAGCCCTGTGAAGTTAAAAATGCCAAGATCTTTCTTAAAAGTTAAGGAAAATAATTTCACATAAAAATGAATAACAGCAAAAATGTTGAGGCTGAATCCCAGTAAACAGTATCAAGATGCAAAGAGACTAAGGATGAAAGTGTGCTGGGATGATATGTCTTTAAAACAGATCAAAATTATAACTTATTTCAAAACAAGTTTAAAGACATTAAATGTAATACAAGATAAGTGAATAACATACATTAGAATGAGAAAACATCAAAAATAAGGTGACAGAACTCAAGAAAGAAGTAGACATGAAAGAAAAATCAAATTAGAAGGAGTGACAAAAAAAGCAAATAATGGTTTAAGAAAAATGAAGGATTAAAAGTTAAAAAAAAATTGAGATCCATAGGAAAAAAAGGAACACTGAAGATAAGCAAAGGAGATACATCACACAGATGACAGGAGTCGTGAAATAAACCAAAGCAAGGAAGGAGAACAAATACTCAAAACCATAATTCAAGAAAGCTATGTAGAGGTTAAAAACAAACAAACAAAGATTTAAACGCTTATTGAAATAACACACTGTATAGTCAAGAATACCAACCCCAAAACAATAATGTGAAGACCTATTTTAGAGAAACTCTTGGACTTTGAAGAAAAAAAGGTCCTTTGGGCATCTGGGTAAAGAGTGGAAAATCCGTGAGGGAAAATTATGTCATCATCAAACATTTCAACAGCAATGCTTTGTACTAGAAAATAATGTAGATATATATTAAATATAACAAAGAGAGAAAATGTAAAAATAATAACTTTATATCCAGCAAATTTGTAAGTAAAACAGATACAAACTTTTGTCAATACATAGGAACTCAGGGACTATTGTTCTTATGAGCATTTCTCAGAAGAGTCTGCCGGAGAGCAAACTTCAGATGATCATAAAGACCACAGTGACATATGTAACAGTGATAACAAATATTTATAGAACTAGGAATAAAGGAGAGTTAAAAAGAGAGAGTGTGGTATATAATATCTGTATGCTCTGAAAATATGTGCATCTGTACTACAAAATTAAAAATGGAGAGAGAAGGGAATAGGCTATATAAAATAAAATTGTTGTTGATTATTATTATTGGTGGTGATTTTATCTGTATTACTGTTCTGGGACTCTTCTATGTATAATGTGGGATAAAACAAGGGCATCTCCTTTGAACTTGAGAACCGAGATTCTTAGCATGGAGAAAAAAGATACAAATGTAATGTAGAAAAGGTTAAGAAAAACAATATAGTTGCAAGTCTATTTACAGATACATTATATGTAACATATATATATATATATATATATATATATATATATATATATATATATATATAATTGCAATACATATGTATCCACTGTAAAGGCCTGGAAACAGTGACTAACGCAGTAGCAATGCATATTTCTGATGACTAAATTGTCTTGAAATACCGTATAACTAAAAAAGAGAAATGCCTGATTCTAAATGTAGGGTGGGAAATAAATGTACAAGATGAGTTTGGAAACTCTTGTTATACAGGGAAGCAAGGGAGCTACCAGAGACATTTTAGAATCATATCATAAGGAATTAGACATTAACTTGAAGAGTTTCCCACTGGCTAAATATAGGATAATCTGAGCTTCAATAAGCATAAGAAATACATGTATTGAAATCCATACAATATGTTAGACTCATGGGTTTATGATGATATAAAAATTAATTAGTCCGCTTTTGGAGATGTAAGGGAATTAATACATCTCTTGAGAAATGGTATTTAAAGGGAAAGAATTAGGCATTTATGTTGCTTTCTCATATGAACTATACCAATGGGTAACCAAACGGTAGAAAAGGGAAGTATCTCTTTATAAAATTACTTAGCTAATTAAAAAAATGATAGAACCTCAGCATTTTATACAATAAAATGAGCTCCATGGTGAATCATTTCTACCCATAATATGAAGTGACTGATAGTATCTCTCACAAAACTTTGCCAAACTAGACTTTCTCTGTGTACGTATGAAATGCATAAATGATTCTTTAATAAAATGGAATAACACTGTAATATTATGAAATACATAAATATGTAAAATAATAAAATGTATAATATATAAATATAGATAATGTATAAAACTGTAATAATACTGTTTTCTTATCTTCTAAAGAAATTGAATACATCACAAACATTTTAATTTTATTTTAGCATACTATACAACATTTGTAATGACTACACAATAGTCTAGTATGTGGGTATGTAACATCAGGCTTATAATTTAAGTAATATGTTATTTTTATTGGACATTTAGTTTGCTGTTTTATTTATTTTCTATTATGAATATGGCTTCAACAAACCCTTTTATAGTAGAATTTTTTTTATTGCTAAGATTATTTTCTAGGGAAAGTAAAATTATTAGTCAAATGTATTTTTAATGATTTTGAACAAATTGTCAAATTGTCCTCCAGAAATGTTTACTAGGTTACATGTCCACCAGTTGTCTTTGCCTTATCCTTTTAAATATATGTTTGTAAAAATTTGTAGAATAGCAAGGAAAAATTTTGTTATGTATTAGGGACAATATCATTCTTATTTGGATACAACTTTGGAAAAAATCACAATTTACAAACAAACATTCAATTAATCTGCAACTTTGATGTAATGTGTTTATTATTTCTCTTGAAGTCTAAAGTGTTTATTTTTGTATGCCTCTAAATTAAACCTTCAATGAGTCTTTTCACTATTTTAAATACTACAAAAGTTGGTAAAACAAAAATTAAATAAATATGGAGTTAGTAAAGTATCTTATCTTGCCTTTGTTATTTGCTAAAAATAATTTATCAGTCACTAAAGCCAATCGGCTATTTCAAAATTTTCTATAAATGGGACAGGTACTGTAGTTATCAAAAGCTATGAGGTTAACCAGTAATGCATTTATTTATTATTTATCCTGATGAACTAGTCCAATTCATTATCTACTCTTATCTCTTTATCTACTTCCGCTGTTAAGAATTAGAAGCCAAAGAGAAATCCAGCTTTGGTTTAACATTTTTCTGTAAATTATGGAGCACAGCAGAGACTGGATGGTAGATTCCATCTAGTCTTGAAATCATCTTTGACATATGCTCAAAATGAGTTTCGTAATCTACCGTGGGACGAGAGATTTCTAAAATGCAGGCCATTTTATTGAGATCTCTTATAGCTTGTGTTGGCCTTGGGGTTGAACAACCATCCATCTTCCTGACAGAGATTGTTTTAAGTGACTCCGAAGTACCTGAGTGTTGAATTTAGCCCAGCCTCTTTGGAATGAGATAATCTCTAGAAGGACCAGATGTATGTACCTATTTTTAAAAAAGGATTAAGTGCTAATTTTTAACAGTAGCAGAGCTCTGATAATCTCGTGTTAGTATTTGTGGGATATTCCCCTACAGACTATCTCAGTTTTGTCTTAAATTTTTCTTAAAGCAACATTTTTAAGAACAATGTTGCTATTCCCATCTGTCACTCCCTGGGTCAAAAGAGCATGGCTGAGCATCTAAGGTTTTATTTCCTGTCTCTTACCATTTATCTGGAGCCTCTCTCCAATAAAGTATTTTGAACTTGATACACTTGTCACGTATGACAGACCAATAGTTCTTTATCTTGTTGCTTTCACTCCTTTAACCAGGTCCACCTTTGTATATTAAGCAAGTTAATTAGGTAAAAGATATTTCAGGAATATATTAGAATATATAGAGTCAGGAATGTACCTTAGAGATTTCTTCAGCACCTACAGTATATAAAACAAGAACCGAGACCAGTTGCGATGTTCACAAAGCAAGTTCACAGCTGATATATTTTGTAACTCTATTCGGGATGTTGGCTAATTTACATTATAAGTCATGTAACAACAATGACAAAAAAATTCCCTGGTTTATTAATGACTTTAAAGAGACTGAACTGCCAATATGGATCCTCTGAAGTTATATGCGGAAAATACATATTACTCTTTGTGTAACTATTTCTAGAGTCATGGATACAACACCAAATAAATGAAACCATGTTAACATTGGTGCATTGATATTGGGTCCATAGCACATTCATATTTGCTTTGCATCAGGGATACTCTATGGTACTTTACAAATATTGGGAAAAACAAATTATTTCCGTTTATAAGAGAGCTTTAAGTAGAATAGTAATGAACATTTGATTACCAAAATTGATTTCAGTTGGAATAAAGTAGCATCCTTTTTCCTGACCCCTCGGGGGCCTTGTCATGCTGTCAAATTCTTGCTTAGAAAGGTTGGCTTTTCTTGTCTTGGTGGCACATGCTGCTCTGGTTTTTCCCACACTTCCTGTGGGAACTTTGTTCTGTCTCTTTTACTACTATCTCTTAAAATTAGCAATCTCCAAATTTCTTTTCTTGATTCTTTGAATTTCTATCCTCTCCCTCTTTTTTTTCAAGTATTTCCATAACTTCAACAATCATCTCTGCATACATGATTCTATTACTATACGTTTAGCACTTTTCCAACTACTGATAATGCATTTCTATAATCACTGCCTGTTAGGTAGGTTCATTTTGATGTTTGCAGGCATTTCAAGTTTAATATGTCCAAATCTGAACTCATTATCTCCTCAACATCCTAAAGCAACATGCCCTCCTTATTCTCCAATTTCTCTTAATGCCACATCTTTCTCCCAGTTACTCAGGCTCAAAGCCTAGGAATAATTTTTCCTTATCATATATCACTCCCTTATTCTTGACATTCAAAGAGTTATCAAGACTTCTAGATTTTACTTGTGAAATGTCCTCTCATCCATCCTCAGTTTTTCACTTCACTCCTTCAGTCCTAATTCATCTCTTCATTAACTCTTTCCAGGCCATTGTTAGAGTGAACTATTGGTGCCCCTACTTCTGAAAGTCTTTGTAAATTACCCTGCGAACATTTTATGTTAATCTGCTTAGAGCATAGCTTTGGCTCAAGGGCTGCCAATGGTCCCCACTGGAGAACAGTGGCTTTTTGTCAAAGCATAATGATTTCTCTACACTGCATTTCTACTGTCTTTTCTTTCACTTTGCTACAGGTGCCCTATCCAAGTGCTTCTCAAATTTAAAGTGTGTACAATCAAATGTAAATCATATACTGTTCTCAGAGACTATTGTGTGTTTTCTTGCTTATGTGCCATTCACTGTCTACAATACTTTGTCCCCCCATCTCCCTCTATTATAATCCTATTCCTCTTTCAAGCATATCTCAAAAGCCAAACTACCCATGAGATCTTATTTGCATGCATTTTAAATGTCCTCCTTTCAAATTCTGAAACATCTGTATATACATATTTTTTATAATAGTTAAACTATATTACTTCACATGATATTTTCTCAAGTAAAGAGTGAGAATTTTGACGATGGGCTTTATTTTTCTATCTTCTTTCTTGTAGACCTAACTGAACACTCCATATACAGTAGGTGTTCAGGAACCATTATTTAAATTGAATTATTTTGTATGGTTGAGCCACATTGCTAGAATAAACAACTAGTAAACAGACTTGAGTTCATAATTAGTGTTTGTGATATTTCCTATAAACCGGAAAAGCTGAGATTCTCGTTAGCTGTGGCCTTTTGAGAAACGTTTGTATAAATTCCAAATATCAAACTCTGCCCTATTGTTAAAACAACAGCAGATTTCAAGTCAATTTGATGTTTGAAGTTAAAAAGGAAAATGCTAAGTAGTAATGAATATGAATAAGGTTAAACTTTTTTTTGAAGGAAAAATGGAAATTGGTAGATAAGTGGGAATGGGTTGTTCCTACAATAAGTTGTTCAACATATTGTTTGAGAAATGCTGTGTGTTCTCAGTGGTTGTCTCAGTTTGTTACCACCCCCACACAGAGAGAATTGTGTCCCTTGTAAAATGAGAATTGCTGTGGCTTTTGACTTAAAGGAAAAATGCCTATGAGTGTTCATTCAGCCATTCACTTCTCTTGTGCTACTAACATGTGCCAAGCAATGTGTTATAGATGCAAAATTGAAAGTCATATTCTTTTTCTAATAATCAGCTGAAGATTGAGTGGGAAAGATGGAAAAATAAACAATCACTAATACAACAATGACAAGTGGTTGTTTGGGGAAGCTATGGAGTCTAAAAGAATAAGTTGCCATTATTTGATTTTTCTTTCATTATCACTTCCCCAAGAAGCCTTTTTAGACCATTTTTTCTAAATGCTAGCTCCCACCACCATGCAATGCGAATACTACAGATATGTCTTTTGGCCCTTTATGTATTGTGGCATGTTGAAGAGACAAAAACCATTGTAATATGGAACACTTTTTGTCCCCCAAGAGCCAATTTTCATCCCCTTGGGGTGCTGTCTCCCCCACTGAGAATGCCTGATATAGAGGGACTAATGTGCCTAGATCTTGTTGAATAATTTGAATGCCCTAGGGTCAATTGTGGCATTTTTTTTTTTTTTTTTTTAGTGTCCTACTACTCTCACATTGTCGTCCCTACCAGGCTCTCAGCTATTTTCAACTGATTATGGCATAAATATTGCAACTAGTTGGCTTTGGGGGTAACTTTTCTGCATGTAGTAGGCTGAGATTCTGCTGTAAGAGAAAAGTGAAAACTAACAGTGGTTTATGCAAGATAGGTTATCACTCATTCTCTTTCATGCAGATGAAGGTCAGAGACAGGTAAGCCAGGGCTGGGAGTACTCTTTTCTGTGTTGTCTTGAGGACTGTTTACGCTGCTTTGTCACCTCTAGACTGTGGTTCTTATCCACACTGCCTTCTACATCTGAGGTAGCAGGAGGAAGGGACATGGCAGTAGGGAGAAGGCCATGTGACAGTTGTCTGTTAAGGTAGGATTCAGGAGGCTGCCACAAACACTCCAACTCATAGCACATTGGCTCAGACTTAGTCACATGCTCACACCTGACTACAAAGGAGGCTGGAATGTGTTGCCTTTATTCTGGTGGCCTTGTGCCCAGCTAAAATTTTTATGGAAAATGAGAGGATGGATAGTGAGGGACCACTAGAGTTTTCGTTATTCCCTGCCAAAAATTTTTTCTTTGAAAAAATAATTTTTCCTAGATAAGTAAAGTTGTAACATTGATGGGATTAAAACACAATGCATTAAAATGAACCACAAAGATTTAACAAGTTAAACTCTTTTGAGTGTTCCTTTTCTCCTCATATAGTTGTTATCTAGGTATGATTTTTGTATTTAGTAGACAGATACAATAGTTTCTTTTACATTTAGTGCTGTAAATAAGTATTTTTTTATGTTGTTACAGTATTCTCATGATTTAATGATTTTATATTTGTTATAATAAATATTTTCATGCATATTAAGTTTTCCTTATTTTTTCCTCATTATTTTCCTTATACCCTTTATTTATCTTCCCACCAAAAGTAAGATTATTGGGTTAGAGTGTACAATCATTTTATGTCTTGATATACACTGAAAAATTGTTTTCCAAAAGGAATCCACCAATTTATTATATTTTATATGGTATATATGAGAGCACCTGCTTTATTACCAAATTTCCTGATTTTATTGGTTTAAAAAGGCACATTACTCTTATTTCAAGGTGTTCTTTTGATAACTAAGAGAGTTGAACATTTTTATATGGATATTTTACTTTACTAACTTTAGTTCAAATTATTCATATCCTTTTTTTTAATATTACTGTTATTTTTCAATTTGCATAAGCATTTTATACAGTGTAGATATTGGTTTTATGTATATAAAATTTGGTGCAATTATTTGTCTGAATCTCTTTTCCCTCTTTTTATAAAATCATTTTGTATGTATATTTTACATAGTGTAGTCTGTCAGTCTTTTAACATAGCTCTTTTGATGCATATGGAGTTTATATATTGTATAATGATATATATTATGAGGCATGGTTTATATTTGTTTCTCCAAATTCCTCAGTAGTTATCACATGCCATTTTAAAAGAGCTCCTCCTTTTACTTTTATGATGTAGCATTTATAATACATAAATATATAATATACGAGTGTGCATGCTTATATGTATATAGGTGTAAGATGAATTATTATTCTGTTTCATTTCTGTTCTTTTGCAACAATCTCCAATATTTAATAGTGTTTTAAATTGTTTAGCAATGATGAATAATGTAGCTTTTATTTCACCTGTCACAATTTTTCTTTTAAATATCTTTTGAGAGATGTATTCATTTTTAAGTGTTTTTTTTTTATGGCGTATCATTAAAGAGGACAGGAATGCATTCATAAAATTGGCTTTGGACATACAGACTACATTTTGAGAATGGTGAGTACAGGGGAGTAAAGCAGCCTCCCCCCCACTTCCGCTCTCCCCCAGCAGCACTACCTGTAGCAAATACTTTCAGAGTATTTCTAGTCACAGGTGACGTAGAGAGGCTGAAACTCAAACATCTGTCTATTATCCTGAGGTTAGCTTCTATGTTACCTGGTTAGCTCTCAACAATCATCTTTCTGGGGGAAGTAACCTGTAAGAAATACCATTTTTCTCCAACGTCACTACCCAAACAAACTTTACCTATTTTATATTGATGTATGACCTGGCAAACAACCACTAGTAATTTTTCAATCCCTGTTCTAGAGCTTAAGAGAGTAAGAAAATGGAGAAAGGATCTTTAACAGACTCTGACCTAGAAAGACGCATGTCAGAGAGAGGGGAAAATAAGGGGAGAATGACTGAAATGATTCAGATATGTGGCCGTTCTCTTTTGATGGCTCTTCACACTTAAATTACATATGATCATTATATATGATTATATATGATCACTTAATGTTTGTTCTGTGAGTCATGCTAGTCTTTCTAACATCTCATGGCTTGTAACAATCCAAAATACCATTGTCTGACATAAAATTACAGACTTATGGCTCACTTTGGAGTCTCTTTACATGCAAGTTTGCCCTCTTTGTTATATGAATAAATAAAACCAACAGTTAGGGACCAATTCATATACATTTCCTTATTTTAAGCAATTATAGCTTGAAATGAGCTTCTTTGAAGTTGCAAGTTGAGGTTGTATATTCTAAATCATCCAGGTTCGCAGCTTCCATTAAATAGTTCTTGAGCATCACAATTCCCTTTGTACATATATAGTCTTAATAGAAGGAATGATGCTATATTGGTTTTAAACTATTTTTTTAATGTAATTTTTTGCAGGAAAATTAAGTAGAAGGGAGGGTTGGTTATTTTTGCCACTTTATCCTCAAATCTGTTCATGAGGAGGAATAAGTAAAGACCTTATTTATTATAATATTTTGTAAAATTTAGCTGACAAATTCTACCTATCCCTTCTACCCTCATAGTCTCTGTCAAAATGAATTATTTGGAAAAATAGAAATTTAAAAGAATAGTCAAAATACATGTTAAATATCAATGGAAAGCAAATGTTAGATATTTCTTAGCCAAAGAAATATTTATTATAATAAATTTCTCTCTCTGATTTGTTTTCTCTTGAACACTGTTAAAATAAACACACACACAAAATCAACCTTCAGGGTTTTCTAACACTTGCTGTGATTGTGTGGTTCAATCCATTAGACAACTATCAATATGTAGCACTTCCCATACTCCGCTCGAGGAACAAATCACAATTTCACAGTTTGGTTCCCAGCACTGCCTTACAGGGCTGCTATCATAATGAGTTTCTGGCTCTTGACAAACAGGAAGAAGTCTCTTATGTTGGCTTCTCAAAGGGGAAGGTGAGAAACACTAGAGGAAAGAGCAGTTATATTCCTATATAATACTACAAAAGCTATGGAATTGCTCCCAATACTCATATGTATGTTACTGAAGTAGTGTCTCTTGCCCCTCAAATAATGATTTGTAATTTCAAGAAGATTGGTTCAGATTTGTACAAGCTAGAGCATAGGAAGAAGCCTGAGAAACTAAGGTATTGTGCATTACTTATTTATAGCATTATTTAGCTCGAGTCTTTTTCTTTGTTCTTGTTTTTTTTTTTTAACCAGGAAAAAAAACGCGTCTAAGAATTTAATCAGTCATGAAATTTCTGATGATACAAAAACTTTTTATGATAAGGTGTTTACTTTTGAAAATTCTGTATTAGTGCAAAATATGAAAACAAACCAGTTTATAGGACATAATCTCATCATATACTGGTCAATAGAGCATATTTGATTTATGTTTTGTGGGGCTTTTTAAAATAAAAATACAAGATTGCTGAGCAACCAGAAAAGTCTAAAGGTATTTCAGCATGTGCTACTCTGGTGCTCTGGGGATATATGACATCAGGCTCCTCGCTGGCATGCCTTCCTACCAGAGGCAATGTGATATGTGAGAAATTTCACTGGCTTTGAAGTCAGCTAAACCTGGGGACATGTTGTAGCCTCTCACTTACTCCTTCTGTGTCCCTGGATTAATTTTGTTAACCATTCTGTCACCCCCTACTGCAAGATTTTAAAAAGTGATACAAATACCTACCTTGCAAGGTCACTGTGGAGATTTGAGATAATGTATGTAAAGTATTCACTCTAAAAGCTATAGCAGTGTGGGAATTCAATATCTAGTAGCTATTTTTATTCTCCCTTCTTTTATCTGTTCTACACTTTTTTTCCCCCTGGATTACATGTGGCCAATATATTTCAATTGTACTTGCATTTCCACCCTCATCCTCTTTCCACACCCCTGGAAGACACGGTTAATTGATTGTGACACTGCATTCCATTGTGTTTGGACAGTGTTAGACTCTATCTCACAAATTTGCTGAGGGAGATGTTGTATTATGTACTTTTTTTTTTTTTTTTGCAGGTGTGACAATTTCCAGTACACATGCATGCAAGAAAAGATACACTTGTTGCATTATATCATTTCTCCATTTTGGCATTTGAATTTTATTATAGTTCAGTTTTGTACAATGCTGGAAGAATAATAAAGTCAGTGGGAAATAATTTTCAAAGCAATCAGTGTTTGAAAGTAATTTTCTTTGCAGTGTGAACAGGTACCTAACTCTCACCTGGTTTGCCTCCACTCTTTTCACAAAGAGATCCAGAATCCAAATGGCAAAGGCCCCCTCACTCTGTTTTTCCTTTCCTGTGCTGAGAAAGCCTAGAACCAAGTGTGCTTATGGAAACTGTATCCATTAGGGAATGGGGAGGTGGAGTGCTGCCTCAAAGAGTTACAACAGTTAGTGTCAACCCAAAGCAAAAGTTCCCAAGGACAATTTCATCAAGACAAGAGGGGAGAGTTGTAACAGCTGCAAAAATTGCCTTCATTTTCCCTTTATCTTTTTTCAGTGTTATTGAACACCATGTAGACTAATAAGATCTCTCTGCAATTATCTATCCTCTTCCCTTAACTCTGGGTTCAAAGGGTCTCAACTGTTTTCAATGGTGTTGCTTTTTGCAATATATATGAAATTTATTTTAGTTGTTTTTGCAGGGTTTTTATTTTCAGACTGGGAAGCACTTCCATAAAAGATGTAAATCTATCTATCTATCTATCTATCTATCTATCTATCTATCTATCTATCTATCATCTATCTATCTATCTATCTATCAATCATCTGTCTATCTACCTATCTATCTAGTCATCATCTTTTGATAAGAACCCACATATTAAGTGAATAGTGGGAAAGAAAAGAAAAATATTTAAATTTGAGGTGATCTCTTTCTTGATGTGGTTGGCAGGATTTTGATATGGTTCTCAATATCTCTATCTCCTGGAATATATGCTCTGTATTATGCCCTCCCCTGGGGTGTGGACCAGACGTGTGAATACAATGTATGTCACTCCTGCTATTGGGTTACATTATATGACAAAAGTGAAGGGATTTTGCAGAAGTAATTAAAATTGCAAATCAGTTGGCTTTGAGTTAAACCATAAAGGACATTTTCCTGGGTGGGCTTGATCTAATCAGGCAAACCATTGAAAGAGACTGAACCGTTCCTGATGTGGGAGAGATTTGAAGCAGTAGTGATGTTCTCGTGTTTAGCCGTGAAGAAGCAAATTGCCACCTTGTGGAGAGGGCAACATGGAAAGAACAACAGGTGGCTTCTATGAGCTAGAACGACTCCTGGCTGAATAGCCACCGATAAAGCAGGGACCTCAGTTTCACAGCTGAAAGGAACTGAATTCTACCAACAACCAGTGAGCTTAAGAGAGGACCTTAATTAAGCCTCAGAGGAGAACAGATGCCCAGCCAACACTTTGATTTCACTGTCAAAGTGTCAGGCCCTGAGATAACCCAGCTAACCAGTGTCCAGACCCATGATAATATAGTTTCATATCTGTGAGATAGTACATTTGTGTAGTTGTGTACTGATAAATTTGTAGTGTTCTTTTATTCAGCTTTAGAAAGCAATAGAAAACTAATGCACTTGACTAAGAAAAAAACTTGATTCCATCATTTTCTTCTTTCTATTAAAAAAAATACTTTCCATCCTTAAAGTTAATTATTTTACTTGGGAATATTTTGATTCCATCTTGTATCTTTGAAGTTATTCTGTACTCATATCTCTAATGAACATTTAACCATGCCAGGTCTCTCCCTCCTTAAGACAATCTCATATCTATTTTAGGTCCCTCTTTAAATGTCTCCTCAGCTCTAACTAAGAGTTGCCTATTTATACCGTGTTTCCCCAAAAATAAGACCTAGCCACACCACCAGCTATAATGCATCTTTTGAAGCAAAAATTAATATAAGACCCAGTATTATATTATGTTATATTATATTATAGACCAGGTCTTATAGTAAAATAAGACTGGGTCTTATAATAACTTTTGCTCCAAAAATGCATTAGAGCTGATTGTCTGGCTAGGTCTTATTTCCACGGAAACACAGTAATTACTTTCTGGAATTTACCTTCTTTCTTTCACTGCAAACTGGCTAGCCCTCATTAATCCACAGATACATTTTTGTCGTGTTTACACATAACATCCTTGTGAATGAATCCAGTTCTTATCATTCTTTTCTTTTCAGTTCTTACTATTCTTGCAGTAGCATTAATACCTTCTCTTTTCAAAATACTTCTTTGGCTTTCATTGCATTTTATTCTTCTCACTTTTCTGTTTCATCCCTGACTGTACATGTTGCATTAAATGTTGATATTGTTTAAGGCCCCATCCTCCTTTTGCCAGTCTAAATACTCTGCTTAAACAATCTCATCCACTCCTTTTATTTCAATTGCCATATAAATGCTGATGATCAACCTGTAGGCCTGATCTTCTTGGCTTCAAACCTGTGCATCCGGTTGCCTACAGGATGTCTCTATTTTAGATGGCTTGTACAGCTCAATTTATACCTTATTTGCCAGATTTGTACTGTGGACCATAAGAAAAACACGGGGTTCTATGGAAAGTAATCTCACAGGATGATCTGATCATAAATTCCTAACTGGGCAAATCATGGTGGCTAGTCATGCCCCAGGCATATAACGTCTTCAGTGAAAGGGTTAAGCCCTGTCCATTGTTCTTGTGCATCTAGGTTCACACACCTTTGAAATATCAGAAGTAGTACCCCTTGAAGGGAGTATTAACCCTCAAGAAAGCATGTAATCTTGTTAACTATCTGGTAATCCAATCCCCATCTTGCTTTCTCCAATCTTCCTTATGTACCCTCCTTAATTTCAAATGTATAAAAGAAGATGCAAACTGTTATTCTCCAGAACATCTGAGATCTTGCTCTTTGGCGTATGTCATCAGTTTGGCTAAAATAAACTCTTACACAGAATTCTCTACAGGTTTGGATGTTCTTACATTGACAGTTCTTTCCCTGCATATCCTACTTTAGTGAACACCACCACCTTCTCTCTGCTTAGCCAATCTAAAGGAACTTGATATATCTTAGATCTCCTGTTAGACTTTTCTGTGTTCCTTACCTCCCACATTTACTCATTTACCATATTCTGCTGTCTTAGAATATCTTACTTAGATCATACACTTTTAACTATTTTAATTACGGCTACCAGTATCTCTTTTCATATTCTGCAATATCTTTTCAGTCTGTTACCATGGACTGAAAAGGGTTCGCTTGCCTGCATGTACTCACTCCAAAATAAGATATGAGCAAGAGTTTGCATCAAAGAAAGTAAAAGTTTATTTAAGGAGTTGATGCCAAGCCCAGAGACACAGGTGAGCTAAATGTTCTCAAAAACCTGGCTCCTCTCGGCCTCTAGTGACTTGGTTATACAAGGGAAAAATAATTCATCATGTTTCCTATGGGAGTTGGGGTCATGGGCTTTACTGATTGGTCAGGGCTAAGGTTAAGGGGTGATGGATCATGGCTGCAGGTCCTGGTGTCAGTCGTGGCATTGCTCTGTCCTGTTTCCAGGGGCCGTGGTCTGTGGGGCTGTTCTACTTTCATGAGTCCAGAGCTGAAACAACTGAGGCCAAGGTGTTATCTTTGTTTGACTAAAACCTTATTCTAGTTTGAGGTTTGGTTGTTGTACTTTGGTCATTGTTAATAGACATGAAGCTTTATTTTTAAGTGAGTTTGACAATGACCAGAACCTAATGTTTTAAGGACTTAATGATTAAAAGGAGCGGACAGGTAGTATACGAACAAGTAGGAGGGCCTGTGGAAAGAATGCAGGTGAGTTACAGTTCTATCAGGATAAACAAAGCCAGCTTAGATTAAAGCTGAATGCACGCTAAAGACATGAAGTTCATGTGTGGTTAAAAATTCAGTCTCGATTTGTTTTTCTGCATAAAAATCCCAAATTCTTTAACAGGGCACACAAACTTTTCCTCCTCCTCCTCTCTTTACGTTTACAATCCCCTGCCTTGCTACTCTCCATGGCTCCTTCAGTGCTCCAGTTTTGCCTACAGGCCTTTTCACTGCCATCTCGTCTACTAGGAAATTCTTCCATGTCTGCCTCATTTCTTTTCATTGGTGTAATTATTCCTTACTGTCAGATTGAAGACACCTTCTCTGATTTGTGAAACCCGCCTGAGGTGCTCCTTTCTACCCATCACAGCACAGTGTTCTGAGCTCTCAAACTGTTTTAGAGTTGAATGGCTTTTCTACTTTTTTAGACAGTAATTTCCTTTAGAGTGAACCTGCTTTCTTTTTATTGTTGACGCCTCTAATCCTAATGCAGTGCCTGATACAGCATAACTATTTTAGGAAAAATTAGTGGTAATCCAAAGTATAGCTAACTTTCATTATGTTATTAAAATGTTTTACTAACTATATAACATTACTTGTCAGTGAATTTCTTGTTTCAGTGACAAGTATCCCATGTCTATAACAGTACTATATATTTTTACCTGTGTAACATTTCCTAAAACTTAAATTATGTAAGCAAATTTAGGTTAAATTTTTTTTGAGGAATATTTCTTACAGTCTGCTTATATATCAATTCAGTTTCTGTGGTTTTGTCTTGTTTGTTAAAGCAAATTCAGTGAAGCAAATCCAACAACAGGCATATTTCCTTATTTATTTGTATATCTATGATTTAAATGAATGATTTTAGTAAAATAATAAATATAGAAATAACTTCTGTGATGATATTGCTTCATTTTCAATTTATGTATGTGTTTCATAATGTAATCCATCCTATTATCTTAAAAAGACTACATGTATGCTAGCTAAAGAAAGTAGATAATTGAAGCAATTTATCTAGATGGTTAAAGTAAAACAAGTAATAATCCGAGGCAAAACCTTTTAAAATTTGAATTAAAATGGAAAAATTTCCATTTATACATATTATGTTTCAATTTTTTTTGAAAACATGCTCTATTTTGTTAGTCACCTAAAATTAAAACCCTAGAGCCAGTTTTGAGTTTCCATTACTACCCCTCCCCTCGCATCTCTCTACCGAAACTTTCCATTGACTTAATTACTAAGTTCTATAGTTTCTATCTCCTCAATATCTATCCAGCCTTCTTGACTTTTTCTTCCTCTATCTCTAAGACAGCTTTTCCACAGTAACTTCCTAGCTAGTCTTCTCCTCAAGGAAATCCCTCATATAGAAAGACTAAGTATGCCATTTATCTATTCCAATACATTTAAAGATTTTTCATTGTTGAGTCAGGAAAAAGTTCTCAGCTTGCTAGCCAAGTGCCTCTCTAATGTGTATCCCTGCTATTTCATTTTTTTATTACCTATCCGTCCACTTCTTCCTTATGAAACCAGAGGGCAACTGAGTCTGGGGCTCATGTCGCCTGCACCACTCAGCCAATAGACTGACACAGGAGACAGGCCATAGAATAAGCGTTTATTATCAGAGCACTGGTGATCTGAGAAGGCAGCAGGTTAACACCTTGAAAAACTGCCTTTACATTCTCATACCGCTCTGGGTATTTAAGGGAAAATCTGGGTGTTCCTCCAGAAGTTGCATGAGGGTTCCCGGGGTCTGCATGGAGCCTTACCTCTGGTGGTGTCAGCAACCCAGGAACAATGATGGGGGTAGCCTGGAAAGAATGCTAGACCATAGAGATTGTGATCAATAAGCCTAAGGGTATTAATCATAAGTTTCAGGGTAATTTGCTAAAGCACAGAACTGGGACAGTAGATTCTGAGTTCGATCCACTGGGGGATAATCTATTACTAAGCTGTAGGTCAAGAAAAGGTGAGGCCAGGGACAGGGCAAGGCCTTTACTTTGAGGGTCCTAACCAGGCCCTGCTTCACTTATCTGAACCCAGCAGAAGGAAAACCCACAGTTTAGCCAAACCCAGCCTATGCTTTCCAACCTTTATATATTTTTTATAGTTTCTGCTCAATCTTAATTTTCTAGGTAACCCCTCTAAAATCTTACACAAGTATTGGGGACCCATTCATAAAGCACCTACTCCATGAAGCAGTCCTTGATTCCCCGGCCCAATGACGGCACTCATTTGAACCACATCAACACTCTCTACCCTTTTATATCACTTACTTCCTGATTATTAGTGTAACTATCTGTAGGGTTATCTTACTAACAGCCCTCTGCCCACCCCTAGGCACTAGGTCACAGTCCCCTTGACAGTATGATTTCTGTTTATAATTTCACCTCCCACAGTGCCTAAGTTTGCATCTTGTAACTAGATTTACTATTTTCGTTTTTCTGGAAACAGAACTGAATTTTCATTTACTGACATTGTAAGGGCTAAAAAAGTAATAATAATTCCCCCCACCACCACCTTTTAAGTTTTTCTGAATAGACTAATAATCGAATTAACAGAGAGAGATTAACAGGAGAAAATCAAAATTCTAATACATGCACGTGGGGAATTTACATAAGCATGAAAATTCCAAAGACAGTGAGGCAACACTGGGTGTATAAGACATTTTGGACCAAGGAGAAAGGAGAGGGGGTAGGGGCATTAGATTTCAGCAGTGAGAGTGGGTGAGTTACAGGTAGTTGGAGAAGAGCAACTACCTATAAATCACAGGGCAGGAAATTGCTTGCCGGCCAACTCAGAAACAATGGGACACGGGTTACCTCGCTAACAAGTGCCTGCCTGATCTGATCTTATTTACCGTAATTCAAATTAGGCTAAGGCAGCATCTAAGATTTCCTTTCTGAAGCAGGTTTTTCTGTATGAATCTTTTGGACAGGAAAGGTGTGTGTGTGTGTGGGGGAGGCGGGCCATAGGTTCTTTATGAGGCCTGTTTCTTAATAAACAGCTGAAAGTCAATATCACAAAAGACATCTCCTGGGTGGCAAAATTTTTGTTCCCTTCAACATACAGTGAAAGAAAGCATTCTGTTTAAAAAAATAGAAAGTTGAAATAAGGAGTAGAAGTATAGAGCTATTTAGTTAAGATCAAGATTATTAAGAAAATTTAGTGCTCAACTTTTTAATTTACTGGAGTCCTATTTTAGTTAGATTCATTTTTCTCTTTTAACCTTTTTTTTCTCTGTTTTCTCCTCTCCTTTCATTTTTGCTATATATGTCTTCTTGTAGATACAGCTATGACTATTTCTCTTCCCTAATGTTAAAGAATTCTGCCTCTATTTCATTTTCCCTAGGGTTAGGCAGAGTGATTTAGAACAAACTAGATTTGACTTGAATCCTTACACATTTCTGAAAAATGTCAAATTTTAAATTACATACCTCTGTACAGGATTTGTGAAATCTTGACTTACTTCCAGACTCTGCTTTGAGCAACAAAACGCGCCGTGCTTAAAATCGAGCTCATTTGAAGAACACTGAAAGGAACGTCTGCAAGGAATGTTACTCAGATATCACTTTCTCTCAGAAATATCTCAATATGCTCAACATACCTGCCTGCAAAGCGGCAAACTTTTAACCCAAACGAGTGAGTAAAATCGTTATTAGTCAGTGACTTTCTTTTGGGAGAAAGGGTAGCGGTGTGAATGGAGGGTAAATGCTACTCAAGGTCTATATATAGTATAGTACCCTCTGGGAGTACTTTCAGCACTGTACTTTCAGAAAGTCATTTCATTTATGACTTTTTTGGGGGGATGGGGCGGATGTTTCCATAAAACACTAACATGGATACATTTACTCTTCATTTTTTGTGAAAGCTGCTAGGTTTGGAGCACGTTCACTTCTGTTGAAAGCTGCCTGTAGATTTTTTGAGAGACCACAGGTTTGAGTCTCTATTTTTAAATTTTCATGACAGCTTATCCACTCTCCTGAGGATGCAGGATCTAAGTTTCTACTGAAGCATGTAATTACCGGTGGTGACTCAGAACCCGCCTTGTGGTGCCACATAATGGCAAATGGAAGCAACCTCAGTAAGAGCAAATTGGCAAGCTGGAGATAGCCAAGTGAGATAACTCAGAGACTCGCACACTCTGACAAACTCTCTCACTAGGGCTTGTAGCACACACACACACACAAAACTTTTATTTACAAGAAATTCTTATGAAATCGCCAAGGACACATCAGACAAAAAAATTGGCTTTATTAAGTGATTCATGAACCAGGCAGCATCCCATCCAGGAGTGAGAATGGTGCTCCCAGAGGTTGTACAAAATGGAAGATAGGTAGGAGAAGGGAGCTATTAGCAAAAGAAAAGAAAGGATTCCTTTTGGACCGGGGCATCTTTTCTTGGGGGGAAGAGAACCAAAAGGGTTTTTATTTTGCACATTGCCTTTTCTTTCATTTTGGGGGAATGGAGAGGGACTACAGACAGATTCTTTCACTGGTGCTTGACTAGAAAATTTCGAACTGGTTGATTAAGATTACACTTTTGGGAGAGGCTGAAACTTCAGTTAAATCAGGTATTAAATCTAGGTTAGGTATCATGGACTTTTAGCATGAGTGACACCATTTTGAGCCTGCGATTTTTCTCTATCTCCCTGATAGAAGGGAGAAGAGGACACAGAAGAATGTTTCGATAAAAGGATGGGCTGCAGTTGGGGATTAGGTGGAAAGATGGTGGTGGAAGACTCAAAGCATCTTGGTAGGAATCAATTGGGGCTAGAAAGGGCTAGGAAGGTAAGCAGAGTAGATTTCACAATGATTCCAGGAGCCCTTAAGTCCAATATTAAAAAGAGCTAAACTATATCACTTTTCCTCTGGTTAAAAATATCTAAGTAATTCATTTATATTTTGGATTTTGCATAAAGCAGTTTTGATAAGTTATTATTATTATCTGTACATTATGCTTTAATATTTGATAGCTAGAACAGATAGGTGCTTTCTGAACCGTTCCTATTTTTAAATTTGTACAGATTGACACAGCCATAGTTGTTGAATAATTCAAGGGGAAATATCTTATATTCTTTAGGTAGTCATGATCTTTAAGCCTGACTACAGATGAATTTATGCCTGAGCCAAATGATCTCAATTACGATTAAATTTTCAAGCGAAACATGGAAGCTATTTTCTCAGAATGAGTCCTAAATCTAGGGTAATGAATTCAGATATTTTAAGCATCTATAAAGCAGAAGAAATTTTATGATAAGTTAAATCACATGACCTAATGAATGTATTTCTTGGCACTTAGCAACATGAATATTATAAGCTAAATACTAAGAGCTATGCATTTAATTGATAAAACCACATTTATTGCATTAGAAATACACAAAGTTACCCTGTAATGTCAGTACCACACAGTTCTGTCTAATTAATTCCAAAGAGACACTGTGCAAGTGTTATGGTAATTTTAACAAATTAAATTTCTTGGTGTTTTAGTTTGGATTTTGTAATCTTTCTTGCCAAATAATTATTTAACCTCACAAATGCTAGCTTTGTATTAATTAATTGGTATTTAATTATCATATAACCAGTAAGGTTATAATTGTTAAATGAACCTTTATTTCACTTAAAATAAGTGCTCGTTTTAATTTAAATTTTTTCTTTCAAATTAGTAGTGGACGTGTTTATGCATGGGATAGTGAACTCGGTCGTTTTTCCTAAGTGAGCTAGCAAGTAATCAAATCTCCTTTCAAGGCTAGCAGGGAATTTAGGTTCCATTCTTGCTGAAAATACTCTGAAGTTTTGTTTTCTTTCTAAAAAACATATCCAAATTACATACTTTCCTCCTTGGTAGTTAGATAGAATAATTATTTTGTGTATGATATTATAATTAATGACTAAAAAGACAAAACTATGTGAAAGCTAAGAGGTGTATTTCTAGTTTTGTGTACTATTTTAGACATCTTATCCTTCAATGAATAGTAGCAAGAATCATACATATTTCTTTATTGTTGATGTATCATTCTTTCCTAAATTGTCATAATGAGAAGAATCACCTGGGGTGCTTATTAACAACAACAACAACAAAACACTTCCTGGGGCTTTCTTGAAGATTCTGATTTATTGGGATTGGGATGGGAACTTAGAATTTTGTGTTTTTATCAGGGATCTAAGTAATTTAAGTCAGGTTGGGAAACACTGTTCTCATATTGAGATCCAGGAAAAGGAAACTCAGAATCAGTTGTGCCAAAATAGGGGTATAGATTGGTGTCTCACTCTGATTGCATATTAGAAACCCTCTTTTAAAAATTCTGATGGCCAAGGCACACCCAGACCAATTAAATCATAATCTCTGAAGTAGGACACAAGAGGAGAATGAGTATTTGGGGAACTACCTTATAGAAGGGTGTAATAGCCATACCAGATGGTTTCGGAGAATTTGAACAGATTGGAAAGTAAAAGACCAGGAAGATAAGCATAAGGGAAAAAATGCATAATTTTCAATGGCATAAATTTACAGGGTTACTGCTTGTTGAGAGAACATAATAAAAAATTTCATTGGATTAGGAAACTAAGACAGTGGTTTTAAAACTAGAGGGTGCGTTAGAATCACATGGATGGCTGGTTAGAACAGATTGCTTGGCTCCACCCCTGGAGGTTCTCAGCAGGGGGTCTGGGGTGGGGCCTAAGAGCTTGGATTGCTCATAAATCCCAGGTGAAGCTGATACTATTGGTCAGGGAAGTTCACTTTGAGAACCAATGTTCTAAGGAAAGGATGAGAGAGATCAAATGGAAGCATCTCAGGACCTTATTAGATTGAGCCCAAACCTGGGTAAGTTGTTTGTCTGATAAATACCTCCTGTATGAGATTATTATAAAAATAGCTACCTGTTATAGAGTGCCTACTATGTGTCAAGTGTTGTTCCGAACTTTTATATATATATATATATTAAGTCATTTAATCCTTAAAATAATTCTACATGGGAAATGTGCTATTATTACTTCTATTGTATAGCTGTGGAAGTTAAGGCACAGGGAGATTAAGGAACTTGTCCAAGGCAATGCAGTTAATAAATTTTAGAGCTGGAATTTGGAATCTAGGTGGTCTGGCTCTGGGGTCCATGCATTTGCAGTTTACCAATGTTACACAGAAGGAGGTGAAGTTGGAAAGATTTGTTCAAGCAACAGATGATTGTAGCAGACATAGAACTTACTGGCTTTACCCCTTTCACTACCCGCACAGGGAAAATATAGAGAAATACGTTAGGGAAATAAATATGTGTACGGGAAATCAAAGTAAAAGGAATGGAGGTAGCGAGATCCAGAAATAATCTTATATTTGAAAGAAGAAGAAGAGGACCAATTTAAGAATTTAGCTCAGTTATGCCTTCCTGAAAGAGTGTTGAAATAGTAAAAAGGTAAATAAAATCACTAGGGGCATATCCCATTACTGCAGAAAAAGATGTAGTAGCATAAAGAGATGCCACTCAAGGGGTGAAACATGTGCACACTGGGGAATAACCGTATCTGGAGAGCTTTTGCCTTTCATTAGGCCAGTGGGAGTACAGGCTTTGGCAACAACTACTGCGGTTCCAATTCATGAATTTGTAAGGATGATTTTCAGCTGGAAAAATTCCTGTGCTTATTAATATTCCTTCATTCAACCACCAAATATTTATCTACTATAGGCTGGGCCTCTCGGTACCAGGACTCCGCAGTGAACAAACAAGGACACGTTTTTGTTAGGATGGTGCTTACATTCTAGTGAAGGAAGTGGTGATAAACAAATAAATGTAATAATTTAGCTGTGATAAGATGCTTCAGAAGAAAATAAAGCAGGATAATGGAGCTAGAGCATGCTGTGAATGGTGGCGGAGTGCATGAAAAGGTAGATGAAAATAACATTCACACATATGAAGCAGTCAGGGAAGTCTCTGATAAGTTGACAATGGTACAAAAACCTAAAATAAGTGAAGTGTGAGAGGAAAAGGATAAATGAGGCTTCAGAGCCCTAAAATGAGACACTTGGTTTCATGAAATGAAACACAGGTGCCCATATCATGCATGGTCAGGCCCAATGACAATATAATCCCTATGTACCTGAGGAGACCAATGTTCACAGGTAATAAATCACTCAAAAATCATTGTAGGCAGAATTTCCTGAGGACAAGGCCCACCTTCCATACAGCAGACAAGTGGACTAAATGGGTTTCTTGTCAATGAAATTCCTATGGGCTATAAATGGGTGCTGACTGGGATCAATGTATGTGTATTTATGCCAGGCTTTGCATATCCTGTAAGAGAGGGAACTGTAAGAATGCACTTAAAAGTTTTGAACAGAAAATTCTCTATCAATTTGACCCACCGAGATGTTCCTTTTGATCAACAACAACAACAAAAAAAACATGTTACTGCTACTAATGAACAAGAAAGAACCAAAAAATATAATATTACGTGAACATAACACATTCTTTGATTCAGTGAGCTGTGTTCTCATTGAAAATTGGAATGGAAAATTAAAACATTTCATAATAAAATAGATGGTGGAGACTTTTGAAAGGCTGGTTTCATCAATTAAATACATCAAATATGATAAGGGAAGGTGTATATAGCTGTTTTTAAGATTTTTTTTTTATTGGGGAAGGGATACAGGACTTTATTGGGGAACAGTGTGTACTTCCAGGACTTTATTCCAAGTCAAGTTGTTGTCCTTTCAGTCTTAGTTGTGGAGGACGCAGCTCAGCTCCAAGTCCAGTTGCCGTTGCTAGTTGCTAGTTGCAGGGGGCACAGCCCACCATCCCTTGTGGGAGTCGAACTGGCAAACTTGTGGTTGAGAGGATGCACTCCAACTAACTGAGCCATCCGGGAGCTCAGCGGCAGCTCAGCTCAAGGTGCCGTGTTCAATCTTAGTTGCAGGGGGCGCTGCCCACCATCCCTTGTGGGACTGAAGGAGTTGAACCGGCAACCTTGTGGGTGAAAGCTCACTGGCCCATGTGGGAATTGAACCGGCAGCCTTCGGAGTTAGGAGCATGGAGCTCTAACCGCCTGAGCCACTGGGCCGGCCCAATAGTTGTTTATTTGTTTTGTCTAATCTGTTTATCCTGGGACCAAGGTCAAATTTGCACATGTCAGTAGAAGATATCAATGAAAAAGACATACTGTCCCAACCATTAACTTTGGGCACATTTCTAAAGATACTTTGGGAGTAGGGCATAACTTTATGCCACCAAACTAAATTAGGGCGAAGTGTGAATGAAGTCCCATCGGGAAACTGTAAAGATAGTCTGTGATATTTACCTGAAAAATTCTGAGGTATTTTCCTGGGAATGGGAGATAAGTGAGACATTGGCAAGTCTGTTTGTTGTTTGCTTTGTGGGTAAGCACTAGATTCAAACCAGAGAGCCATACCATGGCAGGGAGGATATGGCTGAAACAGGTACTAAATGGAAAAGTAGAGAGAGAGAGGCAAATGGGACGGGCACCCAAGAAGGGATGCAATTATAATATTCCCGAGAGAGATTGAAAGCAAAAAAATAATACTCTTAGCTATCTCTCTCAGATCTCATGATGCCTAGGGGCTAGTGTTGGGAGAAGCCACTTGAATTTTTGTACAGAGAGGAGAAATGGATGCCTGCTGAGTTAAGGATTCTTCCTAAAATTTCCACTTTGTAATGAAATTCTTTCTGTCACATCAACTTCTTGGAAGCTAGCTGAAGCTACCATTTAGCTCACAATGTGCAACCTTTATTTACCACTCTTTTGTCTTTCAAGTATCCTGAAAGAAGCACCAGCATAAACTGAAAGGGAAAAAGGTACCCAAATTTAAATATATTTAAAATGAAGGCAATCATGTAGACTAAATTCTGTGACTACAATGGAATTAAGTTAGAAATGAATAAAAATAAAATAAGCAGGAAATCTCCCACTATTTGGAAACTGAAATATCCAATTATTGTGTGATGGGTTAACCATTATTTGCACCCATATGCCAGGATTTTGAAGGTATTTTAGGAGGACTCCGAAAAACTCCACAGGCTGGAATTTGGAGGCCCATTGTCATGATAAACACAAACTGCTAACTTCTATTTCTGGCCAAGTTTGAGTAACTGTACCACTTTCCCTCCACCATAAACAGAAAAGCAGACAAAATATGTGAAAGTGGTGTTTTCAGACATTGGACAAAAGGTAGCACAGTACTGTGATATGGAAAAAGGAGAATAAGCATGATGAACCCTATGATTTCCCTGTCTTTTTTCCTGGATGCTCTTCTGCAAAGTGCCCAATATATGCATGTGTGTGAGGGGAAGGGGCATTGGGATCTGAGCACAGCACAGCGTCTTGCTGAGCTGAGAAGACAGAGATTGGAATTCAGGGAGACTGAATGGCCAGAATGTGGAGGGCAGAGTATTGGAGAGGAAGGAACGATGTGGAGAAGATTCTCTTTGAATCTGTCGCATAATACTAATCTGGGCATGTGTGAGACTGTATGAGGCCAAGTACAGACTCTTGAGGTGCTGTAATTTGAATAATTCTCAGATTTGCATAAGGCTAAGAGATATGCATGTTTTAACCAGCCAAATTGGAGACACCTAACTGAACACCTGGGGTGTTTAATAAAGATCATAGAAGAATCAAGCCTCACTAGCACTGATAAAACCGAGAATAAGGAATGCACTTGACTTGTCCTCACAAAGCTTAAAGACAAATCTCAAAAGGATAAAGCTGACCCATAAGTTATTTTACAAAGTTCAACACTCTTTACAGAAAGACAGTAAAACCCAGAATAAAGATAAGAATTACCACCTTCTCATCAGAAAGAAGGCAAGCCACAAAGCAATAGAATAACATTTTAAAAGTGCTGGTAAAACAAAACACAACAAAACACATTGTGAACTTAGAAATCTAAATCCACTGAAAATATCCTTAATAAATTAAGGTAAAACAAAATCATTTTCAGACAAGCAACAGTGTCGAGATTTTATTAGCAGAAGACCTGCATAAGAAATGTCAAAGGAATTCCTCAGGTAGAAGAAAGTGGTGCCAGGCGAATTCTCAGATCTTTGAAAAGCAATGAAGAGTGCAAGAAATTATTAATACGTAGGTAAAAATAGAAAATCTCACATTTTTCTACATTACAAATTCTTAAAAATATAATTTACTTTTTAATGAAGTAATAACAACAATCAAGGAAAGCAACCATAGAGTTGGAAAAAAATGTTTGCTATATCCACATTTGACAAAAGAAATTTTGGGGGATTTTAACAGTCTTTAATATCTTGAGTACTCTACAGTGGGAACTGTAATTTTGCTACAGGTATATGATTATACAGAGGAGTTTGTAATCAAATGTGGGGCTCTCTGTTATTGGCATTTTTTAATTATTTGAGTGTCTTTAAATGTTTTAGTCTAGGGTTTTGTAACTTTTTCTGTAAAGGGCCAGATAGTATAGTATTTTAGGTTTTGAAGTCCATACATATTTGGTTATGACTATTCAAATTGGTCGTATGCAGTCATAGACATATGTAAATGAAGGTACAGCAAGATTTGGCCTATGGGCTATAGTTGCCAATCCCTGGATCTCATGACATATTCTGGGATGGATTTTATTAGGCAAAAAGATGGACATAGTGCAGCTAAGAAATCAAAGAAGAGATTAATTTTCTTTAAATATTTTATAGGTAGTTGTTTTAGTTTCTGTGTCTTACACTAATATCTTCTGAAGTTACTGGGGAATCTGAAGCTGTGTTTTATTGTTTCAACTGACTTTCCCTCATGGATTCTTTCCTTGTTTATTTGTTAAGTTTTGATTGTGAACTGTACTTAATTTGTAGTGTTTTGGGACCTGGATTAAAGTTTTGTTTCCAAAGAGGATGTGCATTTGCTTCAGCTGGGCACCAGGTATGTAAATAATAGGGTCTATTTTAATTTTTCAGTTTCTGGTTTTCCCAACTGTGGTGTTGGTGACCCCAAGGTAAGAGTAGATTTATGATGACAAATATCCAAGGGAGATTTTAGTAGCGGTGTTACTGTTATTGTTAGTCGTCATCGTCATCATCAATCTTTCTCATCCAGTCCCGTATTAAATACCCCTTAGTTACCTATCTTCTCTCTTTATTGCTAGATAGAGGTTTTCCAGCCACTCTTTCACTAAATGGACTCAAGTTCAGCAGCTCCATTTTGCCGTCTCAAAGCCTAGGTTTCTGTTCCCCGCGCAACTTCTAATCTCCACATTCATTAAACAACTTGATCGGTAGTAAGTTGGGAGTGTCCTTTACCTGACTCCTGTTTCTATCTCTCGGTTGTTTCTGAACTTATCTATGGAATATTGGTATAAGTTATTAGGCTGCCTGAATATTAAAATTATGAACCCCATCACAATAAAAAAAATGTTGATATGTCATATATACGATTGTGTAAAATCTCAGATGGTGTACAGGCCCTCTGGATATAATCCTTGGACCCCTCAGAGTCAGACTTGAAGGATTTCTGTTAAGTATTAGATTGTTTAAAGTTTGAATTAGCTGCTTTGGTTAAAAAATCAAATTCAAAGTTCAAATTCAGTAAAATATTTATAATTCTGAGTGTTATTGTATAGAGAAGGCTATATTAGTTCCTTAATATATACATGGGATCTTGTGGGTATGTTGGGATGGGAAATTTATGAATAGTGATTAGAGGTTTTCCACTTAATTATAACTGGAAGTGGTATTATTGGCAATAAGCAAAATACTGTTTGCCTTGCTAATTATGTGGTGTTATTTCCTGCTCTAGGTAAGTTAATGGTTTGAAAGAACAGTGTTCCTAGAAAGGTTTATGCAATGTGGTTCATTTATCCATTTTTCATGTATTGATGTCTGTGAATGTTTTATTTTAACACTGGCTTCTTGGGATTACACAGAAACGAAGTTAGGGTTTACATGAGTATCCTAAGTCAAAAGAGAACTACTTCAATCGAATCAACAGGTTCAATATAATATTTAGGATTGTGTTTGTATGTCTAAACTATTTGCAAGTATTTTCTCTATTAAACATTCTCTCAAGGCCCATATTGATGTACAAATTTTAAATGATATTAGCAGAGTAGCATTTCAAAGTGTCTTGATAATAAAGTTTTAAGAAGAGCTTTATGGTTAAATGAATTGTCAATGTCCTGGTTTAGTGAAATGGGTTTCTTTTCAGCATAATTTTCCAGAAACTTTAAAGTGCAAACATAGTATTGTGAATCTCTAAAATAAGGTATAACAAGCTGCATTTGTGTACCCTCATTTAAGAGGGTGCTTCTCCTAGGACAGTAGATTTAGACTATATCTATGTCCTTTTGTACTGTTTTTATGTCTATTTAAATATGAAAGCAAATTTATACGAAGATAGATGAACATTCTTTTTCTTCACTGAATATATAGAAATTTAAATAATTAGCATTTGCACTGAAATGTATGTATACAGACCATAAGAAGACAAAATTGGTTTTTATATAAATCTAAATTATCAAGATAACTAATGTAATAAACAAATCTGTCAGATCTTACCTGCTCATTATTGTTTGTCCTTCATCTCCCAAAACAAATTTATGTGTCAGGACCAAAATGCTCATTGCCAAACATCGAGAAATGCTACTGCTTAAAATCTACTTGTAAGTGTGAACAACATGTTTTCCATTATGGGTTGGACTGAGAGGTGAAAATGGAAGTTTAAGATACTAATTACGTATGTTAATACCATATCTTCTTCAGTAACAATGTGTCATTTATTATATGTGAAGAAACCTATAATTAGGTTTAGTAAAACTCGATAATTAAAAATTAAGTAAGATCTTAAATATTTTCAAGCATATTACAAAAATCTTTGAAAATACTGTATCCTAAGTGCTGATTAGCATGCAGCCACCTGGTGGTCACCTTTAAATATCTCCATTGTTTAGTTTATGATATTACATATATTCATATCTGGGGAATTCCAATCAACTTTCCTCTATTGAGAATGTTTTTCTAGTATGTTACACAAGGGAGTACGTTTTAACCCCCATCATATCGCGTCTTGTAAATAATAAATAAATGTAGTTTTAAAAACACAAATCATATACATGGGTAGTGAGTGACATAGGGAGCTGACGCTCTTTCTCTCCATGCCTTTGTATCCTGGACAAAGAGGGAGGTTGTCTTCTAGTTTGCACCCTCCCGCAACTCTCTCCTTGCTTAAAGCCCCATTGGGCCTCCACTGGTCTTTCTATATCCTACACTTTTAGGACACATGGATGCTTTCCAGTGTGGCCTCCACTGTTTGCTCGCCTCCCTTATTTACTAGGGAACTGCACTATATGTAGGCACACAGAAGGCATTGTAGCTTTAATGGAGGGAAATGAAAATAGTCTGAGGACGTTTCTTTCTGCAGAGTTTTGGCTTTATTTCATTTTTGGCTTTGCTTCACTTTAGGCTCCTCTCTATGGCTGTTTGCTAGGAAGAGAGTCACTCATGTTCTTACCCTTGGGAACTTACCAGTCAGCCAGCGGTCTTCAGAGCCCCAACCTCTGGTCAAGTTTATGTCCTACTATGGGCATCCAGTCCCAGTGAAAGCAGTTGTGCCTAAAACTGTCAGTTCACTATTTCACTTCCATCTTACATATACTGGAATACACGTAAGCATATAAAATATATCTGTGTAGTTTTACCTTAAACTTTTGTATATTACCTAATAAGTAGCTTTTATAAACTCGTGAAGTTAGGACTCCAACGTAGACAATGCATTAGAAGTCCCACTTAAAATACTTAAACATATATACTTAATAAATATTATATAAATCCAAATTATAATCAGACCACATTCTTTTCATATCTTTTATAGTATCCAGATAGATAGAGATGAGTAGAGTATGGGTTTTAAAAATAATTATGTACTTATTTAGAATTTTTAGTTAAAAATTCAAATTCGTAATCAAAAGAGTTAAAAAAGTCTATATATACTTTTTCTGTTAAAATAATTTTTTACTTTATTGAAAATAAGACTGGGACACTTGGTTTTAGTTGTGCTGTTTCTAATGCAATGGTTTCTGCCAAATTTGTGAGTAGCTCACTGAATAAGATGGTTTGCTTTCCAGTGACTTCACATTAATACCTAACAAAATTATTATTTAATTTTCTGTTACAGCTGTGAAATCAACGTAAAAATACAAATCAAGTCTTTTCTTATAGTAATATACTGTGTGTATATTTTGAAAGTGAAGTCTTTTGTCTAGATATGAGTTATAAAGAACATATATTAACACTCCAGCAACAATAAAAAAATGTATTGTTTGTAAAAAGTTATTAAATTTTCTGACCAGTGTTTTAAATCAATTTTATTTAACTAAAACTCATCCCACCAACTGAAATCACATCAGTGATAATGGAAGGGAAGAATGGCAAGCTATCTCATCAGCATTGACTCCAGGAAGGTCAAGACACCAACCTTGGATTAATATGAGGAGGCCTTCATAACTTAAAGAGACTCTAGAAAACACACAAGTTACCTGACGGCCCTAACTGTGATGAAAATCATCCACTGAAGTGGGTATTATTGTAAATCTTTTTCTACATGACAGATTTACATCTCCTTACCTTCATAAAATTCACCATTAATGGCACAACACCTATTAAGCTGAGATATTTCTAGGTATAGTACGTCATGGTATTTTCCTGTATAGTTTATATTATTCTTGGCATTTTACAGCCTGTCTCATGAAATAGCTGAGAAGGAAAATATAGTAACTTGCACTCACTTCTCAAGGACAAAATGCCATGTCTTACCAGAGGAAACATTCAGAAAGTGAAAAGCAAATATTATAAGTAATAAGATTGAAAAATGTGGCATATGAGAAGTCTGGAGACTTAGGGTAAAGAAAACATTTTGTTTATGGCACACAATCTTAATCCATTGCCAAATTCCTAGTTTTTAGGGTTTTTCAAAAAGGGACAAATAAACATTTATAGAAGCTCATTCTTAGAGCTCGGTATATACAAAAGAGAAAATATGATCTTTGACATAAACCCAGTCTTAGAGCTTATGCTTCCACCTGTACTTGCAGAGGGAAACCCTGGGGCCTCAAAAACATTTGGGTAAAACTACTGTAACACTTTCTGACAATACATGCTGAGCAGGCTTTGTGTAACAGAAGCTATTAAAATGTCCAGGCTCTCCCTTGAGATATGTCAGCACATTGAGAACCTGGGATACTGAATAACTTAATTCTTATTCACATACAGCCTGAGAAGAAAAAAATTTCAACTCTTACCATAAAGTGTTTCTATTTTTTCTCTTAAGAGAAAGAATTAAACGGTTACAGCATGTATTAAATTTTTGACACATTGTTATGAAGTTTTTGACCATGCTGTAGGGTAGAAAATTCTATAGGCTAATGTCACCGCATCTTACATGTACTAAAGATAAATTTTAAAAACAAGACAGTAGCATTGCACAACTGAAACAGATTGGTGATATATATATATATATATATATATATATATATATATATATATATATATTTTTTTTTTTTTTTTTAATTTAAAGCCCTGTATATATGAGAGAACTGCAAAATGACTAACCCACATTCATAGTATTAGCTAATGGTGCGACCAGGACTTAAGAAACAGGTGCTCATTAGAGAAACTTCTCTTGAACCCAGATGAAGTACAACCACGTCTGCTTTTCATGGAGTTAGCCTTGGAAAACATATAGTACAAAATGTTTTCTTTAGCCTTTCGGCCTTTTCTTTGTGGGAAAGGAAAAACAGAGAAGATGAAATTATTGAACTTTTAAGCAAATATTTGGAGAACTTATACTTCCTTTCTATACATTGTATACTGCTGCCTGATCCATTTCTCTCCTTGCAACACCATCCCTTTCACTTTATATTAGTAATAACGGGCACAGTGAAAAAAATCTCATGTGCAACAATGCGGCCGTCACACAAAGCTTTGGATGTATGGTGTTTATTGGTGCTACAAACTATTGGAAATACTGTGTTTCCCCAAAAATAAGACCTAACAGACCATCAGCTCTAAATGCGTCTTTTGGAGCAAAAATTAATCTAAGACCTGGTCTTATTTTAATATAATTTAAGACCCGGTCTTATCACATATAATATAATATAATATAATATAATATAATATAATATAATATAATATAATATAATATAGTAATGTTATATAATGAAATGTAATATAATATAATATAATATAATATAATATAATATAATACCTGGTCTTATTTTAATTTTTGCTCCAGAAGACACATTAGAGCTGATGATCTGACTACGTCTTATTTTTAGGGAAACATGGTAGCCATATAAATCTTGTGGAAGAGCCCTTTTGTAATGGTTAGTAATGGTTTCACATGACAGGAGCTCAGAAAATATTTGTTATTTGATTTGCTTCTTTTGAGGGTATATTTTTGTGGAACTTGTATCTAAGATAATCCATTGTGGAACATGAATTGCCTGCAAAAATTAATATATTGAAATGTTCAATATGCATCATGTGTTTATAGGTCTTTATATAAAAGGGTTTCCTTGGGACTGTGTTGCACAATTTTGCAGTGTCCATCAAGCAGGCCAGGGAAGTTCTAAGTTATTAACAAGTAGTCTGTTTGACTTACAGGGAAAGTGCAAGAGCATTCAGGTTAAATTATTGACCACTAAACAACTCCTCAGCTGCCAGTTAAGTCATATCAAACCCACTGTGCAGAGACCCTTTGGCTCTGGTGGGTAAACCATTATTCTTCTGGACTAACAGTAACTATGTCTCTCCTGCTTCCCAATTCATGTATTGAAGCCCTAACTCCCAATGGGATGGTATTGGGTGATAAGGCCTTTATGGAGGTAGTTAAATAGGCTCATAGGATGGGACCCTGATCCAATAGGACTAGGTTTCTTATGAGACGAGATGTCGAAGAGCTCTCCCTCCCCCTCCTCCCCCTCCCCCCTCCTCCCCCTCCCCCCTCCTCCCCCTCCCCTCCCCTCCCCCCTCCCCCTCCCCCCCCTCCCCCTCCCCTCCCCTCCCCCTCCCCCTCCCCTCCCCCTCCCCTCCCCCCCTCCTTCTCCCCACTCCCCTCTCCTCTCTCCTCTCTCCTCTCTTCACCTTGCGAGGGCAAAGTAAGAAGGTAGCCATCTGCAACCTAGGAAGAGTCCTTACCAGAAATTGACCTTGGCAGACTTTGATCTTGGAAAACCTCCAGAACGGTGAGAAATAGATTTCTGTGTTTAAGCCACCTCATCTATGGTATTTCACTATGGTAGCCAGAGCTGACTAGTACAATTATCATTTAAAACAAAAATATAATCAATCGATACATAAACATTTTTGGAAAACTATTACACGCTTAAGGCTTTCAAAAAATTGCACTGTTGTTTTTTTTTTCTTTTTTCCCCACCCCCATCTCTTAAGTTTTTTTACTTATCCACTTCTTAGTAGATCAGTAAGATAGCAAACTATTTTTGGGAAATTAAAATACACACACACACACACACACACACACACATAAATAAATAAATAAATAAATAAATAAATAAATAAATAAATAAATAAATCTATTATAATCTTTCCACCAGTCTAATTCCTTTGTAGACCAACCAAAAAGAAATGAAACTTTTAAATGAAGATCAGTTATTTAAGGACTTGCTATGTCATGTGAGTTCTATTATCCTCACTCAGATTTATTTTAGTTTTGCCCTTTGGACCAAGTGCATCATCACTAAAGGCTTCATGAACAGCTAATGCTTCCATGAGAGCTATTTGGAGTCAGAAATGCTGAGTTCTCCAAAATGAGAAATTACGTTTGCATAGCAGAAAACAGAAATTTAAGTTAGAAATATGTTGGGGAATGTCATTTTCTTTGCAACCCAAACAAATTAAGAGGATGGGAAATATCACTTAGAATTCAGAGCTTGTTGTGAAATTTTGAAAGAGCTCCAGAAATTTGGCAAAACCTAAAATATTTCTTGGTATTTATGCCCTGGGATGAGTATTTTAGGAGTCCAAATTAAACTTGTTAACAGATACACTGAGAATCTGTTAACGTACTGCTTTTTCTGTTTCTTGCTATAAGTACTATTTTATGAACTGAAGATTTGTTCCACATATAACCTATTCAAGTTACTATGTGTAATGCAGATCAAAGATTTATATTTACTGCATATTTTAAAATTATGGGCATATGCCCATGGGATAGACCATTCCCAAATGCTCATAAAACTAAACGTAGAAACCAAAAATGACCAGATTTCAAGGTTGCTGCTATATATCATCCACTAATTGAAGAGAAAATGGGAGATGCCATGGAAGTTAAAATTGAAGAAGGCTACTAAAAAGTTCCAACAGCTTTCATTCTGCAGATGATATGTACCTTTAAATGCTATAAATGGTTACCTTGAGCCATTTTCATATTTAGTTGTATGAGATCTGACAATTAAGTTCGTGAACTCATCCTAGAAACAGTGCTACATACCTCAATGCTGAATATCACTATGGTCACCTTTGGCGTACTCCCCTTGGGAAGCTATGCACTGATGCCAGTGCCTAGTCTACCCTTCAAAGCAATTTTGGAACTTTTTTCTGGAATGGCCATCAGAGCTATCATCGTATTACCCTTGATGTCCTGAATGTCATCAAAATGTCTTCCTTTCAATATTTCCTTTATCTTTGAGTAAAGAAAGAAGTCATTGGAGGCCAGGTCAGGTAATTAGGGAGGGTGTTCCAATACAGTTATTTGTATTTGTCCCTCACAGACTGTGCCATGCGAGCTGGTGCATTGTGGTGATGCAAGAACCATGAATTGTTGGCGAAAAGTTCAAGTCCTTTTCATCTAATTTTTTCACCCAGCCAATTAAGCACTTCCAAATAGTAAACTTAGTTAACTGTTTGTCCAGTTGGTACAAATTCATAATAATCCCTCTGATACTAAAAAAGGTTAGCAGGCGGCTGGATGGCTCAGTTGATTTGAGTGCGAGCTCTTAACAACAAGGTTGCTGGTTCAGTTCCCAGCATGGGATGGTGGGCTGAGCCCACTGTAACTAAGATTGAAAATGGGAACTAGACTTGGAGCTGAGCTGTACCCTCCACAACTAGATTGATGGACAACGACTTGGAGCTGATGGGCCCTGGGAAAACACACTGTTCCCCAATATTCCCGAATTTTAAAAAAATGGTTAGCAATATCATTGCAACAAGTTCGTGAACTTAATTGTCAGATCTTGTACATATTCATTTTTTCAGCTTGCACCAGTGGGCTGCATAAGTAGCTCAGTTTTTACATAAGGTATTGGAAAAGTCAAGTTCCAGCTTAGGCACCATGGAATATCAAGGTGCATGTCAGTCTGTAGAGATGTTATAGAAGTTAAAATCTCTATTGCTGAGATGGAATAAGTCCCTCTTTTGAAGCCAAAGTTCTAAATTTAAAACTTAAAAGTATTGCTGGCAATTTGAGTTCTAATCCTATAGAATAACCTTAAACTAATACAATTCTGGAAGATTTTTCTCTATTTGCTAAGTAAAATAAAGTGCACACAACATCTAGTGTAGTACCTCCGTAAGTGTTGTTTCTTTTCCTTCTTTTTCTTAACAGAGGATCATGGGTGGAGGAAGGTAACTCTTTGATCTGCTTTGGCTGCAGTGTGGATATTGCTCAGCTCTCTAATGTTGTGGTTATAAAGAAGGGAGAATAGTAGAAAGGCGGTGCGTTAGTTCCAGTGTCTCTGATCGAGGAGAAGGAGAATCTGATTTCAGAATCTTTTGGAGAAAGTGGTGGTTAATTTTATGTGTCAACTTGAGTGGGCTAAACAATACCCATATAGCTGATAAAACATTATTTCTGGATGTGTCTGTGAGGGCATTTCAGGAAGAGATTAGTATTTGATTCACTAGACTGAGTAAAGAGATCTGCCTTCATCAATGTGATTGGGCATTACCCAATCCAATACTGGGAGGACTAGACTGGAACAAAATGGCAAAGGAAGGATGAAATTTCTCTCTTTTCTTGAGCTGGGACATCCGTTTTCTCCTGCCCTTGTATGTTGGAACTTTTATTTCTCTGGCCTTTGAACTCTGGGACTTATACCAGCGGCCCCCTGGTTTTCAGGTCTTTGGCCACAAACTGAATGATACCACCATCTTCCTGGTTGCAGATTGCAGATTCCGGGACTTCTCATCCTCTGTGATTGGGTGAACCAATTCCTATAATAAATTTCCTTATCTATCTATCTATCTATCTATCTATCTATCTATCTATCTGTCATCTATCACCTGTTGGTTCTGTTTCTCTGGAGAACATTGACTAATACAGATAATAAAGATGGTGGAATTGAGGCAATTTCTAGTATACAATAAATATTTGTAGAATGAACAAACTGATGCATGCATAAATATTATAAGTGCCAACATATGTGCAAGTGATAACTAAATAAGCCAGAAACAGATGTGGAATGTATTTTCCTGTTGAGTTTGCTATAACAAAATACCATAGACTGAGTGGTTAAACAATGAAAATTAGTTATCTCACAGTTCCAGAGGCTAGAAATCCAAAATCAAAGTGATGTCAAGGTTGGTTTCTGGTGAAACTTGTCCTGGTTTACAGATGGCTGCCTTTTAGAGGGAGAGAGATCTCTGGTGTCTCTTCCTCTTTTTATAAAAGCACCTGTCATATCAGATTAGTGCCCTATTCTATGACTTCAGTTAACTTTAATTATCTCCTTAAAGGCCCTACCTCCAAATACAGTCACATTAAGAGTTAAGGTTCAACATAATGAATTTTGGGAGGACACAATTCAGTTCATAACATGGAGAACCACGGAGATTATAAGAAATATAAGCTATATACATTAGGTTGCTCTTGTCTCGTAACCATTTTAATTATATTTATATCTTACACTTTGAAAACTAGTTTTAGAACTATGAAATCTACCATGATCTAGCACTTGCAGAATGGAGATATGAGGAATTTTAAATAGTTTAGTGTACCTACAATATGTTTAAAACTTTCAATTTGAGAATGCCAAATTCTCTTCAGGATGGCCTAAAGATTTTGCTTTAGTTAAATTCCTTCACAATATCACTCAAAAACAAAAACAAACAAGCCAAAAAACCACAGTTAACTAAAATTAGTGTTTGGTTCAATAGCATCCATCCCATAGTTTGTTTGAACTTCACTTGAATGGAGTTGATTGAAAAGAGACAAACTGAACAGGAGTGAATTTTATATTCATTTATATAAACTTATATAAGCTTATATAAGCTTGGCTGTTTATCTACATTTATTGGTCAATTAGTAGATTATATAATTTAATAAACATTCACTTTTATGTGTCTGATCCAGCAAAATTATTAGGTGTTACATGGTGTCTTTGGTATAGTATTTATTATTCTCATGGTAATCTCTACCTTTATTTTTAAATTAAAATAATATGGCTGCAGGGGTTTAAGCTCTGTATTCCAGCAGATTTACTGGGCCACCTAGTTCTGTTATTATGCATAAAATATATGTGATTGGTTTAAAATAAAAGGATAAATATATTTTGAATAATCCAGATGGCATTAAATTCTGAAGCCATATCTGATAAAGATGCTCACCAGTGTTATACCAAGAATATTAAAATTAGTATTTAAGAATAAGTTATAAAGATTATTTACTTGAACTGTTTAAAACAAAATGCAGCATCTCCTCTAAAACCACATGCTCCTATGTATGTTTATATTTAACCTCCTGAAAGCCATGAAGCTATAGTGAAAGGAAAAGCAGTGGAAACTCTTGTCTGGTCTCAAAAAATTATATTTCCGTGTAGTGCCCACCTAGCATTTGTTTCAAAAACTACAATTCAGCTAGGCTTGCAAAGAAACATAGCTTAGTGGTTAACCAATAGATAGGGTTGGGGGGAAGATTATACTAAGTACAGATTAAAGGATTTACAGGAAACTATGAGATTTTGTGTTCAGCTCACATCATCCCCTATTCAAAATGATAGAAGAAAATCAACTCACATTTATGGAGTGTTAAATGTCAGTATTTTGCTATTATTTAAAATTTGCTTGGGAATGGCATAAAAGTACCTAGATATTTCTACACATTCCTTTGTATGAGTGTCGAACAGAAAGAGACAAAAGGGAATACTTTAAAAGTAAAGGATTTGGGAAGGATGCAGGGCAATATGTGCACTTTAGATCTTGATGGAGAGTTAAACATTGATGGAGCTTTTTCAGGAGATTTAATGAAAACATAGGAGCAAGAGCTTTTAGAGGAGATGCTATATTTTATTTTATTGTAATTATTTTTTTCTGTGCATAGGCACAGAAAGTTGTGGTTAGTCAGTGCTATGAAGTTGTTTTTATCACTGTGAACTTTGTTCTGTGATTTCAGTTAGTGACAGGAGGCCTCTGAATGCAGCCCCAGCGTTTCTAAAAATACTAGAATTTGTAGATTATGTGGCATGGCAGTATCCAGAATGGATGAATATAGCCTTAGCTTCTTTCAAGTGTTCTGCTAATTCTGCTTGATGATGATCAAAGTTAAGACAAAATCCCATGAGAATGATAGAACTTTTATGCCTAGAAAATATTTGAAAAAAATCGACTTCAAAATTGTGTAATTAGTGTTCTGTGAAAAGCCATATATATCCACAGGATGTTGTATTCATCAAGATTCTTTGGGTAATAACGTGCAGAAATCTAACTTAAGGAAAGAAAAGACTGATTGGAAGGAAATGGTGTAATTCACAAAGGAAGCAAAGGCTGTCCTGCAGATCTCAGGCATTGGAACTGAACTCTGTTGCCAGGGTTCTTTCAGGAGAGGAGAATTTTCTCCAAAATATCCATGTCAGAAAAATACTAAGGAAATATTCCTATTGGAGTACTCTAGCCGTGTAACTACACCTTGAATAATTTCTGGGCCAGGAGGATGACGTATCACTATGTATGGATCATGCGTTCACTTCTTTGGCTAGAAACATAGGCCACTATAATTGACAGTTCAATTAGAAACACAAAGTTCTCATCACTAAAGGGAGGGGAATGATTATAGGTAGCAAAAATAACCAATGTCCACAAGGGTCCACTCTGTGAATGCACAGTACCTACATCTGTTTTTCCACATGTATAATTTCTAAAGGACTCTTGTGTCATACCCAATTGTTTCATTCACATATAATCACAAATGCTCTTAGCTTTTGCCACATGGATGACAGTTGAAACTACTGAATCCAGTTTCAAATCTAGAATCTCCTGGCAATGGGATGTCATCTCAATCAAGTTGAGATGTAGTTTCTTATGAACCAATAATTTGTGTATTGTGTATTTGACCACCTGATACTCTCAACATACAATGAAGAACCCCCAAAATATTTCCATCCATGTAAGGGAGGGTTTCTCGACAGTGTCACTATCAACATTTTGGGTTGGATAATTCTTTTTGGGAGTTGTCCTGTGCATTGCACAATATTTAGCATCATTCTTGGTCTCTACCCAGTAGATGGCAGTAGACTATCCCTGCCTACCTCCTAAGAGCAACAAGCGAAAAAAAAGAAAAGAAAAAGTCTCCAAATATTGTCAAATGTCTTCTGAGGGTCAAAAGCACTCACAGTAAAGAATCATTGAAATAAGGGGAAAATGTGAAGCAGCGTAAGAATTGTCAGAGTCCACTATATACTCATTAGAATGGAGTAATTATAACCATTGGCCCTGGAGTCAAATTCTTTGGGATTTTGACTTTATCACTTACAAGTTTTTTAACTGTGGATAATGGAGTTACCTTCCATAAGCCTGTTTTCTTCTCCACAAAGCCAACATAATGATAGGAATGATCTCATGAAGTTGTTTTGAGGTTTCGGTAATCCTTAGCACAGTGCCTGCTATAGTCAGCAAACTGTACCCTAATATTGCCTGTTATCATTATTATCTCGCTAGGCTGGAACATTAAGTTATATATACATCCTCACTCTTTTTCCAGACAGTGGAGTGAGTTTCTTAATCAGATATTTTGTTGTCCTAACTCTGCTGATGGGAAAAAATTCCGTTGTCCAAGTTTCTTTACAGACATACCTAAAGGGCTATTAATGAGGCTTCATCAGCTGCAGAATGTTCTCTCTCTAGAGACCAATTCTCTCATGACCATGTGGATTGCCTCCTTGGTTAAGTTATAGTGCACCATTGTTTACCAAGCTTGGGGTTTCTCTCTCCCTCTCCTCCTCCTCCTCCTCCTCCTCCTCCTCCTCCTCCTCCTCCTCCTCCTCCTCCTCCTCCTCCTCCTCCTCTTCTCTCTCGCTCTCTCTCTCTCTCTCTCTCTCTCTCTCTCTCTCTCTCTCTCTCTCTCTCTCTCTCTTTCTCTTTCTCTTTCTCCCCCTCTCCATAAATTTCATTTGTCGGGAGTCCTTTAGCAGTGAATAAAATTAGAAATTGTGAAATCAGGAACTTTGTGTCTAGACCACTGCCTTGCACTTTCTGTTTCTTAGCAACAGGTTTTACACCTTCTCAATCTCTCAGGTTTCAGCTCAATGCCTTAGCTTAAACCACTGCCAAAATCAGGATAAAGCGATAGGCTGCAGTGGTAAGGCAGAGCTTCCCCAATACCTAAAACTTGCATCTCTTTTGGTGGGACTTTTAGGGAAAAGTTAATACCTTTGCCAAGTAGGTTGTTCAGAATAAGAAATGTTTGAAAGTGGCCTAAATAGGACATTCTACTTGTTCTTTCTGGGTTCCAGTCTTGGCTGCCTTCATGTTTCTCCCTTCCCCAACTTTGCAAGCACAAGTTTCAGTGTAAGGCAGAGAATTCAACTGTTGCAATTCTTCAGGATGCATTAGATAAGAGTTTGAAATTCATGACCAAGGGCAGAAAACGTATCTCTTTTAAAAAGATGTTTATATCATCAGTGGCCTTTCTGTTTTCAGATGAAGAAGCTTAAATCCTGTCTCGTACATGTAGAATCTTACTGAACCCTGGGAAAGCAAGAAAGCAAGACAGCATTCTGATATTCTAATAGTTTTTTGTTTGTTTTTTAACCACTGAATACTGAGTTTAGGCTGGCACACTTTTAAAGACAAATTGCTTTTAAAAATTGCTTAATGAACTGCTTCACTGGCTTACAGCAATCATTTTTCCCATCCTGGGATGGAAGTAGCTTCACTGGCTCCCAGTCCAACTTGAAGAGCCACTTCTACATTTTCAGACTTTTAGCTTCTCACTCTCCTCTTTTGGTATCGTTTTATTTATTGAAAATTTTTCTTTGCAAGTGATAAAAACCTCATTTAAATTAGCTTCAGCCAAAAAGAGATGTAGAGTTTTTTCCTTCCGTTTTGTGAGATGACTGCTAGGATAGCTACAGGAGGCAGGAAAAATCCCAGGATATCAGAGACGGAAATCAGAGACTTGACACATTCATTTAGCAAACTTCAGTTGAGGAACTACTATGTGCCAAACCTTGAGATCAAGGTAGAGCAAAAACTGGAACTTTCTAATTTCTTAAAGCTTTAAGGTCTACTTCAATGAGATGACCTATTTATAATTCTTACAACAGCTATTGGTTATTGGAGTCATTCTTTCAGATTCCTTTATGTGGTACTATACACAATCCCTAGCGTCTCCTAGGGTATATCCATTCAGTTTCTTAACTTGAAGAAAAAACGGTTTTTTTTATACTGACAAAGGTTGCCTTGTGGTTACTGACTGGGATGCATCTAGTGTACTATACTAACAAATAATAAAGTAATAAAATACTTAACTCCCAACATCTCCCTCACTCCTGATAATGCTTACTTGACTTTTAATTCTGTCTCTATCTCAGTGTTTGAATATTGGAATTACCTGTGGGGCTCTTAAAAAATATTGAGGCTCTGGTCCTAATGCCGACCAATGAAATCTGAATTTTTGAGGATGGCGTCTGGACAGCGGTACTATGTTAAACTCTATAGGTGATTATAATATGCAGGTAGAGTTGAAAATGATTGATTTCTCTTTGTGTCCTATAAGAACATGAAAATGAGTATATGTTTTTGTCCTTTTGATGGTGTGTCTGGCTTCAACTTCGTGCTGTATCCAAGATCTATTTAAGCATATGGAGTCTTAAAATGTGAAGGGGATTTAAGAGTGCTGTAGTGCAGCATTTAAAACATAAAACCTGTTTTAGGCTTTCTCTGTAACATAGCCAGAAGAGTGCATGGAGACTTAGTTATTCAAAGCTGAACTATTTTAATCCATATTTAACTATTGAACACATTTTATGAATGTATAACCATTATTTTATGTTGTGGATAAGTGCTTAATATTATATGTTATCATATTTTTCTTTCTACAATATTGATTTTGGGCTTTCCAGATTAAAAAACAAACAAACTAATTTTTCCTTACATAACATATGCCATAGGTTACTTGAGAGTGTCAGGGTATTCAAAGAGCTATTGTGGATACCATAAATTCATGAAAAATTGAAAGTTTTAGAATCTGGACTACTTTTGGGGAGTGTTAAATATAACAGAATGTCAAAAAAAAAAGAAGACAAAGATGGCAGAGGGGTACTAGGTTGGGGGAGGGGGTTATCACTTTGTGAGGGATGTACATGTCTAACTATTACGTTGTTTTGTACACCTGACACTAATGGAAAACAAAGTCCTTAAAGAGGGACTTTCTTGCTAAAAGCTGTTGTTGTTTTTTTAATTAAAGTTTATTGGGGTGACAATTGTTAGTAAAGTTACATAGATTTCAGGTGTACAATTCTGTATTACATCATCTATAAATCCCATTGTGTGCTCACCACCCAGAGTCAGTTCTCCTTCCATCACCATATATTTGATCCCCTTTACCCTCATCTACCACCCCACTCCCCCCTTACCCTCTGGTAACCACTAAAGTATTGTCTGTGTCTATGAGTTTTTGTTTCTCATTTGTTTGTCTTGTTCTTTTGTTGTTTTTGGTTTATATACCACATATCAGTGAAATCATATGGTTCTCTGCTTTTTCTGCCTGACTTATTTCGCTTAGCCTTATAATCTCAAGATCCATTCATGTTGTCACAAATGGTACTGTTTCATCTTTTCTTATGGCCGAATAGTATTCCATTGTGTATATATACCACAACTTCTTTTTCCGTTCATCTATCGAGGGACAGTTTGGTTGTTTCCATATCTTGGCCACCGTAAATAAAGCTGCAATGAACATTGGAGCACATGAGTCTCTATGGATAAATGTTTTCAGATATTTTGGATAGATACCCAGGAGAGAGATTGCTGCTTCATATGGTATTTCTGTTCTTAATTTTTTGAGGAACCTCCACACTGCTTTCCATAGCAGCTACAACAATCTGCATTCCCACGAATAGTGTATGAGGGTTCCTTTTTCTCCACAGCCTCTTCAACACTTGGTACTATTTGTCTTGTTGATGATAGCCATTCTGACTGGGGTGAAGCGATATGTCATTGTGGTTTTGATTTGCATTTCTTTGATGATTAGTGATGTTGAGCATTTTTTCATATGTCTATTTGGCATTTGTATGTCCTCTTTGGAGAAATGTCTCTTCAGGTCATCTGCCCATTTTTCAATTGGGTTGTTTGTTTATTTGTTGTTGATTTGCATGAGTTCCTTGTATATTTTGGATGTTAGCCCCTTATCGGAGGCACTGTTTGCAAAAATCTTCTCCCAGTCACTTGGTTTTCTCTTTATTTTGTCGATGGTTTCTTTTGCTGCGCAGAAGCTTTTAAGTTTGACGTAGTCCCATTCATTGGGACTATATTACTTCCCATGCCTTTGGAGTGAAATTCATAAAATGCTCTTTGAACCCAAGGTCCATAAGTTTAGTACCTATGTTTTCTTCTATGCAGTTTATTGTTTCAGATCTTCTGCTTACTTTGACCCATTTTGAATTAATTTTGGTACATGGTGACAGATAGCAGTCAAATTTCATTCTTTTGCATGTGGCTTTCCAATTCTCCCATCACCATTTATAGAAGAGGCTGTCTTTTCTCCATTGTATGTTTTTTGCTTCTTTGTCAAAAATTATCTGTCCATATTTATATGGTTTTACTTTTGAGTTCTCAATTCTATTCCATTTGTCTATGTGTCTGTTTTTCTACCAATACCATGCTATTTTGATTATTGTTGCCCTGTAGTTCAAGCTAAAGTCAGGGAGTGTGATACCTCCAGCATTGCTCTTTTTTCTTAAGATTGCTTTGGCTATTCGGGTTCTTTTGTTGTTCCAAACATATCTTGATGATTTTGTTCTATGTCTTTAAAAAATGTCATTGGGATTTTGATGGGGATTGCATTAAATCTGTATGTTGCTTTGGTAATATGGCCATTTTAACTATGTTGATTCTTCCAATTCATGAGCACGGAATGTCTTTCCATTTCTTTGTGTCTTCTTCAGTTTCTTTAAAAAATGTCTTATAGTTTTTAGCATATAGGTCTTTCACATCCTTGGTTAAGTTTATTCTTAGGTATTTTATTCTTTTTGCTGCGATTGCAAAAGGAATTTTTTTTTTTATTCGTTTTCTGAGATTTCATTGTTAGCATATAGGAATGCAATGGACTTTTGTACATTGAATTTGTAGCCCGCAACTTTACGGTATTCGTCAACTGTTTCTAGTAGCTTTTTGGTAGAGTCTTTAGGGTTTTCTATATATAGTATCATGTCATCTGCAAAGAGTGACAATTTAACTTCTTCATTCCCAATTTGAATGACTTTTATTTCTTTCTCTTGCCTGATTGCTCTGGCAAGGACTTCCAACACTATGTTGAAAAGCAGAGGTGATAGGGCACAGCCCTGTCGTGTTCCTGAATGTAGTGCAAAGGGCTTCAGTTTTTCACCATTAATTATGAGATTAGCTGAGGGCTTGTCATATATGGCCTTTATTATGTTAAGGTATTTTCCTTCTATACCTATTTTATTAAATGTTTTAATCATAAATGGATGTTGTATCTTGTCAAATGCTTTTTCTGCATCAATTAATATAATCATATGATTTTTGTCCTTTATTTTGTTTATGTGATGTATCACATTGATGGATTTGTGGATGTTGAACCATCCTTGTGGCCTGGGGATGAACCCCACTTGGTCGTGATGAATAATCTTTTTAATGCATTGTTGTATTCGATTTGCTAGAATTTTGTTTAGGATTTTTGCATCTTTATTCATCAGAGATACCGGTCTGTAGTTTTCTTTTTTTGTGTTGTCCTTACAAGGTTTTGTTATCAGGGTAATGTTGGCCTCATAAAATGAGTTAGGGAGTACTGTCTCTTCTTCAATTTTTTGGAAGGATTTGTATTGAGCAGGATTGGTATTAGATCCTCTTTGAAAGTTTGGTAGAATTCATTAGTGAAGCCATCTAGTCCCGGACTTTTGCTTTTGGGAAGGTTTTGGATGACTGATTCAATATCGTTACTGGTGATCGGTCTGTTTCGATTTTCCAGTTCTTCATGGTTCATCCTAGGAAGGCAATATGTTTTTAAGAACTTGTCCATTTCTTCTAGGTTATTTAATTTGGTGGCATATAGTCCTTCGTAGCCTTCTTGGGTGATCCTTTGTATTTCTGTGGAATCCATGATAACTTCCCCTTTTTTATTTCTGATTTTGTTTATTAGTGTCTTCTCTCTTTTTAACTTAGTCTAGCTAAGGGTTTGTCAATTTTGTTAATCTTTTCAAAGAACCATCTGTTTGTCACATTAATTTTTTCTATTGTTTTTTTGTTCTCTATTTCATTTAGTTCTGCTCTGATTTTTATTATTTCCTTTCTTCTGCTGACCTTGGGTTTCATTTGTTCTTCTTTTTCTAGTTCTTTAAGGTGTAACGTGAGGTTATTTATTTGGGATTTTTCTTGTTTCTTGAGATAGGCCTGTAACGATATAAATTTCCCTCTTAAAACTGCTTTCGCTGCATCCCAAAAATTTGGTAGGATGTATTTTCATTGCCATTTGTTTCTATGTATCTTTTGATCTCTCCTCTAATTTCTTCTTTGACCCGGTCATTCTTTAAGAGTATGTTGTTTAATCTCCATGTATTTGTGGTTTTTGCTGCTTTCTTTTTGCAGTTGATATCCAATTTCAAAGCCTTGTGATCAGAGAATATGCTTGGTATGATTTCAATCTTCTTAAATTTGCTGAGGTTAGTTTTATGTCCCAATGTATGGTCTATCCTTCAGAATGTTCCATGTATACTAGAAAAAAAATGTATAGTCTGATATTTTAGGATGAATTCCTCTGTACATGTCAATTATGTGCATTTCATCTAATGTGTCATTTAGGGCTGCTAATTCATTATTTATTTTCTGTTTGGATGATCTATCCATAGCTGTCAATGATGTATTTAGGTCCCCTAGTATAATTGTGTTTTGTTCAATTTCTCCCTTTAGTTCTGTTAATAGTTGCTTGGTATATTTTGATGCTTCCTGATTGAGGGCATAAATATTGATGACTGTTATGTCTTCTTGTCTTATAGTCAGTCCCCTTTACAATTATGAAATGTCTATCTTTCTCTCTTGTTAACTTTTTCACCTTGAAGTCTGTTTCATCTGATATCAATATAGCTACACTTGAATTTCTCTAGATACAATTTGCTTGGAGTGTCAATTTCCACCCTTTCACTTTGAGTCTATGCTTGTCCTTGTAGCTGAGATGTGTCTCTTGGAGACAGCATATGGTTGGGTTTAGTTTTTTGATCCAGTCTGCTACTCTGTGCCTTTTTTTTGGTGAGTTCAGTCCATTTACATTTAGGGTGATTATTGATATGTGAGGATTTCCTATCATTCTATCTTTAGTTTTCTGGTAAGGTTGTGTCTCCATTGTTTCTTTGCCTTTTTGTTGTGGCCTGTTATTTCTGTGTGGTGGTATTCAATGATGTTTCCCTCTATTTCTTCTTTTATTACAGTATATATTTCAGTTCTGGATGTTTTATGAGTGGCTACCCTTAAGTTTATGTAAAAGAAAGTTTGATATTTAGAGTATTCCATTTTCTTCAGCATGCCTACTTTCTCCATTCCCATATTCCAGTTCAGGCCTTACTCTCCCCCTTTTTATGTTTTGGTTGCCACAAATTGTCCCTGTTGAGGGTGGTTGCATAGCCTCTTTTAGTGTTTCTTGTAGTGCAGGTCATGTATTATAAAATTCCCTCAGCTTCTGTATGTCTGGAAAGTCTTTATTCCACCTTCATAGCTAAAGGATATCTTTGCTGGGTATATTATTCTTGGCTCATAATTTCTCTCTTTCAATTGTTTGAATATTTGCTTCCACTCCCTCTTGAATTGTAGAGTTTCTGCTGAGAAATCTGATGATAATCTAACGGGCTTTCCTTTGTAGGTTACCATCTTCTTTTCCCTGGCTGCCTTGAGGATTCTTTCTTTGTCGTTGATTTTTGACAGCTTCAATACAATGTGCCTTGGAGAAGTCCTGTTGGGGTTGAGGTAATTAGGTGTCCTATTTAGTTCTTGGATTTGAGGATCCAGTTCTTTCCAGAAGTTTGGGAAGTTCTCATCAACTATTTGTTTGAATATACTCTCTGTTCCCTTCTTTCTTTCTTCTCCTTCTGGTATGCCCATTATTCTTATATTGCTCTTTCTGATGGAGTCAGAAAGTTCTTGTAGAGTTCTTTCATTTCTTTTAAGTTCTCAAGTCTCTTTTGTCTTCCATCCATGTCTTTTCCAGATTTCTATCTTCAATGTCATGATTCTTTCCTCCATCTGTTCAACTCTACTACCTAAGCTGGCTATTTCATTCTTAATTTCTTCTGTTGAGGTCTTAATCTCCAGAAATTCTATTTGGTTCTTTTTTAAAATTTCAATCTCTTTCATAAAATGTTCATGTTGTTCTTTGATTATGTTTCTGAGTTCATTAAACTGCCTTTCTGTGTTTTCTTGCATCTCGTTGAGTTTTTTTCAGAACTACAATCTTGAATTCTCTGTCATTTAAGTCACATATTTCCATATCTTTAAGTTCCTTTTCTGGAGTCTTTTCTCTTTCTTTCTCTGCTGTCTTATTGCCTTGGTTAATCATGGCAATTAATGATTTGTTATTTCTCTTCCTAGACATCTACAGGAGTGGGTTCTACAACAGGTTGATAGGAAGAGGTCTTTCTTTTGTTTTCCAGTATGTGTTTGTGGAATGTTTTATTTTCTCTCTGACTGCAGCTTTTTTATTTTTTCCTCCACACTGTAGTGTTTTGTTTTCTCTGCACTATTCCAGCTTCTCACACAATGGGGGGATTCCCTGGGAGACAGGCTTCTCCTCTGTTAATAGTTCACCTGGGTCACAGTGCGCAGTGTCTGCGTGATTATGCGGAGAGCTTTTGAAGTTCCGAAGCTCTTCCTGCACTGCTTCAGAGCCCATGTGTTTCAACAGGTCTGTTTACTCCTGCAGGTATCTGCCCAGATAGGTGTGGCCAGGGGCGGGGTGAGTTGCGAGAGTTGTCTCAGAGCAATGGCAGCGACCACTACCACAGCCGGTCCTGCTTCTGCAGCTCCCTCCCCTTTGCCGGAACTAGTTGCGTTGGGAATCTGGGTCTGCAGACCACAGTTCTCAGAACAGCAAACATTCTGTATTTTTGATCTGACACCGCTACTTTTCCGCTTCTAGTACTGGGCAGGTGGGGCGGGGCGAGCTCTGGGAGGGTAGGGAGGGGGCGGCTAGTCTCAGTGCCTAAGACTTCCATTCTCTGCCACAGTGAGGGTTTAAACCACCGTTTTCAGCCCCCTTCCCGTAGTCTTTGCCCTGAGGTCTTTGCCGTGAGCGTTGGGTTCAGCCATGTTATATGCTGTCCCCTCAGCCCTGTGGGCCACAAGCAGAGCCCTAGCAGTCCAAGTTCTTCCCTTTCCCACTGCTGTGGCAGTTCTGGATGCAGCGAGCTCAGAGCACCAAGCCAGGTCTGCATCCTGTGCCCGTGCAGCTCCGCCCCGCACTTTTCCCTTCCCTCCTCCCCTGTTTGTGCAATTTGCCCACTTTTAGGTGAATTCAGTAGTGAGACTCTTCGTGTTGCCTGTCTGCTGTGCAGGGAGTCCTTTGTGGAGTTATACTTTTTCAATTTGTTGTAAATTCCAGGGGAGATTTCCAGAGCAGAGGCTCACCTCACACCGCCATTTTGATCGCTAAAACTTCTTTATGGAATGTTGGTCATTACAGTTATAGAAGAAACCTAAGCCATTCATCAGATATTCAATTATTTAAAAATATTTATTTGTGCCTACTATGTACCAGGCAATATATTAAACATTTTAAATGGGGAGCCAGATTGAAGGAGATGATATGGTAACAAGTATGGAAATATGTATACATTAATTTATATGTCAAAACTATTGAATTATGTTTAAGAAGAGCTATTGCTCTATGAAATGGTATTTCCTATTAAGTTGGTTAAAAATGTCTCCCAGGATTCTTCAAGCTAGACTGGTTTTTATCTTTTTGATGTTATCTATGTCACTAAGTTGATACAGAAAAATGATTAGTAAGAGGAGGGCCCTAGCTACTGTTAGTGCTTGACTTCTGAGAACCAACCTCTGTTCCTCCCAACCTCCCTTTTTAAGTTTTGATTTGAATCCTCTACTTACCACTGCTTTTTAATTGCTCTTAAAGCCTAAACTTTGCCTTTTTTTTTTATCCTGGCTGAGTATGTTTCTCTCATCATTAATTTGTCACATTTCTCGGATGATTCAGGCCATTTTTCATGCAGATCTTAAGTTCGAGACGAGAAGTGTTATCATCACATGATAATCCAGTTTGGAATCACTGAAAATTGATTTTATCTCTATTGGCCCCATGAGTTTCATGATCCTTAAGCTGTTTCCTTAATTTACACAAATGTTGAAAATATTCCACTATTTATCTTTGGAAGCAGTTTATTTATTATTTTCACAAATGATTATTTATACATTGAAAACTAATAATAAACAGAAATTTCTTATACAATTATAAAACTCTAAGTTGATAGTGAAATTATTTCTAAGATGGTGGTTCCCAACTTGGGGCAGTTTTGTCCCCCAGGGGATATTTAACAATGTCTTGAGAGATTTTTTTGATTGTCACAAATGGGAAGAGTTATTGGCATCCAATGGGTAGAGGCCAGGGAGGTTGCTACACATTCTATGATGCACAAGACAGCCTCAATGACAAAGAATTATTCAGCTCAAAATGTCAATAGTGCTGTGGTTGAGGAAGCCTGTCTTAAAATAATTCCAAGAAAAATACTATATTGTTAAATTTTTAATGTATGCCTGAAAGACACGGTACTATAATTTTTATCTAGGGAAATGATAATTTCAAAGCATTTATACTTTGGGTTTTCTTTCTTTTACACATTAATGTATTCCTTCTAAAGCTCTAAATTGAGTAGAATAAGTGATTTCCCTTCTAGAATGTTCAACTACCTATAACCATGAGTACTTCCCTTAAGTGCAAGAGCAAGCTGTCTTCTCAGCAAGTTATGTCAGATTTAGTTATTAAGAAAATGAACACCCTTTGGATAAAATATAGTCCAATTTCAAAATAAATGACACATTTAAAGGATACTGCAGCAATTTTCCAAATGTGTTACTTCTGTAAAAATCAAACTTCCTATTTCTATGTTAACCATATAGTTTCAACCCTAATACCTAGGCTTGATTTCTAGATTTGTAAGGGATTGTAAATGAATGTGGATACTCATGCTCTCTAGGCTTGTTAAATGTAAGAGCTGCCTATATGTATGTCTCTGTGTATTTGTGTATAGTTTATGCACATATCACTTCTAACCTTTATTGGTTCCTAACAGAGTGCCATTCAAGGGATGTTTTGATAATGTGAAAGATACTTAGCCATATCTATACTTTTGTAAGGAAAACATTTTATTGTTGGATCTCTGTCTCTCTCTCTCCATATATATGTATATATGCTATTATATATGTGTGTGTGTATCTATCTATCTATCTATCTATCTATCTATCTATCTATCTATCATCTATCTATCTATCTATCTCTCTCTATATATATGTATATACATATAGCCTTAATTTCTGCTTATATAATTAGTGAAGGAGAGTGAAACTATCTTTTTTAGAAACCTCTGACTCATCAGTCTGGAGTACACTCATAGAACTCCATATAGGCTACTATTAATCCACTTACCAGATTATTTCAAAATGTCCATTTATGTGCCCATAGGTGGCTGTCAATTTTTCTTTATACCCTGGATCTGTCACAATGTCTGACATAAAATAATATCTCAGTGCTTGTTGACTTATAACGCAATGTGGTAGCTTTTAAAACAGAGATAAGCTCCATCCGTGTTCACAGCAAGCCCTGTTTCTTTTTGTTTTTTTGTTGTTGTTGTCTTAAGTCAGTCTTGTTCCAGAGTGACCTAAGTACTCCATCATATGAGGAAGAGATGTATGCCTTCTGTGTTCCTAAAAGAATCCCATTTTTGTTCAGTGAGCCATCCATGCCCCTACAGCTCACACGGCACAAGTGAAATGGCCACATTTATAGTTGCATGGCCATGTGATGGTCAGTAGGCCAATATCAGGAAATCCATCCTTTCCAGGGAATGGTTTGGGAATCCATAATTAAACTCCACGTGCTCGGGGCTTGGGTCGGGGTGCTAATTATTAATTCAGGGGGTTCAGCTTAATCAGAAGGGAAGAAAGGATGTTTCTATCGTTGAGGACAGGATTTTTTTCTTGTCTTACTGACTACACATGAGCAAGGAAGTACATTGTCACAATTGCTGCAGGTGGTAGTTTTGCTACCATGCAAAAAAAGCCTTTTTAATAATAGAATTAACTAATAGAAGAGGAGAGCTGAGGTAGTAGCAGAGAAAGAGAGCTGGATCCATAAATATATGACACCTGCAGCCTATCCCACTTTGTTATTTAGATTATGTGAGAAAATGTCTTTCTGTAATTTTTAAGCCTGTTGGGACAGTATTACTTGTAGCCTAAGTAACAGAATATAAGAAATTCCCACTCTCCTTCTTTTTTTTCAATCATTCATCTGTTGACTTTTTCCCTTTAACTTAGGCTGTAATTACTCACATTCAGCTATTCTCTTTCTCTCTACTCACTTGGGCTGCACCTCAAAATTTCTGTTCATATCTCCTCTCTCACCTTGCTTCTTTTTGTTTTTTTGTTGTCTTAAGTCAGTCTTGTTCCAGAGTGACCTAAGTACTCCATCACATGAGTAAGAGATGTATGCCTTCTATGTTCCTAAAAGAATCCCATTTTTGTTCAGTGAGCTATCCATTCCCCTACAGCCCACATGCCTCTGAGAACTGCTGACAATTGTGTTTTGGTTCTCAACTTTCCCCATGTGACTGATCAAGACTTCTTTAGAACAAATAAATTCCCCCCTAAGAGAAATTCCAGTGCCAGTGGTTAAGACCTTATAATTTTCACATTTTCTTAATTTCCCCATTCGTCATTGAGAATGGGAGAAATTATAGAATCCTGGAGACTTTAACTCATAGTGTTTAGGAGCTCTATTTTCAAATGTTGGCCTCACTATTTAGTGACTTTAGATGAGTTATTTAACCTCACTACCCCTCAATTCATCCTCTGGAACAGGGGTAAGCAAACACTGGCCCACAGGCAAAATCCAACATGCTGCCTATCTTTCTCTCTCTCTCTCTCTCTCTCTCTCTCTCTCTCTCTCTCTCTCTCTCTCTCTCTCTCTCTCTCTCTCTCTCTCTCTCTCTCTCTCTCTCCCTCTCCCTCTCCCTCTCCCTCCCTCCCTCCCTCCCTCCCTCCCTCCCCCTCTCTCCTTTCCCTCCATTCTTTCTTCTTTTCTTTTTTTCCTTTCCTTTCTCACTTTCTCTCTCTCCCTCCCTCCTCCCTTCTTTTTTCTTTTTATAAAGAAAATGTTGTTGGAATACAGTTACTTTCATTTAGTTGTGTGTTGTCTCTGCAGCTTTTGCACCACAATAACAGTTGAGTAGCTGTGGTAGACTCTAAGGCTGGCAAAGTTTGAAATATCAGCTATCTGGCCCTTTACCAAAAATGTTGGCTAACTTCTGATCTAGAAAATTATAAGGTTAATAAAAGCCTCTAGCTCATAGACTTGTTAGGAGGTTTAAATGAGATAATCCACATACATAGTTAGCAGGGCACCTGCCATATATCGTTCAATAGATGTTAGCTGTCATTGGTGTTTTTAATAATAGTAATGTTCAGAAAAAACCCAGTGCCTGCAGATAAAAAGTTATTTGGACCAATAACCTCAGCAATTTCTGCAATTGATGGAAATGACTGCCACGAGAGCACATGATGTAGTTTCACTGAACAACATTTATTAGGAGAGTAAAGAAAACAATATTTCTGGTGTCAGTCCCCTAGGTAAGGTATAAACATAATTAAAAGGCTGCATAAATAGATTTATACCATCCCATTTAGACTGTGATACTTTAAATCTTATTTTTTTCATCCAGAGGAAATAAATATTATTTAAAAAATCATAATTCATTGCTACTGTTAATTCAATAATATCAATTGTGTATGAGGCTGCATTAGAGCAGGGTATATCAATAGTGTTTGGCCAGACAGTGGAACAATTAGTAGAATCCCCATTTTCCCTAAGAGGTTTATTTGTCATGTCAAAGTTGCTCTGGTCTGATGCAACACAGATGGTGTTGTGACAGCACAAAATGATGAGTGTCACGTTGTTTCTTCTAATGATCATCTTCTGCTTAATTCATCTTTTTTTGCAACCTTGGATCTCTGCTACATGATTGTTTTGAAAATAGGGAGAATAAAGTAGAGGAACTCACAGAAGATGCTGAATGCTTTTGTTATTTTTTTTTTTTAATTGGTATGGGGGTCCAGAAAGTACTAAAAGATAATATGGGTGAGAATACAGAAAAAGAAAACAAAATACCAGCTTTGTCTCATAAGTGAAACATAATGTACATTTCTCAAAAACAGTAGAGGGCATTATTATACAAAATAAATTCTTCTAAACTAATTTAATCATCTCTATGACAATGCTGGGTATGATAAAGGAAAACTGTTTATATGTATGAAAAAAAGGATGCATGATAAATCATGATTTTCTTTCTTAATTCACGTTGAAAAGACATGAAACTAGTTAAAGAATCAATGAAAGGATCAATAAAAATAGTGTAAATGTCAATATAAAAAACAAGGTAGTTCAAATAATATTGAATTCAAAAACTGACATGACAAGGTACTATTAACATATGCTTCAAATGAAATTGATGGTGTTATATTCAAATTTACACTATTTTGAGTATACTGTATAGCTTTCCACTGTTTCACACTGTCGTAATTTTTGCTTTAGATTCTGAATTAAATGCCAAAATGGAAGTCTCCTTCATCCTATCAATTTTCCCTGAATAATGGGAATTATGTAAAAAGATTAGGACAGTTTTTCTCACCTAAATCTCATAAGAACATTCAGCATAGATGTGGAAAATTAGTCATGCTTTTACGGCCAATTTTTTTCGTACATTCTGAAAGACATACATGCTCAGTAGATGAAATGTGATCATAATGAAAGATTTTGCTATTGTTTTCTCTGTGGATATGACAATGTGCTGGATTGGCATTCCATTTATATATATATATATATATATATATATATATATATATATATATATATATATATATATATATAAATTGTAGAACAGTGCTTTTCCTTGTTAGACATAAAAAGGCTGCCCTGTTAAGATTAATTCTGGCACATACTTTCTAGTGTACACTACAAAAGAAAAATATTACCCCCTGTAGCACATTTTTCAGTAATAAACCACACAAAAGACATCAGGCACTTCTCCCTTATACTGCACAGAGTGAAAAGCTTATTCACATGCTTTGCATATGCATAGTCTTGCCGACTGCAAACTGAAATATGCTCATAATATTTTAGTCAGTTCTATTTCACATTTTATGCCATAGATATATGTGTATGACTTTTAGGTTGTACCTTAAAAGGTAAATACCCTCTTCTATGTCTGGGGAAAGGTGAATACTAGAACAGACTCCTGGCCCCTACAGATGGAGTAGTGTGTTGAGAATGGTAGAGGCCTCCTTCTAGCCCTGGATTCTATGTGACTGAGAAATAAACTTTGATCTTGTTAATTAGTTTTATTTATCTCTCTTATAGTAACTTAGCTGTGCTATAATTAATATTAACAACAAATCTTCTAAATGAAAAAAAATTACATCAATTGCAATGATGCTAACTGTCTCTATATCCATAATCATTAGGGAAAACTTCTTAATATCTCTGAGCCTTAGGTTCTAATCTGTAAAATATGGATGCTAACAGCAGCCTCACATGGTGGCTATGAGGATTAAATGATTTAAAATACATAAAATGCTTTGGCATAGTTTCTAGTGTTGCGAATAAGTACTCAATAAATTTTAACTGTTTCTGAATTTGCTATTTAGGAAGTTTGGAACATTGATAAATTCATCATTAATTTATTATTCTTGTGAATAGAGATTATATTTAACTAAATAAGTTCCAGATAACTTTCTTGTTGCTTTAACTCACTTGATGCTGGGATACCTGTTGGCCTGATTCTTGACCTTTCAGATAGATACATCTCCAACTGAACAGCTTACTCCTCAGCCAGTGATCACGTGTCCCTCAGCTCTGTCAGCTGAGTTTTGATCTCTCCATGTTTTATGCACTAAATGAAATAATGGTTGTAAATTGATTGGCATATAATTAGCACTTAATAATTGGAGATTATTATTATTATTATTTTATTTTTTTTGCAGTAATTATTTATCCTTCAATTCATGGTGAGGAAAAAAATCCAAAGGTGTCTGGTGACTTATTCAAAGTCTCTTTCCTCTTTGATATATTTTTCCCCTTGGTGACAGTAGAGCAAATGAAATTACTTTAAGAAATAAGAAGGCTTTGGTGAAAGGATTCTGTGGTAGCTAACAGAGTCAGTGGTAGAGTTAACCATTCAAGTCTTAGGATGGATAGAAAATTGAGACAGTCTTGGAATTCTATGGCCAGCAGCAAAGACCCTAATGCTGGCAGTACTCTCTGTCTCCCTCTCTTTCAGGAAAATTACTTATTGTAGAGTTGCCAAAAATCTAGTTTCTCAGTATTGGAAAGTGCTTGCATACTTTGGTAAAACTCCTGTCATACAGATATTTAGTATATACAAATAATGTAATATTTTATAATTATTATATTATCATGTAATGATATGGCTTCATGTACTGTGGTATTCTCACTGATTTTCTTATGTCTGTTTTATCCTACCAAATTCACTGGAGAAGAGAATATGAAATGGGAATGTAAATCTTACTGTACATAAGTTAGATTCAACATTTAGCACAGCCCAGAGAACCAGTCACACTATACACAATTTTTAGTCATCTGCCATTTACAAGAACTGTGTATGCTTCTTGGAAACTGCAGATCAGTGCTGCATTTTTAAAAGCTATTAACTTTGTCTATATTTCAGTTTTAAAAAAAATATTTTGTCATACTGTTTTAAGAGATGGACTTTTTAGGCAGTTTTCTACTAAAGACTTGCTGTAGTAATTACAATTAATAATTAATTTGGATTTTAAATTCCTTGGTGTAGGCTTTGATCAAAATTTTCCTGCAAAAGTGTCATTCATCATTTATATTAAAGTATGCATGGTGGTTGGAAACTGGACTCTAGAACTAGATGCCAGGGTTTGAATTCTGATTTTGCCACACATTAGATTTGTGACCATCATAAAACTACTTAACGTCTCTGAGCCATAGTTCCTAACTGAAATCAGAACTACCTATAGAGTTGTCACGAGCATTAAATGAGTTCATATGTGTAAGGTCCATTGAATAGAGATGACTATTATAATTGTTATTACTACAGAATAGTAATATAAAATTGCCTTGCAAATCCAAGACACTTTACATATGAAGAAAACTAATTTAACAATAATTCCCGAATCTAGGGTTTGGTGTCTTCTGCAATTCTGAAAAATTTTTGGACACTCTTTCAAATATAGCTCTTTGGATTCTAATTGTACATGGGTTCGACTTTTTCACTATATTCCATATTTCTTTTATGACCTTTTTTGTATATTCCATCTTTTTCTCTTTATGCTTCAATGTAGGTATTTTCTACTGGTCTATTTTTGAGTTTACTAATCCTTAATTTAGCTATATCTGTCTAATTTGTTATTAAATTAATTTGTTGAGTTCTTAATTTCAATTATCAAAATTTCAGTTTTAGAATTTTTCATTTGGTTCTTTTTTCTTTTTTTCGTTCTAAATTTCTGCTGATTTTCCAACCTGTATTTTATTTTCTTGAATATATTAATAACACATATTTTAATTAACCATAGTTAATAATTACAATATATGGATTTTCTGTGGGTATGTTTCTATTATATTTTTTCTTTTCTTTTTAGTGTTTTGGTCTTATTGCCTGATATAGTTATTTTTGATTAAATGCTGGATGTTTGATCCGTAAATTTTGGTGATATTTATGCCTCTGTATGATCTTATTTTCCTCCAAGGAGGACTTATTGTTACTTCTGGCAAACTATTAGGGAAGATGCAGATAACCCTACTTCAGTTTTTCTAAAGGCAGGGCTACTTTTAATTAGCTCTAAGGTCTACCAATTATATTCGTGAACTCATCCTAGAAAAAGTGCTACATACCTCATTGCTGAATATCACTATGGTCACCCTCAAAGTGCTCCCCTTGGGAAATTATGCACCAGCACCAACACCAACACGTAGTCCACCTTTCAAAGCAGTTTTGGGACTCTTTTTTCTGGAATGGCCATCAGAGCTGTCATAGTATTACCCTTGATGTTCTGAATGTCATCAAAATGTCTTCCTTTCAATATTTCTTTTATCTTCAGGTAAAGAAAGAAGTCATTGGGGGCCAGATCAGGTGAGTAGGGAGGGTGTCCCAATACAGTTATTTGTTTTGCTGGCTAAAAACTCCCTCACAGACAGTGCCGTGTGAGCTGGTGCATCATCGTGATACAAGAGCCATGAATGGTTGGCAAAAAGTTCAGGTGGTCTAACTTTTTCACACAGCCTTTTCAGTACTTCCAAATAGTAAACTTGGTTAACTGTTTGTCCAGTTGGTACAAATTCATAATGAATAATCCCTCTGATATCAAAAAAGTGTTGCAACAAGTTCTCAAAGTTAATTGTTCGACCACATTTACCTATAATACCTCCACTCAAGGATCCTAACAGAAAGCTAGAGCATTTACCAGGTGGTCCTCTGTAGTGCTTCCTGAATGTCAGTATTATTCACCATTTCATGAGGTTACCCCAAGTCTGCTTAGCTTCTTAGCCACTGCTTTCTACAGTTTTATCTTAAACTTTCTGCAGCTTGGATATGGGCCATAGCTTATGAATCAGTAAATGCTTATTGGGGAAAACCAGTGCCAAATACCAGGTTTCCATGCTTATTTTTTTTCTGTGGGATTTTGGTCCCCCATTTCTTCTTCTATGGTAGCTCTTTAATATCTTCAAACAAATTTTAAAACATTATACTTAGCTTTTCCAAGTATTCTCGGTATGAAGGCTGGTATAAAAATACGAATCACCACAGCCATGTGTTTCTGCTATTTTTTTGCCCTTCCCATGTTTTGCTTTGGAAAACATTTAAAGTGGGGTCAATAAATGTGAGAGATTTTTAGAACAAAATGAACTAAGCTTTTGCAAGTGAAAGATGAAGTGGTTACTCTCTACAATTCCTTAAAAAGGTAGCAAAAGCCAGTAATTGTGGGCTTCACTTGGGAATTCAGCTTTTGTGAGCCATTTTGGGAATGTGAAGAACAAACATATTGGTGCATTCCATATCACTGAAGTCTGAATAGACTTAGGTCCTAGTCCTTTATAAACTGGGGACTGCTTCTGTTTCTGTGTTTTTTTGTTTTGTTTTGTTTCGTTTTTCCCTTTTCATGTTTTGCTTTGGAAATTGGGAGCAACAAATGTAAGAGAATTTAATTTAATACCAATGGCACTTTGAAGAAGGCAAAAAGACTTTTGATATACGTGTCACTTGATTTTGTGGGAGTAATGTAGGATTAAAGGTTTTACTTAAACACAAGACAATAGTTTAGTGGTTACCAGAGGGGAACGGGGGAAGGGGGTGGTAGATGAGGGTAAAGGGATCAAATATATGGTGATGGAAAGAGAACTGACTCTGGGTGATCAACACACAATGTTCACCACCTGTATCTCATTCTTTATCATATACAGAATGTGATATATAGGTGATGTATTACAGAACTGTACACCTGAAATCTATGTAACTTTACTGTCATCCCAATAAACTTTAATTAAAAAAGGAGAAGGAGAAGGAGAGGGAGAGGGAGAGGAAGAAGAAGAAGGAGAACAACAACAAAAAAAAATACAAGCATTCAGGAATCCATTTATCAAGGAAGGTGCGGTAGGCCTGCCTCCTGCTGAGGATCAGAACCAGCTATAGTACACCATACATATTCTTGCCTTGGGTTTTATTTTTCCCTCTTTACTTTCATGTGTTAATGAAAGCAGTTTCTGCTCCAGAATGGCTATTTATCATGGGTTGCATGTATTTCTCATTGTTATAGTTCTTACTACAGAGAACATCATTGGAAAGGCATCATACTTTCATAGACGACTTATCTGTGATTAAGATAGATCACCCATTGCTTCATAAGTAACATCTGGCGTCAAAGATAATGCCATTGACTTGAAATCTCATAAAATGTAACATGACATCATTAGATTGAAGAAAGGACTGTCATTCTCTCTGGTTGTAATAAACAATTCCTACTAGAAAGTCACATAAAGGTGCTTTATAATTTTCCTCCAAGATCTATAAAGTGACAAACACGTTTTCTGTATCTATCCTAGAAGTTTGCTTCTATATGACAAAGATCCTTGAACAATTAGGAAAAGGATGTAACTCTGAGGCACAGATCCTGCTTTACTGAGTAATTTCCAATTTGCTAACACTTATTTTGCTGCTCTATAACCTCAGATACTAACAGAGGAGAAAATTGATTTCTAATGAAAAATATGTTTCCGTGGCCAATGTGGCCCATAAACATTATCACTTTCCCTCCAGATAATAAATTTAAGAGAAAAAACTGCATACAGAATTACATCATTGATAGTTTTGAATTGATGAGAAAGCTTTACTGTTTTCTGGGAATAAATCAAGAAGTCATTTTTTTTTTCTTTCTTCCAATCTGTAATGATGTCAGGTCAATGCTGGGAACTCTCCTGAGTTCATATTAGTTAATTGTAGTTTCAACAACAACAAAAAAGGTTTTTACATTAATTAAGGACTATAATAAAATATTTCTAAATTATTATACAATAATAATAGAATAAAAATCACAAATATTTTCTTTAAAGAAAGTTTTCTTTGATCCAGAATTTTAATTCAGAAATTAGATATTTTCAAGAGCTTAATTCATTCCAGTACTGATTGTTTTTTGCCTTTGAAAAGTTTTCTCATATTATCTTTCCTATGGCAAAATGAAAAAATTATGTTCACATTTTCTCTATGAAAATTATGTCATTTTAAAGGAATTAAAAATCATATGTAGTGAGGGTAGAAAGGCCAATAGGAATCGATGAACATGCTTCTCATTTAAAATGTGTAAGTTTTGAATTCAATAAGTTGAAAAATCTGTAAATGATATACAGTACTACACACAACTTTTAAAAAATCTTCTACAAATTTTTAACTGTTGATTTATCCTTCTCTATGAAACATGTACAGCATCAGGAAAATTTTTATAATCAAAGTGACATTGTGAATATAGATGAACTATTATATTGTTTTAAAGCATTTATGTAGAAAAACAGCAAACTCCTGCTCTGCTACTCTAATTCTGTAGATTCAATCCCCAGAGGTAGTATTTTCCAAGTCTTTAGCCATAACTGCTATTATTCACTTTTAAATCTCATTTGTAAGTGTATGCAGTTTTAGAAAATATTAATTTTAGGCAGTATCTATTTACTACTTATTAAGATGTTGAGGGGTTACCACTTTTACAGTGTTCAACCTTCTCTCTTCTGATTATCTCATTCACCTATTTGTTTTTCCTTTGATTAATAATTATTTAATTTTTCCATTTATTTGTTTTATATATACCTATGATCAACTTTTCCCTCAATTTTTCAACACAACCTGGTAGATACCAATGATCATATGTTCAAACATTCCAACTTATTAAATAATCTATCAGTTCCATTTCATTTTCTTGAAAACCTCTTCTCCTAGACCTCCACCCATCTGCTCTGACCTGGAATAACTGTTCTCTAGAACTAAAGAACAAATGTCATCCTGGTATTTTCCTTAGTTTCTCTTCTCTGCTAGATATCCTATTTCTTAAATCTTTTCTCTTTCTATTTTTTTGGTTTACCCTTCATTTGGCTGGAACACATTCTCTAGCCTTCTAAAAAACAGGAGGTAAATATTTGAAGCTTTTTGAATTAGGGTACATTATAGGACTCTTGTAAGTGTTTATGGCACAAATTGTGCTCAAAGTGCTGTGTCAATGCAGACTGCACATAGTGGACAAACCTTAAGATCATAAATACTACTAACTGGAGGCTTGCTAATTTTTATTCCATTAAATTGTAGGAGGGGCTGTGTCAGCATTCAAGGGTCTGCTTAGTGTTTTTTGCTTTTTTTTATTTATTACTGGAACATGTGGTCATGGCTAAATACTTCTTGTTTATGTGAAGATGCTTTTTATTTTCTCTGTATGCTTGATTGATGTTTTGGATGGGATATGCTGGTTTGAAATAATTTTTCCTCGCAATTTTCGATACTGGGACTCACTGACTTTTAATAACCAATTTCGCTCATAAGTAATCCAATGTCATTTTCACTTTTTAAAATTTATTGTCATTTCCCCTTCCCCCAAAAAATATTTTGATTTCTATAACCCATAAAGTTATATCACTTGTGAACCCTCTCCAACCTCCCTCCAGTCCACCTTCATCATTGGTAGCTGTTGGTGTAGAAACGAAGGGAACTTTCTGTTTAGGCAGATATTTGTTTTTAGCTCTTGGCTCCCTTCAGGCACTTTTCATAGTTCAATAAATTGTCTCTAGGATTCCCTTTCTCCCATTGTTTCATATCACCAGGACTAAATTTCAAGGTAGATTTATATTCCCATTGATTAAAAGAATATACCTGGCAAGCTTCATAATGAAATCCAGGGATGACTCAAAGTAGAGTTTAGGAACGATGAAGATGAATTATAAATGGACTGGTGGTGAGCACTGAGCCTGTTTAACAAAAAACTAATGCCAAGTAAAAGTGAAAATTATGATTAAAGAATTAAATACAAATTTATAAATATTGGGAATGTGAAAATAATTAGAAATCCATGGATTGTGCAAAGGAACTTTAGGAATTCCATCCTACCTTCTTTTTGTATGAGGGAATAATAAATGCAGAATGTCTCAGTCTACTAACTAGAGAAATAATGGTTTGAGTATATTTCTTAAAATCATAAAAGTAACCTTCCAGACGAACTGATTTAAAGTAAGCAGCTGTCATCCACTGTAAGAACTGAAATCTGATATTCTCACGGGACAGGGAATATATAAACTTATTAGTGAATTTTATATCCTCTTCATTTTAAAGAAGTATTTATTTTTTGTTGTATCTGCTACTGTAACTTCTTTGAATAAAGATTCCAGGTTATTGATGAGAAGAAACATTGTAAGTGAGAAGGTGGCCATGGCAGTTGCTAAGTATCATTTGATACAGATTTGATGTTGATAGAATATTAATTTTGTTAAATTTTACTGTGTATTCATTTTCTTTCAGAGACCAGTACATATTTTAATTGCTTTTAAATTATTCTTAGTTTCTTTTCAAGTGGATATTTCTGGGATGACACTTTATGCTGTGATTGGGCTACATGGTAGTTTAACTCTATGTGTTGTACATTTGCAAATGCTAGCCTACATATTTTGTAAGATTACACTTACCAGTTTAAATATATTCAGAATTTTGAAAGAAAGAAAAGGAGAAGTGAAATGGTTGGTTAACCTTTTCAGTTAAAAAATAAAATACAAATCAGTGCCTGAAGCAAGCTAACTTTCATTCTTCCTTAGTTTTCCCACCAGCCACTCATACGTCGTACTAATTACAATTCATTTATAAATACATGTTCTATTTATTTCCTGTAATATCATATGATTGAATTCATAAAATCTCAGTGTGGTAAGGTACTTAGTAGGTTAAATGACTTGTCCAAGTTCCCTCAAGTAGTTAATAACAGAACAAGAATTATAAATTTTTTTTGTGTGTGACTGAGTTAAATCTTTGCACATTAGTGTACTCTCTTTAAAGCTATGATTCTCAGATATTGATGTACAATATTCACTAGGGAATCACTTGGCAGTCTCTCAGATCTGGGTCAGACTCAGGAATCTGTCATAAGAACTACTCCATTTGTCATAGTCCACACTTGGGTATACATCGTTTTAAGGTTGTTTCTATTAAAGCAGTTCAGTGGTCACTTGTCTTCACAAAATACTTGTATCAAATTCTTTCAGGCCTGATTAATAATATTAGAGTAATTTTTGTCCCAGTCCTTACAGAAATACATCAAATGAAATCTAATCTCAATGTGCTTTATTGTACAATTTCCAAAAGTTAAAAATAACTGATTATTATGAAAATAAGTATGCAAAGTGCTTATTTCACATCATGGTTAACTTGAGTGAACTTCTTTGAAACTCGTGTAAATCTTTAGCAGTCATCATTAAATTTCAGTCCTAGAAACCAATTTCAAATTCTTTCCGTATAGGCAGTAACAACTTGTAGGCAATTGGAATTTGTGTATCCCATCAGCAGCGTTATATCGTGTTTTTCTTATCTGCGTTATAAAACTTTATGAACCTGGGCTGTAATACAACAATGTAGTTCACAGTCCATTGGTGTTGCTGAAATCAGTCTTCTGAGACGCCTGTATGGACATGATTTCGCAGGTAATGGGCTGTTTCAGTTCTGCTTGAGCTTTCATTGCCATTTCCATCGGAGCAACAGCTGTATTTTACTGTTGTCATTTGGAATACATAAGGAAATCTGAGAACACTGGCATTCCTTTTAATATTGTTTCCCCATAAATAATTAGGGTAAGTGTAAAGAGTGTGCAGTTTCTTTGAATAAAAGAGACTATATTGTGATAATTTAGCATATTTTCATAAATCATAAATACACTCATAGGCAGAACATTCTCCATGATGGTTTGAGTCACATTGTAGAAATTCTCTGTCAAATTTTAGCAGGCCTTATTTTTGGCAAATTAATTTTTTTTCACAAATCAGGCAAATGTCTTATCAGTAACAAAATGGGAACTAAAACAATATAGATAAATTAATTTAGCTGGTGAGAGATACAGAATTTTCCAATTCAGAGGTTCACAAACTATGACCTGTGCAGAATCTGATCCACTGCATGCTTTTGTAAACAAAGCTTTATTGGAACATATAGCTACTACCATTAGTTTGTGTATTGTCTATGACTACACATAAGCTATAACAGAAGGGCTGAGTAATTGTGACAGATAACCACATAATCCACAAAGCCTAAAATAGTTACTATTTGATCCTTTACGGGGAAAGTTTACTAACCCCTCATCTAACCCAGTGGCTTGCAGCCTTCACAGAATTCTTGGAGATCTTTTGAAAAAACGCAAAAGTCTGGACCTACTACATAAGGATTTGAATTCAGTTCATCTTAGAGTTTTCTACATAATTTGAATGTGCAAAAAGGATTGAGAGATATTATTTGACCTCTAAAATAAGTTTACATTAGCTATAAAGTACTTGGCATTGTTCTCAGAGAGTGGGAGAGCAATCAGAGAGGCTCAAGTTTGTTGGCTCAGTGATAGAGCTTCAGATAAAAACAAATCCAAGTTGACTTTCTTCCTTTTTTGGTTGACCAAATAAATGTTTCACAAATGACCAGGCATGCCTTGAGATGATCCTAGAGAAGTTGAACACAATATAAAATATAATTATTGTGGTTCAGAGGAAGGAAAAATTACTTTGAGTTGAACTGTCTGAGAAGACATTGCAAGTTTATGTTTTGAACTGTGCCTAGATACTTCAACGTTGGGTAGGATTGAATGCTTCAGAGAGGGGCATTGTAGAAATTACATTGTTTACATTTTTTTCCTTCTCTGCAAGTCTGCCTTAAAATTCCAGAATCAGGTTTACTCATTTTGTTTTGCCTTAGTCTAATTCAGTTCAACAAAATGGATTGGATTGATCCAGGCTCTATTAAGTTTTTAGCATATCACAATGAACAAGACAGACATGACCTTGCTTTATTGGATCTTCCACACAGCAATGCTACTTATGATAAACACTATGATAAAGGAAAGGTACCTTCTGGTCATATAGGAGAGTTTCTTACTCAGACTTGCATGAACTAGGAAGTCTTTTCAGACCAAGTAAATTCTATGTTGGGATCTTTTGAAAGATTGGTACAGAGTAAGATGGAGTAGGGTATTATCAAAGGGAGAAGGATGAGGATGAATTAAAACAATAGCAATGATCTTGGAATAATTAGCACAGTGTACTAATGATAGACTAATGATGAATTTGGAGAGTAATTAGGGTTAAGATTTCAAGGACTTCTTTAATACCACGCTGAGGAGTCGATTTTCCACAATGTAATAGGAAACGCTAGACGTTTTGAGCTGTACAATGACATGATCAGAGGGCAAAAATACTATTCTGCTGATGTTTGGCATGGGATATTCAAGAAGGAACAAGCAAGTCTTGAGAAAGGAAATCCAATTAAGTGTTATAGTCTTTCAGGGCACAGAGACTGGTCCTATGAAACATAGCAGCGCCAATAGTGAAGGAGAAAAACAAATGTGTTTCAAAGGTAATTTGCAGGTATAAAAGATACAGGACTTGAGATTCCTTATATATAAAGAGGAAGAAGAAGGACTCTGGGATAACGGAGTGTCTGGCTCCATCTTTCTTTAAAAAAAAAAAAAAAAAAAAAAAAAAAAAGCATTTGGTGTTCCTGATATTGATGTATAGAATTTACTACTTCAGTTTTATATCTCTCTTGCCTCCAATTCTGCTATTGAAATTACCATAAAAAAAAAATCTCTGGCTCTACTGAGACCACCAATGCAAAGTCAATTTGCTTCATGACCCTTGAGGAGAGGGTTGAATTTGAATATTTCATTTTGTAAATGGCTGGGGGCTCACATTGAAATGAGCTGTGACACATTCACAACTATCTTAATATTACAAAATGTAAAAGGCAGGCTATTTGCATACCTCTGTCTGCCAGCTTTAGACAAGAAACCCCTTTCACCTTAAAGATCCATTCATCCTTCCAAATGATCCCATTTAATGTATGACTCATATCCATTCAACTGCTGTACTTAGAACATTTAAAGGATCCATGGGCCATTTACTTCTTTTAGAGATTGTTAGCAATGCTATCGTGGGGATTTATGCTTCCTTTACCATGTTTCCTGAACTGTAAGGTGGGTCTTTACTATTCATTTATCTTAGTCCTGGAAAAGCCAAAGCAGAAATAAGAGAAAAGTGGTATGAGAGGCAACAATTGCATTTATTGTTTATACATGGAGCCTTAGTAAAACAGTATTCAGCATTCAAATGATAAACATTCGGCAAGGTATGTATCAACTATAGAATTACCCAGTGAAAAGAATAAGTTTTATCTGCATTCATATTGAGTCCAGTTTACTCATACATCATATTTATTGACGAAGTACACAGCTTTGTATGAAAGCAACATGTTTTGTGCATTCTCTTGCTAACTTGCTACACTTTTACTCTATGCATTGTCAAATTTACTGTTTCACTTTAATAGCCAAACATTAAATACAAGTAGGTGGGGGGACTGAAAGTGGATAATTGATAAAATTAACTATCTTTTTTTTTAAATGTAATATCTTCTTTCCTTTGCTATCCTTTTTTACTAGACTGTAAAGACCTCTGTAATATCACAAATTACTTCTTCCCATATGTTAATTTCGTACCTACTTTCCGATTGTAGCAGATATTTGAGCTGTATTTAAAAACTTCATTGAATTTCCTTTTCGACCCACTCTCACACTGAACTCTCTTAAAGGCACTTTTTTTTTCAGTTGTTTTACAACAATGAGTCACTTTTTTTTTCCCCCCCTCTGTACAATTGTCACTGGTCTCACTTCTGGTGTCTGAAGTTCTTGCAGAGTTAGCATTCTTTTGGTAGCATTTAATCTGCTTGAGTTTGAAGTAGTTACCTTGAACCCACCTGTCCTTGGCATTTCCAAAAGCAGTAAAAGATTTCAAAGATTTTTGTGCATAATTATGGATAGTAGGGATACTTTCATTTATAGGAATTCTGCAATCAATATTTCTTCATTGTGTCTCCACAGGAGGATATACGAAAGAAACAGTCCCTGTCCTAGGAAGCTTTTTAAGGAAAAATCCAAGGTGCTTTTCATTTAGAAAATATAATTAAATGACAGGCATGATGATACTGACTATAGACATAAAAATAGGTATTCAGAAAAGGAAGAGAATTCTAGGGGTTGGAGTTATTGGAAATGCTTAATATCAAAGATAGGGCTTTAGCCGGGAAATGATGAATGAAACTAGAATAGGCAATAGTGAAGGAAGACTGTAACTACTGTAAATAGAGAAACTGGCCTAAACAAACAGATGATGTAGCCTCAGGTTATGGTAGAAACCCCACCTAATAAAATCATAGTTTAGATTTCTACACAAGTAGATGTTTTTCCAATGTGCCATATTTGGTCCAGCTTTTATAACATATTTTGATGTGTTGTGGCATTTCTAGTTAATGTGCCTCTCCCCATTTTGCTCATGGGTGTGTCTGCATTTCTGGATTTAGTATTGGTTTGACTCTCACCTCTGTGTATCTGATCTTGATTTGATAAACTGGCGCTGTCCATCTTATGTTGCTGATTTTAGTTTTATTTGCCGTGTCCACTTCACCCAAGATCTTGGACTCTTAGGGCTAAACCAGGCCCAGTTTTTGTTTTATTCTCTCCTTGATTCTACCTGCTGTTTTTAATTGATTTGTGAACCTACACCATGCTCTCATCTTTAGTGGTGTAGCAGAGGACATAAAATGAAAACTGTGATTTATTTTGAGTTATGAATGGGCTTTCAAACTTGAGTATTTCTTTTCTAAGATACATATAGCCTCTCTCTAGAATCTGCTTTTACTTCTGTTTATTACAAATTTTCAAAACAGAGGTAATAAGAAACTACTTTCAATATGTTGCAATATTTCCAGAACCATTAGTTATCATAAAAAAGTAAAACTAAAACAAAAACAAAGGAATCATCTTGAAAATGATGACTTTGGTATTACTGTCAGTTCATAAATCTGTGCCATGCATGATTTTAGGTCCTGGTCACATAGGGAAAAAAAACAAAAAAACAAAAACAAAAACAAAAAACGCCGATATCCCTCAGGAAGCTTGCATGTCAGTGTCAGGAAGAGGACAATAAACACACAAAAATAATTGAATAATTTAATTTCATGTGCTTGTAAGGTTTAGAGGGAGAGGGTGCTCTTTTAGTTAAGGTGTTCAGTAGAAGTATCTCTGAGGAAGTAATATTTAAAATGGGATGTAAATTTAAATTGAGACAGGACAGAAGAAAAAGAATTAGTCATACTAATTACTGGTGGAAGAATACAAGTAAGTGCAACAAATGCAAAAGCCAAAGTGGAAATGAGCTTGATGTACTCAAGAGACAGGAATCAGGATAGTATGCTCTGAATAGAGTGGGAATGAAGATAAAAATAAAGGCTTCACTATAGTAAGATTAAAGACAAAACTAAAAAATACATATGTTAATATTTTAAATTTCTACACAAGTAGATGTTTTTCCAATGTGCCATATTTGGTCCAGCTTTTATAACATATTTTGATGTGTTGTGGCATTTCTATTTTATTTTTTGCTTACCTTTATGGGTTAACTGAAGGTCAGTTATTTTGGAAGACTAAATCAATTTCTAATCCTGTGGAGGAGTTTGGCTTGCAGCAAATTCATCACTTATCAAAAATCAAAGTAATTTTGTCTTCCTTTTTAATATTTAAAATGTGATAAAACTTCTTTTTCTTATTACATTTTCCAGGAGGCTTAAAGTTTATGATGTTATATGTGGGCAATGCTAGATGAAGGAAATGCTAATAAAATGTAACCAAGGGTTCATTTTATGTGAATACAAAATAGATGTGTGTTTGGCTTCTTTTTTCAGCATGTGTTGATGAAATTTTATAAGTTTTACATGTGAGTTTGAATCCTAGAAATTTTCCTTATTAGATCTGCAAACTTAGAGAAATCAAGAAATCTTCTGGTCTTTATTTGTCCCATCTGTAAAATGGAGGATCACTTTATGAGGATTTTATGACGATTAAAAATAGAGAGGAAGTATGCGGAAGCACCTAACTCATTGCTTGGCCCATTTCACATTGCACAATAAATGCCTGAGATTGTAGATGTGAATGTGGGTACCTACTACTCATCTTTCTTTAACATTCTTTTCCTCCTAAAGTTCAAGAACTCGTTTGTCTGTAGAAGTAGTTCTGTTCTAAATCACATGGTCTTGACCAAATCAAATAGATATGGGATATTTCAATCAGAAAACTGTTTGGGGGCAAATCTGTTTGTTCGTAATGATTAAATTATATATTTTGGGACGCATTCCTACTCTTTTATAGTGGTTTAACCAGCTCTTCTCTGAAAGAAGGATACTGGTTACTTAGTAGTAAGCTTAGATTTCTCCCAGGTCACCTAAGAGATTTCTTCCTGCTCTGTGTTCTCATTTGTAAACACCCTCTGAAATTGTCTTTTTACCTTGGCCTACCGACAGAAAATATCTCAGGCCTCAATTGTGGAATGCTGAGCTGACTTCATATTATCTTGTCTGCTCTGTGTTAAAAAATCTACATTTAGCCTCCATTTTTGCTCTCTTCCAGCATCTATGTACTTGACATTGCAAAACTTGACTGATTTACTAAGCTGGTCCTTGACTGGGTTACTCACTAGCTTTGTTCCCTCAACAGTGCCAGCATCCCAAGGACCTTTGCTCCTACTGAGACTTCTATTCTATTGGTTGTTCTCAATTACTTTTTACTTTTTGATGTAGTAAGGTGCCAGTGAATTCTTCTTTCACTCATGAAATAAGTATGACAGGTTGCTGAAATCAAGAGGCAACTGAGGAAGAGCTGATAGGCATGATGTGATTCCAAAATCACAAAAAGATACTGTTTTTAAAGCATTTATTTTACATTAATCTTACTAAGTCTAAATTTTGAATTTAAGTAATTTTAAATATGCTTAATTGTTTTTGGCTGAAGACATTTTTTAAATCTTTTCTCTGTGTTTCTTGTGTTCAAAGCAAACAAAGAAGAGTGGGAAGTGTTTTGATTCATGTCAACATCATCAAAGTACGCGTATTTATTAAACACTCGATCTTGAATGGTGTCTTGCTTGTTTCAGCAAGTTAAATGTAAGATCTCTCAACCTTTTTAATATTTATTACTGAAGCAAACTTCATGCTATCTTGGGATGCTCCTGGTACTGTCCTTTTTTCTCTTACGTTTGCTTTACCTCTCTTTTTCTTCTATCACTGTAAGTGCTGTAGGTGAGGAGATGCGATATTTAAACTAATAGGTATAGTAAAACATACTGTGTTTCCCTGAAAATAATAGGTATAGTGAAACATACTGTGTTTCCCTGAAAATAAGACTTAGCCGGACCATCAGCTCTAATGCGTCTTTTGGAGCAAAAATTAATATAAGACCCAGTATTATATTATATTATATTAGACTAGGTATTATATTATATTATATTATATTATATTATATTATATTATATTATATTATACTAGATATTATATTATATTATATTATATTATATTATATTATATTATATTATATTATATTATATTATATTATATTATAGACCTGGTCTTATATTATATTAAAATAAGATCGGGTCTTATATCAATTTTTGCTCCAAAAGACGCATTAGAGCTGATGGTTCAGCTGGGTCTTATTTTCGGGGAAACACGGTAGTAAGAGCTATGGCAAAGTACTGTGGGAACACAGTGAACGGAATGATGCTTTCTTTCCCCAGAATTCAGTGAGAAGTTGAAGATCAACTTGAGCCTTAAAGTATGTGTATGGATTTGTCAGGTGGACAGGAAAAGTGGGAATTTTAAGAAGAGGTAATGGTGGATGATGACTTCATTTGTCAGGTTTCTCCAGAGAAACAGAACTGATAGGCTCTTTGTTTGTAAGTTTGTTTACTATGAGGAATTGGCTCCTGTATTTAGGGAGGCTGAGAAGTTTCATGATATACTGTCTGCAAGCTGGAGACCCAGGAAAGTCAGTAGCATAATTTCAGTCCAAGTCTGAAGGCATGAGAACTGGGGAGCCAGTGGTATAAGTCCCAGTCTAAGGCCTGAATACTGAAATCCTGGCTCAATGGGCAGGATGGAGGTAATAAGGGTGAATTCCTCCTGCTTCTGTTTGCTGTTCTATTTAGGCTTTCATTAGATTGGATGACACCCACATTGGGGAGGACAAGCTACTTTACTGAGTCCACCGATTCAAATGCCAATCTCATCTGGAAACACCTCATAGACATACAAAGAAATAATTATAATCTAGGTACCCCATGTCCATTCAGGTTGATACACAAAAGTAACCACGAATGGAAAATAGTCAGTTGTTCATTGCGACTAAACAACTTTCAAAATATTTTAGAAATATCTGTGAGTTTTTCCGAAAATCTTCCTTTATCTCTATATCTCTTGGGTTAGTCAGAGAATTTAGTGAGTCTCTCATTCTGTGTGACCTGACTTGTATTTTAGCTTCCCCTCTTTCATCAGCCTGGTAGAACTAAGGGAGATAAGTTGCATATGTAAGTATTTTAAAACTTTCCAAGATGATTGCAAATTGGATGAGAAATCCTCTTTTATTTCTGGCTAGATGAAAACTTCCTGTGGAAATGTGTAAACTGAGTTTCTTACATTCCTCAGCATAAGTAATCTCCTTCCAGATGAGGAAAAAGCATATAATTTGAGATCTCAAAATAGACTGAAAAGTCATTTATTTTATTGTTTATCAACCTGTAACCTTATAGTTACCTGAAATGCTTGTGCAACTTTTTGATTACTCCTGAGTCTCAACCCCATAAAAATTCACAAAAATTACCTGACATCTGCTGGCCCTCCATTTAGAGATGAGTCTACAATTCTAATAAGTGAAATGTTCCTCTGATGTTTACAGATTCAACTAATGGTAGAGCCAAACATGACTGAAAATTGTTGTGTTTATTATTATGACAATTTTCTAACTGGTTGATAAAAATTAAATGAGAATAAGACAGTGAATCAACCCTCTCCAAAGAATATGAAGAAATCAGAAAGTTACACTTCACTAGAAATTCACAACGGAAAATTTGTTCCTCAGACATATCATTTGTATTCTGGAAGACAGTTAGCTTTCTTCTGCCATCTTAGACTCTCTTATTAAGTGGAACCGGGTCAATTCCTAGATCTTTGTCTGGTGGAATATCTTTTTATGACTCTTCCATAGATCATGTTTCCTCTGAAGAGCAAGTCTTCCATCTCTAATGATTTAAATAAAATAGGACATGTATAAGTATAAACCAAAGGCTCAAACTATAATCTTTTTTTTCAGTATCATGCCCATAAATGCTAACCCATAAATCCCTCTATGTCTTTCTATTGATTCCTCTTCCTCTATTCATTGACATTTCCCATTTCTCTATCTAGTGCTCCTTGTTATCTATCCATGTATTCCTCCCTCTAGCCATCAAAATGGTTTTTGTCTGTATTCATCCAGCCATACAGGCATCTTCAAATATTTAATTGTTTTCTACACTAAAACAAAAATTTTGAAAATAGAAAAAATAACAGTTAGTTGCTAATGACACACTTTTAAAAATACATAATTTTCTATTCTAACTCTACGTTCTCAATATAAAATTCTATGTGTTAAATAAAACTCTTTCATTTTATATTTTATTTTATTTTTAAATATTCCAGTGACAAACAACCATATGAGAAAATTCAGAGAGATGTAAAAGGGTATATTCATACCAAATGCTCATAATCTTGCCACTTTGAAATAAGCACCGTTATGCTTTTATTAATATTCCCTAAATTATTTTTCCCCAATGGATATATTAGGATCTTAGAGTATGTTTTAGAGACCTCCTATGGTAGGATTTGTGAAATGATCACTAAATTTGTGGGGTGATTGTTAAAATATAGGTTCCCTGGGCAACTCCTTTCTTGAGCTACTGCATTAATATCTCTGGGATGATCATTGTGTATCTTGAAGTTTGAGAACCAGCAATGAACAAATATATTGATATTTTAATAGTATTACTTCATCCTTGTTATTATTATTTTTTTTGTCTTTCTAAATTCTCAGCTAATAGTCTACCTGTGGAAAAAGGGCTTCAATTGTTTTCATCAATTATGTTAAGTTTATATTTGGTTTTTAATCAAAGTGGAACAGAAAACTCAATAAAAATAGCACTTTACTGTAGCTAATGCTCACCCTGAATCCCTAGAAAACATTATAAAGACCACACATATTATACTAGACTTCCGTATCCTGCTGTTAAAATCACAGCCACATCTGCCCAGTAAAAGCTCATAACAGTGAGAGAAAATTGTCAGGTCTCCTCTGTCTTTTCTTCACTGAGAAGGATGACAGTGGCTTTTTGATCCTGAAGTTTTTCCTCTCGGCAAGTTGTAGTCCAACTTGGAAACAGATGAGATGATGCAAACAGCAGATAATAACTGTCAACAGGTTTCTGAGGAAATAAAATATTTCAGAAAAATATGGTAATGTTTGTTAATTGTTGTTTGAAATTTTTTTCAGTTCACACTAATGACATGACTTCCTGGAAATCACTCTTTACATATCAAAGAAAGGCAGACAATGCTATGCTGTATCTGGTGCAGTATTTTGTGGAAGGCTGGGGGAAGAGTAAAATCAGCGGACTGCTTCCTCTATTTGATGGCAGAAAGATCAATCACTTTTTATTTTGACAGAAAAAACAGAACCAAATGTTTATTTGGGTGCCATTTATATACAACTTGCTTTCTATCTTCATGTGCCAGAATTATATAGTATTTCAAAGAATTGCTTTTCTGGATCTTAGTAATGAAACAACTGACTTTAAGGAAAGGAAGAGATTGTACCCAACTAAGTAGATCAATGTACATATTCGTTGAAGCAATATGTTGACTCCTTGCCAACCAAACACTGAGCTAAGAGCTTCGTATAATTTTTTTCACTTTAAATGAGTCTAATCTCTTGATTAATTTGTTTACTTATATTTGTCTACTTATTTATTGTCTTTCGCCATCATTAGAGTATAAGCATTGTCTTTCCAGTACCTAGTGTGTTTGGCACACGGTAGATGCAGGAATATACTCTAAACCTGGTCTTCCAGGCTTCGTGAAAAAGAATTGCTCTCCATATAGCCGTGCTCTATGTTCCTCCTGAAGGCAGATACCAGTGCTCCACTTACTTGTTTAAAAGTCTTATATTTCATTTCAAATAAACTCTATAGTCAAAAACATAACTTAAGGCTCTTCAGGGATCAGGCTCTAACTTTCTTACCTAGTCTTATCTTTCACGATTTGCATACATATATTATCCCACTTCAAGGCCTTTGCGTTTTCATTCCCCAGCTTAAATGCTCTTACGGTTCTTGAAATCCGACTTAGCCTGCGTGCCAGTCTTGGTTGAAGAGTCTTCTAATTTCCCTGGAAAGAATTAGCTTTCCAGGCTTTGAAATGTCTGCTTTTGTAAACTGTCTCAGGACACTCCTCACAGGGGGTCTTAAATCACTTTATTGCTGTCTCCTCTTCATGTGTATGTTTCTTTCATACTAGATGAATACCTTGAGAAAAGTAACCATGTCCCCTATTATCAACCAAGTATAAAATAAGTGCTCAGTCTTTATTTATTGAACAAATAACTGGATGTATGGGAGAAAAAAGCCTGGAATGGAAACTTGATTATATTAACTCAGAAACAAAAAAACCCCGATATTTTCTAGAATATAAAAACCCCTCTGAACTATGCAGAGCTATCTTTGTGCATTTTATGTGATGATTACCTGTGTGTTTCTAGTAGTTTAAGAGTTAGAAATTATTAATTAACTAGCATTTGAATGATTCTGAAAATTTGTGTGATTTGAATAAGATAGCTAACACAGGCCAAGTAAATTTTTTTTCCCCAATAATTAAACCATTAAAAAATGTTTAACATATCATTATGTTGGTTTATGCAGTATCTCTAGAATTATTTGATTATGTCTATCAAAATTAGTAGCATTTGAAATTCATCTTTTTCATCATAGAATACAAACCAACTTATAAACTGTAAAAACAATCTATGATGGGAAAGATATTTTTTGAACTCAGTATATGCTTAATGGTTATGAATATAGATTGAATATCTATACCAAAAATTTTTATGAAGGAATTTATGTGATTTTTAAATGTGTATCATCTAAAGTTTTAGGTGAACTGTAAGAATATTTTCAGTAGATAGAATAACCCATGACTTTGAATGTAAACTATCAAGAAATGTTTTGATAACTGCATCGGTAACTGGGCCAAAATGGACTATGAACGTGTAACCTAGGAATGCTTATTATGCCATTTAAATATTTTGAGACTGTTGTAATAAATAACATTACTCACCTGTAAATTATCTGTGATCACTGCTGAAGACAGAATTTGAGATTTAATGGATTGCCCTGTCTGATTCAGGTAGTATTTCTCCATTAAAAATTATTTTTAAAGAATTTGTTATTAAGTACCTTCCTTGTATTAGGTGACGTGTTTAGGAAAATTGAAATGAATAATACATTTGAGATTTCTAAAAGCCTAGAGTAAAGATGACACTAGAACAAAGGGACTAATTATTTCTTTAGAAGACATTCCAGGTTCATAATTTTTATCAATGCTCCTACTTTGTTTTTCTATTTCATTCACTACTATATAGGAAAATCACATTAAAAGTGACTCATCTATATTTCAAGCTTATAAGAACACAAAATTTCTCACAAATGCACATTCTATATATTTGGCTTTTTCCCCCAATGGGCACCATGCCATGTAGGATCCAAATAATTAGGTAGTAGATGACATGCTTATGAAGAGATGAGTACTCTTCTTTCCTTCCTTGCTTCCTTCCTTTCTTTCTTTTTTTTTCTTTACTTTTTATTCTTTTCTAAAAAGTGACTAAAATGCCTGACATAGCAAGACATTTTAAGTACATGTCCTCTATGGAATCTATATCATCGCAGTGAGGGGTGGTGTTCAGGTGTTGACTGATTGATCTTAATAAGGAGCATGATCCTCTTGGAATAGATTTCATCCCAAACCCTGGGTGTGCCTCCCAGGAGTTCAACACTTGCCTGACAGACAGGTGTCAACTGTGTATAGACACATATAACTGAAAACTCAGTAAGGAAGGAAGCTGTCTACAATTCCGACTCAGAGGATAGGGAAAAGAAGAGAGAGAGGATTGCATGAGTTTCACAATATCTTCCACCTGGAGCAGATGGATAGAAAATGTGGTTTCTGAAAGGAGTCCTCAAAAGTATCTTTTTCACTGCTTGTAATTTAGATTCCTTACCTATATGTCGACCCTTTCAACATATCATTAGTGATGAGCTTTGGTTGTAATTATCCTGAAATATATATCTTTCTGAATTAAAATCAGATAGAGGTGTAAGTGACTGAAACTGATGCTCTCCCAGGAAAGCTTTGGCCACAGGAAAGTTAGACAAGACATAAGAAAGGTAAGGAATTTGAGAGTAGAGGGAACTGTGCAGCGCAGTAGTGAGAAGGCAGCAAAGGGACTCTAGTATATCCATTCTTGATAAGGATAGACAAGCTCACCCTACTCAAATTTTCTCAGGGCCACAAAACTTCATTCCATACATTGTCACAAAATTGCAGGGAATGAATCATAGAGACTGAGGGGACTGTGATTCAAGTGCTGAAATTGAGCTCTTAAAGAGGCATTGTATTTTGCTTACAAATCCTTGGAATAGACATCAGAGTAAAAGAGAGAACAATTAGAGAACAACATAAGAAAATGGAACAAAAAAGATGGGAGTGGTGTGGGGAAAAACACAAAGCTGTTTTCCTAATGGAGATTTAGGGATTTTTGAGAATGAGCCACCACCAATTTTTGAAAAATATGATGTAGGCACTTATTATGATTAAGTGGCAACAAATTAGCATGTAAGACTTGTGGTTCCTGCTTTGAATTTATACTTCCCTCCTAACTCATCTCTGGTTTTTTTCCCATTGACTGTAAGTGAAATATATATCATAATGACTGGACTACAACCTAAATCTAGAGCTAATTCTAGAGCTGGCCAGGCCCTTAGTGAAAGTCTAATAAGCAGTTACTTATCTATTTTTCTATTACAACTACTTTTGTCCCATTTAAGAACCTATTTCATAATTTCTCCCCTCTTACATATTCCCTGTGCACATTTGTTTCACAACGTTCGAAATCCTATTATATTATTACTAGTCACAATAATTTATTTTTTGTGCTATATATGTAACTTACAAAGTACCACATCAAATTAGTTGACTTTTGACAGTTGATATTTTTTAAAAATGAGCAAAAACATACAAAAAAGGCTTTCTAGTTTCAGTAGCAAACATGAAAATAGCACTGACCTCTGACGTTGGTTTTGGCTGTGGCCTAATAGCAATTGGTAGCAGATGTTAACAAGATAATTTTTTATGGAAATCACTCTTACAGCTAAGTGATATTATGAGTTTTATATTTTATGCAACTCATTACAGTTATAAATATCTGACAATGTCTGCATAAACACATTCTGCAAAGGAATTAATAATGCCTCTTTCTAACAATGGCTGATGATAAAAGTTCACACTCCAGTTAACCTATAGTACCTGGTCCATAGAGCTTCGCAAGCAGGTATGTAGATTTTATTACTCTGTCTCTGAGCAGTGTTAAGCTTTTGCAGGAATAGCAACTCTGATGCGTAATTCTCCATTTAATATTTGTCTATAAACTTACTAAAATTCTTATTTTGGTGTGGACAAGCTGAGATAGTAAAACAAAACCCATTAAGTGTATCAATTCATGTGGAGTCTCTGTGAAATAGTACTAACTGAAGTACAATGGCCCCACACAGTGACCCTAACCCTTTGGCAGGGTGTTGGCATTGAGAGAAGTGTACGTAAATCTGTACCTCAGGTAACACAGAGTTATTGTGTGTGCTGTAGCCTCATGGGTAGGAGTGCCTGTAGGGCTGCATTTGAACTATTTGCCAGGCAGGGTTCCTTAGTGTTCTCGACATCTACCATGCTCCTTAGTGTGGGTAATGATTAGAAAATGAGTGTGGAGAGTAGAGTCTACAGATCTTTCAAGACTCCTATTAAAGTTCCTCCTCCATTGTTAAACTTGCTGATCATCCCAACCCCCTGATCTCTCCATTCTCTGAATGTTTCTAACACTTATTATCACATTCTCTGATGTTGGCTTTTAATAATGTGCTGCCTCTATCATTTTCTAAATCTTTCTGGTGTCCTATGTTATAATGCTCACTCTAAGTAGGAGGAAATTGCCCCTTTAACTTCTTTTGTCTCTTCAATGGGGTCTACCAAAGGGCCATTCCATTACTTGAATAAATTCTAGCCTTGTTGAATAAACGAGTGTAACAACTATTAAATATTTAAGCAGTTTAAAATTAATGTTTTGTTTTAGTAAGCAAAATGGTAAAATGGGCTGATTATTATTAAACATCTGGTAGAATGGATAGACAATGAGTTGTAGCAAAGGCAGCACTTTTTAAACGTCAAGACATATGAAAGAATACATATTGTTAAAATATAGTGAACCCTGTCCAGATCAGTAGGAAGAGGTGGTGTTAAATGATACATTTCTTCCTTAGTTCTATTTCTTTGAAGAGTTTGAGAACAGTGACTACTTGTCTGTTCCTGGCTATGCTTAGGAATATTCGAAACTGGTAGAGCCTGTGCCTTGAAAAGTGATGGACTACTTTAGTTCTCCAATAATATCTTATTTGCACAGAAGACCTAAACAATTTAAAAACATGGAGAAGTTAGATTCAAGCTTTAGTTATTAGAAGAAAAGTGAAGCATAAAATATTGGGTCAACAGGAGTACATCACAGTATGTTACCTTCTCACTGAAAAATTGGAATGGAACTATTTAAGCACATGCCAGCCATCCTTTAGTCTCAGGACATAGCAGTAAGTGCAGAGAGATTCTCTGTAGCATTGACATCTAATCATATGACCTTCATCTGGATACTTCAACTTTTTCAGCTTCAAAACAGTGTCAATACATCCTATTTTTCATTTATTCATTCACTAAAAAATGTTTTTCTGGCCCCATTATATGTGAGGACCCTTTCTTGGAACTAGGGTATTCAGCAGGAAACAAAGAGGTAAAGTATTTGCTCTCCTGAATCTTACATTCTAGTGTATTTTTGTGTGTATGTGTGGGGGGAGTGGCAAGGTAAGGTGTGCAAAACATCGAGAATACAGACATTCAGTAATAACAGCTATTATTTGTTGTGGTGCTACTATGCACCAAGAATTTTACATACACTATTTCTCATAACACAATAGTCTGTATTTTAAATGTGAGAAAATTGACTTGCTGAGAAATTTATTTGGTAAGAATTAAATGATATCTAAGAACTCTTAAGTCATACAACCTAGATTAAGCATTCACCTTCCCTTATTTACTGTTGTTTTCTCCCAGCATTGCCCTTTATGATACATCATTCTATCAGACTTATAACATGGTTAGATATTTTTGGAACTATAATCCAACATATGCCAAATCGATTTGGTAATAATGAGCTATAGTGATGGCTCCATTTTGGCAGAGACCATACATCTTACATCATTCTGTCTCCTGCCTACACTCAAAATTGTTTGATCAATAAATAAATGAATGAATGAATGAATGAATGAATGAATGGATGAAGGCATATGCTGGGTAATATGAAGGTGCTGTATCTCATTGTTTATTTTCTTTTATTATCCAAAGAGTATTATTGTCAATTCCCATCTCCTTTACAGAGTTAGTCTTTTAAGGAGTGGGTTTAAGACTTGGCAGAAATGAGTTCTCTTCCACACAAGTCTTGTAAAAGTCATGCTTCATTGCCCTCATCTCAAGTGATACATTTTAAGCAGGGATACCAGAGGACTTCAGGCTGGTAGCAGTGCAGTGGGCATGGCTTGCAAAACTCCTCCGTTTCCTCAAGGGAGATGTGCTCTGTTGGATAATGGTATTCAGCCTGGCCTGGAGGATGTCTTACCAAGTTTCCAGAGCCTCCGAATAGGGGTTCCCCAAGTAAGTCATTCGCCTCAATCACACCATCCTGAAACCACCTACATCATTGCAAAAAGTACTTCCAGTTTCTCTGATTATCTACTTCCAGGTGTAATTTGTTTCTCACACCAGCATTTTCTTGCTACATTATCCATGAGTCATATGATAATGACTACACATTCCACATGCACTGCAGGCATGAAAATATGACCAGTCTGTATGCATGTGCTGTCAGCAAATTTTTCTTACTGTATAAAATCCAGCAGGAACTGAGTGCAGCAGGCCTGGGAAGAACTTTCAGCACAATAGTGTTTACTTTGCTTACTGCTCAGATAATCCCTACTGATAATCATTAATTATCTAATTGACAGTCTGATGAATGATGAGCAAAATAATGTGTTAAAACACAACAACAACAACAACAAAACGATATATTAAGCTCCTACTATGTGCAAGGCGTTTTGGTAGTCACTTACTGCGTACAGACAGGATTAAGGCACAAACACTTGAGAAGTTAAAAAAATAGTTTGGATCCATTGTTCTATGCTTTATGAGGCAAGAGCTTGCTCTTAGAATACAGTACATGATAAGGTTTTGATGTAGTTTAATGAAATTAGTAAAGGATAACCTTCCTAATTAGAATTCAAATCTATGAATTTCAAATGAGTGAATGTTATTGGTCAGTTCTCTAGAACTTTAGGTGAAGGAGTGATACATTCAGGCCTAGAAAAACCTTAAATATAATAATAATGTATCTATTCTATCTATCTATCCATCTATCATTTATCTCTTTCTCTGTTAATATCTGTCTATCTTTATTTGAAGTTTGAAAAGTATTGAAGTCTTATAATTTTATTTTGCTCCTATTAACATTCCTGGTAGATAGATGGTGAGACAAATAATCTCATTTTGTAGACTAAATGACACAAGATTAATGTAACTTTTCCAAATGCCATAGCCAGTGATGGCAAAGTTGGGACTCTGAATCAGTTCTTGTTATTCCCAGTACCTTCCAGCTTAACAAAGTGTCACCATCCACTTTAGGGGATACACTGCTACCAACTGTAGTAGAGTTTCACTAAATTGGTGTAGATGTTCTAGATGCAAGTTGCTTTCATTTGCTACCCTAGAATCTGGAGCGACATACTTACCATCGTTCTCCCAGTCTTCAGGATGGGTATCTTTAAGCACTGAAAGTCTACGCCTTCAACAGAAAATCAGTGTTAATCAATGACAGTGATTGGGGAATCCAAATCGGTCTTTTTAGATGCTATTGGGTATTTTAGCTTAAGTGTATTGGGAATCAGTGAGCAGGGAACTATGGGGGCTTAAAACAAAGGGTAAGAATGCAAAACCAGGCAGGAGATAATGCAAATGACAGAGCCATTCATCCACAAGTAATTCTTGGGCAGTGATTGCATAAATTACATAGAGGGACATGAAGCCTGCCCTGATTAGCCTGCAGATAAAAATTTTCTCTTAAGTGTGTTTTCATCCATATGGTAGAGCATATTTCTGGCATGAGTGCTTTCTAAATAGCAGGCTCTTTTTAGGGGAATAGAACAGATTTACAGGTGATAACCTGCCTTGTGCCCCAGGGCAGATGTATTATTCTGCAACAAGAAGTTGATGCTTAACCTCTGCCCGGCCTCAGAAACCACTCAGTGGTAGAAGCCAAGCAATTTCAGATATTTCAACCTAATGTACCATCAAGTCCCAAGGCCGTCTTGCTCTATCTCTTGAATATCATCTCTTTTGTGCAAAATCAAGCCCCTTAACAGTCTGGCAAAGATGCGTTAAGGAAGTGGGCTGATAGAACTCTGATGTTCCTTTTAGGGGAATAACTCTGCTGCCCCGGAAGCTGCCTGGGTAGGATTGGGAGGATTGTGCATGCCATCAGCTCAGACTAGCCCTAGAATAACTGTCTTTATTACCTTGTGGTGTTTGTGACTTGTTCCTGTTCCTGCAACAGTGCAGAAGGGGTATAAGCCAAATCTGTGTATGTTTTGTTTGTCCCTGAAACCTGGAATTTTCCACAAGAAAGATAATGTTTTGGAGATGATGCTGAGTACCTTTTTCTTTGCATTTGACTCAAAGGTCTGTTTAAGCAAAATGAGCAGGGCCGTTCAAAATGTCTAAAGTTTTCCTCTCCTACTTTTGCTCCATATTTCGACTCAATTCATTTCAAACAAGGATTTTGAAAGTAACCTGCCTTTTCAGGTTTCAAAGTTATACATTCCTGATACGATTGCTTTGGAACCTCAGAAATTCACCAAGGAGTTTTATTATTACTCCACTAGTATTTTGTTCTTAAATATCATCCCTTGAGGTAATGAAGCCTGTACCTATATGTGCATCAGCCTTTAACATTCTTCTGTTCTCATGTCATGTGCCCTGTTGGGAAATATTCTCTTGTTTGTCATGCCTATTGGAATATCATTTGTGTTTTCTATATAGTGTTTCCCGACATTTTAAGTTTTCACTATTCTCCCCGTATGTCACTCAATTTAGAATTTCACATATGTTATTGTTTTCCATTTTATATGAGTTTGGTCTGCTTTTCAAGATAGACTATCAGCTATGTTAGCTGTGCATTTGTTCACAGGTCCATGGGGTATCAGAGTTGGTTGTCTGGCCCAATCCTCTTCCTTCATGGTTGAGGAAACTGAAGTCCAGTGAAGGTTAATGTCTTGTTCAATGTGTTTTAGTGAGTTGCTAGTAGAATACAGACTATAGAAATAGTTACAGAGCCTTCTGACTGTCAGTCCACCATCTCACACATCATAGATATTCAATAAGTGCTTCATGTAGATGTTGACTTATCCAGTGCTTTTCAGCTGCCCAAAGCAGTTCTTTTTGGTTTGTCAACACTGGTTGTGTGGGAGTAAAACCCTAGTAGAAAAAAATATATGCATGTATGTATATATATAATTATTATTATTGCAAACACACACACACACACACACATACACACACACACTCACACAATTTATTTTCTCTTCGGTCGATAGAGCCATTTTGACTGTTTCATTTACAAGGTGCCAGGATCTTCCGTCCTTCCCCCACTGAGAGAGATGTCTCTATGGAAGCCAATCTCACCTGCCCAGGAGATGTCCTGGGGTCCCTTTCAGTGCAGAGGTAGGGCACTGCTTTACTCTGTGCTCATTACTTGCAGGCCGAAGAACGAGAGCATCAGCACCAAGTTCACGTTCTCAAACTTCTTCTACGGGATAGCACCATAGATATCCAAGCCTGTCAGCTCCACCTCCAGCTGCTGCTGCTGCTGGTTCTAGAACTCTGCCTGCTGCCTCTGCAAAGCTTTCTGCTCCACATGAGCTCTTTCTAGAGTCTTCCTCAGCTCTGTGTGCTCAAATTCCTTGATTTTTAGAAATTTAAAGATAAACTCTTGTAAGACACACAGTTGAGTGAAGCAAAACACACACACACGTATGTATATGTGTATATACACAGGCACACACACACACACACACACACACACACACACACACACACAGGCACGGTGCCAAAAAATATATATACATTTTAAGAAAGGAAAAAACTGTATTAAAATTATAATACACAATATATACTGATAACAAAAGATGAATACAACTCACATGTATACATTTTTTTGGCACCCCTGGTATAAGTTTTGGGGCTTTATGACACTTGAAAAATAATATTCAGTTATTTGGCCCTAATGCATTTTGGCAAAATGCTAATTTTCTTTATGTTAAAATTGTGAGGAATCCCCCAAATATTGAGATTTTTTAAAAAAAATGTCATGGAAGGTGGGCACATTAAATAACATTAAATGTTATCACATTAAATATTAAAGACAAAATTTAGATTAAGGGTTTCAAATTATTATTTCAGATAATTTCTGGTTTAGTTGCTAAACTTCAATTGAAACAGTTGGGGGAGGAATTATTTGAAAGGTGTGGGTGAGATTCCTGGGTCATTGAACAAACGTTATGGAACTTAAACCAGCAAGATTGATTGGGGCTTAGAGTTGAAGCTCTGATTCCATTCTTTGTCATTATGCCAAGAACAGTAACTCTCTTGTGAAGGTTGTTTTTAAAAATCTTTGAACTATTTTTATTTAGGATAACCTTTCAATACTGGTGAGAGTTTGGAGTTGACTGGTACAATTTTCTGTTTAGTTATATCACACTGTAAAGTAGATAACTTAGAATTTATTATTCCTGTATTTAACAATTCTATTCACAAGACTATCACTTCCAGGAAAAGGTTTTTTTCTGACCTCTATTGTGCAGGTTTATAAAAGGATCCTGAGAAAAATGCCAGGAGATCTCTATTTTGGAATCATTTTCTTAGTAGCTAATATGGGTACCTTTATACAAGTTACTGGATTCCCATTGCTTTAGGTTTTGAGAATATGCATGTATGCAACATCTGTGTAAGACACACACATGCCTACCTAAAGTATAATAGGTTCTGAATGTCTTGGTTAATCAAGGCAACATATTTCAAAATTTTCTCATAACCCAAGCTGTTCATATTTAATAGGTACTTAGTGCTTTGAATGAAAGGATCACACTTAACTTACTTCTATAAAAATATAGGGACCCTTGTCTTTGCTTTTGGATTGGACTAATTCTGGGATGTAAGATGCTAGAGGATATTTAGGCCTAGAACCTATTTCTTCTCATTTATTCAGAGATGCTTTGGGAAATATGCATTGAATTAAGTAAGACTCTTCCTTATCCCCCTAACATAGGTGAATCCTGGAATTTGACCTCTTTACTTGGGAGGGTAATCCAATAGTAGATTATAGCATGGACACTTGTAGAAAAAGTCAATTTTTTGAAATTTAACCCTGTTGAGTACTTATCCTTGGCCTCTGAAATTCATGTGGACTCCTGAAGATATGGGATATTGTCCTAGGAGTACAACCCACCATTGTGGATAGGCCTGTAGAATGATTAGTCCCAAGTTAAGTTTTTTGGAAGTAGATGCTAAAATGGAATTTGTGGTGCCAGTGTTTTTTAGGGATCTATACTCCTGAAAGAAAGGAGGAGAATGGAACAGGATGCAAAAAGAGAGATGAACTCTGAGGTAGGAATAACAAAGATCTAGCCTATTCAGTGAGGACTTCTGGAAGGTGTATTGCACATCAGACTGTTTCATGTTGGGCCATCACCTCCCCCAGCCGCCGGATCTGGGCTGGCCCAAAAAGTGTTTGATCTTGAATCAGGTGCCTTTCTGCAGCTAAGACAGACACATGTCCTGGGACCTCACAAGAGCTGTCAACTGGACGCCGTCTGCGGACTCCATCCTCTGCAGTTGGGCAATAAGAGTTATGTCTCTAAGTCTACCACTCTTTTCTTGATCTAAACTTCCATAAATGAGATCTACTTAAGTATTGGAAATCCTGCCAATCTTGCTATACTTTTCAGGATTGCGAGGGTTTTATTGTTTACAGGTTGAAGAACTGACAACTTAGACCTTAGAAGCAAAGTTTTGCTTAGAAGTAAAGTTATGATCTTAGCAGAACCTATTAAATTTTTTTTTTAAAGATTTTATTGGGGAAGGGGAATAGGACTTTATTGGGGAATAGTATGTTTTCCCCAGGACCCATCAGCTCCAAGTCAAGTTGTCCTTAGTTGCCGGGGGTGTAGCCCACCATCCCATGTGGGAGTCGAACCAGCAACCTTGTTGTTGAAAACACACGCTCCATCCAATTGAGCCATTCAGCCATCCAGGAGCTCAGTGGCAGCTCGTTGTCCTCACTCTAGTTGCAGAGGGCACAGCTCACTGGCTCATGTGGGAATTGAACTGGCAACCCTATTGGTTAGAGCATGAGCTATCTGGCTGCCCTAGAACCTGCTGATTTTACAGAGACAACAGGCAATTCAGAATGATTGCCTGGTTTAGTCAACATTAAACATCTTGTTAGGCAAAGGAAAAGGATTAGATCTAAAAAGTCTTAGATTACAATCCAAATTGTACTCTGCCTCTAATATCACTGTATTTTAAAACTGTCTACCGTTAAAATTATTTAATTTTTTTCTTGATGTCTTGATCATAATTGTGAATGAGAATTATTGTAATATGAAGTGATGCTGATGAGTATTACTCACGTTGCTTTTTACTTCAAGGGTAGAAGGAATAATGATCTCTAGAACAGTGACCAAGAGCTGTACAGGCTTGAAATAGTCATGTTAGATAGTTCTCATCCGAAGCATAGCCCCTTAAATAGAAAGCCGTTTCAATAATTAGCACTCCAGTGTACAAAAGGACACCATAACAAAATGAAATTACAAAACATATTAAATTAACATATCAAAAGATCACAAATTGTTCCTTAAAAAGCATAGACCCTATGGGTGGGCATAAACTATTAGCAATGAGGTCACACTTAGGTTAATTAATACTGTGTTTGGATTATAGTTTGGGGCTTTTAAAAAAAGATGCATTTCTCAGGATCAGGTTAACCAATCTTACTCAAACAGAAAGGAAATCGAGTTACTGTCACTAAACACTGCTTTCCTGCCCCAGACAGTCTCCTTTTTCCATGTGAGTCAACCCCAAAGGAAAAACTAGTTCTGACAAAATGCCCTTGTCAGTTTCAGCACTTGCTAGTGTTTTGTGACTTATTTGGGGGTACTCTGCCTTTCTAATAAAATAATCTTCTTTGTTATTAAAATTCTGTTAGGAAGTTCAATTTCACATCTCAGGATCTGAGTGAAGAGAGGTCTAGGGCTCAAAGCAGCTCAGAGTTTTGAGTTAGAGTAATCGGGGGCTGAAGTTTCTGAATTTAAAAAGGTTCAGGCTTAGGTTCCAGGATTCCATGTGAACTTGGGCCTCAGTAGGATTAAAGAGTTTTTGTGGACTGAAATTGGAAGGATTTAGCCATGTATAATGTAAACAAATATGCTTTAACATTTGATTTTTGGAGCATACTGTCTAATAATTTGGGAATACAGTGGTATTTTATTTTATTTATTCATTTTTATTTATTTAGTTTTACTTTTGGTATAAACTAAATAGAACATAACTTTACTCCCACTTTTAAAATATTTAAAAGTCGTGCTTGATGTGGATTCCTTTCCTTTTTCTTTTTTAGTAGCTATTTTTAGGAAGCCTAACTTCTTAACCATTAAAAATGTCATTTTTTATTACTTGCCTCTTAACATACAGAATCACTTTCATTCTATAAGACTGAATAGATCTACTTTAATAATAGCTCATATTTACATGACACTGTACAGATTACAGATGTATTTTCATATGCAGCATCCAAGTTGATCCTCAGTACAACACTGTGAAGTAGATAGAATGGATTTTATTCTCCTCATTCTCATAGATGATAAACAGACTCAGAGGTTAGTAAGTGATTCAATGGGGTATGGAACCCAAGCATTCTAACTTCATTGGCAGTCAGGATTCATTCCATTACTTTGTGCTACCTCTAAGTACTAGAGATAATCTACTTATTCATTCAACAGACACATCTTATGCATTTTTCATGTATGTTCTAGGCATTCAGAATACATCAGGGAACAAAACAAACTAATACCAAGTCTTTGTTGAGATTAAATTCATGTTGGGAAACCAACAAATAAATGAAATATATAATCCATTAGATGGTGATTATTGTGGATGAAAATGAAGCAGGGAAAAGGATTGGAACATTCACAGAGGGTTGCAATTGTATATAGGATAATTAGACCTTATCAAAAAAGGGACACTTGAGAAAGACCTAAAAAAAGATGAAGCAGCAAGGCTTACAGATATTCAAGGGTAGAAATAGAGGAAACAGCAAGTACAAAGACTCTTGAAACAGAAATTTTCTTAGCATGCACCAGGGACAGAAAGAAGGCCACTGAAGCTGGACTGTGGTGATCAAAAAGGAGGATAGTGGCAGATAAGGTCTTGAGATTATCATGCTAAGTGAAATAAGTCAGAGAAAAAAAGTCGAGAACCACATAACTTCACTGATATGTGGGATATAAAACTGAATGCAAGAAAGGAAAAAGACAAACAAACAATGAAACAAAAACTCATAGACACAGACAAAAGTTTAGTGGTACCGGAGGGTAAAGAGGGAGGGGGATGGTAGAAGAGGGTAAAGGGCTCAAATATATGGTGACGGAAGGAGAACTGACTCTGGGTGGTGAACACACAATGCAATATATAGATGACATATTATAGAAATGCACACTTGAAACCTGTGTAATTTTACTAACCATTGTCACCTCAATAAATTTAATTAAAAACCAACATAGCTTTAAATGTACTTGAAATTTTGATTCAATTTGTAAATTAAATTAATATACATTTGAACTATCCTTTTGTAACTTTATATTTCATGTGTTATTAAAATCATTCTTTTAAGAGTGAAATCACCACATTTCTAAGTCGTTTTCCACAAAGACTTTCAGCAATTACCTAAGTTCCCCTCCCTAGGTATTTAAGGTAATATTCTACAATGTTGATAAACACCAACATTCTATGAACATTTGAGAATGCTTACCAGTTCCACAGAATTGTCCTGGGAGTTTCTCCTTACCTAAGCCATCCACTGGACTCTGTACCATGCCTCAACTCTACCTATGGGGCATGGTTGATTGGCTATCAATGGTTTTCTTTGTGGTCCTTCATCCTAAGAACAGACCCAATTTTCAATTTCCAACAGTGAAAACAGAGAATAGACTACAATTTTAAGCAGTAACTTATTAAGAATTTATGAATCCTTGGAAAAATTACAACAGATTAAGTTACAGTACGCAAGGCCAAATCCAGGCCCATCTCTGGGGTCTTTGTGAAATGTACTTTCCTCTTTGCCTTTGACCTAATGTCATTTGTGAGGGCCAGTCAACCTTCCCTCTAATGGGAATTTACTTTACCATATGCTACCTTGATTTCAGGCTCTTTCCAACTACAAGACTCCAGAATGAAAATAGAAGCTTTACTGTTAACTAAGAGATCTATTTCCTAAATCCTTATTTCCATCCTTGCATTGATATTGTCCAAGTAATATTAATATTTTTTTCATTATTTGAAGGAGACTCTACCCATGTGTCATGGCCTTTCCATAAAACAACATAACTCTATATGAGTCCATTTTAGTTTTATTAGTTTTGGATAACATTACACTTAAGATAACAATAATACATCTCAGACAAGAAAAAGCTAAGTGTTAATCACCACCAAATGAATATTACAAAAAATGTTAAAGAAACTTCTTTAAGAAGAAGAATAAAGATTAAACATGTGACTAATAAAATGGCAATAACTATATACCTATCAATCATTACTTTAAATGTAAATGGATTACATGTTCCAATCAAAAGACATAGGGTGGCTGAACTGACAAAAAAAAACAAACAAAACCTTTACATATGCTGCCTACCAGAGACTCACTTTAGAACTAAAGACACACATGGAAAGTAAATGGATTGAAAAAAGACATTTCATGAAACAGGAAATAAATTAAAAAAATCAAAAGCTGGGGTAGCAATACTTATGTCAAACAAAACAGAACTTAAAATAAAGGCTATAACAAGAGACAAAAAAGGACCTAGCAATTCTACTTCTGGGTATTTATCTGAAGAAATCCAAAACACTAATTTGAAAGGACATATGCATCCCTGGGTTCATTGCAGCATTATATAAAATAGTCAAGATATAGAAACAATCTTAGTGTCCATCAATAGACAAATGGATAAAGAAGGTGTAATATATATATATAATGGAATATTACTTGGCCATCAAAAAGAATGAACTCTTGATAGGACGTCATCAAAATGGCGGCATGAGGTGAACCTCTGTAAATCTCCCCTGGAATTTACAACTAATCGAACAACAATAACTCCATAAAGGACTCCCTGCACAGCAGACAGGCAAGACGAAGAGGCCCACTACTGAATTCACTTAAAGGTGGGCAAATCGCGTGAGTGGGGGAGGAGGGAAGCAACAAGTGAGGAGACAGATTCGCACAGGCGCAGGACGCAGACCTAGCTCAGTGTTCTGAGCTTGCAGCATCCAGGAACTACCGCAGCTGCAGGAGAGGGAAGAACTCGGACTGCTAGGGCTCCGATTATGGCCCACAGGGCTGAAGGGGCAGCATATAACACCGTTGAACCCAACGCTCACGGCAGAGACCTTGGAGAAAAGACTGAGGGAAGAAGGCTGAAAACAGTGGTTTAAGCCCCCGCTGCTGAGCAGAGAATGGAAACCTTAGGCACTGAGGCTAGCCGCCCCTCCCTACCCTCCCAGAGCTTGCCCCGCCCCACCTGCCCAGTGCTAGAAGCAGAACAGTAGCAGTGTCAGATCAAAAGAACAGATTATTTGCTGTTTTGAGAACTGTGGACTGCAGACACAGATTCACAGCCCAACTAGTTCCAGCAAAGGGGAGGGAGCTGTGGAAGCAGAACCAGCTGTGCTGGTGGTCGCGGCCATTGATCTGGGCCACCTCTCACAACTCACCCCGCCCCTGGCCCCACCTATCTGGGTAGATCCCTGCAGGAGTAAACAGAATTGCTGAAACATGCGGGCTCTGAATCTGGTGCAGGAAGAACTTTGGAACTTCAAAAGCTCTCCGCATACTCACACGACACTGTGCCCTGTGACCCAGGCGAACTATTAACAGAGGAGAAGCCCGTCTTCCAGGGAATCCGCCCATTGTGTGAGAACCTGGAATAGTGCAGAGAAAACATAGCACTACCACGTGAAAGATAAAAAAAGGCTGCAGTCGGACAGAAAATAAAACATTCTACCAACAAGTACTGGAAAACAAAAGAAAGACCTCTTCCTATCAACCTGTTGCAGAAGCCACTCCTATTGATGTCTAAATCAGTATTTGCCATGAATTGTAAATCAGTATTTGCCATGAATAACCAAAGCAACAAGACAGCTCAGAAAGAAAGTGAAAGTCTCCAGAAAAGGAACTTAAAGATATGGAAATATGTGACTTAAATGACAGAGAATTCAAGATTGCAGTTCTGAAAAAACTCAACGAGATGCAAGAAAACACAGAAAGGCAGTTTAATGAATTCAGAAACACAATCAAAGAACAACATGAGCATTTTATGAAAGAGATTGAAATTTTAAAAAAGAACCAAATAGAATTTCTGGAGATTAGAACTCAGTAGAAGAAATTAAGAATGAAATTACCAGCTTAGGTAGTAGAGTTGACCAGATCGAAGAAAGAATCAGTGACATCGGAGATAGAAACCTGGAAATGACACAGATGGAAGAAGAAAGAGACTTAAAAGAAATGAAAGAACTCTACAAGAACTTTCTGACCCCATCAGAAAGAGCAATATAAGAATAATGGGCATACCAGAAGGAGAAGAAAGAAAGAAGAGAACAGAGAATATATTCAAACAAATAGTTGATGAGAACTTCCCAAACTTCTGGAAAGAACTGGATCCTCGAATCCAAGAACTAAATAGAACACCTAATTACCTCAACCCCAACAGGCCTTCTCCAAGGCACATTGTATTGAAGCTGTCAAAAGTCAACGACAAAGAAAGAATCCTCAAGGCAGCCAGGGAAAATAAGATGGTAACCTACAAAGGAAAGCCCATTAGATTATCATCAGATTTCTCAGCAGAAACTCTACAAGCCAGGAGGGAGTGGAACCAAATATTCAAACTATTGAGAGAGAGAAATCATGCACCAAGAATAATATATCCAGCAAATATATCCTTTAGATATGAAGGAGGAATAAAGACCTTTCCAGACATACAGAAGCTGAGGGAATTTTCTAATACATGACCTGCACTACAAGAAATACTAAAGGAGGCTATTCGACCACCATCAACAGGGACATCTTGTGGCAACCAAAACATAAAAAGGGGGAGAGTAAAGGCCTGAACCGGAATACGGGAATAGAGAAAGTAAGTGTGAAGAATGAAGAAAATGGAATACTCTAAATATCAAACTTTCTTTTACATAAACTTAAGGGTAACCACTCAAAAAAAAATCGAGAACTGAAATATATACTGTAATAAAAGAAGAAACAGAGGGAAACATCATAGAATACCACAACACAGAAATAATAGACAACAAAAAGGCAAAGAAACAATGGAGACACAGCCTTACCAGAAAACTAAAGATAGAATGACAGGAAATCCTCACATATCAATAATCACCTTAAATGTAAATGGACTGAACTCACCAATAAAAAGGCACAGAGTAGCAGATTGGGTCAAAAAACTAAACCCAACCATATGCTGTCTCCAAGAGACACATCTCAGCTACAAGGACAAGCATAGACTCAAAGTGAAAGGGTGGAAATTGACACTCCAAGCAAATGTTACCCAGAGAAAATCAGGTGTAGCCATACTGATATCAGATGAAACAGACTTCAAGGTGAAAAAGATAACAAGAGACAAAGATGGACATTTCATAATGGTGAAGGGGACCGTACAACAAGAAGACATAACAGTCATCAATATTTATGCCCCCAATCAGGGAGCACCGAAATATACCAAGCAACTACTAACAGAACTAAAGGGAGAAATGGACCAAAACACAATTATACTAGGGGACTTAAATCCATCATTGACAGCTATGGATAGATCATCCAAACAGAAAATAAATAACGAAATAGCAGCCCTAAATGACACATTAGATGAAATGGACATAATTGACATTTATAGAGCACTTCATCCTAAAACATCAGACTATACATTCTTTTCTAGTGTACACGGAACATTCTCAAGGATAGACCATATATTGGGACATAAAATCAGCCTCAGCAAATTTAAGAAGATTGAAATCATACCAAGCATATTCTCTGATCACAAGGCTTTGAAATTGGATATCAATTGAAAAAAGAAAGCAGGAAAAACACAAATACATGGAGATTAAATAACATACTTTTAAAGAATGACTGGGTCAAAGAAGAAACTAGAGGAGAGATCAAAAGATACATGGAAACAAATGACAATGAAAATACATCCTGCCAAAATTTTGGGGATGCAGCGAAAGCAGTTTTAAGAGGGAAAGTTATATCATAACAGGCCTATCTCAAGAAACAAGAAAAATCCCAAATAAATAACCTCATGTTGTACCTTAAAGAACTAGAAAAAGAAGAACAAGTGAAACCCAAGGTCAGCAGAAGAAAGGAAATAACAAAAATCAGAGCAGAACTAAATGAAATAGAGAACAGAAAGACAACAGAAAAAATTAATGTGACAAAGAGCTGGTTCTTTGAAGATTAACAAAATTGACAAACCCTTGTCTAGATTTACTAAGATAAAAAGAGAGAAGACACTAATTAACAAATCAGAAATGCAAATGGGGAAGTTATCATGGACACCACAGAAATACAAAGGATCATCCAAGAATACTATGAAGGACTATATGCCACCAAATTCAATAACCTAGAAGAAATGAACAAGTTCTTAAAAACATATTGCATTCCTAGGATGAACCATGAAGAACTGGAAAATCTAAACAGACTGATCACCAGTAAGGAAATTGAATCAGTCATCCAAAACCTTCCCCAAAGCAAAAGTCCAGGACTAGATGGCTTCACTAGTGAATTCTACCAAACCTTCAAAGAGGATCTAATTGCAGTCCTGCTCAAACTCTTCCAAAAATTTGAGGAAGAGACAGTACTCCCTATCTCATTTTATGAGGCCAACATTACCCTGATCCCAAAACCTCGTAAGGACAACACAAGAAAAGAAAACTACAGAGCAATATCTCTGATGAATTCAGATGCAAAAATCCTAAACAAAATTCTAACACATCGACTACAACAACAACAATGCATTAAAAAGATTATTCATGACGACCAAGTGGGGTTCATTCCCGGGGCACAAGGATGGTTCAACATCCACAAATCCATCAATGTGATACATTAGATAAACAAAATAAAGGACAAAAATCATATGATTATATCAGTTGATGCAGAAAAAGCATTTGACAAGATACAACATCCATTTATGATTAAAACACTTAATAAAATAGGTATAGAAGGAAAATACCTTAACATAATAAAGGCCATATATGACAAGCCCTCAGCTAATCTCATAATTAATGGTGAAATACTGAAGCCCTTTGCTCTACGTTGAGGAACATGAAAGGGCTGTCCCCTATCACCTCTGCTTTTCAACATAGTGTTGGAAGTCCTTGCCAGAGCAATCAGGCTTGAGAAAGAAATAAAAGACATCCAAATTGGGAATGAAGAATTAAATTACCACTTTTGCAGGTGACATGATGCTATATAGAAAACCCTAAAGACTCCATCAAAGAGCTATTAGAAACAATCAAGAAATACAGTAAAGTTGCTGGCTACAAAATCAACGTAAAAAAGTCCATTGAATTCCTATATACTAACAATGAAATCTCAGAAAAAGAAATACAAAAAACAATTCCTTTTGCAATTGCAGCAAAAAGAATAAAATACCTAGGAATAAACTTAACCAAGGATGTGAAGGACCTATATGCTAAAACTATAAGACATTTTTGAAAGAAATTGAAGAAGACACAAAGAAATGGAAAGACATTCCGTGCTCATGGATTGGAAGCATCAACATAGTTAAAATGGCTATAGTACCCAAAGCAATATAAAGATTTAATGCAATCCCCATCAAAATCCCAATGGCATTATTAAAAGAAATAGAACCAAAAAAAGAATCATCAGATTTGTTTGGAACACAAAAGACCCCGAATAGCCAAAGCAATCTTAAGAAAAAAGAACAATACTAGAGGTATCACACTCCCTGACTTTAGCTTGTACTACAGGGATACAATAATCAAAACAGCCTGGTATTGGTAGAAAAACAGACACATAGACCAATGGAGTAGAACTGAGAACCCAGAAATAAAACCACATAAATATGGACGGATAGTATTTGGCAAAGAAGCTAAAAACTTACAATGGAGGAAAGACAGCCTCTTCAATAAATGGTGCGGGGAGAATTGGATAGCCACGTACAAAAGAATGAAACTGGACTGCTATCTGTCACCATGTACCAAAATTAATTCAAAATGGGTCAAAGACTTAAGCATAAGACCTGACACAATAAACTGCATAGAAGAAAACATAGGTACTAAACTTATGGACCTTGGGTTCAAAGAGCATTTTATGAATTTGACTCCAAAGGCAATGGAAGTAAAAGCTAAAATAAATGAATGGGACTATATGAAACTTAAAAGCTTCTGCACAGCAAAAGAAACCATCGACAAAATAAAGAGGCAACCAACTGAATGGGAGAAGATTTTTGCAAACAGTGCCTCCGATAAGGGGCTAATATCCAAAATATACAAGGAATTCATGAAACTCAACAACAAAAAAACAAACAACCCAATTGAAAAATGGGCAGAGGACCTGAAGAGACATTTCTCCAAAGAGGACATACAAATGGCAAATACACATATGAAAAAATGCTCAACATCACTAATCATCAAAGAAATGCAAATAAAAACCACAATGAGATATCACCTCACCCCAGTCAGAATGGCTATCATCAACAAGACAAATAGTAACAAGTGTTGGAGAAGCTGTGGAGAAAAAGGAACCCTCATACACTGTTGGTGAGAATGCAGACTGGTGCAGACTTTATGGAAGGCAGTGTGGAGGTTCCTCAAAAACATTAGGAATAGAATTACCATATGACCCAGCAATCCCTCTCCTGGTTATTTACCCAAAAAATCTGAAAACATTTATCCATAAAGACACGTGTGCTCCAATGTTCATTGCAGCTTTGTTTACGGTGGCCAAGACATGGAAAGAACCAAAATGTCCTTTGATAGATGAATGGATAAAGAAGTTGTGGTATATATACACAATGGAATACTATTTGGCAGTAAGAAAAGATGATATAGGATCATTTGTGACAAAATGGATGGATCTTAGTAGTATAATGCTAAGCAAAATAAGTCAGACAGAAAAAGCAGAGAACCATATGATTTCACTGATATGTGGTATGTAAACCAAAAACAACAAGAGAACAGACAAACAAATGAGAAACAAAAATTCATAGACACAGACAATAGTTTAGTGGTTACCAGAGGTAAGGGGGGTGGGAGGTGGGAGATGAGAGTAAGGGGGATCAAATATATGGTGATGGAAGGAGAACTGACTCTGGGTGGTGAACACACAATGGGATTTATAGATGATGTAATACAGAATTGTACACCTGAAATCTATGTAATTTTACTAACAATTGTCACCCCAATAAATTAAAAAAAAAAAAAGAACGAACTCTTGTCATTTGCAACAACACAGATGGACTTAGACGGTATTGTGCTAAGGGAAATAAATCAGACAGAGAAAAACAAATACCGTATGATTTCATTCACATGTGGAATCTAAAAAACAAAATACATGAACAGACAAAACAGAAACAAACTCGTGATAGGAGAACATTTTGATGGCTGCCAAATGCAAAGGGTTTTGGGTGGATGGGTCAAAGGGGGGAAGTGATTAAGATGTGCACATAGCCAGTTATAAAAACAGTCATGGGGATGTAAAGTACCGCATAGGGAATATAGTTAATACTATTATAATAACTATGTATGGTGTCAGATGAGTACTAAGTATAGACTTATTGGGGTGATCACTTCATAAGTTATATAAATGTCTAATCACTATGTTAAAAAAATATATAACAATCCAACCTACTTTTACTGTCAAATTCAATTCAATTCAATTTCTTTTTAAAGTGATCATTTACCGACCTGTAATTCTTCCTCATCTCAGCTCTTAATGTCCTGCAAACCAGTACTTAGAGAACTATATCCATATATCTTTATGAACAAATACATTTTTATATGTACGAGATCCGACAATTAAGTTAGCAAATTTGTTGCAATGATGTTGCTAACCTTTTTTAATATCAAAGAGATTATTCATTGTGAATTTGTACCAACTGGATAAACAATTAACCAAGTTTACTGTTTGGAAGTGGTGAAAAGGCTGCATGAAAATGTTAGATGACCTGAACTTTTTGCCAACAATTCATGACTCTTGCATCACGACAATGCACCAGCTCACACGGCACTGTCTGTGAGAGAGTTTTTAGCCAGTGAACAAACAGCTGTATTGGAACACCCTCCCTACTCACCTGATCTGGCCCCCAATGACTTCCTTCTTTACCCAAAGGTAAAGGAAATACTGAAAGGAAGACATTTTGATGACATTCAGGACACCAAGGGTAATACGAAGACAGCTCTGCTGTCCATTACAGAAAAAGAGTTCCAAAATTGCTTTGAAGAGTGGAGTAGGCATTGGCATTGGTGCATAACTTCCCAAGGGGAGTACTTCAAAGGTGCCAGTAGTGATATTCGACAATGAGGTATGTAGCACTTTTTCTAGGATGAGTTCATGAACTTAATTGTCAGAACTTCGTGTATATTGCCAAAATGCTTAGTGATCAAATAATTATTTTTCCCAACTAAGTGACACAGTTTTCAGAGTCAAGACTCCGCTAAAATACATATCCAAATTATCAGACAGACCACTAAATTTTTTAGTATGAAGTATATACATTCAGTACTTTCCTTCACTCAGGTCTCCTTTATAAACAGGAAACAAAACAAACATTAGTTGCAGTTATTAAATGGTAGTTTTTGCAGGCTGTTAATCCAAGGATTATGAAAGTCTATTTTTAGAATTCGTTGCTTTTTTAGCTCGCTACTCGGAAAACTTTCAAAAGGTATATATTAATATTGTGATGGTTGAAACTTCTGTTGAAGCTTGCATAGCTATATTACTCCTAAAACTGTGCACTTTTCAAATACAGATTTTCAGTATCTTCATACCAAAAGAACATTGTATTTTGGTCTCTTTATGATGTGGAGTGAGAGAATATATGTATATTATATATTTTTTAATTTTTATTGGTGAATATTGGGGAACAGTGTGTTTCTCTAGGGCCCATCAGCTCCAAGTCGTTGTCCTTTAATCTAGTTGTGGAGGGCGCAGCTCAACTCCAAGGTTTTCAATCTTAGTTGCAGGGGCACCATCCCATATGGTAATTGACCCAGCAGCCTTGTTGTTGATAGCTTGCACTCTAACCAACATCCGGCCACCCCGAGAGAAAATAGTTTTAAATTACCATGGTGCATAGATGTAGATGTGAAGAAAAACCATCTCCATCTTTGTGTCCTTTTATGCTGTGATCTTTGACCAACCTCACTGTCTTCTGTAAGCGTATCAAAACATTTTAGTTAATGAGTATCTGTATTTTTTAACATGTAACCATAAATACTTATTCTAGTAATGGCCAGGGTGCAACCGAGATGCATACGGCAATCAAACTGGTGATAGTATGGACCACCAGGAGATATGGCCCCTGGTACTGTTGTATTCTTTGACTCTTTGTTGTGTCAATCATTAGTACCCGAGATATATTATAAAGAATGGTGCAGTAACAGGAGTCTTTAGTAGAGAATAATTTACGCAAAACTGCAGGACCATCTGTCTGCTCTGGCCCAACCTTTCCATAGGTAAATTACCCGATAATAAATTCTGTTATATTTTATGGAATTACCCGCTTTGTCTTTTGGTCTGAAGGACCTTCTCGCTAGGGTGGCCATTATATCTTTGCCTCACCATCTGACACGTGGGATCCATGAAGTTTTATTTGTATTAAAATAATGACACTTTTATAGTCCTTTGCAATTTACAGAGCAATTAACACTACATGGATTGATATACATGCATCTGGAACTTTAATTTTGTAAAACTAAATGGATCGTTGGAACTCATTTGAACTTATTTATTGGTCAACTTTTGTTTTGTAACAAAACATTCTAAAATTTAGTGGCTGAAAACATAGTAATTTACTTAACTTACAACTCGTTAGTTGGCAATTTGTGCTGGGCTCAGCTGGTTGGTTCTGCTAATGTGGCCAGGTTCAGCTGTTCTCTGCTTGGCTTGCTTGTGTATTAGCTTCTGGATTGGCTGGTAGATTGCCTGGTGTAGGATAGCTTGGCTTGGGCAGCTCATCTCTGGTATATGTAGTCTTTCATCATCCAGCAGGCAACTCTGGGCTCAGTGATGGTGATAAGGTTTCCAAAAGTAGCAAGTAAATAACTACTATTTCACAAGTACTTTTCAAGCTTCTGTTTACACCAAGTTTGCTAACATCCCATTGGTCAAAACAAATCATATAGTCAAACTCAGTGTGAGAGTGGCAAAACAGTCAAAGCTATACGGCAAAATACAATGGATAGAGCAAAGAGAATTTTTTAAATCAGTCTAGTATACTATAAAACAGTGCATTCTTTCAAAAATAAAGTGATGCTCATTGCTTACTACACCTACATAATTATGCTTAAGTATTCTACCTAGTAAGGCACTAAATAAATACATCATTAAATCTTCTTGATTCAATATGTTTGATTAGTCAATCTTGGTGATTAAATCCTATTGAAAATTCTCTTTGTGACTCTAGATTATGTACTTCTAGGAGAGCACATGAAAATCATAAATCTGCTGCTTCGTACACATATTCAAATCATTATTGTATTTTCAACTCAAAAACTTGTAATTGGATGGCTAAAAAAACAGTACCTTAAAATGAATGTTCACCCACTATGCTGACAAGAATGGGCTGCTGGAGAGAATTCTGCTTCATTCTGATAATAGTAATTTCAAAGTGTATAACCTTGTAATAAAACTATTTGATAGCTTAATATCTCTGTGTTTCTTCCTTTGCAGAATTGCCAACAACTGTGATAGACATTCTTTAAACACAAATAATTTCCTTTCCCATTTTTCAGTTGGGCAAAATTTTATGTCATTTATTTTCTTTTCCCAAAATAGTTATAATTCTTTAGTCTTGGAGGTTATTTGGAAATACAATGTGATGATATATTTTTAGGGAGACTTAATCATCACATAAAAAAATAGCTTCACTCATGAAAGTGATTTCTAAATATTGTCATAATTAAAAAAAAATACAGCTGCCTTGTAAAAAAAATGTTTCAGTAAGAACAAACTTAATTCCTGGGACAGGATGAATTTATATTACTATTTAAATTTGTGTTAAATTCTGTTTAAATCTTATAATATGCCATACATTTATTTATTTTGTTTTCAATCTGGAACACATGACACAAAGTAAAAGTATGCTTTTATCTTAACTTTTATTAAAAGTAGTTCTTAATATTTTTAATTGAACAGACTGAATTTAAATGTAAAAATTATGTACACATATGCATGTGTACATATACGTACCTGTGTATATTCATGTCTGTGTATGTATTTATGCATGCATTATCTATCTATCTCTATCTATCTATCTATCTATCTATCTATCTATCTATCTATCTATCTATCTATCTATCTATCATCTATCTATCTATCAATCATCTATCTATCTATCTATCTATCTATCATCTATCTATCTATCATCTATCTATCTATCTATCTATCATCTATCTATCTATCTATCTATCTATCTATCTATCTATCTATCTATCTATCTGTCATCTATGTATCTACCTTATCTTCTATCTATCTGTCTGTCTGTCTGTCTATTATCTATCTATCTATCTATCTATCTATCTATCTATCTATCTATCTATCTATCTATCTATCTATCTGTCATCATCATCTGCCTAACTGTCTATCTTTATGAAAATTGGGGGGAAAGGCATATTGACTACTTTCTCAGTTTATCCTTCTATGTTCAGATGGATGATAGTCAAGTGAGTAGGGTATTTTCAGAGTGTAATCTGGTGAAGATTCATCTTATTTGTAAGCAGCATGCCCAGGAAAATATAAGCAAATCCATATGAATAAGTTAATTAAATATAACAAAATTTCAAGTTTGTTTATATAGAATTGTGATCTAGCCTGTACTTATTGGATCACTCATTCATTAAACAGTGATGCTATGTGCCTGGCACTCTAGTAAGTCTGGAGAAATCACAGTGCTTGCCCAGGTAAGATGAGTGGCATGCTTATAATGAACTGAGCTCTCCAATCCACTCTGCCTGCCTCCTTTAGAAAGGAACTCATGGCCATGTAACAATCTACTGAGTTGTTCTTGACAGCATGATTTTTCAAAGAGAATTACATATATCTATTGGCTAGGCTTAAACATCTTACAATTTTAGGAATATATATTGCATACATTGATATATGCACATTAAAGAATTATAAAACCAAAGGAATAAATGAGGTATTAGATTTTTTACATATCCTTTTGCAATTCAGATAGGTAGAGTGTATTTCTCCACTTTTTTAAAATATTTTTTTTTCAATTAGAGTTGACATGCAATATTATATTAATTTCAAGTGTACAACATAGTGGTTAGACATTTTTCCAAGAGATGAAGTGATCTAGTACCCAGTAAATCTAGTACCCATTTGATACTATACATAGTTATTACAGTACTATTGATTATATTTCTTATGTTATACTTTATACCCCCACAACTATTTTGTAACTACCAATTTCTATTTCTTAATCCCTTTCTGTTTTTCACCTACTCCTCAACCCTCTTACCATCTGGCAACCATCAAAATGTTCTCTGTATCTATGAGTTTGTTTCCATTTTCTTTATTTGTTTATTTTGTTCTTCAGATTCCACATATAAGTGAAATCATATGGCATTTATCTTTTTCTGTCTGACATATTCCACTCAGCACAATACCCTCTAGGTCCATTCATGTTGTTGCAGATGGCAAAATTTCATTATTTTGTATGGCTGAGTAACAATGTATTGTATACAGGTACCACCTTTTCTGTGTCCATTCGTCCATTAATGGATACCCAGGTTGCCTCCATATCTTGGCTATTGTAAGTAAAGCTGCAGTGAACATATGGATGCACATGTCCTTTTGAAGTAGTGTTTTGGGTTTCTTTGGATAATTACCCAGAAGTGGGATTACTGGGCACCTTTTTGTCTCTTGTTATAGACTTTGTCTTAAAGTCTATTTTGTCTGGTACAAGTTTTGCTACCAAACTTTTTTTGTTTGTTTGTTCATTTCTAGTTTTATGAAGTATCTTTTTCTATCCCTTTACTTTCAGTCTGTGTGTATCTTTTGATGTGAAGTGAGTTTCTTTTTTTTTTTTTTTTTTTTTGGTGTTATAATTTATTTTTTAATTGGGGAGCAGTGTGTTTCTCCAGGGCCCATCAGCTCCAAGTCATTGTCCTTCAATCTAGTTGTGGCGGGCACAGCTCAGCTCCAAGTCCTGTTGCTGTTTTCAATCTTTAGTTGCAGGGGGTGCAGACCACCAGCTCATGTGGGAATTGAACTGCAACCTTGTTGTTGAGAGCTCATGCTCTAATCAACTGACCCATCCAGCTGCCCCTCCAGAAGCTCAGCTGCAGCTCGTTGTCTTCAATCTTGTTGTGGAGGGTGCAGCTCACTGGCCCATGTGGGAATCGAGCCAGCACCCCTGTTGTTCAGAGCTTGTGCTCTAACCAACTGAGCCATCCAGTCATCCCTGAAGTGAGTCTCTTGTAGGCAGTACACATAAGGGTCTTGTCTTCGTATCCATTCACCTATCTTTTGATTGGACTATATAATTCATTTACATTTAAAGTGATAGATATGTAGTTATTGCCATTTTATTACTCATATTTTTGGCTCTTCTTCTCCTTCCCCTTCTACTTCTCCATCACCTTCTTCTTCCTCAAAGTCCCTCTGATATTTCTTGTAATACTGGTCTGGTGTTAATGGACTCCTTTAGCTTTTTCTTCTCTGGGAAGCTCTTTATCTGTCCTTCGATTCTAAATAATAGCTTTGTTGGATAAAGTAATCTTGGTTGTAGATCCTTACTGTTTGTCACTTTGAATATTCTGTACCAATCCCTCTGGCCTGCAGAGTTTCTGTTGAGAAATAAGTTGACAGTGTTATGGGAGCTGCCATGTAGGTAACTAAGTGTTTTTCTCATGCTGCTTTTAAGATTCTCGCTTTGTCTTTAACCTTTCACATTTTAATGATGATGTTTCTTGCTGTAGGCATCTTTGGGTTTATCTTGTTTGGGTCTCTCTGCACTTGTTGGGCTTGTGTGTCTATATCCTTCACCAAGTTAGGGAAGTTTCCCATTGTTATTTCTTCAAATAGGTTTTCAATTCCTTGCACTCTCTCTTCTCCTTCTGGTACCCCTATGATACAAATGTTTGTATGCTTGATGTTATCCCTAGAGGCCCCTCAATCTTTCCTATTTTTTTTTGGATTCTTTTTTCTTTTTACTGTTCTGTTTAGGTGTTTTCTGTTACTTTATCTTCTAAATCACTGATTCGATCCTGTGATTCATCTAATCAACTGTTGGTTCCAATGTATTCTTCATTGCAGTATTGTAGTCTTCATTTCTGACTGGTTCTTTCTTACATTTTCTATCTCCATTACTATATTTCCTATCTTTTCCTATCTGGTTCAAGTTCTTTCTGAGATCACTGAGCAACCTTATAATCAGTGTTGTGAACTCTGTGTCTAGTAGATTGTTTATCATCTCTATTTTTTTTTTTTAGTTCTTTTTCTGGAGCTTTGTTCTATTCTTTCATCTGGGATGTGTTTCTCTGTCTCCCAATTTTGGCTGTCTCCATGTGTTTGTTTCTGTGTATTAGGTAGGGCTGCTATGTCTCTTGGTCTTAGTAGAATATTCTTATGTAGTAGGTGTCCTGTGGGGTCCAGTGGCACAGTCTCCTTAGTCACGTGAGCTGGGTGCTCCAGGTGTGTCCCTTGTGTGGGTTATATATGCCCTCCTAATATACTTGAGCCTTGGTTGCTGTTTGAACATGAATAGGAAGGATTGACCCTCAGGCTGATTGGTTGTGAGGACTAACCGTGACTACAGTAGAGGAGCTGTGGTGTGGGGGCTGACCCTACAGAGCAGGATTCACTTTAGCAGGGCTCTGGTGTCTACCCAATCTGTCCTTTGGGTGTGTTGTTCTTGGAGGTAGCCAAGTGGTGCTCTGGCTTGGTCCAAAGCTGGCCACTGGGTGTGCTGTCCCCTATGGCCTTCTGGGAGGGGCTCACCACAGGACAAGTTCAGCCACAGTCTATTCCCTGCCTGAGGCCACCTGGCACGAGTCACAAAGCAATCCACAGATGGCCACAACTTGCACTGGGCTTGGAGGTGCCTGGATAGGCCAAACTGCAAACCAAGGCTGGCTGCCACTAGTGTCGGGCTTGGGTCTTCTTAGAAAGTGGTACAGGGAATACTGAGACCAGACGCTGCTTATTTGGGTTTTGGGAACATTTGAGAGATTTTAGGAAAGTTCACAGCATGAGCCAAAGCAGGCCATTTGTATGGAAAAGCCAGTGGAAGCAGTTTGGGTGGGCTTCAAAGTTGGGTGAGGCAGTATCTCAGGAAATCCCCAGGGCAGGGCAAATAGTGTTAGCCAGGTTGATGGAGACTCAGATATGGTGGCTGCCTGGGTCTGCTTGCTGGGAGGAAAGAAGTCTCAGCCACAAAACAATGGATTTTGTTAGTACTTCTACCTGGGAGAAAGCTGCCCCTTCAGACCTTGCTCTGGAGCCAGACAATTCAGTTCCTCCCTATAGGTCCCTGGCACCATTACTGCCCCAGTGCTGGAGCTCAGCTCAAGTCTATAAGTGAGTAAGTCCATGCATAGGCCCTTTAAGAGTAATACCTGGAACTCCAGCTGTCCTCCATCTCGCTCAGCCACAATCTCTGCTGGTTTTCACAAGTAGAAGTTGTGGAGACTTCTATTGTTGGCACTGGAACACTGACCTGGGAAGCCTGGTTTGAAGCTGGAACCCTTCACTCCTTAGGGGGACTCTGCAGCTGAGATATCCCTCCCAATTATTAACTGGTATACATGGGGTTGGAACCAGCTCTTTACATGTCTCTGCCACACCTACCAGTCTCAATGTGACTTCTTCTGTATGTCCTTAATTGTAAGACTCCTGTTTAGCTAGATTTCAGGAGATTTTCAGTGATGGCTTTTCTGTAATTTAGTTGTAATTTGATGTGGTTGTGAGAGAAGGCCTATTTATCCACTCTTTAAACTTCGAATGGCTTCCCTTTGCCTTGGAATAAAGTCTTAAATACTTAACAAATCAGTAAGGATTTTCTTTGAATTAATCTTAAATTTTACATTTTCTTCTTTTACTACATCATTTTACAAAATCCAAACAAATCCTTATTTACATTTTTTCCTACATATATGCTTTTATTACTCTTTAATTTTGTCTATGTTCTGCTCTCAGCATGGAATTTCTTTCTCCTTATTTTCCACCTTTTTTGGATTAAAAACATAGTCCATCACCTGATTAAAACTGCTTTAATTTGTTACCTGTCATAAGAGATTCTCTCACATAATAGGCATTCATTAAATATTTGCTCAGTGAGTTCATCATGCCAAATTTATTATTTAGTACTTATTTAACTTTGGGTATGGTAGGTAACTATTGTATCTTCCTCCTACCCATTAGTATATAAGTTCTATGAGAGATAAGACCATATATTAATCATTTTTGCAAGATCTAGCCTCATAGGTTAACAACTAAATTAAATTCAGGGAAGTTTCTAAAATTAGAGTATTGATAAAATAGTGTCACATGACTTGATAAAGGTAAAATAATTTTGAATGTCAGTAATATTTCATAGGCAGAAGTCATTCCACTCTATTAGGACAAGTTTACATTTTTTCACTAGGGATATATTTTTAGATGACCTAAGACATCTTCTAGTTTGGATGTCTGTTGAATTCTCCCTCTTCACCTGTGAAGTCACCTTGCAACAAGACCCATAATCAAAGTGAAGTTTCACCATAATTTGCTTTATGATCATAGTCAAGTTATTCAAGCGATAGTCAAGTTATTCAAGCTACAGTTTTCCTTAACTGTGTATGAGGATGATATTTGCTTTGATGAACTCACAGGCTTGGTATGAGGAATATAATAGAAAATCCACAGGTATTTATAGACACAAACAAAGCTGCATATTCCAGCTTTGTTTTTAAGTTTTCCCAAGGCCAAAACAAGGAACCAGAGTTTTGATATATTACAAAAGAACGTATTTTATTTATTTATTTTTTTGATGAGAAATGAGGTCTCCTCAGAGAGGGCTATCCTCATATACTTATTTAGCTGATTTTCTGCCTTCCCCTATTTATTCTTTGTGATGTATGTATGTATGTATGTATGTATGTATGTATGTATGTATGTATTTATTTATTTATAAGGATAATTAAGATTTATAATAATACATTTACTTGTTTACTCATTCTGTTCATATTATACTAATCTATAGGACTAATGACAGTATAAATTGTGACCATCATTACTGAATAAACAACATTTACGACCCTGAAGGGTAAGTGCTTCATACATTCTTGTGGAATGATAAAGTGACCCAAGATCAGTGTATCTCCAATTTTAATATAAGTAAGAATCGTAGAACTTGCTAAAGAATATAGAATCAGAATTTTAACCTGGGAGATTTTGATTTTGTGGTCTGGTCTGGGGCCTAGGAGTCTACATTTTAACCCCCTCCTTTCCCCTCCATCAATCAGTCTCCCCTTGATAAAGAGTGACAAGTTGGTGCATTTCATGCATTTTCTGTGAGAATCACTGCTGCCATCAGTGATTTGGGAAGAATTAGAGGTGGTTTCTTGACACACCCGAAGAGGAATCCCTCTGGTAATGTACATTGTGAGGAGGCAGGTTAGTCTCTCATTTGTCTCAAAACATGGCAATTACAATTCAGACTTTTGAAAGGATGGAAAATAAGGTTTCTGAAAGATGCCGCTTGGCAGACTACAGCAATGCTGCATCTTTGGGCATTGGATGCCTGCCAGAAGCACTTGCCCAGATCTAGTCGCAGAGCATCTGACCTTTTATTCATCATCTGTTCTGCTGCACAAAAACTTGAATACTTCATTGAATGGCTTGCATTTTTCCCAGCAGCTCCAAAACAGGATGAAAATCCTTTCATTTAATTAGGCTATTATTTTCCATTTTAAGCTTCAATAGAGACTCAGAAACAGGTGCCAGTTTCTCTTCTTTTTTCTAAGCCTAAAGAAATCAGAATAACTGCAACTGAGAAAAATAAGCAGATAAGGCCTCAACAGTAATGCTACTTACTTGCCTCTACCTATGCAGTCCAGAAGCAGATGTTAATTATCAGAGGTACAGTCCCAAACTGAAAACAGTGTAATCACTGCTTGGGCTTTTGTTGATTGCCTGTTATTGCTTTTTACTGGTTCTTCTATGTGTGGACATGTCTATATATTTCTATATTTATATCTATATCTATATCATCTATCTATATCATTTATATCTATATATCTTTAGCTATATCTATATCATCTGTCTATACCTACATCTATTTTAATAGTGGGTTTTATTTATTTTTTAAAATTACTAACACTGCCTCATTATAGATGATGCTGATCAGGGCATTTTGCTTTCCCAAGGCCATATTTGGCAGTGAAGGCCTTGTAACCACTAATATTTGTTTTGTGAGGTTTGATCATTTTCTGATACAAGGTAGGACTCTCTATTTCCACCTCCATCAAAGGTTTTATAAGATTCATTTTACCAAGCAAGACACAACAAAATTAAAAAATTTAGGCATTTACCTGAATAAGCTGCTTTAAATTTATTTTATTAAATAGCAGGAAGATTTTTGTTCTTAGAACGTAAGTGGATTGCTGTCTTTGGCTAAAGAGCCTGTTAGCAGAAACTGAGAACTGCAATTTGATGCAGAATAAAATATTCTGTGGGACTAGAAACATAGCACTGTTTACCCCTTGCTTTTATTGTGGTTACTTGGGAATGACTGAATGGGTAAATGGGTCATAAGATGGTAGACTGCTAAGAGCTGTAATAATCTGAAGTTGGGAAGTATTTAAAATACATGAGACATATAAGACAGACTGATATTTTTGTCAAAAGTGTAAAGCAACTAAAAAACTGAAAACGACCATTTTGTGAAATGGTTCAAAGGCCAGGGCAAAAACAGTTTGATTAATTTTTTCATTGAGCAAATTCTTTGAGAGAGAATAAAATGGAAATTGATATATTATCAAGTTCCTTCAAGCCTGGGGAAATGGAGGCCACTGTTTTCTTTTGGCTCAAATAATTTAACTTGACTGTCTAAAATCAGGGGGAGTAATCTTAAGTTCCTATAGTGGCAAGGAATGTAAAATATAAATGAGCAAAGTGGCCTGGATATAACTAGTATTTCTAGAAGCATTTGCCCTTATTTCCTAAATTTTATTTTTTCTTTGGCTAGAAATCTAGGTACAAAACTATCTCACTTTTTCAAAATTTAGCTATAAGAAAAAATAAAACAGTCTAAGTGAGATGATACGATGATACCTAGAACTTGGGCATGTTGCTTTAGGTCAGGGAGCCCAAGTAGAGAAAGGTAGGGACTGGAGCTCCCCATCCCTTCTAAAATGGGCAGTCGCTCTGCTACTTAGCTAGAGGTTGTCATGTGGGAATGGGCCCAGGCCTGCTAGTGTTCTATTTTTAAAAGAAACTAGAGAAATTAATTTTTAGATGGAGCCTACTGATTTTTTAATTGTGGCTGCTAATTCAATTTTTTATATAATTTTATTCCTTTTTGGGAATAATTGTTATAGGCTTTTTTATTCCAAAATGATTCCATAATTTTATATAATCTGAAATAAATATATTCCTTACTTCAACAGTTATATAGCTATCTCAGCATCCTCTGTTTTGAACTCAAAGCAAACTTCCCAGAGACAGAGTGGGGTGTTATGTGGCCCTAAGCCCTGGAAGAAAGTTTCCTAGTGAGTTGATAAACTTTCTTTTCTTTTATATATAGCTTAATTGATTATTTTTTCTTTCCCATTGGCTTTTGAATTTTTCCTTTAAATGTACCATTAGAAGAAGCATAACAATAAGGCTTATCATAAAGTAGATTTTAATATCCATGTGTCAAATCACTGTCCTCCAAACGTAAAATATATTTGATAATAAACATAAAACATATTTGACAGATGTCACCAAATATTTCAGGAATATTTGGAACATTTTCAACACAGTAATAATAGAGCAAAATAGGAATTGTAAGGATGATAACCTTTCACCAAACCACCATTTATAGAAATGAAGGAACTTGAATAACAACCCCCCCCCAAAAAAAAAAAAAAACCACACAAAACAAAACAAACAAACAAAAAACACACCAAACAATTCACAAGTCTTCTCAAAAAAGGTTAGATGGTGGTGGGGTGAGCCGCAGTGTTATGGTTCTAAAGGTTATTCAGGTGTATTAATCAAAGGTGATACCTTAAAATAAAAATAATGTGTTGTTGGGGAAAAGAAGAATTAAAAATAATTATATGTAATGAGTATTTTAGGAAGATCTCAAACAGCTTTAGCTTCTATTCTGGGATTTAGGTACTACTTTAAAATTAGACTGTTTCTTTGAGAGAGAAAGAGTTCATATTTTAGGGTCACTTTTCCTGTGTTCAAGATATAATTTTTTTTTCTGTCACTATGATAAGAATATTCAATGATGGTAAAACTTTTTAAGAATATAATCTTAGTTTTTGATCATATATCCTTAATTTGGGTTAATATGGAGATTTCCTAAAATGCTGATGCTTTCAGGAATCATTAAAATTCATTCTTGTTGTTGAGTTTGTATGAGTTTCTTATATAGTTTCGATATTAGCCCCTTATCGGAGGCATTGTTTGCAAAAATATTCTCCCATTCGTTGGGTTGCCTCTTTATTTTGTCAATGGTTTCTTTTGCTGTGCAGAAGCTTTTTAGTTTGATATAGTCCCATTCATTTATTTTCACTTTTACTTCCCTTGCTTTTGAAGTCAAATTCATAAAATCTTCTTTGAACCCAAGGGGCATAAGATTAGTACCTATGTTTTCTTCTATACAGTTTATTGTTTTAGGTCTTATGTTTAGGTCTTTGCTCCATTTTGAGTTAATTTTGGTATATGGTGACAGATAGCAGTCTAGTTTTATTGTTTTGCATGTGGCTTTCCAATTCTCCCAGCACCATTTGTTGAAGAGGCTGTTTTTTCTCCTGCATGTTTTGGCTTCTTTGTTGAAAATTAGCTGTCCATATTCATGTGGGTTTATTTCTGGGTTCTCAATTCTATTCCATTAGTCTGTGTGTCTGTTTTTCTGCCAGTACCATACTGTTTTGATTATTGTTGTCCTGTACTACAAGCTGAAGTCAGAGAGTGTGATACCTCCAACGTTGTTCTTCTTTCTTATGATTGCTTTGGCTATGAGGTCTTTTGTGGTTCCATACAAATCTGATGATATTTTGTTCTATTTCTTTAAAAAATGCCATTGGGACTTTGATGGGGATTGCATTAAATCTGTACAACTCAACAACAACAACAAAAACACCAAACAACCCAATTAAAAAATGGGCAGAGGACATAAAGAGACATTTCTCCATAGAAGACATACGAATGGCCAATTGATATATGAAAAAATGCTCAACATCACTAATTATCAGAGAAATGCAAATAAAAACCACAATGAGATATCACCTCACCCCAGTCAGAATGGCATCATCAACAAGACAAATAAAAACAAGTGTTGGAGAGGCTGTGGAGTAAAGGGAACCCTCATACACTGTTGGTGGGAATGCAGACTGGTGCAGCCATTATGGAAGGCAGTGTGGAGTTTCCTCAAAAAATTAAGAATAGAATTACCATATGAATCAGCAATCTCTCTCCTGGGTATCTACCCAAAATATCTGAAAACATTTATCCATAGAGACTCATGTGCTCCAATGTTCATTGCAGCTTTGTTTACGGTGGCCAAGACATGGAAACAACCAAAATGTCCTTTGATAGATGAATGGATAAAGAAGTTGTAGTATATATACACAATGGAATACTATTTGGTGGTAAGAAAAGATGATATAGGAACATTTGTGACAACATGGATGGATCTTGGGAGTATGATGCTAAGCGAAATAAGTCAGACAGAAAAAGCAGAGAACCATATGATTTCACTGATATGTGCTATATAAACCAAAAACAACAAAAGAACAAGGCAAACAAATGAGAAACAAAAACTCATAGACACAGACAATAGTTTAATGGTTACCAGAGGGTAAGGGGGCAGGGGGTGGTAGATGAGGGTAAAGGGGATCAAATATATGGTGATGGAAGGAGAACTGACTCTGGGTGGTGAACACACAATGGGATTTATAGATGACATATTTCAGAATTGCACACCTGAATTTTATGTGTTTAGTAACAATTGTCACCCCAACAAACTTTAATTAAAACAAAAATCCATTCTTTATCTTCTGGGCTAAAAAACGTGATTGCCATCTGATTTAGTGGAGCATTTAATCATTTCCTCCCGTCCTATCATTTCTCCATCTAATCTAATGAAGTAGCCAATCCATTTCTCACCCAATGTAATCCTCTCTATAAGTCTGATCAGGAATCCCCGATATTCCAATGATCTATGACTTCATAAAAACCACCCCAAACCTAGTAGCTTAAAACAAAAAGTTATTTCTTTTTCCTATGATTCTGCAATTGTTCATTGCTCCAGAGAAATAGCTCATCTCTGCTGCATGCAGGATTGATAGGAGTTCTATCTGGGGGCTGAGGGCTCACTTTCCTGTGGCTCTGTGATGTTGTTGGGAACTTGGTGCCGGTTGTGAGCTGGAGCTCAGCCTGGGTTTCTCCCCACAGGACTGTGAATGTCCTCACAGCACGGTGGCTGTGTTCTATCAGCAAGTAGAGACAGGAAGTGCGAGATGCCAGCCTATTAAGGACCATGCCTGGAAGCTGGCCAAGCATCTTTTGCCTCATATTCTATTGGCTACACAGTCATGGAATCCATCCAGATTCAAGGGGAGGGTACATAGATCGCCATCCACCTCTTAGTGAGAAGAGTGTCAAAGAAAAAAAGAAGTATGTTTGTCTAACTGTTAAATTTCATCTCTTGCCATGACCATCCCTCAGTATCTCTACTCCCACATCCCAACTCCAACCACATCACAAGCCTGGATTCCAACCTCATCTAATTGCTGTCATACTCCTTTTTTGTTTGTTTGTTTTTTGGTCCTTATATATTATGTACCTGTACTGTTCTTATCCAACGCTGTACCCAGCATAAAATCCACCTGGTAGAAACGTAATCAATTGCCTTTCATGAGTTAGCTAAAGCATCCCTTTCTTCTCTGAGATCTTTCCTAATTCCCCTCAGGAAGCTAGTCAGTCCGCTGTATCAGTGGGTTCTGCATTCCCAGATTCAACCAACCGTGAATCAAAAATATCGGGGGGGGGGGCGACTGTTATGGTGTTACTGACATGTACTATGTATTAGGTTGGTGCAAAAGTAATTATGGTTTGAAAGGTTAAAAATAATTGCAAAAACCGCAGTTTCATTTGCACCAACCTAATAGTTAGGCCTACATAGTACATGGTTGCATCTGTATGGAGCATATACAGACTTTACTTGTCATTTTCTAGGCAATATAATATAACAGTTATCTGCTTAGCATTTCCATTGTATTAGGTATTGTAAGTAATCTAGAGATGATTTAAATGATACAGGAGGGTGTGTGTAGGTTATATGCAAATACTATACCAGTTTATATAAGGGACTTGAACACCCACAGATTTTTGTATCTGCGGGGTCCTGTAACCAAGCCCTCCATGAACGCTGAGGGAAGACTGACTACACTACCTTAAGGGTGCTTTTTGTCTCAGTATTCACCTGTATATTGTCTTGAATGCAGTATTTCTTGGCCACTGTTAACATAATGCCTGGTGCATAGTGAGAATTTAATAATTCTCTATTGAATGCATTAATTCTGGGGAATTAGAGAGTAATTTTTCTAGAGACAGAATCTGTAGTAAAAACTTGGAATCTTGTTCTGCCTCTACCATTCATGAATATATCTGTGTCGCCTAATCTCTTGTAGCCTCTCTTATCCTGAGCTTCTTTATTTCTCTAAAGAAGTAACAATGTCAGTTCTACAACTACAGGGGCATATGAGGTTAAATAAATATTACATGTAAAAGCACTTTAAATATACAAAATGCTAGAGAAATACACAGTTTTTAAAATAAGACAAGTATTTATTAAAGGCCTATAGGTAATACTTAGAAGAATTGAGCCAAATAAATAAAGATGACTTTAATATTCCACTTTGTCCATGTAGTTATTGATTTAAGAGCAATTTTTTTTGCAAATTGTCATGGTGCTGAGTGACTTTTTCTCATCCCCCAACTGTATTGAGATATACTTGACATTACATATAACATCGTGTATATTATAAATATTGTGTGCAATATAAGAAACATTGCGTAAGTTTAAGGTGTACAAGATGATTATCTGATACACATATATACTGACAAATAATTACCACCGTAAGGCTAGTTAACGCCTCCATCACTGCATATAATTACTATCTTTTTTTTTTTTTTTTTTTTTTTTTGTGGTGATAACTTTTAAGATCTACTCTCTTAAGAACTTCCAAATTTATAATACAGTGTTGTTAGCTATTGTCACTTTGTTGTACATTCGATTCCCAGAACGTATTCATCTTAGAACTGGAAGTTTGTAAACTTTCACCAACGTATCTCCATTTCCCTTGCCCCCCAGCCCCTGGCGACTATCATTCTACTCTCTATTTCTATGAGTTCAGCTTTTTCAGATTCCACATATAAGTGAAGGCACACTTATGTCTTTCTCTGTCTGACTTACAAAATAGACACTTTTAAAGTTATCAACAGAAAGTTAATTCTCTTCTTGTAGAATGCTTCATTCTAAAAGTGTCAAGTGTTTACCTGGCGACAGGCAGTATTCAAGGAAAGATATATTTATAGATTCAATCCCTGTTTTACCGAGGTTATGAAATTAAAAGAAAAAAGAAAAAGAAAACTTCTTAAGGAAGCAAACCTTTGGCCAGGTGATTAAAATCCAGATCCTTAGAAATGTGTCCTTTGTGCAGTTATGAAAAAGCAAGGCATGCTGTGCTATTGTAGCTCACCTATAGTGGGTTGTAAACATTCATAAGAAACAGTCGGTGTTGCTGGTTCTGAAGCATCCAGAGAAAGAAGTTTATTTTAAATATGTCATGTAGTTTGAAAAAGAATACAACATCTGTTCCTTAAGGGGTGGTTCTTCTGGTGCGAGTGAACATAAAGGCCAGTTTTCTTAGTTTAAAATGACGTTGCTTTGTTCAAAGGTATGAGTATGTAGCTCCTTTCCTTACGGGGAAAAAAGAAGGGGCAATGTTTTCAGAGACATGAGTGTCCGGAACGGCCAGCTTGCTGAGTTGCAGGGGAGGGAGGTGCCAGCATAGACAGAATAGCCTGACAGACTAAAGGATGCTGTTGTGGTGCCAACGCAGGCAAAAGCCGTAAAGAAAAAAACTGTGAGCTCAGAATGCACAAGAACAACATACGAGTAGGAGACAGTTTAATTCTGCGAGAGTAGATCTAAGGGAGAGAGAGAGTGTTTACACTGAGCACAGGGGGAGCTTCCATGATAGAACCAGGCAGTCGCAGAGAGCCTCGTGTGCTGGCCTGCAGTAACTGGAGAAGCGTGTGCAGGCGCATATCAAGGACGGGAAAATTGTGGTGTAATATTGCTGGAAAAGGAAAGGTGATTCTGTAAGGAGACGCAATCAGGGCTGTAAAGTCCTAGATATATACCACAGGGGAATTGCATAAATTCAAAAGGCATGAATGAATTCTCAGCAAAACACATGCAAAAAAGATAGTCAAGGGAAGAATATGTAAAAAACAAAGACTACACTCTTCTGATATTGTCAGAAGACACCTTCTTCATGAGGGGAAGATTGGCATAAATTGTTTTGAGTATCCCTTAATATGCCTGGCAATTAATACATGCCAAAAATGTTTATTGTGTGAAAGTGTGCTTTAGACTTACAGTAATATTATTATTGTGTTGGTGAATTTATTATCATTCTTAAGGATTTACATGATTATTATTCTTAAGTCAAGTACATACAGAGTGTACAATTAATGTCCTCAAAAGAATTTTGAATGCCTTAACAGCTTTCAGTTATGTTTATGGGTATCCAAACCTCATTGGTTCAATAAAGTGCCTGGTTACTACCAAGGTGGGGAAAGACTGCACCTAAATATACTTTTCTGCATTCCTATATCTAGCCAGTAGAGAGAAGGGGAATACCGAATTGTCAACCCTAAAGAGCGCTGTTGCTCTTATGTACTAAGAGTTGTACATATTTGAGAAGAGAAAATATATTTCAAGTGATGAGTCCTGGGGGAGTTCAGAGGTCAGCTTGCCCTTTCTCCCTTTAAATCAGAATTGTTTAATTCCGAAATCAACTATAGTAAGGCAGAGACTCTCATTGCACAGGTATTTATTTGTTCCTGTGTGAAAAGCACTCTTAAGTTTCACAGGTGAAGATCAAGGGGAGAAAAATAAAGATGATATGACCGACAGTGATGAGAATTCACTCACACTCAATTCGCCCATGATACCTAAGGCTCTGGCTCAGCTTGATCACTCAAGTTGGCATGAGGAAGGAAACTGAAGGCAGAGCTGTGTAAGATAATGCAGGGCTCCTTGCAAGCCCTGCCTGCTGCCATCTAGCCAGCTCCTTCTACAAGCTTGTTTTGCATTTCCCTGTGCCTCAGTTTCCTCAGCAGCAAACTGTCCCAAGGTATGCTTGAAGTGAAAGACTGTTTGAAGATGAGTGCAGTTCTCAACAACCTTAAATAATTTTCCAAAAAGAGTTCCATGGAAATATGGAGAAAATAATAAGGTTCTGCAAAACTATTAGACCATTTTTTGAGAGAGAACGTTTTGGGTTTTTTTTTTTTTTGCTTAGGAATTTGATACACATTGAAAGAGAGAAATACTGAAAATGGTTTTATATTTCTGATTGACTATAAGATCTCCTGATTTTGTTTGTGGCAAGTGATGCTCAAATCTACTTATGTATGCTTATGAAATATCTTTTAAAATCGAAAAGGTACTGAATTTTTTTTTTTTTTTAAAGAGAGAAGTTATACTTGTTTTAAGTTCTCTTGAACCGCACTCCCTATTTCTGTTTGATACTACTACTTGGAATGTTCTAGTTTATAAAAAAACATTTCTCTAGTATAAGAGAGACAACTTTAGTGAGTCATCATTAGAGTTAAGTGAAGAGGAATCAGAAATTTGTTTACTTCATCCATTACCTACCTCATTCTGTGCATACTTTTTCTGTTATTGATTGAATTATTTTCTAAATACATTGTGTCATTCAAATATTAGATTCCTACGTCATTGAGAATTAAATTGAATTGAGTCTCTACAGCAGTAGTCTCCAAAATCATATGCACTCGTCCTTGATGCACTGGGAAGTGAATGAAGCTATTAGAACTTATATTCATATTATTCTGCAATTCTACAAAATTATTATGTATGTTTAATAATATGCATATTATATCAGAATAATAACTTTTATGGAATATATGAACAAATATATTCCATATTTCTACAGAGTTTTTGACTAATATATTTTATATTCACTATACATACAAAGAGCATATATTATATGCACTTACATTATAGATTGTATATTTCAGAGCTACACTATCTGGTAAAGTAGACATTAGCCAGAGATGCTGCTGAACACTTGAAATGTAACTATGTGACCTGTTGAAATAAGATATTATGGATATATTTAGTTAAATAAATATACTATTAAAATTAATTTCACCTGTTTACTTTTTAAAAATGTGTGCTAGAACACTTAAAATTATATATGTGGCTAACATATTTTAATTGAAAGAGCTTTTATATATAATATATTATCTAGATAATAAAAATGTTTTATATATTACAAATATATAAAATATACACTGGGGGATGGTTTTCAAAAATTTATAGAAATATGTCTACATGATCAAACCACTATTATACAGTATTATAAAATTTAGTCCAGTTAAACTATTAATTAAAATATTTTATTAATTATAAATAGTTTATTAATTATTTTATGTATTTATGATTATTGTACTGGATACATTGTATTCTCTACAACTTCCCATTTTGAGCCTTGCCCTCTCTGACTCTTTCAGTTCTGTAAATGGGGTTTTCTGGAAGTTACCCTGTTAATTTTCTTCTAGCCACAGGTAATTGCTACTGATCCCAATTAGGTTGATCAGAATCTTTCTGAATTCTGAAATTGAGTCAGAGAATCATATTCTGTTGAGTTGGCCAACACTGTAAAATAAGAAGCTAAAGAGCGGAGAGTGGGCATGTGTTCTGTCCTACGGAGACATCCAGGCTGCTTTAAAAGACACTACTGAAGAATGAAAGCAACAAAGATGAGATATGTAGATAATATCTTCTGCATGATTCTGAAGGCTACCTACGTTTCCCACTCATTAGGTTTGATAAAATGTCCCAGGGTCCTTATAACACATTTTGAGTTTTGAAATAAAATTGTTTTAATTAATGTAATTATCAGGAGCACAAAGAAACCTTGTTTTATTAATGCTTCATCTCATAGGTGATTTAAATATTGCGATGACAAAGCTTCAGTCTACTTCCTAATTATAGAAGAAACAGAACACAGAAATTTGATATTAATCTTTGAAAATATGGTGTTTTTCTGATTTATAAAAAAAAAAATATGTTGATTAGGGACCAGATATATAAAATGCAGGATAATGTAAATAAATAAATATATATCACCTTATATCTCACCATTTCAAGATATCAACAGTGTTTTATTTTATACCTGATGTTTGTACATTTACAATTGATATATCTATTTTTTTCCTAAAATTTATGCAATACTAGATATTCAATATTCTATTTAGTATCTGTTTCCTGTTCCTTATATCACAAACACTTTATTATTACATTAAAAGTTTATTCAAATATGCTTTAAAAATAATAGCATTAATTTCATAGTAAAGGTATATTTTATTTACTGATCCTGTAAGTTTTTAAAGCTGTTTTCAATTTTTTTACTGGCAAAAATAATTCTGAGATGAATACATATTCTCACCCATAAGTTTTTGACTGAATCTCTGGATATTTTCATCGGGTAGAAAGTGAGATTCATTATGGATTGAAAAAGTCTGACCATTTTAACGTACTGATTTGTGTTGCAAAGTTCCTTATTAGAGAGTTTGTAATAAATTCATATTCTTAGCAGTAGTGAGTGTTTGAGTGCTCATCTCATTGGAATTTCACTTGTATGGGATATATTTTTAAAATTATCTAAATACTACTTTATAGTTTGTTATAATTAAATACGTAATTCAATAATGTATACAGGTACCAACCAAAGATTTTTTAAATGAAATATATGTACAAAATCAAAACTTATTGAGATTTCAGAATATGTGCAAGACACAACCTTAGAAAAACCTAATAGTGATAAACTGTAAAGTATCACAGTGATATGGAAATGAAGGTATTTTAAACTATGGAGATAAGTATGCAAGGAACTTTAGAATTATATACAAAGCTGAATAAGAAATAAAAGTATGCTCAAGCAATTAAGAATTACAGAGTTAGAAAAGACTGATGTATTAAAGATGTAGAAAAATAATATAAACAAGAAGAAAATAAGCATCCGACTATGGTTTAAAATATTGGATGTAGATCAAGAGGTACATGGTGGAAAAAAGGAGAAACATCTGAAATTGAGACTGAGCCAACTACTGGGAAATACGTAGATAAAAGAAAAAATAATCACCATGCTTATTTCTCTGTGCATAATGCCACCCCACATTTCTTTGATAATTGCCTTAAACTTGTCTTTGCATTTGTAAACAAATTTAAATGAATTATCCAAGCTCAAAGAGGTTATAGATAATAAGTGAAGTAATAGGCAGCCATAGAGAGTAAGCAGAGGGTGTTACTTCTTAGACAACTGCTTTCTTGAGAAGCGGGTTTCATTATTTGAAACCAACTTGTCTACTTACCCCCTTTGATGTGTTGTTAAAAAAAAAAGTTATACAAATTAAGATACTGCTTCTCTTCTAATTTTCTAAAACTTTGCTGAAGCAGAGAAAATACTCCAAGGTTAATAAGTTAATATTTTATCATATAGAACTTCATATATATTCTGTGATCGTGTTCCAAAATGTGCCTTAAAACACTTCATTAATAAAAGCTGATGTCTTTACATTATAGGTAGGTCAATTATATTTGACATGATGACTGAATTTCATTAAAAGGTAGAAACATTAATCTTCCAAGTTTAAGAAACACTTTTTTTTTTTTGAAGAAGAACATTTAGGAAGGGGAGTTTGAAATGCATGAAAATACAGCACATTTGATGTAAGAGAAAATGTCTCACTTTGTTTTATATTAAGTATGTATCCTTTAGAATATGAACTCTGGAAAGTAAATGGTCAGTTTTCCCCTCAGCCCAGATTCCCCAAAAGCAGTGCTAAGAACAAGTTTTGCATGAAGGTAGTTTATTTGGGAACAGGATCTCACAGGGCAGGAATAACTGGCAAGGGTATACGGGGTGACCTTCAAAGGAGAATAAAAAAATGTGTTTTAAAACTACAAGGAGGGCATACATATATCTATCAGCTTCTGCCCCCATTTGTCAAGGATGGCTCCACAGCCAATAACTCATTCATATTTCTAGGTTACATGTGCATGAGGGCTAAATGAGTTCCCACGAGCATCCCAAACTGTACTCTTAGAAAAACCCACCTATAGGAAATGGTAGGTAGACATCCTGGGTCTGTAGTGAGGTGCTTTAGCTTGCACCACTGTGAAACTGGTTGCACCCTCCACAGGCCTGGTTACCACAGCTGGAGTAAGGGGTGAGACTAGGAGGATTTGAAATGAGGCCCAAGAGATATATATGCACTCCAGGTCTCGCAGCACTCATAATCTCTTCACACTTGTAAATCCACAGGATTATTTGAACAGGATTATTTGAACAAGGCAATGTTCCCAGTGGTACAACTTGTCCTGAGGTCATAAATGATACTTATTATTTACCTCTTCAAGAATTCATTCTAGATTTTTCTAATCCTTAGTCAGAATTTCAACTTGTCTAGGTTGCTTGCCTAGTGAAATGATCCTTCAGTCCTGAAGCGACTAAATCTTTTATTGAATCATTTTATTGTACTACAGCTTTTTGCAATTGTTTGTTCACAGTTATTACTGCTCACAGAGGCACCAAGAGATGCCCCCATGAATCGCTTCTCTTTCAGACATACTACTCCTCACTGCCCCACTATGTAGTAACAACCCTAGTTCCCTTTGGTGGTCACGGTCAATATTCCCTTACTAAAATAACGTGTGTGTTTTTTGTTGTTGTTTTTTTGTCAGTTGGCCCTTTGACATGAGGATCCCAAAATAATAGTCATAGCTTCAAGTTCAGTGGAACCCTTTCTGTAGTCCTTGGTGAAACGACCTCTATTTTTCACCAGGAACTCTAACCAAATGTTGCGGAAATAGGAAGTATAAATTCTGCAAGTGTGTTATTGGAAATATTGAAAATAAGGGCCCATTATATTTCAAGCCCTTTGGCTATGGATCTGTGTATTTTAGTTATTGGGACACAACATTAGTTTTATTTTGGTTCAGCACATTAACTTATTTTGGGCAAAAGGACACCAACCCTATAGGATCTTATCCATAAATTGGCTACTTAGCTGAGCCTTTAATAGAATTTATCATGTTTCTATTAGATTGAATGGCAAGGTTCTTGGTGGCAAGGTTTGTAATAAAACTGAAGGATCCACTGACATGCTCCCATTGTTCCAACTTTTTTTTTTTCTGCCATAAATAGTTCCTTACCCTCACACACTAGTGTGTAATTGAAAATGTGAATGAGTGATGGTGTTAAAAGAGACATTTTGGGAAGGGAAGACAGATCCATATTCCAGAGTAGATATTATCCTCCAAGATATTAAAGGTTAGATATAGTCGAAGTGCCAAAACACAGATAGCTATTTTTCTTGAGAGGTGCTGCCATATTGAAGACTCAGTGTCGTTTCAATGCTGGTTTCAGCATTGGCAGTAGTCTGATCAGCCTTGGTGAGGGGTACCCATGCTGTTGGGTCCATGTGTAACCTTCTTACCTTCTTCATGACTCATTTCTCCAGCATTGGGTGGCTGAGGAGAAAGGTTTGCTGACATTCCTGGGACATGTAATCCTGACTGAATACTTTGTGCTTCCTCTGCACGGAATACTTTCCTATGGGTCTTATTTGGGGGCATGGAAATCTGCATATGGAGTGAATGACCAAGTGCATTTCTCACAATTCTGTCATTTAGAGCCATCCCTGAAAGGGAGTATAGTATAGCAGTAGTCAATTTGTGGCCAGTGCCATTATCAATCCATCTGTAAATTAGGTCCAAGCATTTCTCTTCTTGGTCAGTTCTAGGCCATTTCTCCAAAAAGGCCAAGTGTACATCAGAGTTAGCTGAGATGGGCCTGGACCTTTTCTTCTTGTAATTTACTTGTGTCTTCTGGATCTGCTCAGAAACCATCCTGAATGTATCATTTCTATCATGCAGTTGGTTGCTGCCTGCTGTGTGACATGATGGGCAGCACTAATCCACAGTCACTTAGTATCCCATGACCAGCTCTTAAATCTCTATTAGGGCTCATTAGTACAACAGGTGCTGAGAAAAAGCTTCTGTTGTAATATGCCTCAGAAAGCATGGCCTTGCTGCAAAATCCTCAGAGTCTGTGCAGTGGCTCTTCCATCGTGACTTACCAGAGACTCTGCATAGCCATTTTTACCCACCTTGGATACTTCTAACATCATCAAATCTGCTAGGTCATATGATCTGAGTGTCAGGAAAGCTTGCACCCAGCTTTAGACTTCCTGCAGGACCTTCTGTTGCTTTGGGAACTATTTAAAAGTGTCAGCATTGTAAGTCACTTAATAAAAAGGTCAAAACAGAACTTTCAAATTTCCTTCAAATGTGAAAAAGGGCCACCAAGTGATGTACTTTTTGTTTTTCATCATAGGAGGTAGACAATGCAGCAACTTGTTCTTATTTTAAACAGGATATCTCAGTATTCTCCTGATCACTAACACCTGCAAACTTCACAATACAGTAAACCTTTGAATCATCATGATATTTATCTTCGACCCTCTGGCAATTGTGTCTTACCAGATTACTTACTTCCCTTGAGTTCCAATTAGTATTATTTCACATTCTAGTCAACCAATAATGTTCTGCATTATGTTAAGATGGTCAAATTCCCTGTGAAACAGGATAGTTCTCTGAGGACAGAGTAGGGTATGTGAGAAAAGAGAGTCAATGTGTACTGATGTCTCTCCCATGTAAAAGGGAACTCAGTCTATCTTCCGTACTGGTAGACATTGAAATGTATCCAATAGATCAGTAGCCACATACAAAGTACATTTCTTATTATCTTTGTGCAGATACGTCCTCTGGGTCCTCCCAGAGAAAATAGTCAGGTAGTGAGTTTCTTAATTTCTCATAGTAAATTTATTTAAATATTTTTATTTCCTTAAGTCTTCTAATCCCTTTCTCGGTACTACTCCAAGGAAGTTTCATAGTCTCTATCTCATTTAATATAGACCCATCATTGGATCCAAGCAGCAAAGAATCATCCCTATAGTGCTTTAGGACCAAAACTGGGTGTCCTTACTAGGATGCTGAACTCTGACTTATGTGCTTCTAAACCAATAAATTGTCCTCTATTTAGCCTATATTCTGTTTTATCCTTTCCATTGACTACCACCCAGTGTATTATCCTCAAGACCACTTACTCAGACATATATTCCTCTGGTTTCTGCTGGTACATACATTCTAGCAGTCTCTGAAATTCCTTCAGTGTATATAAAAAAAAATGCATTTCCCTGTTTGGGCTGTACTGAGACCTAAACTTCATTTTTAGACTGAAAAGAATGAGGAGTTGTGAATATACGTTGTAAGGAGGACAAAAATCTATTTAGTCATCTGCCTTACAGTCTCTGTAGTAGTTAGGAATTGGAAGGGTACTTTCTTTATCAAGGGAGATAAGGCTGCTTCAAAGATATCTGCACATTCAGGATTCTTAAAATTTTCCACCAAAAAGAAAAAAAAAATCTCCCCCAGTTATTTTTTTCATAATGATGCTTTTCTTAGTAGGGCTCTAACTGTGACTTAGAAGATCTCCCCAGGCCATGTATTTAGTCCTTTGGCAGCTCTACCACCCTCACAATAAAATTTTGGGCCTGATTTTCTGTAGGGTGCATGCTGTGGCTATAGGAGATGCGGATCTCCTTAAACACTCTTCTAGAGGCCTTCTTTCTTTTCAACAATGATTTTAATTGATAGTGTGTCATTCTGAGCTTGTTATTTGTTTTTGCTTTGCTTACAAAATAAGCAATTTAAGGCACCGAAATCCATTTCTTGAAATTATGTCTTGTAAAATGTTATTCTGGTAGCCACAGATAGCAACATTTTAACTTTCCATCTATACTTCATTCCAATCCACCAAAGGCAGGATTCTTATTAATTGTGATGCTCTTGCATTGCTAGGGTCCTACCACACATACCATCAGCTGTCTGACTGGCACTTGATCCAGATTCCAAAACCCATTCTGAAGATCTGTTATGTTGAGTGTGGGGACAGAGTTTCTAGGCTCTCAGCCTTGTGTAGTGGTGGTGGTGGTGGTGGGGGGGTGCTGGCTCAGGTGGTGGTTGGCCATTGGCTGTAGCTGGTTGGCCAATTGGCTGCTGATGTAACTGCCATGACTGCATTGGTTGGTTGGTTGGCAGGCAGAGAAGTGGACGGCGGATTGCAGATCATGTGGATCCTGCTTCGTGTGTCTCGTCTAGCCGCAGGCAAGAATATAGTGGTATGACTCCCCTATCTATGGCTTTGTGTGTGTTCCTGTTTGGCCTCACCATATCCTGCATTTTTATGTGGGGAGCAGGTCCAGAGACCCTGCATAAGTCCCTGCATGACATAGAGTCAGTTCAAATAACAACTGTCTTTGCATGGGTCCCCAAGAAAGCAGAGCTGGAGATAAAAGATTACTTGAAGGGAACTGGAGTGAGGGATGGGAGAGTAAAACAGGGGAGGAGGGAGAGCTAAAATAAAGGTGCGTCATTAAGTTGGCAGTCAGTATGAGAAACTGCAGGTTTACTCCGCTGCACTTTATGAAGTGTTTTATGAAATGTGTCTTAGAATGATCTGCCTGGGGGATGGAAGGAGTAAGCATTTATTCTTTGGCTTTCATCTAGCATTGGTTAAAGATGGCTCCTGGGCATTCGCTCCCCCACATCTCAAAATTGGTCATGCTTAAGTGCTGAGCAGGTATCTGCAGACATCCCACACTGAGGCATTAGAAAAATCTTGATGACAAGAAACATGAAGCACTCATCTAAAGTATCACGTATGTGAAACATATCAAAGTTAGTGAAGATGGGTCACTGAAACAGCAGCTGAAGTAAGAGGTGGGGTCAGGAGCATTTAAAGTGGGGGCAAAGGAAGTCTCTAATTTGATTTGTAGGCTAATAAGTGGCTTTAATGATAAATGTTACACATTCAAATGTTTCCTTTTTAAAAAATTATTATGTTTATGAGAAAGTCTCATAAAATTGAACTTTGACTATCGTATAGTAATTTTAGGTCTCGATTGTAAATGATGGAAAAAATTGATGAAAGCAAAGAATTCTACAGCTTCCTTATGAGTAAATTGTATAAATCAGTTCCCAATGTGTTGGATGAGTCTCATCATAGTTTTTTTCTGTCCTTTCAATTTCTGCAGTTGTGTTTGTCTCCAGCTATATTTATCAGCGGTTTATACCTAGTGGATATTACACGACAGAGTGATGCTGCTGTGGATAAAATATGTTGCACTATTTTATTTATAAATATTTGCAGGAATTGGATCAAAGCTCATTAGCAACTACACTCATATCTTATTTTATTATGTTTTGCTTTATTGCACTTTGCAGATACTGCAGTTTTTGCAAATTGAAGGTTCATGGCAACTCTGTGTTGAGCAAATCTATTATTGCCATTTTTTAAAGAGCATTTGCTCACTTTGTGACCGTGTATCACATTTTGGTAATTCTCACAATATTTCAATTTTTTTCATTATTACTTTTGCTATGGTGATCTGTGATCTGCGATCTTTGATGTTACTGTTGTAATTGTTTTGGGGTTCTATGAACTGTGCCCATATAAGACAGCAAACATAATTGCTAAATATGTGTGTTTTGACTGCTCCAGCAACCAGCTCCCTCTCTTTGGGACTCCCTATTCCCTGAGACACAAAAATATTGAAAGTGGGTCAATTAATAACCCTACAATGACCTCTAATTAGTCAAGTGAAAGTAAGAGTCACATAGTTCTCATTTTAAATCAAAAGCTAAAAGTGGTTAAGTTTAGTGAGGAAGGCATGCCAAAAGCTGAGAAAAGTGGAAAGCTAGGCCTGTTGCAACAAACCATTAGTCAAGTTGTGAATGCAAAGTAAAAGTTCTTGAAGGAAACTAAAAGTGCTACTCCAGTGAACACACCAATGATAAGAAAGTGAAACAGCCTTACTGCTCATATGAATAAAGCTTTGGTGGTCTGGATAAAGATCAAAGCAGCCACAACATTCCCTTAAACCAAAGCCTGATCCAGAGTAAGGCCTCAACTCTCTTCAATTTTGTGAAGACTGAGAGAGGTGAGGAAGCTGCAGAAGAAAAGTTTGTACTGCTGGTGAAGATGCTGTGAAAACTTGAAATGACATCACAGGATTTAGAATATTACATGAACTTAGCTGATAAAGCAGCAGCAGGGTTTGAGAGGATTGACTCCAATTTTGAAAGAAATTCTGCTATGGGTAAAATGCTATCAAACAGCATCATGTGCTACAGAGAGATCATTCATGAAAGAAAGAGTCAATCAATATGGCAAACCTCATTGTTGTCTTATTTTAAGAAATTGCCACAGTCACCCCACCCTTCAGCAGCCACCACCCTGATCAGTCAGCAGTCAACAGTGAGGCAAGATCCTACACTAACAAACAGATTATGGTTCACCCACGGCTCAGATGATGGTTAGCATTTTTTAGCAATAAAGTATTTTTTAATTAAGGTATATACATTTTAAACATAATTTTTATATGCACTGGAAAAACAAAAACTTTTTAATTCACGTTATTGTGATATATGCTTTATTGTGGTGGTCTGGAATTGAGCCCACGATATCTTCAATTTATGCCTGAGTATGAAAGGTGAAGTAACTTTTCAGGGTTTTACCAGCTCCTCTTAGAAACACAAATATAGTTGGAATTAAAGTGAGATTTGAGCTTTTTCCCTTCATTGTTTTGTGGACTGATTTTCCAAATGATCAAGTATTAAATGGGAAATCCTAAGTGATCAAAGGCAATGATGATAATTTGTGTGCTTTTTATCATTTTTGTTGTTAATATCTCTGGCACATTGTAGGTACGTAATACATGAGTGTTTATCTAAGCTTATTTTTATTAAGCTTATGTGACTTTGCTATTCAGTTCTATATAACTTATGAACTCACCAGAATATCCTGTTTCATATCTATTATTATCCTATTTTTTTTCCTGTGCTTTGTCATTGCTAATTTAACTTTGGTTAGTTTTAATTAAGCTAGTTCCTTTTTCCTATGGTAAAGTTCTTAGTCTAGTTTTTATCATTGTAACCTAAGTAACTTCCCTTTTAAAAGTCAGTTTAAATTTGGCTTTTTGTTTCTTGTAGCTAAAAGCATTCTTTCAGATACAGCTCCATTTGTCTCAAGTTTCACTTCTTTGGCCCAATATGATATTATTCTCCACTAGTATTTTCTAGCAGTTTCATTGAAGTATAATTATTATACAATAAATCACACATATTTAAAGAGTACAAGTTGATAAGTTTTGTCATATGTATATATTGATGAAACCATCACCACAATCAAGATAAAGCACATATTCATCACCCCCCAAAATTTCCTTGCACCCCTTGGGGATGCCTCTCACTCCACTCTTACCTCCCAGGCAACCACTAATCTACTTTCTGTCATCAACGTTAGTTTGAATTTCTTAGAATTTTATGTAAATTGAATCATTCATTCTTGAATTGCTTTTTGTTTTCTTTCTTTCACTCACAATTATTTTGGGAATCATCCATGTGTCAATAGTTTGTTCCCTTTTACTGCTGAATGGTATTCAGTTTGGTGGATACCCCAAAAAGTTTATCCATTCACCTTTGGTGGATATTTGGATTCTTTCCAGCTTTTGCTTATTACAAATAAAGCTGCTATTGATATTTGTGAACACTTCTTTGTATGGATCTATGCTTTAATTTGTCTTGGATAAAGTTTAAGCATGGAATGGCTAAAATGTATGGTAAGTATATGTGTAACCTTTTAAAAAAAACTGCCAAACTGCCTCCCAAGATGATTTTCATCACCAGTATTGTATGAGAGACCTGGTTGACCACCCCAAGACATTAAGTCTTACTCTCAAAAATTGTAAATGTCACTTTATTTGAAAAAGAATCTTTGAAGATGTAATTAAATTAAGGAGTTTTAGACACGGAGATTACTTGAAATTATCTGGATGGACCCTAAATGCGATCACAAGTGTCTTTGTAAGAGAGACAAAGAAATTTTTTCAGAGACACACAGACAAGGAAACAGTAATGTGATAATGGAGGCAGAAACTGGAGTGTCGCTGCTTCCAGACTTCGAGGGAATAGAGCCCTGCCAACTGCTTGATGTTGTATATCTGACCTCCAGAATCTACATTTCTGTTGTTTTAAGTTACCAAGTTGGTGGTAATTTTTTTTTATGGCAGCCTCAGGCAACTAATACAATGGCTCTGTAGTACTCAGAATCATGGCATGGTCTTGATCAATTGGATACTTCTACCCAGGACCTCGATGCTTTAATGTGTGATACCAAGACAATGAAATACAATAAATTCACAGAGGTAAAATTGAATATCCATGGCTGTAGCCATGTCAGTAGGTGGTGATCATATGTCCCGAAGTAGCTTGCATGTGCTGACGTAGTAGCCACATTATTCTACAAATGGTGCTTTACATTTTTGGCATGTTGTGAGCTACCGTAGCTTCTATTTTCCAAGCCCAGTTCCCTATATGCCTATGGATTTTATGGGACCTCGTGCTTTTTGTTTTGTTTTGTTTTGCTTTTTCAAATAAATTGTTTGAAAACATAGTTGGTTTATATGAATTGCAATTGTAGCTTTGTAACTGATTCAGGAAAAAAAGTATTAAAATGCTTTGCAGTTTTAAAAAGAGAAAGAACAGTTTTTCTAATACTCATGTCTGTTTTTTTCTTTTAAATAATAACTAGACATATTTGGAGTTAATGGTTTCTAGGATACTTATTATTGTCTCTTACTTTTCTCAGAAGCCCTAATTTAATAGAAACAACTTTATAATCTTTCAATAGTATTATCCCTTAACTGCCAATAGACACAATCAACATCAAATACTCATTGGAGTATACTTTGAGTTCAATACAGATGGATCTGACAATCGCATTGTAGGCCTTAATATTCTTTTCTTCTCCAGGGATTTATCTTACCTTTTAGGTCGCTTCCTTCTGCACTAAAAAAAACAGTTCTTTGTAGTTGTGTATTACCAATGTGACAGGTTTTATGTCACATTTATAGATACCACCATTTCCCTCCTCATTCTCACATAGCCAAATATGTTTATTGAAGTTTCATTTGTCTTAGGGACACAGTGAACTTTGCAGTGATTAACTGAAACATTTTAGATTTACTCAGGACATTTTAAAAACTATTTTTATGTTCAAGAAATGCCTGGAGACTAAATGAACAGGAGGTGGTCATTTGCATTATTACAACACAAACACACCTCAACTTGATTTTCTGTTTAGTGCGTTTAGCTCCTCTTAAATTTTGTTTATATAATGCCATATAAACAACCTGTTCTCTGGGGGGAAAGCAGTAAAATTATTAGATAATTCACAGTAAAATTACTTCCTGACTAATTAATTTTTTTTCACTAGTTGATTATACTTTCATAAATAGCCTTAGGGCTAAGTGTTAGTTTATTTCTCTCTCCTGTCAAATGGAATTCACAGAGAGTTAATTATAATTTCCTATGCCCTTTATCCTTTTACTCAAATGGATTACACTTGGAAAATAAAAGGGGATTAAATAGCTATTCAAGAGACAAAACATGTCAATCTGGGACATTGGGGCCCAAACATATATTCTTTGTCCTTATCTCTACAATTCTGATAGTGGAAGTGAAGCCTTAGTTACTCATCAAGGGAAAAATAATACATTGCATATGGTCTTAAAAGTAGGAATGATTAAAATTAACTTAACATTATTGCTATCTTTTTGTACAAATGGAAAAATCTGTCACTCTTGGGTGTTGGGCCAGCACCTCAACAGTTATTAGTTACTATTATCAAAGGCATCTCAAAACGCAATATTTTTTAATGCCATCCACAGCTCCCTAGTAACAAGCTTTTATATTTTTAATGCAACTGTATCAATATAACCTTTCTTGTGGTTGTTAGGGATTATTGGGAGGATGGTACCTTTGAAAAATAAATTAAATGATAGAATTTTGATTGTTAACTGCAAGTCTGAATATTTGCCTCTCCCAGAGAAAGATTTATAGATAAATCTCCTTTAATATTCTAAAAGGAGAATTTGACAATAATGCATATATATTATTGGGCCATATTTTGCATTTTTTGGAAATTTTTATTTTTTTAGAATAATAAGGTTGATGGGACTTTAGAGATTTAAAAAATTTAACCTGCATATTTTTCAGAAGAAAAAGATGAGTCAGAGTGGGATGACGTGCTGAAAATCATGCAATTTATGGCAGAAGTAATGCCAGTGTATAAGTCTTCCAATGCCTAGTTCAGGGCCTTATCTGTGACATAAGACTTTACAAAGGACACACACGGCAGAATCCTTTTAGGCAGTACATTTATTTAATGCATATCAATATCAACATATTTGCAAATATTGCATTTGATAATCGTTTTCTGACTCACACCTAATTAATGTCAATCATTTCGTAGAAGGACGGTCTTGGGAATTAGTCCTTTTCTGGCCATTGCTAGTTATAAGGCAGAAGGTAATAAGTCACTTTGGCCTCGCATTCCTCAACTGGTGATCAGACTATGTGACCTCTAAGGCCTCTTCCAGCCCTTACTCTTATTCCACAATACAAATGTACATCGCCTACTGTGCCACTCCACATCTATGTGGAAAATTCATTATCATGGGTAAGCTGACAAAGCAGAAGTTTTGGTGAATGGTTTAATTTCTGACCACTTTTTCTAACAGAGCCAGGATCAGCCCTTCTGTGCTCACTTCCCACGGCTGCCTCCTGCCCATTCCTGACCAAGGCTTCTCTGTGATACCCAGCCTGGCACAGCCAGGTAGGCATATCCTCCCCTTCCCAGGAGCAGACCTTGTTGAAATGCCAAGTTATTACTATGAGGGTCCAAAACTGCTTATTAACTTTAAACACTTTCTGAGGTTTGGACAAATATATATTCCACAAACACAAACAGTTATATTTTAAATATATGAGCGTGCTATCATGAGTTAGAACAAATAGTCTATTTTAAGACACTAGTGAATTCAGAGTACATTTTTGTCTTTTACTTTTTCAAATACTAAAATTATCTAACACACTAAATGAATACTGTCCTATGGAATGTCGGCAACTCCTTTGAACTTACTAGTGTCCTCATTTAGGAAAACGTTTGGAGCCTGGACTCTAATTTCTCCCCATTGACATTATCTCCTGGTAAGATGTGAGGAGTGTAGTATCTTGGTCTCAGGAAAGGATAATCAGATAAACCAGTATGAGCTGGGACATCTATGGTTGGTAGTGGTTTAGTGAATAATATCTGCATGAAAATATTTTCAATTTTCTTTAGAGGCTTAGAGTCTTCAGTAAGTCACAGTGAGGAGATCCAGGGGCAATGCCAGGCTTCTAAATAAAAAAATATAAGGCAAGAGGGTATTTGTTGCCTCTCCAATCACACCTGCTCTGGTATTGGGTATCACCCGCTCTGCACACTGATTTTAGTCCTCACGTTCCTTTGATCATTAGGAATCTTCATGCTTGAAAAGCCAGCTCCACGCCTCCTCCACAGAGTGAGGGAGGGAAATGCTACATTTTGCAAATTTCAGTGCTTTTGAAAGGAATAATGAAAAGGAGGTGGTGCTGCTTCAGAAGGCGGGCCACAGATGGAACAAAAGGTTAACTCAAATTTCTGCTGAAAATAGAAAGTAAAGATAGTAATGATGATCTATAGAGGAGCAGAAAACACAGCAAAGTGAAGTTATTCATTTTGAATCAGCAGCTTCTTTTAAAACATCCTCTGGTTGTTCAAAGGGTTTTATTTTACAAATTGGCATTCAGTGGGCACGTCTGACAAATGGTTCATTGTGTGTCTTTTACCAATTGTCAGCAATAGTCTTTCTTTGGCTCCACTAAAGAGAGTAACTTCATAGTTCTGAGGTAGTTTCTTTGAGGACAAATGATCCAACTTTTTCTCCATGTTTGATTAAAAAGAATTCAAAGCATAACTTAGCACTCAGTAGCTTCTCTATTATATCTACAGCTGCTTTCCACTTCCCCCTCACTAGAAATGGAAGTTCTCTTGCTTTTAGATATCAGTCTTTTGTCTGTCTTGTGCCTCACCTCATAAAAAAAAGATAATCCTTCTTCACAGAGATTGCATCACTGTTAAAGAGAAACAGCTTTTATTAGAGACTTCTGAGGAATGTATAAACTGGTAGATATATAAGAATGTGACTGAAATACAATACTCCTTCCTGTGTATTTCATATGGGTGGCTTTGAATAGGTACTGAACAACCTGACAGGACTGACTTCAGTTAATTCTTGTCAAATCTTAACCTTAGCACACGCTCATTTTTTAGTAGTTTCAGAGCCCTTGCATTAGGAAAAAAAAAACCCTCCTTGCTAAAGAGAAAAATAGGGAGTGATACTTTCTCAGAGAGCTATAAGTGTCAAGAGAGGTGCATTAAATCTAGTGATTACACTTGATAGAATCTTTTCTCTGTTATAAACAGAATCTTTCAAACCATATTGAAAAAGTAATGCTTTAAAAATGTGTTGACTATCTCTATTAGTAATATAATGTCTTATTTGCAGATTTTTCTATTCATGGACAAAATATATATGAGGTCTACATGGGGCTTAAATGTAAACACACTGTTTTACAGGTATGACAGGCGCTTTCAAACAGAACTGCCATTACTGTTACATTTTGGTAGCATAGATATTAAAATTCCTGTTACACATGGTAAGTTTGTTGTTTAGCAAGGTAATGTCACTTGCATAAGATCATTGTGCTAGAGACTGCTAGTTTTCTATCAATATATAGGCATGGATTTTTGGTTACAAGTATAACTATGAATAAAGACTGTATTTCCCAGATTATTTTGTAACTATGACTAAGTTTTGGCCAATACAAGTATACATGTTATACTATGCAGGGATATGATCTTGATTTCTCTTTTCTCCTTTTTGTTAGCTCTAATGGGGGTCTGATGATGGGAGCTTGAGCAGACACTGATGACGGAGTGACAGAAAAATAAGATAAGAGGAACTTACCTTTAATTAGCTTACTTTTACATGAGAGAATAAAATGTGTGTCTAAGGCAGATTATTTTTTTGACAGCCATAAGATATAATCAAAAATAGAAAAAGTGGAATTTAACCCCATATTTTACCTAAGTCTAAGCCAAGTGTTCTTTATACTAAAAACTGTACAACTTCAGTACACCTGCCATGCATCAATATTGTAGATATTTGGACTCCATCTTGGGTCTAGCTTCTTTAATTAAAGTTTCTTCAACACTGTTGAAAAACCATGGTTTTACTACAGTTTATGGTATAGTAGACTGTATTATGATATGAACTCATGTTTAAAATGCTTGACATACTAAGGGTTTTACAGTATTTTTCAAGCATTAATTTTTATGTAAGTAAAAATATCCACATTATAACAGTTTATAATGCAACTGAAGATATTAAAATCTTTTACAAAAGTCATTGGAATGTGTTAAAAAAAAGGAAGTTGGGATAAGAAGTGAAGCTGTTAGTCTTGATTTCATCTCCTATCACCAATCTGTCTTATTCACTTCCTTCCAATGGATTCTTTCAATGAAACTCCTATTTCCTTCAAACAGCTGGTAGTCATCTTAGCTCCTAATGATATACATCACATTAAAAAAATGCTACTAATCTAAAAATTCTACTCTGTGAAGATAAGCATATGGTTTAGAAGATGAAAACCGCTGACTGTATGATTACATTCCTGTTTACTTGTATAATAAATGATCATTAAGCCATCCATCATTCTTTCTTTGGACTTAATCTGGGGGCTGGGTAAGGGGAGATGAGGTAAGCGGAGTACCAGTTTGCTTTCACTTGGCAGACATTAGTTTTTGCCCCTGTATGTTCTACATGTTCTTATTTTAAAGGTGGTTATAGAGAAGCTTAGTGACTGGTCAGTTGGTAACAGAGTGATGGCTTATCTCTGGATTTTAAAAGACTCTTAAAGTTTAGGGGTCCTTCTCCCACTTCATGCTATTTCTTTTATTCTTGATATAATATTTTCAGAAGGAAGAGGACTGGTCTAAAGTCCAAGCTATGCCCCTTCTCAACTGGGTAATGATGAGGCAACTTACTGAACTTCTCTTTCTAGGTATTAAAGTAACCCAATAATCATCTCTACGTTCAGGGGTGGACGTGATGTTTAAATGAGATAGTGCATGTAAATATTTTGCACAGAACCTGGCACATGGTAGATGCCTGGTAATGTATTTGTTCATAAAATTGTTTAATAAACAAGAGAACATATAAAAAAAACAACAGATAAGAGAAATACTTGGTAGGGTTAAGTGACTTATTTTCCAAAACAGACAAAGTTATTTCTGATTTTTTAATCAAGGGAGAAAAACACTTGGGAAGAAGAATGCCTAAGTGCAGGTAAATGAAGGAAGACTACATCTATTTCACAGAAGCACACGCTTTACTCGCAATTTAGTTTATTGAGAACAACAATTACATAGTTTTGTTCTGCCATAAATAGAGCATAATGAACCAACAAAATTTTTAAAAGTAATCCGGTTTACATTTATTTTTAAAAGAATTTATAAATTAATGTTTTGTGTGATTAAAACATGTGAAGCAACTTTGAATCCACATATTTTTTTGTGTGTGCATTTGTTGAATACTTGAAGGAATAAACATTTGCAATATAGTTAAAGGCAGTCATTTTCTTCCTTAATGTGAGCAACTCCTAAGGTTTGTTTTTCAAAAACAAAGAAACAAACAAATAAAACCCAACAATCGACTCACCCATGACTAGTTTAAGCTGAAGATTGAAACTTGTTACTAACATTAGCAGAGAATTTTTCTAAAGTTCCCTTGGTTGAATTGCTGAGTTCAGTTTCATTTTTGAATTAAAAATAACAGTCATTCTACTGATATCTATTGAGGGATTAAAAGATGCAGGCTCTTTAAGAAAGCAATCCTTTTACAATGGTAAGGAGAATTGAATGTGATTTTTCTACTTTTGGATCTCGGAGCCTAGAGAGGAAGATAGATATTAATTAATAGCAAAATTATAAAACTGTCTCTAACCTCTATGCACAGAGGAGAGGTTCATGGTGCTATGGAATATTATACATAAAGATTTATACCTAAAAAGGGAGGTGAGGGAAGTGACAGTTATGCTGAGATCTGAAGGAGGAGTTAACCCGATGAAGCAAACCCACGTTTTGCAAAGATACTGTGGCTGAAGCAGAGAGAAAAGCATAGTGAGAGGTGAGGCTGGAAGGTCTCTAGGGGGGAACTATGAATAGAACTGAAAACTCTCGCAAGGACTGTGCTTACAGCTAAGTGCATTGGTAATTCAGTGAAATATTTCATGCCTTTAGCTGAGAGTGGGGGCAGGAATGGGCGATGACATAATCAGATATATCCTTTGTAAAGATCACCCTGAATGCCAAGTGGAGGAGAACGGATTCAAGAGAGACCACAGTGCTTTTCTATTGCTTCTAGTGGGAGATGATGGTGTCTCCTTTCCCAAGATGGCTGATAACTTCTTATGGGCAAAGGCTTTATTTATAATTTCTTATATTTTGTAGTGCTAAACTCAAATTATGTAGTAATCTTTGCAGATTAAATGAAAGAACGGTAAGCTTATTAGTTACTTACATGACAGCATAATTAGGCTGATTACTTACTATTATTTAATTTAGCCATATGAACAACAAAGCTGATTGGATGATTAGCAATACACAGCATATTCTATTCTGAATCCTTATAATAGAAAGCAGTTGAACTTCAAGTGGCAGGAGTTGTCTCTTCATCTCAATAATTGACATGCAAATAGGTAGGAGGCAGTTGCTGAGTTGTTAAATTTTTAACTTTTCTTACCAATATTCTGTAACAGACTTACATGTTACAGTGACTCACCCTCCCTTTTTTTAAAATTTATTGGGGTGACAATTGTCAGTAAAATCACATAGATTTCAGGTGTACAACTCTGTACCACACCATCCATAAATCTCACTGTGTGCCCACCACCCAGAGTCAGCCCTCCTTCCATCACCATACACTCAATCCCCTTTACCTTCATCCCCCACCCCCACTCCCCCACCCCCTGGCAACAACTAAACTATTGTAGATGTCTATGAGTTTTGTTTCTCATTTGTTTGTCTTGTTCTTTTGTTGTTTTTGGTTTATATACCACATATCAGTGAAATCATATGGTTCTCTGTTTTTTTCTGTCTGACTTGTTTCACTTACCATTCATTATACTCTCAAAATCCATCCATGTTGTCACAAATGTTCCTATATCATCTTTCCTTACCTCCGAGTAGTATTCCATTGTGTATATATACCACAACTTCTTTATCCATCCATCTATCAAAGGACATTTTGGTTATTTCCATGTCTTGGCCACCGTAAACAAAGCTGCAATGAACATAGGAGCACATGTGTCTTTATGTAGAAATGTTTTCAGATTTTTTGGGTAGATACGCAGGAGAGGGATTGCTGGGTCATAAGGTAATTCTATTCGTAATGTTTTGAGGAACCGCCACACTGCCTTCCATAGTAGCTGCACCAGTCTGCATTCCCACCAACAATGTATGAGGGTTCCTTTTCCTCCACAGCCCCTCCAAAACTTGTTACTATTTGTCTGGTTGATGATAGCCATTCTGACAGGGGTGAGGTGATATCTTATTGTGGTTTTTATTTGCATTTCTCTGATGATTAGTGATGTTGAGCATTTTTTCATATGTCTATTTGCCATTTGTATGACCTCTTTGAAGAAATGTCTCTTCAGGTCCTCTGCCCATTTTTCAATTGGGTTGTTCATTTTTCTGTCGTTGAGTTTCATGAGTTCCTTCTATATTTTGGATATTAGCCTATTATCAGAAGCACTGTTTGCAAAACTCTTCTACCATTCATTTGGTGGCCTTTTTATTTTGTCAATTTTTTTTTTTTTTTTTTTTTGGCTGTGCAGAAGCTTTTAAGTTTTATATAGTCCCATTTGTTTACTTTAGTTTTTACTTCTCTTGCCTTTGGAGTCAAATTCATAAAATGCTCTTTGAACCCAAGGTCCATAAGTTTAGTACCTATGTTTTCTTCTATGCAGTTTATTGTGTCAGGTCTTATGCTTAAGTCTTTGATCCATTTTGAATTAATTTTGGTACACGGTGACAGATAGCAGTCCAGTTTCATTCTTTTGCACGTGGCTATCCAATTCTCCTAGAACCATTTATTGAAGAGGCTGTCTTTTCTCCATTGTATGGTTTTTGCTTCTTTGTCAAAAATTAGCTGTCCATATTTATGTGGTTTTATTTCTGGGTTCTCAATTCTATTCCATTGGTCTATGTGCCTGTTTCTCTGCCAATACCATGCTGTTTTGATTATTGTTGCCCTGTAGTACAAGCTAAAGTCAGGGAGTGTGATACCTCCAGTATTGTTCTTTTTTCTTAAGATTGCATTGGCTATTCAGGGTCTTTTGTGGTTCCAAACAAATCTGAGGATTTTTTGTTCTATTTCTTTAAAAAAATGTCATTGGGATTTTGATGGGTATTGCATTAAATCTGTATATTGCTTTGGGTAATACGGCCATTTTAACTATGTTGATTCTTCCAGTCCATGAGCACAGAATGTCTTTCCATTTCTTTGCATATTCTTCAATTTCCTTTAAAAATGTCTTATAGTTTTCAGCATACAGGTCTTTCACATCCTTGGTTGAGTTTATTCGTAGGTATTCTATTCTTTTTGCTGCAATTGCAAAATGAATTGTTATTTGTATTTCTTTTTCTGAGCTTTCATTGCTAGTATATAGGAATGCAATGGACTTTTGTACATTGATTTTGTAGCCAGCAACTTTACTGTATTCGTTGATTGTTTCTAATAGCTTTTTGGTGGAGTCTTTAGGGTTTTCTATATATAGCATCATGTCATCTGCAAAGAGTGATAATTTAACTTCTTCATTCCCAATTTGGATGCCTTTTATTTCTTTCTCTTGCCCGATTGCTCTGGCAAGGACTTCCAACACTATGTTGAAAAGCAGAGGTGATAGGGCACAGCCCTGTCGTGTTCCTGAACGTAGAGCAAAGGGCTTCAGTTTTTCACCATTAAGTATGAGATTAGCTGAGGGTTTGTCATATACGGCCTTTATTATGTTAAGGTATTTTCCTTCTATACCTATTTTATTAAGTATTTTAATCATAAATGGATGTTGTATCTTGTCAAATGCTTTTTCTGCATCAATTGATATAATGATATGATTTTTGTCTTTTATTTTGTTTGTGTGATGTATCACATTGATGGATTTGCGGATGTTGAACCATCCTTGTGCCCCGGGGATGAACCCCACTTGGTTGTGATGAATAATCTTTCTAATGCATTGTTGCCTTCGATTGGCTAGAATTTTGTTTAGTATTTTTGCATTTGCATTCATCAGAGATATTGGTCTGTAGTTTTCTTTTTTTGTGTTGTCCTTACCAGGTTTTGGTATCAGTGTAATGTTGGCCTCATAAAATGAATTAGGGAGTACTGTCTCTTCTTCAATTTTTTGGAAGAGTTTGAGCAGGATTGGTATTAGGTCCTCTTTGAAGGTTTGGTAGAATTCACTAGTGAAGCCATCTGGTCCGGGACTTTTACTTTTGGGAAGGTTTTGGATGACTGATTTAATTTCATTACTGGTGATCGGTCTGTTTAGATTTTCCAGTTCTTCATGGTTCAGCCTAGGAAGGCTATATGTTTCTAAGAACTTGTCAATTTCTTCTAGGTTATTGAATTTGGTGGCATATAGTCCTTCAGAGTATTATTGGATGATCCTTTGTATTTCTGTGGTGTCCGTGATAACTTCCCCTGTTTCATTTCTGATTTTGTTAATTAGTATTTTCTCTCTTTTTATCTTAGTGAGTCTAGCCAAAGGTTTGTCATTTTTGTTAATCTTTTCAAAGAACCAGCTCTTTGTCACATTAATTTTTCTGTTCTCTTTCTGTTCTCTATTTCATTTAGTTCTGCTGTGATTTTTGATATTTCCTTTCTTCTGCTGTCCTTGGGTTTCATTTGTTCTTCTTTTTCTAGTTCTTTGAGTTGTAACAGGAGGTTATTTATTTATTTATTTTTTTCTTGTTTCTTGAGATAGGCCTGTACTGATATAAATTTCCCTCTTAAAACTGTTTTCGCTGCATCTCAAAAATTTTGGTAGGATGTATTTTCATTGTCATTTGTTTCTATGTATCTTTGTATCTCTCCTCTAATTTCTTCTTTGACCCAGTTATTCTTTAAAAGTATGTTGTTTAATCTCCATGTATTTGTGGTTTTTCCTGCTTTCTTTTTGCAGTTAATATCAATTTCAAAACCTTGTGATCAGAGAATATGCTTGGTATGATTTCAATCTTCCTAAATTTGCTGAGGCTGATTTTATGTCCCAATATATGGTCTATCCTTGAGAATGTTCCATGTACACTAGAAAAAAATGTGGAGACTGATGTTTTAGGATGAAGTGCTCTATATATGTCAATTATGTCCATTTCATCTAATGTGTCATTTAGGGCTGCTATTTCGTTATTTACTTTCTGTTTGGATGATCTAGCCATAGCTGTCAATGATGTACTTAAGTCCCCTAGTAGAACTGTGTTTTTGTCAATTTTTCCCTTTAGTTTTGTTAAGAGTTGCTTGGTATATTTCGGTGCTCTCTGATTGGGAGCATAAATATTGATGACTGTTATGTCTTCTTGTTGTATAGTTCCCTTTACCATTATGAAATATCCATCTTTGTCTCTTGTTACCTTTTTCACCCTGAAGTCTGTTTCATCTGATATCAGTATGGCTACACCTGATTTTCTCTGGATACCATTTGCTTGGAGTTTCAATTTCCACCCTTTCACTTTGAGACTATGCTTGTCCTTGTAGCTGAGATGTGTCTCTTGGAGACCGTATATGGTTGGGTTTAGTTTTTTGATCCAATCTGCTACTCTGTGCCTTTTTATTGGTGAGTTCAGTCCATTTACATTTAGGGTGATTATTGATATATGATGATTTCCTGTCATTCTAACTTTAGTTTTCTGGTAAGGCTTTGTCTCCATTGTTTCTTTGCCTTTTTGTTGTTGTCTATTATTTCTGTGTGGTGGTATTATATGATGTTTCCCTCTGTTTCTTCTTTTATTACAGTATGTATTTCAGTTCTGGATTTTTTTTTGAGTGGTTACCCTTAAGTTTATGTAAAAGAAAGTTTGATATTTAGAGTATTCCATTTTCTTCAGCACGCTTACTTTCTCCATTCCTATATTCTAGTTCAGGCCTTTACTCTCCCCCTTTTTATGTTTTGGTTGCCACAAATTGTTCCTGTTGATGGCAGTCGGAGAGCCTCTTTTAGTATTTCTTGTAGAGCAGGTTGTATATTAGAAAATTCCCTCAGCTTCTGTATGTCGGGAAATGTCTTTATTCCTCCTTCATTTCTAAAGGATATATTTGCTGGATATATTATTCTTGGCTCATAATTTCTCTCTTTCAATAGTTTGCATATTTGGTTCACCTCCCTCCTGGCTTGTAGAGTTTCTGCTGAGAAATCTGATGATAATCTAATGGGCTTTCCTTTGTAGGTTACCATCTTATTTTCCCTGGCTGCCTTGAGGATTCTTTCTTTGTCGTTGACTTTTGACAGCTTCAATACAATGTGCCCTGGAGAAGGCCTTTTGGGATTGAGGTAACTAGGTGTTCTATTTGCTTCTTGGATTCGAGGATCCAGTTCTGTCCACAAGTTTGGGAAGTTCTCATCAGCAATTTGTTTGAATATATTCTCTGTTCCCTTCTCTCTTTCTTCTCCTTCTGGTATGCCCATTATTCTTATATTGCTCTTTCTGATGGAGTCAGAAAGTTCTTGTAGAGTTCTTTCATTTCTTTTAAGTTTCAAGTCTCTTTCTTCTTCCATCCGTGTCATTTCCAGGTTTCTATCTTCGATGTCACTGATTCTTTCCTCCATCTGTTCAACTCTACTAGGTAGAGTTATCTTAATTTATTCTATTGAGTTCTTAACACGTTGCGTACGGCAGGGTTTAAATCCCTCATACCCCTCCGTTCCGGCAGGTTTTTAAAAGAAACTACTTTAAAATGCACTCTTCTCTTTAAAGCGTAAATGCTTCTATGTCGTTTATTATTTTTCTATGGAATTTTTTAGGATTTACTCACCTATGATTTTAATAATCCTTCCTGGTGCGATACTGCAGAAAGCAGCTTCCTTTGTTATTAACGAAACACAAATAATTCAATAAAATGTGCAAAGTAAAAAGAGTCAACAGTAAAAACGAGAATTCTCGTTATCCGTCCTTAACGCATGGCTCAGAAAAAAACGAAGATTCTCGTGATCCGTATGCAACGTGTTAATCTCCAGAAATTCTATTTGGTTCTTTTTTAAAATTTCAATCTCTTTCGTAAAATGCTCATGTTGTTCTTTGAGTGTGTTTCTGAGTTCATTAAACTGCCTTTCTGTGTTTTCTTGCATCTTGTTGAGTTTTTTCAGAACTGCAATCTTGAATTTTCTGTCATTTAAGTTACATATTTCCATATCTCTAAGTTCCTTTTCTGGAGACTTTTCACTTTCTTTCTGAGCTGTTTTGTTGCCTTGTTTATTCATGGCAATTACTGATTTATTATTTCTCTTCCTAGACATCTACAGGAGTGGCTTCTGCAACAGGTCTATAGGAAGAGGTCTTTCTTTTGTTTTCCAGTACTTGTTGGTGGAATGTTTTATTTTCTCTCCGACTGCAGCCTTTTTTTTCTCTCTCACACGGTAGTGCTATGTTTTCTCTGTACTATTCCAGGTTCTCACACAATGGGGGGATTCCCTGGAAGATGGGCTTCTCCTCTGTTAATAGTTCGCCTGGGTCACAGGGCACAGTGTCTGTGTGGGTATGCGGAGAGCTTTTGAAGTTCCAAAGCTCTTCCTGCACTATATTCAAAACCCGTGTGTTTCAGCAGCTCAGTTTAGTCCTGCAGGGATCTGCCCAGATAGGTGGGGACAGGGGTGGGGTGGTTTGTGAGAGGTGGCCCAGAGCAATGTCGGCAACTGCACCATAACCAGTCCTGCTTCCACAGCTCCCTCCCCTTTGCTGGAACTAGTTGGGCTGCGAATCTGTGTCTGCAATCCACAGTTCTCAGAACAGCAAATATTCTGTTCTTTGGATCTGACACTGCTACTGTTTCGCTTCTAGCACCGGGCAGGTGGGGGTGGGGCGAGCTCTGGAAGGGTGGGCGGGGGCGACTAGTTTCAGTGCTTAAGGCTTCCATTCTCTGTGGCAGTGAGAACTTAAACCACCGTTTTCAGCCTTTTTCCCTCAGTCTTTGCTCCGATGTCTGTGCCATGAGCGTTTGGTTCAACCATGTTATATGCTGTCCCTTCAGCCCTGTGGGCCATAAATGGAGACCTAGCAGTCCAAGTTCTTCCCTCTCCTGCAGTGTGGTAATTCTGGGATGGGGTGAGCTTGGAGCACTGAGCTAGGTCTGCGTCCTGTGCCCACGCGGCTCCATCTCCGCACTTCTCCCTTCCCTCCTCCCCCGCTCGCACTATTCGCCCACCTTTAGGTGAATTCAATAGTGGGCCTCTTCTTCTTGCCTGTCTGGTATGCAGGGCGTCCTTTGTGGAGTTATAGTTGTTCCATTAGTTGTAAATTCCAGGGGAGATTTACAGAGGCTCACCTCAGGCCGCCTTTTAGATGATGGCAGCCTTTCTATTTCTTTAAAAAATACCATTGCCTCTCCCCCTTTTTTTCTTATAAAAAGAAAAATGAGCAATCTAGTAAACAGATTGTGCCTCCTACTTAGGATTTTTTTTTAATCAGCTCATACTGTGCTTTGAACTGAAAATTAAGCTGTCCCTCAATTTCATTTATCTTAGAAATATTCTTGTATGCTAAGTTCTCCAAACTGTCATTTCACAGACAAATTTGACTAGGAATTAACACATAAAGGAAAATGATCACATATAAACACTTAGGTGACTATCCTTCGAGAGTCCTCATAACATCCTCCAAAAGATGTTGAATGCTATCTACATGATATCTGGGCCATTCCAAAGAGGTACTCCAAAATGATCTTTGGGTCAGATTTTTTTTTTTAAAAAACATGTTATTAGAAATATGCAAAAATATGCTTTTTGAATTCAATAGATTCTTATATCTTAAAATTCTCTTTAAAAATGGACTCAAAGTTGCAGAATTAACATTTAAATACTCTGAAGTAGTATGCATCATTTCTTTTTTCTCCCCCCACCCAACCTACCAGCTTTTTAATTCTAACAAGTATGATAAATAGGTCAATTAATCTAACACACACACAATTATTTAAGACATTTCAGCCAATGGCATGTTGTTTTGATTATTGTTTCTCTGTAGCACAAGCTGAAGTCAAGAAGCGTGCTACCTGTAGCATTATTCTTTTTTCTTAGGATTGTTTTGGCTGTTCAGGGTCTTTTGTGGTTCTGTACAAATCTGATGATTTTTGTTGTTGTTGTTGTTCTATTTCTTTAAAAAATACCATTGAGATTTTGATGGGGATTGCATTAAATCTGTATATTGCTTTGGGTGATATCGCCTTTTTAACTATGTTAATTCTCCCAATTCATGAACATGGAATGTCTTTCCCTTTCTTTGTGTCTTCTTCAATTTCTTTTTAAAAAAGAAACAAGAACTCATAGACATAGACAGTAGTTTAGTGGTTACCAGAAGGTAAGGAGAGTAGGGTGGTAGAAGAGGGTAAATGGGGTCAAAGATATTGTGATGGAAGGAGAACTGACTCTGGGTGGTGAACACAAAATGTGATATATAGATGATGTATTACAGAATTGTACACTTGAAGCCTATGTAATTTCACTAACCATTGTCACCCCAATAAATTTCAATTAAAAAGAAAAGACAATTTCAAGGAAAAATCATTGAAATATCAGAAAACTTGGACATGTTCATGTTAATATTATATCTCTGGCAAAAAATCAAAAGTATGGTATTGTCTATTAAAAGATATAAGTAAAATAATCCTTGAGATATTTTCTTTAAGAACTTTGAAAAGTAAGCAAGGGCAACTCAACTAGTTGTCACCTCATTGGTGTTCTTTTTTAAAAATTATTTTTACTTTTTTACTCTGCAGAACTACCCAGATGATGGCTCCGAAGGTTTCAGACATTCTAAATTATTTTCTTAGTTTAGTAAAGATCTTTCAGGGCATTAACTTAAGAAAAGGAAAAACCCACAATAGAATAAGCGGTTTGGTCCTTACCAATCTTCTGCTTTGTTCCTCTCTGTCTGGGTCTCTTTGAGTCTTCATTGCTTTGTAAGTTTCTCCTTCGCTATCTTAGACCATGTTTCTCCACTTTCTCTCTCTCTCTTCCTTCCTTCCTTCCTTCCTTCCTTCCTTCCTTCCTTCCTTCCTTCCTTCCTTCCTATCATCTGTCTATCTCTATCTCTATCTTTATCTCTCTCTCTCTCTCTCTCTCAACATAGCAAGCTATATTAAAATATAGTTCAATGAATGCCTCCCAGTATAGTTATCATTATCCACATATTCCTGAATAAATCTGATATAATTCTACTCTAATTAGCAACAAGAAAAGAAAATGCTGTTCTGACAGAAAATCCAGTTTTTCTTTGATAAATTCTTCAAATTATTTTCAAAGTTGCTTTCCCTTTCCATTAAAATGTGTAATGAAGATTAGAGCTCAAAGGGATGTGGACTTTTTGTTTTTACTTATGTTAAAAAATACAGTGAGGAATAGTTGCATTTCTCCTTGTGGGATGTGGTAAGGAACTTAAAAATGAATATCAGAGAGTTAAAGATTATAATGAAATAATTTAGAGTTTTAGGAATTTTGTTCAATTTAATTTCTTGCTTAGGTAATATGTTTAATGATTGTAGGTGAAGTTGGTACAAACCAAAGACCCCCAAAGTATGGGCTGTGAAAAGATAGACCATCGCTTCCTTTTCTTAGTACCAATCAGAGATAAGCAGTCACAGCTGGCTGGATGACTTTGCTCGCTTTCATATGTTGCTTCCATCTCTGCTTCAGTTCTCACTGACTCCAGAAAGCCACAAAAAGAAAAGAACCCAGATAGCAACATGTTTTCTTTTAGAGGACCTAGAGTTGGCACCTATAACTTTTGCTTGTATTTCATTAGCTGGTACTTAGTCACAAGGCTCGTGAGAGTTCTATTATGAACTGAGGGGAGGATGGACATTGGAAGAACAGTAGCTGTTTTAATCACAGTTCAAATATTTCATTGAAGACAAATTATTTCAACAAAATTCTCTTAATCCTTGGAATGCATTTACTTTTAAAATCTGGTTTATTTCAGCTTTGTTGTTGGTCAATTGGTGACAATCAAGAATTTAAAAAAAAAAGAAGTTGGAGGTGAACTATGAGGCTTTTAGTGTGCTACTAAATAAACATTATTAAAGAGCATGTAGGAAACAGCTGATGATTAAAATGTATGTCCAGGCATAATAGAGTGAGTCACACCCGACTTCGCTCAACTTTAATGAAAAAGTCCTTACAGGAGTTTTCAGGGCCTTACTAGATCTGACGTCTGTAACCTCTCTGTCTCCATCTCTCATTTCTCTTTTTTTCTCTAATGATATGCCAGCCACACGGTCATTCTTGTTTTGCCTCCTAAGTGCCAGCCACTCTCTCACCGCCAAGCCTTTAATTTATCCTTAATATTCCTTCTCCTAGAACTCTTTTTCCTCCAAGATTTCTTCAGATTTGCCCCATTCTCTCCTTCATGACTTTGTTTAAATGTTTCCTTTTCAGTTAGACCTACCCTGACCTTCCCCTTTAAAATTTCAAATCCATCCCTAGCATTTTCTATTCCCCTTACCTGCTTTATTTATTTCATTGGAGTTATTACCATATAAGTATGATTCTATATATTTTGCTTGTTTATTTTGTTTATTAACCATCTTTCACAACCAGCTATAATGGACATTCCTATGGACATTAATTTCTGTTTTAAGATTGTTTCCCATGGGTGTAATAGTGCCTGGCACATAAAATGATCAATACATATTCAGTGACTAAATGATGATCCAATGAATGAATGATTGAATAAATGAATCACAAAGCTAGAATGGTGCTATCTCCAGTAGTCATTTTGGAAAAACTCATGCATTGATATTTTTCAATAGTCTTGATCTTAGGCAATCATACTACTACATTTCACACGATGAAAAGAATTCAGTTATTTTAAAATAGTTTTATGCACCTAAATATCAAAGAAAAATAACATTTTCTGTAGCGAAGAATATTTCATAAAATTACGAACGCTTATCTCACATAAAAGCTATACTTGGGGTTAAAAATGTTCAAGCATTGATTTTAATCATTTCATCTACATTAAAAATTCTTTAAAAGTAATGAAATTATATCTTTTGCAGTATCATTTCAATAGTAAAACTATTATTTGTAGTTTTCTTACACAATGGAGAAAATTCTTAAGGCTAACAGCAAAGCTCTAAATTTCATGACCTCTCACAGGCTCATTTTTTAATACAGTAAATATAGCTGAAATGATAGCTTCAATTACTAACATCATTCTGTATTGAAACATAACCATAGGACCCAGTTATTTAACAGAACTTACTTCTGTATTATGTTGTACCATGCAATGTTCTTCAGTATATGTTATCTGAGTGCCAATTAATACCCAAACAGTAGGTAAGCACCCAGATTAATATTTCCTCCTACCACATGAAGTGATTCTAAAAATGCCTATGGAGGTAATCACAAACTTATTTGAGGTACAAATACATTGATTTAGGCACATAGCAGGCTAGTCAAATCTGAATGTAGCCTAAACAAGGTGTGGTTGAGCAAATTATTCTCAGAATAACTGTCAAGAGTGCTTCAAAGTGATAATTAGGATGCTAACAAATGATATCCTCAAGGGAGTGAATTGTCAGGTCGCATATAATAAAATTGGAACTCTATTGCTGAATATAGTGAAGTACTTAGCATATGTTTACAATAACCTCACAAAAATAAAAGTGAAATTTTAAGATTGTTTTTTGAGTACCATATACTTATAAATTCCACTAAATATATGTAAATGGAAAAGATCTATTACACACCTTCAAGTAACATTTTTTCAGAGTAAGGATTTTTTTTTTCAATCTTGGTAAACAAGTAGAGGAGGAATGTGCGATCGCAGAGTGTTTCTTGCAGCAGAGTGTTTCTCACATAGAGGGGACAGCACCTCTGCCACATTATTTCAAGAACTCACCTCAGTTCACATCCATGTACAGCATCTGGCATATAAACTTTCAGACACAGCAGCTAAAATTTCTGGTCTTACAGTGACAACTCAAGCTATTGACAATAATAACATTAACAATGGTCACCATAATAAAAATTATTTAACACTTACTATGTATTAGACATTGTGTTAACCAATTTAAATACATAATTTAACTTTCAAACCAATGTTGAGAGACAATATTGTTATATTCATTTGACAGATGGAAAAACGAGTACCAATTAATAATAATAGCAAGCAATAGAGCAAAAAATAGCAAATAGTAGATTAAAATTCAAGTCTGTTTTATTCAAGAGATCTTACTCTTAACCACAAAATTATAGTGTATAGTATACAATAGTGCAGTTACAGGCAGGGTAGACATCCTTTATTGGCATTAGTATTTTGTACTGTTTCCAAAATTCTCTTGATCACATACCTCACATTCCCATAGATGTGAGTTGGGTCTGCTGTGGCCCATACTTAGAGAGATGGCTTTAACTCTGGATACTTTTTACTTATCATTCTGTATTTCCTGAACTTGATTCAGGGATGATGCAACACTGCTGTGTTAAAGAATCCAACTGCTGATAGAGTGTCCTTGAAAATAGCCTTCATATAGCTTGTATTTCATAATCTATGGAATGATCTCATTGGCCTGCCATCATGCTTGAAATGCTTACATAACTTATTTGGGTGTTGCCATTTCTAAATATCTTGGGCAAATCAACTAGTGCACATTCAGTTTTCATCTCTGTAAAATGGGTACAATATAGCATACTTCCCACTGCTGTGTTGAGAAAGTATATTTTAAGATTAGGGTAGAGTGTTGGAGAAACCTGGGTGGCTGAAGTTACTTGGGTAGTACACAACCACTTAAGTAGTTTTGCATATATTGTGTTTCCCCCAAAATTAGACCTAGCCAGACAATCAGCTCTAATGTGTCTTCTGGAGCAAAAATTAATATAAGACCGGGTCTTATATTATATTTAGAGTTTTAGGAATTTTGTTCAATTTAACTTCTTGTTTTGGTAATACATTTAATGACTATAGGTGAAGCTGGTACAAACCAAAGACCCCCAAAGTATGGGCTATGAAAAAATATTATATTATATAAGACCCGGTCTTATATAAATTTTTGCTCCAAAAGACGCATTAGAGCTGATTGTCTGGCTAGGTCTTATTTTGGGGAAACAGAGTATTATATTATATAAGACAGTACTATATTATATTATATTATTATATTATATTATGTTATATTATATTATATTAGACAGGGTCTTATAATAAAACAAGACTGGGTCTTATATTATTTTTTGCTCCAAAAGATATAATAGAGCTGATTGTCCAGCTAGGTCTTATTTTAGGGGAAGCATGGTAATAGACACTTAATGCAATAACTCTATTAAAACTAAGTGTTATTTATAGATGGCAACGTTTATACTGTGTCTGGCACAATACTGGGTGATACAAATGGTGAATAGACTTCTTTTCTATATGTTTATGAACAAAAAGTAGAAAATGTCAGATTTTGGCCAGACCAGGGAATGATGAGGGGTAGTGATGGGCTGGGGGCCTAATCGGGTGCCCACACTTGGGAAAGACCTGTCTGAGAAGAGCTATGTTTATGATGAAACCCAACCAGTGAGAAGGAGGCAGGCAGATGAAGAGTATTTAAGGCAAAAAGAGTATTTAAGGCAAAGCTCCAATATGAAGAGCTTGGCAAGTTGAAGGAATTGAGAGGACAGTGGCAACATGCAGGCAGTGCCTACAGTGGATGGGAATAAGAAGAGTATGTGGAGAGATGATGTGGCCTGGGAAGAGGGGGAGGGGGAACTGAACAGAAGCACAGGTGTCAAATAGCAGTGGGAACCGTGCTGAAGGCCGGCCTGGGAAAACGAATTCTTTCTGTGAACAGTGCCTGTGGGGCCATGTTGACCTGCGGCCTGTCCCAGGCTGAACTTGGCAATCATCCTCCTCTCCCCTCCCCGTCGCTCTTATTTTCAGTGAGCCCTGGGCAGGCATTTCTATTCCCACATCACCAACGCAGACACCAAGAAAACAACTTTGTGAAGTGCTCACTGTTGAAACACGTTTTCCTCACAGGCTGCAGCGGCTTGATGAGCTGACGTGTTCCCGGCCGGCCTTGCAGCTCTCTGAGCTGGCTTTGCACAGTCAGTTTTGCTTTACATCTTTTAAAATGGATCAGCCAGGTCAACAGAAGGTCATATTTGCAGTGTTTGTTGTTTACAGGTGCAAATAAACAGGCCAGTATCTGGGGACAGCGCATTTTAAGCCATGTTTTAAACTGTGCACTGACTTGGAGGAACTTGGAAAATGAAAGCAGTTAGGTAGAGCTGAATAAAAGCCCCTGCCTACCGAAAGGCCCACAGATTTGATTCTGTCATCCTTGTGACCTCTGCTCGTGACAGAATTAAAAATATTTGTTATTCTCTTTTTCTGAGTAACAAGGTATTGTGGCCCAGGTAAGTACTTTGGTTCCTTGTTTATTTTCTGGCAGAGGAAGGGGTGTCAGGTTGGAGGGAGGGTGGGAAGGAGAGAGACTTGTAAGACTTGAGTATAATAAAACAGATCAAGCTACTTCAACAAATTATAAATGTTGTTTTCTGTTTTCTAAGAGGCTGTTGGTCCTTGTTGCCTATATCCAAACTGAACGTCAGAAATTTATTTTAGACAAATAACATTAATTCAAATGATAACTAGCTGCCAGTCTATTAAAAAGCAGAGGTACCGATGAAATAGCGCTGACCACTGTGTTTTCAACAACTAACCCTGGGAGATACATCTGGCTGGAAGGGCTATACAGACAGGATGAGGAAATATCGCTGAACTGAGGCATTGTTTTTGTGTCTTTTCCCCCCAATCTTCTAGAAACATCATATTTGTATTCAGACAAGTGGCAGCCTGCTTTGTGAAATTACAGACACAAGGGTTGCCTGAGACACACTGCACGAGGCTGCTGGTTGTTTCATAGGCTGTTTGTCTCTGGCCACAAGAGGCATAATCTGTTCAAGAATGCCAATGGGATACTCTGCACCAAATTCGTTGTGGAGGAGGAATTGCAAAGTTTCTGTGTTTCAATAGTCCAGCCAAGTGTGTCAGTCAGGAGAATGAAAATTCCCACAGAAGCCCTTAACCAGAGTTCTCTTTTCCTGATGTGATATTCAGATCTGACAGATGGGAAGAGAGCAATGGTTTATCAGAATGGCTGAGTAGGGAAAGATATGTGTGTTTTATAAAAGAGAGGCAAAGGTCTACAGATATTCAAATGGCTGAAAAAATTGAGGTACCAGTGAGTGAGGGAGCTGAAGATAGTTTCAACCCTTAGAGAAGGGTCAGCATTAAGTGCTAAGTGTCAGTCCCTTAATGGACAACGGAATCACTACTGTGCTTTTGTCTGTGGCATTTTCGCGGGATTTTCAGGGTATTGGTTAACAGTGAAGATAAACAGGACTGGCTTTCTGTTTAGAATTCAAGGCATCCCGTCACTATCTTTTAAGCTGCTTTGCATTTACAGAACATCTATTGGTTACAATGTGCCTCACATTTCTGAAACCAAAAACAAATAACTGCTTTCCTAAACCCTAGATTTTTTTTCTCTTGGTTTTCTGATTTTTCCTCTGCCTACCTCAAATCATTATTCCCATTGCATGCTCTGCACCTGCATCAGTGAAGCTGAATAAGGCTGGAAAAAACTCACAGCCACACTGCTTGCTCTGGCTTTAAATCCATGACTATTGTATTTGTGGGCCCTTCGTGCTGCAGCATAATATCCTGCAATCTCCGATCTGTTGTTCACTCTCCATTCTGCGAGGTGCTCAAATTCATTTTCTTCTTCCTCAAACCCACAAAAACTTTTCTACAACTTTTATGTTCAACTGATTAGCTTGCTTGCTTATTTACTTGGAAAGTAGAATCAGTCAGAGAAGAGCTCCCACCTCCACATCTATTTTCTTGTATTTTTGCCTACTGACTTTGACTTCCGTAGCTTTACACTGGATGAATGTCCATAGTCCAGAGGTCAATCTCGCCACTTGACCTCTGTATGCTCACTCAAGGATATTGCTCCACTAATCCCATGTGCTTCTGTGTCATCAAGTTTCCCCTCTTTTACTGGATTATTTCCTCAATGTACAAACAGCCTGAAATGTCGTACAAGTGGTGAATGGTTAAAGAAACTGTGGTACACCCATCCATACCATATAATGCTACTCAGAACTAAAATGGAACAAATTGTTGACGCACTCAACAGCTTGGAACACAGAGGTAATATGCTGAGTGAAAGAAACTAGTGTCAAACGGTCACACACTGTATGATTCCATTTATATAACATTCTGGAAAAGACAAAATTATAGAAATGGAGAACAAATTAGTGGTTGCCAGTGGTTAAGAATAGTGGCAGGGAGGAGGAAAATCGTGACTACAAATATGTAGCACAAGAGAGATCTTTGTGTTGATGAAATAGTTCTATATTTTGATTGTGGTGGTGTTACATGAATCTACATGAGTGATAAAATGACTTAGAACTATACACTCACATTATACTAATGTCAATTTCTTGATTTTGATATTATAGGATAACTATATAAGATATAAAGATTGGGCAAAGATGGGTAAACAGTACAAAGACATCTCTGTGCTATCTTGGCAACTTTTTATGAATCTATGACCATTTCAAGATAAAACGTTTAAAAATATACACACAAACAAATATGTTGTATATCAAATTTTTGCATATCAAAGACCATCAAATACTTTAACTTGTACTGCCAAGTTGACTAACAAAAGAACACAAAACAAAACAAAACAAAACAAAACAAAAAATCAAAACAAAAAACTTACCTTGATCCTGCAACCTTCTCCACCTACCACTTCATGTCTCTGCATTCCCTCACAGAAAATATAGAAAGATTCACTTATACTCACTGTCTCCAATTCCTCCCCATTTTTTGTTGTAATCAGTAATTAATGCCCATCACTACAGTGATATTCTTTTTTTTATTAAAATTTATTGGGGTGATAATGGTCAAAAAAACTACAAAGGTTTCAAGTGTAAAATTCTATAATACATCATCTACATAGTGCATTGTGTGTTTACCAGCCAGAGTCAGTTCTTCTATGACCATATATTTGACCCCCTTTACCCTCTTCCACAATTCCCCTCCCCCTTTCCCTCTGGTAACCACTACACTGTTGTCTGTGGCTATGACTTTTTGTTTCTTTATTTGCTTGTCTTGTTCCTTTGTTGCCTTCAGTTTCATACCCCACATATGAATGAAGTCATATGGTTCTCAACTTTTTCTGTCTGACTTATTTCACTTAGCATAATAATCTCAAGATCCATTCATGTTGTTGCAAATAGCAGTATTTCATCTTCTCTTATGGCAGAGTAGTATTCCATTGTGTATATGTACCACATCTTTATCCAATCATTTATCAAAGGACACTTTGGTTGTTTCCACGTCTTGGCCAAACTGTTTTCCAAAGTGTGTGTACCATTTTACATTCCTACCCACAGTGTATGAGAATTCTAGCTCCTTCATATCATAATCTATAGTGACAGAAAGCAGATCAATCAGTGGTTGCCTGGTGGGAGGGGAGGAGTTAGAGATGAGAGGAGAGAAATGGATTACAAATGAGCACTAGGAACATTTTGGGTATGATGGATATGGCCATTACTTGATTCTGGTGATGGTTTTATGGGTATATACACATGTTAAAACTTACTAAATTATATGCTTTAAATATATAGTTTATGGAATATAAATTATGCCTCATAAAGTAGTTATAGTTATGGAAATTATAATAATAATGTTTCATATAGTTATCATGACTATTAAATTAGGCAATAGATGTATTAAGTACAAACCTGGCTTATGTTAAGTGTTCAATAAATGGTGACTATTCTAACTTTATTATTGGTCATAAAAGAACTAATCTTACACTTTGCTACTCTGTAGATATATAGCATTAATTCAGAATTGGAGAGGAAAATAATATTTTTTCCAAGTATAGCTGGCATGATTGTACTTTTAAGGAAAATGCTTGACCTTTCTTAGTATATGTGGAGTTCTAAAACCTTTCCTCCAATGTGAATGGACACATTTAACCCATTGAAAAGAAAACATGAAATTAGACTAAGCTTTATAAAACATGATGAGTGATCCTCTAATCTGGCCCACAGGTTAGAATCATGGAACATTCCCTAGGGTATGAAGCAATGGCCATAGAACAGACTGAAACTAAGTGGTCAGCTTTGATCTTCCTTAATAGGGAGTTTGATATCAGTGCTGTACAAAGAAAAAAAAGAATAAAAAAAACCCTTTGTTTTCCTTCACTGATGTCCTTCTTTTGTTGCTTATTGTTAGATTTTACTGTTATCTCATGATTTAGAAGACTCTATAAATTATGTTGGGCACTTTGGGTTTCTGTTTCAAGAAAATACATTTTTGGCCTTTTTGTTTGCCACGTTTCTCCATTTATAAGAACACTGTTCAACCAGCTCGGTGGCTCAGGTGCTTGGAGCCCATGCTCCTAACGCCAAGATTGCTGGTTCGATTCCCACATGGGCCAGTGAGCTGCTCCTGCTACAGCTAAGATTGTGGACAATGTCTCTCCCTGAAGCTGGGCTGCCATGAGCAACCGTGAGTGGCTGGTGGACAGAGTGAGTGGCTGGCAGCCAGCAAGAGCTGCTGTGAGCTGATGAGAGCGGCCGTGAGCTGATGAGAGTGGCCGACCAATGACTGGTGACCGACTGCCTCAGCTGCGGGGAGCTCAAGGCTCATAATACCAACATGGGCCAGAGAGCTGTGTCCTACACAACTAGACTGAAAAACAATGGCTTGGACTAGAGTTGGGGGAAGAGATGGAAGAAGGGGGACAAAAACAAAACAAAACACTGTTCATTAAAGAAAAAATTAAAAATAACAAAGCAATAGCAACAAAATCTAAGTGTGACTTCTCACCCTTTCTTCAGCAGCTGGATCAGGTAATTCCACTTTTAATTGAAGTAAATGTGTTAAGAATAATAAAGGTTTCTCTGGTAAAAGGGAGAAAAATACAATTAGACTTCATGCGACAGAAATAGTACATCATTAAAGATGTTGATTTTTAAACAAGAAAAAAGTCACTTATTTTTCCTTTAAAATTTTTTATTCCAATTTTTTAATGATCAGTTCTCTAGTTAAACTTCTTTAACCTCTTTTTTGAGTTTATAAATGAAACAAGAAAAACATACATAGCACACAGTCTTTAAACTGACTACAATAATAACCACCATATTTATTATGCACCTTTGGCTAATTTCTATGTCTGGGCAAGATCCTTTATAATTTAACCATTCCATGGATATATAGTTTACCTAGCAGAGTACTTGTGATTATTTTTTTTTTATTCTTCTGATATTTATAGGATAATTTGTAGGTTTTAACTGCAAGAGCTTTTGGCTGCTACAGCCAAAGTTGTAAAACTTCAACCTCTTTAGTTACCAAGAGATAAATTTAGTTAACACTACACAAGGCCAATGTGAGGAATAGAGAGGGAGCCCAGTGTATGAATTGCATTTCTTAAATGTGTAATTTGCCTTTGATGCTTCACTGCTTTGGCCAAGTGGAAAGACGATGCCAAATGTGGTTATTGAAAGAGTGTGTAGAGTTACCTGACACGATTAACTTTCATACTGGCTCTGCTTGAAGAGATGCCCAATGTGGTGAAGGTAGTCAGTTATAGGACATAGCAAGCAATCTTTATCGGCTTATTTGAGATTGAAACAGTGGATATAAATGATGTATTCCTATCTCACTAGTGCAGTTTGCACTCATCACAGGAGTAAGAAAGGCAAAGATAATTATAGTTCAAAGACAGATATTTTGTTGTACAACAATTCAATGCACAAATTTCACCTAATAATTTGTAGTGAATAATATTGAGAGATCAAATTGCAAATATCTTGCAATGAATTTGCACTTACAGTATTATTACCTAACTTCTTTTTTGCTTTTGGAGAATAACTGTTCAATTCTTGGGCTAATCTATTTTAGTAGAAGCACATTTTTATGGGGGAATAGAAACAAACATGGGTTAATAGAGTCTACACATTTTCTGTTGTTCCCCTCATAGCTGTAATTTCTTTGGGAAGCAGAAGTTGTAGGCAATTCCCAGGTCAGGCCTTTAGTGTACATTATTACTTTTACCTCCAAACTTTCCATATTCTTCTTATTTACCCACTGTCTATGGTGGTGATGATTCTTTGTGACATTTGAATTACTTTAAGGTATTCTATAGTATCTATTAAGTGAAGGATGATGTTAATGTTTATTTTTTAAGGGTGGGGGGGAGAGAGGGTCTATTAAAGAGAATAAAGCCATGTTTTATGGTTTTAGAATCAGATTTCAATTTCTAGTTCTATTGTGAAACAGAGATATTTTCTTGCATGGAGAGAATATGTTTTCTATTCTTCCTAGACCATAAAAATACCATGAGAGAAGGGACTAGGTCATTTCATCTTTGTATTCCTAGAGATTGGCGTAAAATATGTCAATGTATGCTTATTATTAGAAGGAAGGAAGAAAGTAAGGATGCTAGTAATTTTACAATTGGCTTCTAAAATCAGTTGGCCACATTTTTCTTAAGTAGCCCACAGATCATAAATTTGGGAACTGCATTCTATTTTTTGTGAAAAGTATAAATAACATGTCTGGGAGACAAGTCTTTGGCAAAGACAATCTTGTCCCTCTTTTCTCCAGTATTCACCGAAAAAGAACTGTGTGGTAGACCTAAATGCTGATTCACCATGTGATTGGCTTTTGCCAATGGAAGTGAACAGAAGTAACATGTCATATCTCATGAGCTTGTCTACTTCTCCTCTTTTCTTCTGTCATGGTATTCAGTGATATTTCATATGATGGAGCCCAGTTCTTCAAATGAGAGTAATGTGGACCTGAGACCCTTATTAACCTATCATAGACACATTGCAAAAAACAATTAGGTAATTGAACTGTATATTTTGCTACCAATAATAGAGTTAAGGTTCTAATTTTTGCTCCCATTTACCTTATTATTTTCTGCCATTAATTTTGCAACCATATATTTTTACGTCTAATATCCTAGGAGTTTTCCTATGGCAAAGAAGTATTATTATAAAATGTATTTTCTTATGATTGTACAACACATGCTTATTGACAGACATTTAGAAGTTACAGAGACCACTACCCTCAAATTTATAATTCCACTTTTCAAAGATAATCAGTTAAAATTTGAATATTTATTTTTGAGTCCTATATCTGAAAGCATTCTTAAATAACTTTTTTATATGTATATGCCTACATGTATTCCCATATAAAGTGATTTTAAAAATGTATAATGAAGTCAATAGAACAAATAGTCACATACATTAAATTCTAACTTTAGGGACATTTTTTTTCCTCTTAAGAATACCTCAGGTTCCATGTTAAATAATAACTATATCCTATTTTTAAGAAGAATGACAGTATGTTTTATTTTGTAATTTACCACATTTTGTTTCTCTTATACTGGCATATCCATAAAAGAAAAACTTGTACTCCTAAAGCACTTCATATTTGCCAGTGTGCTTTTGTTTTTGCATTTTATCTCATTAAGCCCCATAGCATACCTGTGCCATGGATGTGGCTGACACTTACTCTATTTCTTATACGTGAAGATGTGATTTGGCAAGTCTGATAGCTAGTGTTGAGAAAATCTAACTGAAAGCCCAATGCTGTTGTATTCATTTTATTTGTCCTGATAGTTAAGATTTTCCTTAAAAGAAACTAATGATTTTCACCTGCCTTAATAGAGAATGATAGACATAAAAACGGGATATCATTTATTCCAACATTTTGCATAGAAACATGCTCATTGTACCTCCCTAACGTTCCAGCTGAATGTATGCTGAGAATGGGCCTAAATCTCAGGATATCTCAAGAAGTATGCCTGTCATAATTAGAGTCATGCTGAGTCATTTATTGAATCTAACAAAATAAAGAGTTAATCTGCATGGCTCAAAAGCTTGTGGAATTGTTGGAAGAGCACTGGACTAAGTATTAGATTTGGTTTTTAGATCCACTGAGCTCTTAATTAATCCCCTTGTTGTCTTTTAATCTTTATGTTTCCATAGTTTCATGGGTAGAATGGGGATAATAGTAAATCCGTTGTCATGTTTTTTTCAAAACACACACACACACACACACACACACACACACACACTCACACTTAGAGATAATCGCAGTGATTGGCAAATAGCTCCTACCTGATAAATGGTAGTAGGACTTCCATTTAAAAGCCACTATTCTCTAGTTTTGGAAGATTGAGTTCAGATAGGACAGACAGCTTACTTGTTTTGGGAAAAAAATCACTCTATGGTGAAAGGTAAAGCCAAAATCATTTTTTTTTTTTTTTTAAATGGAGATGGTCACTACTCTGCAATAACAAAGTAAAAGTTTATCTTTGCAGGCAGAGTTTAATCTCTATGGGTTGTTTCTTCTGGGAAGAAATGTTTCTTTTTAAAATAGGTGTTTAGACGGAAACATCTTGGAAAATTATTTTCTAAAGCAGTTTCAGAATAGTGATTGAGAGAAAAGTTCTTAAAGCATTCTACCTGGGCATGAATCATAGAATCCTCATTTACTGTTTGACTTTGGGCAAGCTATATAACTTGTCTGTATCTATAAGTATAATAGTTGAATCCATCTCATAGAGCTGTCAGAAGTGGAGACCTAAAGATGGCAGCCAGCATATGGGGATATATATTCACATCATGTAATTAAAGAGGCCTTCAAAGGGCACTTTTGAGATTCCAAAGCTCCTTTTGGACTGTCAAAGTACTCTTTGAGATGGTATTGAAGAATGAATTATCCTGAGTATAGAAATAATTTCAGAATGTTAAATTCTGATGAATTCTCCTAATAGCAACTTTAGGAAAGGCCAATCATTGTAGTTTAAGTATAGAGAAAAAATATGCATTCATATTGTCAAGTATTTCGGGAAGAAATTAATCCTAAGGCAGAAATGAGAGCATGAGCAACCAACCTCAGACTAGTGTGAGGGGGGAATTTGTCTTTCCTTTCTCCAGGACTTGGATCTCAAAGGGAAAGAGACGTGTTTTTGTGCACTTCCCTTAGGAAAGGTACACATAATGGCACCAGGTTGTAAAGGGAATGCCACTGAGAAAAATGCTTAATGGAGAGTTTAAGGCTGATGATTTGAGGATGCCACAGTTAGCTTTAGGTCCTCAGCTTTTTAATTCCTTCATATTATTACCAAGCCTCTGGAAAATCTTTACATATGCTGTAGCCTGGTCACTCTGGAGAATTAAAGAAAGTCTGGTGCTAGTATGAGGGATAGTGTGATACAGGGGGGGAAAGGAACATTGGTTTTTGGGTCTCCAATCTCAAGGAAATAGGAGGTGGCATGTGGAAGACTGTCATGGTGGTTGCAAGCCTGACAGCTGGCTAAGATGGCTTGCAAAAAACAGAGTGAATCTGAGGAACACATAAGTATTGTTTAGATATCCTCAAGAACACTTAGGGATTGGAATCTGGTAGAAGATGGGAAATCTGGTAAAAGATTAAGCTATTGTGATTTGGATATTAAAGAGAAATGTGTGCTTGTAAATTGGTGAGATCGTGAATGTTTAACAGCGCCACCACCACCACCATCAGTGTAAACTGGCCTCACAAATCTGTAATGAAAAATAAAATTCTGTTTTTATATTAAATTCTTTCAGTACAAGCATCATATTAATTGACAGAACTTGCATCCCTCTAAGAGTCTCCTAGTTATCTTTGTGATTGTCTTTCAGGTTTCTGATGGTCATGACTTTTTTCATTTCTTCTGCTCCAGCCGCCTCATTCTGGTCCCTGGTGTTGCCTCTTCTGCTTCTACTACTGCTGCTGTGTTGCCATAGTCATCTCCCAATGGTGAGTATCGCTGACACTGCCTATCTGGCCTCTGGGAGGAAAACCGTGTTTTTCTTATTCCCCAGATCACAAGCAAGACCAAGCTGTGACTTTTCATAAGATATTACTGAATGTAACAAATACAATTTTAAGCTGCTATTTATAATTTTAAGCTGCTGTTTATTACTCTAGAGTCCTCAGTCTCCAAAATCAAAATCTGAATCCCTGCTTTCACCCCCAATAGGCCCCAGATAGCAGAAACTCACCTACTTGCCCCACACCAATGGTATTCTTCAAATCTGTTGCTGTATCCTGTCCATGTCCTCAGCCCCTGTGCCCCTGCCTTCCCAACTCACAAGAAAATAGAAGTTCTTTCATGCCACACTTTGCTTAATATCTTGTCTCAGGATTAAGTATGTTCTAACATGATGGACAGTGAGAGCATCCACGTCCTTTAGAGGGAAATCCTTGTTCTAGCTCCAGGCAAATGGCTAGAATAAGACAAACAATAATTGGTGGTACATTTCCAATAGTTTATTATATCTCACATAACAGCTCAAGGAGGATACCAAATATCTAGTATTAGTTGCTACATCCAGTCAAGTTCCGTGTCAAAGTCCATTCTCCAATGTTAAACAGAGTAAGGGCGAGTTCTGCCTGCCCAATTAATCAGTACTCTGGTCTCAGGATTAAGGTAAATCTATATACCAAAAACTGAATATTGTTTCTCCCACTCTTTTGTCACTTAGTGTTGTGGATCATTACTAACCTTTAATGTAACGTGTCACTGAATCATCTCCATAACCTGTAGGACTCCCCAAATGGTCCTTTCTGGTAAAGTCTACTGTGAAGACAAATTCAAATTTCCACCCCAAAGACATAACTTATTACCAATCCCTCATATGGTAAAATTCTTGTTTGAAATTTTAAGAGCTAGACTCTGCCAGGTGGACTTGATCCCAATAGGTCAAAAAATAACAACTGGTTTCTAAATGGACATTTGCTAATTTCTGTTTCTATAGAATAAAAACATGTGAAAAGATTAGTGTTCCACAGTTAAAATAAAATCACATTCTTAACTCATCTACTTGTATATTCTTTAGTAGACCAAGACAGACAATTTATGTTATGTTAGTGTAGATTTCTGTAAGAGATACTTAAACAACCTTGGTCTCAACAAGGATTCTTTTAGTCAGGAATTTAGAAATACTAAAAATGAGTCACTGAGAGTGCCTTCAGGAAATCCTGGAACGTGAACTTCTATTTCTGTTTCACCAGCATCTAGTGATAATTCTAAATCAGCATGATTACAGGGACAGTCTTGATTCTGGGCCAGTTTGGCTTCCTGGTTGCTTTGCCCCAGTTCTGATAATTAGTTGTGTTTTGTCTTTTAAATATTGTCTCACAGTATTCTTGGCTGGAATGTCTTCTTTAAGAGCTCTGAATACTGATGGCAGATATTCCCGAGTCTTTTCATTTGCAAATATTTAAAGAGTACTTTATGAAAGCTCTGTGAACATATTTTAAAAGTCTGCTTTGCTTCAATGTGCACAGGTAAATGGTTATGTATAGAGGTTAAGAGTTTCTAGTTTGAAGCCAGATTGCCTGGATTTATATCCAGACTCAGCCACTTACAAGCTATACAACCTCGCAAAGTTACTTAACGTTTCTGTGTCTCAGTTTCCTCATCTATAAATGGTGATAAAAGTAGTATCTACCTCACAGAGATATTACGAGGATTAAATAGAAGTGTGTGTAAAACATTGTATGCATTGAATAAATGTTATTATTTAAATTTTGATCACAAAATGGTTTCCCAATATAGTTGATTAGTATTTGTTGCCTGCTTTATTTCTGCATGTCACTTCTACCCTCTGTCTATTTTTAATTTGGGTATCCTACCCTGCCTCTTTGCACCATAGGCCATAACTGATGTTCTGTACAGAAGTGAGGGAAGAAACTTTACAAACTAGGAAATGTCAATTACCATCTGGAGTTCAAATTGAAATAAGATCTCATTCGCATGACACTGTAATATCATCAAACACTGCTCCCTTACACACCCACAGGGATGTAGTAGTTCCAAGGAAATTATTCCTTAATGACTTCATGTCCAATATCCTGTGGGTTATAACTGCGGTCTGCAGCCAAGAGTCTTTTTACTAGTAAATTCTGGTAACTCACTAATTTTGAGCCTCTAATTATTTTTTGAAACACAATAAATTACAGAAATCAACATTGTGGCATAAAATATGGAAAAATTAGTCTTTATATGAGAGTCTTCCATTTCAGACCACTTATGAAATATGACATGTATAACTTCCTGTAATTATGCTGTCAGTTCTAGACTACTGTTTCTAATTATAATGTTTGACAGCTTTTCATCTCTTAGGTATTGACTAGATTATAAGAAAATGATAAGGATAAATATATTTTCTGACGGATCTTATTTCATGGAGTATGGTTTTGGGTACTGAGTTTTGAAGCAGAAACTTAGAGGGAAGGGGTAATGTTCAAATGTAACAATCTTAGGAAAAAGTCGTTTCTGTGAGTATTAACCCTGATGATAGTGATGTGTTGTCTTCCCTATAGAGATGACACAAGGGCAGTATGTGTAGTGGCTAAAGGTGTATGCCCTGAACCCAAACTACTTGGGTTTGAACGTGGCATTGCCACTTGTTAGTTGTGTGGCTTTAGTTTTCTCACTTAACCTCTCTCTGCCACAGGTTTTTACTAAAAAAGGATGTAATAATAATATGTAACTCATAGCATTATTGTGAGGACTAAATTAATTAATATATGTGAAATGTAGAAAAGTATTTGGCACATGGTGAATGGTGGACTAGATCTTACCAAGAACTTACTGATAACAAAGGTTATCATGTCTTGATTTGACTTGTTCATATGGCACTTTAAGACAGTAATAGTCATCGTCAATGTCTTTCTTTTCTTTCATATTTTATCAGTGATTAAGGTTATTGATTTTTAAAAATAATCCTTCTGAAATATTCCATTTATTTTCACTCTGATGGATACTAACCTTTTTTAGCCCCTTATTATATCTTCATCAGACTAATGCACTACTGTTTCATTTGATTTCCATGTCTTCAGGCTTTCTCCACTTCACTGCATCCTAAGCCTCACCACCAGATCAATCTTCCTAAAAGTCAGATTGAGTCCATCACTGTTCAGCTTTGGATCTTTAGTAGTGCTTTATTTCTCACAGTATAAAAGTCTCACCCTTAATCTTTATATCCAAGCTCCTTGGGTGTAGTTGGCTCAACCTTGACAAACTTTCAATTGAGCTGGTCTGCTCAGTATTCTAAAAATTGTTTTCCTTTGTTTCTGTTGCAAGTTTATTCTTTCTCCTTCTTCTTTTGGAATATTCATTTCTTGTCATTTGAAGTTCAATTTTATCTGTGCAAATCAAGATACATTTTTTTTGGCTATATATATTTTTGTTTTTATTTATTTATTTTTTAAAAGTATTATTTAAAAAAATATATACCTAACATACAACATTGTATGAGTTTCAGGTGTACACCACAGTTGTTCAGCACTTATACACCTACAGAAGTGACCACCATATGTCCAGCAACCATCTGATACCATACCACGCTATCACAATATTATTGACTATATTCCCTATGCTGTACATTATTACATCCCTATGACTAATTTGTTTTCTATCTGGAAATTTGAACCTGTTATTCCCTTTCACCTTCCCCACCTTTTTAAATTTTTCAATTATAGTTAACATTCAATATTATTGCATATTAGTTTCAAGTATACAGCATAGTCGTTAGACATTCGTATAATTTAAGAAGTGATCCACCAGGTTAGTCTAGTACACCTGGCACTATATCATTGACTGTATTTCCTATGCTTTACTTTACATCCCCAGGACTGTTTTGTAACTACCAATTTGTACTTCTTAATCCCTTCACCTTTTTCACCCTGCCCCCCAACCCCCTCCCATGTATTACCCTGATAGATGTAGTACCCATCTGACACCATACATAGTTATTACAAAATTATTGACTATATTCCTGTGCTATAACCCACATCCCCATGATACTTTGTAACCACCAATTCTTAATTCTTTACTGTTTTTCACTCACCTGCTCAATTCCCCTTCCGTCAACCATCAAAATGTTCTCTGTGTCTATGAGTGTGTTTCTGTTTTGTTTGTTTATTTTGTTCTTTAGGTTCCACATATAAGTGAAATCACATTGCATCTATCTTTCTCTGTCTGACATACTCTACTCAGCACAATACCTTCCAGGTCTATCCATGCCACCACAGATGGCGAGAAACCCTTCCTTTCCATGGCTGAACAATATTCCATTGTAAATACTGTAATAATTTCTTTTTTTATTTAAGTTTTCACCATATTGGTTTGATCATACTTTGTGTGTACCATCTCATTTTTATCCTTTGATCCATCGATGGACACTAAGGCTGCCTCCACATCTTGGCCATTGTGAATAATGCTGCAATGAACACGTGGCTGCACAAGTCCCCTCAAAGTAGCATTTTGGGTTTCTTCAGGTAAGTACCCAAAAGTGGGATTATGAGTCCTTTTTTGTCTCAATATAGCCTTTGTTTTAAAGTCTATTTTGTCTGGTGTAAGTATTGCTACCCTAGCTTCTTTTGCCATTTCCATTTTTAAGAAATAACTTTTTCCATCCCTTTCTTTTAGTCTGTTTGTGTCTTTCAATCTGAAGTGAGTCTCTTGTAGGCAGCATATCTAGGGTATTTTTGTTTTCTTATCCATTCAGCCCTCCTAAGTTTTTGATTAGAGCATTTAATCCATTTACATAGAAAGCAATTGTTGATAGATATTGTAGTTATTGTCATTTTATTATTCCTATTTTTGATCTTTTCTTCCCCCATTTTAAAGAAGTCCCTCTAACATTCCTTGAAATACTATATTATACATGTTTTGAAGGGAAAGAAATATGCTGATATTCTATTCATAAGTGTTTGCTCAATAAGTATTTATCATGAATATTTTCCACCTTACATTTGGTGATGTTTTCCATCTTGAAGAAAGGTGAACTTTCAAATTTCCTTAAATTGCCACATAAATTCATTGAGGACTATGTCTTTCAGAACTGCTCAAACTGCTATCCTATTATATTAATTAACTTTATCCTAAAGATAGGCCGTTTTTATAATATTTTGGGATGTTACTTTTAAAATATATTTCTTAATTAATTGATAATAATATGTCCTTACTCCATGCCAGCTATAGTATATATCCTATATGCAACATCTCATTTAATTCTTCCAGCAATCCTGCAAATCCAGACAGTCTATTATTATAATCCTTATTTATGTAACCTGAGACTCCGAAGGTTAAGTTACTTTATCAGAGTCTGTCAGCTTACATATAAATTGGAATTCTTTGACTCTCAAATCATAGTGTTTTGAGCTAATGAAACCAACCAGCGAGTATATTTCCATTAATAATAGTTTTGAGATATACTTCCCAAGAGCTGACTGGGAAATTTAGTTGGGAAGAAACATTAGTTTGGAAGCAGGAGAAACCAGTCTGGAACTATTGGTAGCCCCATATCTGGTTTCTCATCTTCAGGAAATTCAGTGTATGATCAGTTTTAGAACATAATCAAGGTTCAGCACTAAAATGTAAGGAGTTTATAACTAGCAAGCATGATGTGACAAACAGATGGCAGGTAACATAACTAAAGGTAGAATGATGTTCCCTTGGAGATGATGCTCTAAGAACTGAGGAAACAAGAGCTACTGATATCCTAAGTTGGTCTGTGCAATAACTTCCAAAAAACCCCCAGAAAAAACAGACATTTGTCAACAGAGTGTATGTGTTCAAACTCATAGAATGTTGTTTGCAGAAATAAGATATATGTAGCTTGACACATGCCACAGATTTGAAAGAGAATCTCTTCTGTGTAAATCAGAATAATCATCTCTGCTTGAAGAGAAATTTTAAGCACCCACCATGACTTAGATCTCCCCTAAGAGGGAGAATATGTGTATGTGTAGAAAGCAGCTTTCTAACTTTTTCTTCTCCATCACTGAATTAATATATAGTATTCCTATTTTTTAAAAACTCCAACTGTATGTTTTATAAAATTTCACTTCTTATAAAAAATCTGGAGTTTAGTTGAGACAACAACCTATGTTGTCCAGATGAATCTGTATGTGTGTGTGCGTTCATGTGTGTATATGTGTGTGTTTGTATAAATTCTGGGTATAGTCTTATAGATACAAAAGAATAAAGAACATTTATTAGGAAGACAAAAAGTACTAATTCTTATATTAGAAATTTAATGTTCATTTCATGCTTTTGGGTAGATAATTTCCTTCCCCCAAATTTCCAGCACAATATGTTTTTTTTTTTTTCTTTTGCGAGTTTAAGAAATACATTGAAAAACAAGGTGTCTGATGTGTTAAATGGCATATAATTAAAAACGGTTAGTGGATTGTATATGTAAATTTGTATGATATATTTCTTAAAACTTTTTTTTATGCTGCTTTAGAGCAGTTTATATTGCAAATACATAATTCAAAATTATTCAAAAGACATAGATGTGTCAAGGAGAAGTGGTATTCCCTGTGCCCTTTTGAGTAAGCAGACGGACATTCAGTCTGTACTGAAGGTAAATTGATTTGTGCTTTTGCCAAATGAGTGTGGAAAAGAAGTTTCAAATTCTGCCTCTCTAATAAGTGTCTCACCACATATTTTCTGAAAATTCAAATTTAATTGTAGTTGCTTCCAATTCCTCACAGAAAGTCCTACTGGCCAAATCTAAGGCCCAAATAGTGTCTGAACTTCTTAGCATGGAATTTGGCATTCACAACTCTCATACTGACTTTGGTCCATCATTTCAAACTGAACTTTTATTTTATCCCTTCACAAACCTCTCTATTCCTTTAAAATAGTTATTTCAACCAAACAGCGAATTCATGCAATTCTCTGAATCTGAGAGGGTGTTCTCTTTGCTGTGTAGCAAGAGTAGTTTTTCTCATGCTCTAGTTTGAGTTACCTCGTGTACACAAAGCTTTCTTTGATTATCCTGGCTAATAAAATTGTTTCTTTTCTAAACTTGTTTAGTCCATGCTGTGTATTTCATTAACTTGTTACCATTTAAAAAATGATGTTAGTTCTCTTTTGTGCAACTGTTCCATCTCCATACGTGATATGTTAAAATTAAGACTACTGTAATTCCTGTACTAGACAGGGAGGAAAGTAACTGTGGCTTTAGCAGGCTTTATAATCAAGACGTTTTCCTGGCCTTAGAGAGGACAAGACAGAGAGCCAGGGACTTTGGCCTGTTACTATCAGTTATTACTCTTCTGGGGGCTTCATCAACCACTAAATCTTTTGGCATGTCTTCCTAAATAATAAGAAAGGTAGCAAGGAGTTGTTCCGTGTTTTCCTATAGATCTTATGATGCTTGTCCACAAACTGAGTTGGAAACCAAGGTGAACACATCCTTACAAAACTGGACCAATCCTTTTGGTCTTGCCTAGTTTACCACTTCTTTCTATCTATCTATCTATCTATCTATCTATCTATCTATCTATCTATCTATCTATCTATCATCTATCTATCTATCTATCTAATACCATTTTGAAAAACATGCATGTAGTATAGAAGATTCATGTATCAATATGGAAGTCAAGGTGTACTAAATGGTTTTACATATACTGAAAGTTTTTCTGATCTATTGTGCATATACAACTGAAGGTTATGCTGCACAATTGGGGTTAACTCTAGTCCCAGGTAGGAACAGCTGGAGAGAGCTATGAGTTCCCCTTAGTAAAGTAATAATAGTGGACTCTAATGCCTATTTAGAAAGCTTGGACTTGGTTTTCTATTTTACTTCTCACTGTGTTCCTGAAGTTTCCCTCAAGCAAAAAGGACATACTAGGGTGAATTAGGAAGAAAGGAAAGGAAAAAGAGGTCATACTTGAAGACTTTGGGACTGAAAGAAGAGAAGACAGTGAAGAGGGAGTCTGAGATTAAGAATTGTGATTCCTTCTTCTTGATTCCCTGTACATTCTCTAGACCAGAGGTAGAAACCATATATTTATATACTGCAGTTGAGATTCCTTCAGCTGTGTGTATGTTTTGTTTAATTCTCAGAGCATGTTTTCATTTATTTTGTGTTTTAAAATTATTTTTATCTTTTTAATTAAAGTTATTGGGTGACAATAACTTTGTAAAGTTACGCAGATTTCAGGTGTACAATTCTGTAATACATCATCTATATATCATGTTGTGTGTTCACCACCCAGAGTCAGTTCTCTTTCTTGAAGTAGATTCTATTTTTTGAAAATCGAGAAATTTTGCACAAAAACCTACCTTGTAGCTTCTTTGGGAAAAATTCTTAATTCCTATACAGGAACAACTTGCCTGAGTTAGACAATGTTTTTCTCTTTGCCCAGGCCAAGTGTCCTTCAGGTTAGAAATGTTCCACCCAGCATGAGCCTACTTCCTTCCTCTATATAGCTGAGACGCTGAGTTCCCAACCCATCTATTCCAGACTCAAGGTGATGAAAAGGGACTAAGAATTAGGCTAAGATTGGGTCTTTGAATAATATCAACAGTGTTTTTATTGTTATAGTGATGAATAATAATATTTTAAGAACTATGAGATAGCTTAAAGAACTTGAAATTCACAAATGTTCATGTTAGTAGGTTGTCAAACATGTAATTTTTTCTATTTTTGTAAAAACACTTTTTAAAAATGTCAAAGCACAAATATTTAAAAATGCACTTCAAAAGTTGATTGCTTTCAGAAATAGAATTGGCATTCATTTCTAGCAATTTGGGAAGTAATCTAATATACTCAATAGTTTAATTCCAAATATACATCAATTCCTTGAAAGCCAAAGGCATCATCTATTTGTGCTTTTCAAAGTCCAGTCCTTGACTATTTCCCTTCATTTCAGAAAACGAATTATACAAGTTTCCAGCAAATTGTTCTGAAAAGGGGATAAAGTAGATCATGTGAGTTTAAGGGGACAGGTTTCTTTCTTTTAGCTTCTTAGATCAGTCCTGTTGACAGCAGAGACAATTTTGTAATAAATGACCTCACGTAATTCACTTGATGTAAAATGTGAAGTCTTTAAAGCTTCCTTGAAAAATTATTAGTAAAGTTGGAGTGATTGGTCCACCAGTTTATTTCACATAACCTGTTAGAAAGCTTCCAATAGTAATGCCTTCTGAACATTACTCAGAAGCACAGGAAGAGGCAGTATTAACTTCATAAAAACAAAGTAACTTAGACAAAAACTTGATGGTGGGCAGCTTATGTAGTTTTATGGAAAATTCTGCACATTTATAGATTTGAACTTTCTCCAGAATACCTTTGGTGGATTTTAATGATCTGTAATAAGGTGCTAATAATTTGCAGATACTTTAGATAAAAAGGTGAAAGGAATAGGTATGAAAAATTCATTTTTGTTTGTTTATTCCAATGAAATTATTTTCCATTGATGAAAGTTGCATTTTCATTTAATCCTGCTATCTTCTCTTTATGTAACACTCTGAACTTAAGTGTCCGGTGGCTTCATCCTAGACAAAAGGAAGTGCAATGCTACAAATTAATATTATGCTTTTTTTTTTTTTTTTTTTTTTTTTGAGGCTAAAGGAGAAGTGCTGTAGAAGAATATCCATTCCAAATTAATTAGTCATAGCTGGAAAAATCAGAGAGAGAGGCCTGTGTCTTTGCAAAGTGAATGTACTGCTAATAGAGATTATCCACTTCTCTCTTGGCTTGGTTTTATCTCTCTGAGTAAAAGAGTGAATGCCTTTGGAAACACTCTTTCCTTAAACCAGTGATACAGATAGAGTTCTTTAAAAATACTGTATTTTAGCTGACATTATCATTGCAGTTAACAAGAAGAGTGTGATACTTCATGAGTTGATACTAACTTACATGAATTTATTTCTTAATGGAAATATTGAATGTTTTCTGTGTACTTAGGAATCATAAAATTTACGAACTCTCTCATGAGCTAAAAAAAATAGAGATCATTTAAAGTTGACATTTTCTTTCTTTTTCTCTTAAGCTATGTGATGGAATTGCAGCATCTTTAGGGTATTAAGTATCAAAACAGATTACTTCTACATAGTAGTGAAATCTAGCTTATTTCATATTATCCTAGAAACACTGACATTAAAGGGATTATAAAAATTATCTTGTTCAACTATCATCCCATGCTTGTATCTTCTCAATATTACTTTTGACAATTTAAAGTCTTACTTCTGCTTGATTTCGCCCTGGGGATAAAAAAGCTTTCTGCCCTGAGGCAGCCTTTCTCTCTCTCTCTCTCTCTCTCTCTCTCTCTCTCTCTCTCTCTCTATATATATATATATATATATATATATATATATATATATATATATATATATATATATATATATACTGTTACAAAAACCTTCTTTGGTATAGTATTAAAAACTGCTTTTGTTTTTGTATTTCAATCCTTTTGTTCTAGCGATTCCCTCTAAATAAGTTGTATATTTTTTCCAATATGACAGCATTTCAGAAGTCTGAAGACAGTTAACAAATTCTTCTTAAGTCCTTCTTTTCATGGCTAAGCATCTACAGTTCCTTTAAGCACTTCAAAATTGATGTCTCTTCTAGTTTCATAATTAATTTGTTCATTTTCTCCAGAGAGATCCTGATTTTTCAATATTTCTCTTAAATTGTGATTCCCAAAATTTTTCACAGATTCTAAAACTAGTCTCACTTATACAGAACAAAATCTGATTTTTTACTGTGTTGTTTGGGTTTTCTCTGTACATTTGTGCAATTTAACATTGGTTGACCTGTTGGATGGTCTCATCACATTGTTGATTGATCGTGTTTCCTATTAACTGTAAGCCCCTAGTATTTTGTAAGACCTAGTACTAATGTCAGTCTACCGGGTCTTATGTTTATATAACTATACATAATAAACAAAAGGATTATATAACTAATCCTTTTAAATACAAGTTTTGGTTCTTACTTATAGCTTAGTTTTTACATTTCTATTTAAATTAAGAAACATTTATATTTTTACACTTGAACTATCATTCCAATTCATTATTAACATTTTGAACCTTGATTGTGTTATCTAACATACTGATTTTCTTTATAAGTTTTATGACTCCACTAAATATGCTGTTAAAGCATTATGAATGTTTTGAACAAGACAGAGTTAAGATCTAAGAGACATTAGAGACCTCTTTATTATATTTTGTGGCTTTTTCTTCCCAGAATCCACTCTAACTTCCCCTTGACCTGTAGCAACTATGAGTTTGAACAGCAAATGATCCAGTGTCATCTCCAGGTTTGGGCCCTCATTGGTTAAAACTAAACAGCATAATTTAACTATCTATGTCACAGTGCTTGGTTCATGGACAGCGCAATCAGAGTAAAGATGGAATGTTAGGTTGAGGAAAAAGAAGTCTTTCTTGCTCTTGATTATACGATACACAGATGTGAGGCCTGGAACTGCTTAAAGCTACTTTGCTACCATGGAGGATGCCAGCCTGAGGATAAGGCCAAACACGCAGTTGACAAAACTTCCTATAAGTAAAATTAAAATTCTGCTCTAAGAATGGCCAAGTTTTTATCTATCTCTAAACGTTGCAGGTAAGAGTAACTGTAAGAGAGCAGTGAAATGAATGCTACCTACCCTAAGATACCATAAAATATGAGTAGTTTAACACAACAAAAGTCTATATTTTATCCACATAAAGTTTTGTTGATAGGAGTTTTTAGAGGTTGTGCTCTCTGTAATGACTCAAGGAACCAGGCTCCTTCCATTTTATGATGCCACACTCATGCTGTGTCAGGGCAAGAGAGAGTTTAACTGTCTTGGTCTGGAAATAAAATATATCGCTTCCACTCATAATTCTTTAGCCTCAACTAGTCACATGGTCCAAAATAAATGCAAGGGAGGCTAGGAATTGCAGAAGAATAGTTGGAATAGTTGGTGAGCATTAATGACATCTGCAATTCAACATCTACTCTTCAAGGAATGGAGGTTTTCGCAAAGGTCTGAAAGAGCCACTGATCGCGATGAGTTCAGTCTGCTTTCCACTTGGAATCATCCCAGAGGCAACAGTGCATAATGGCCTGGTTTAGACAAGTGAGAACACACAGAAATTATAATAATAAATTCTCCCAAGATACTATTTTTTCCTTTCATTTTGAAAGTCAGGACTAAATATTTCTAATCTGGATTCCTGGTCACATCTCCTATTGTCCCCAGTGGCTAAAAGATAAGAAATTTCAGTTCATGTAATTCCCTATCTCATCTGCACCTTTTTCCCATGCTCTGGTACTTAATCTTCTTAGACCTTGAAATCATTTAGAGAAGCTAAATGTTATCTTATCATCTCTTTACATATCTTGAGATTTGCTTACTTTTACCCATATTTATTCTACCTTCTCCAGGATTGAAAAAAAAAAAAATCTGGTCAGACAATATGGAAGTAAAATAGAACTTTCAGAATACGATTTTGTGTTCTTTATTTGATGTATAAAATTTTGCCAGATGTCGTTTCAGGTAAACTTCTTTGTTCTTGTTTTGGATGTAACTGTAACTTAAAAATGTTTTGTTTTCCTTATGCAATTTATTTACAGATCTCAACTCATTCTAGGTTTTCTGGCACTTTTCTCACAGGCTCATGTTCCTTTCATGTATGTGCTTATTTATATGCCTCTGTATACCTTTTCTACATGTAAATTTAAAAGTTAAAATCATCCATGTGGTCTTTATAAAGTCAGTATGAATTTTCAGGTACTCTTCTTGATGAGTTTTTTTTTGTAATTTCATAGGTGAAAATTCCATTTCAAGTGATTTCCAAACTCTCCATACTTTCTCATTTTAGTCTGAAACTTCATGACCATTTATACCTTTCACTTAAATTTGACATGTTCCTATCTTAAGTTTAGGTTAACATTTCCCCCCTGGTGATCATGGTCATCATGTGTTTGTAATACCCTTGGTGCTTAATAAGTGATTTTTGAATGAATGCATTTGAACTAAGCAAAGACAAGTTCCTTTACCATGGAAATCCTATGTCATCCTTTTTTCAAAATGGAAAATTTTGGTCAGTCTTTAGACCATGTTGATGCTTCAGTCTGTTATCTTTTATTTTAATGGAAATTTTAACTTGATTTTTTTTATAACTTCTGACAATCTTTCTATTCATGGAAATTAAAATTTTTATATAAAGTCTCGTAAACTTTTTTTGAGTGAGTGTAACACTATCAGTGTCAAAGTTACAGGTTTAACATGCATATAGACAGTAATCATTCTACAGATAATTATATGTTATCTTGTATTGTTACCAGCAGACCTCACTAGTCTTCAGAGAGATAGGTAAAGAGAAAATAAATAGCCCAGTATAAACCCATTATCATTTCTAAGGGCAGATCACATTTGATATCTCTGTCATATCTGTTTTCCCAAGGTTTTGTAAAACAAGCTTATCTATCTTCAATATTCCATAACTTTTAAAACGTTTTACTTAATCTTATTGAGATTCTTTAAGATTGTTTCAGAATAAAGGGGAAATTATGCAAATCGTTAGCATGTTAGCATTAACAAAAGAAGCAGGCATCCATGGATGATGATCATAAAACTGTTATTTTATAGTAGAATTATTTTTAAGTTTACAGACCACAGTTTACCTAATCCAACCCTCCCACACATTTTTCTGCAAACTCAAGATACATAGTTATTATGACTGTTTGAGTATTTCCAGGAATGGGATTCTTTTCTCTGGTAATTTTATTTTTATCAGTCATCCTAGAATTTCCTTTTATTACTCTCCTAAATGATCAGTTTCTTGAATTTCAGGTTTTCTTTAATGGTTTATGTCATTGTTGAGCAGGGACATATCCTCAGTAACTTTCTTATGGAGCATATAAGGTAAACTTTCTGAATACTTGATATTTTGCGACACAAACTGGAATGTGAAGGAGCAGACTATTATAATTATTCTGATACAGTAGATACAAAACTGAGATGATGCTGAGCAAATCTGTATTAGCCATCCTAGTGTTGGAAAATATATGTATATATTGTAAATTGTATTCCAAAGCTTTAATGAGAGTTCAACTTTATATCGAATTTTGAAGTGAGAATAATTATCCCTCAAACTTCAAAGACATTGTAGTTGGACGTAAAGAGTTGCAGGTAAGAAGTCCGAGACCAGTCAGATTTTTACAATCTCCTCTTAACCTCCCTACTAGCAGCATTTAGACTATTTCTTTCACCTTAGGTTCTGTAACCAAAGAGATTCTGTAGTTATTTTATATCTCTGTGGATGTAGAAATTTCTTCATTACTTATTTCTGTTCCTTGTTAGATGATTTTGCTGCAGTTTTACAGCCTTTTATTTAATAAAAAGTTGATTAGTAACATGATGTTGATTAGTAATTGTCACAGATAGGGTTCCCTGGAAACAGGCTGAGATGGAGTTCCGGGTGCAGTATTTTCATTAAGAATCAGGACTAGTGTGAAGAGAGGAAGAAATAGGATTGGGCAGAGAAAAACTGAACTACCATGTAAGCCCAACAAGACCTTGGTCAATTCTGGGAAGCTTTAGAGCAAATATTGTCCACCAGAATACAGTAGTTCCCCTCTTATCCATGGTTTCACTTTCCATGGCTTCAGCTTCCTGTGGTCAACCACAGTCCAAAAATATTAAATAGAAAATTCCAGAAATAAACAGTTTATAAGTGTCAAATTGTGCGCTGTTCTGAGTAGCATGATGAAATCTCATTTTTTCCCACTCTGTCCAGCTCCATTTCACCTGGGTGTGAATCATCCCTTTGTCTATTAGTCATTTAGTAGCCAAGCAGTCAGAAAGTGAATAGCAGCCTAACACTACATCATAATGCCTACGTCATTCACTTTATCTAATCCTGCAGGCATTGTATTATCGCACATCGCTATAAGAAAATAATGAGTACAGTACAATAAGATATTTTGAGACAGACTATATTCAAACTTTGATTGCTGTACATTGTTGTAATTATTCTATTTTATTATTGGTTATTTTTGTCGATCTCCTACTGTGCTTAATTTATAAGTTAAATCTTAGCATTGTATGTATAGGAATAAACATACATTTACAAGATTTAGTAATATTCGTGGTTTTAGGCATCCACTGGGGGTGTTGGAACATATCACCCAAGGATACGGGATGGGGTTACTCTATCCTATGTTAGGCCCAAATGGCTGGGCCTTTTTATCCCTCACATCCTGCTCTGTCACTGGATATGGGCTGCCCAGTGAAGGACATGCTCTCTGGCAAAGCTGCTTGTTGAAGTTGAGACGGACCTTAAAGGAATTGATAGCTGGAGGCCATCTGCTGACCATATTTGCTGTAAATGCATAGTAGGTCCTTCCTTGCAGATTAATCTGGTTGGCATATTTCCATGTTTGCCGTAGTATACATTTTGTAGGACAAGGCTCATCAGTCTTCTGAAACTGAGGATATATGGACAGGGAGTATATCATTGTATTAGAGAATTTTTAGATCTAAAAATGTAGCAGTCTAGTAATGGAATAGTTTCCTTCATTTTCTAAAGCTAGTTCAATACATTCTTTAGAGATTCTCTTTTCAATGTTTTCCTAGTGGATGTAGAAAGAGGGTAAAAATGCATGTAGAAAGAATAAATATACTTGACTCCTGGACACTTTGAATGTGGAGCTAGCAAATGTAATTTCACCCCCATCTTTGCTATGAATATAATTCTTTGAACACCCCATTTATCCAGTGTTTTTCAAAGTAGATCAGTTTGCATCTATGCTCAAGGGCTTATATATTATCAATACTCCAACTACATTTAATCTTATGGAAATCTGTTGAAATGTCTGCCTACTGATGGCCTCCATGTAAATATCTTAGCTAGGAGTATATATTTTCATTTTTTTTAAAAATTAGGGTATTGAGAGAGAGAGTTGATAAATGTGTATTCAATGTGCCATTTTGAATTTAAAGATTTTTATTTCCTTTTTCTTGAATTTGACAGTATTTTCTTGAATTTAACAGTATTTAAATTATCTCTGCTAATGACATTGATTGATATAATGTTGGACATTAGACAATTTGTGATATTTGCATATGATTTTGCTAGATATGAGTATTCTTTACCTGGTCCTTTATTTTTTATAGTTATGTTCTCAATATTCATTGCAATTCTTTGTATATTATCATTGCTTTATATGAAAGTATCCTTCTTGAGGCTAATTTACTAATACTAAGTTTTCACAATTTTAATCAAAGATTCTATACACTGACAAAAATAAAAACAATCCAGGTCTCATATTTCAGATGTAGTATTGTCACTTTTGTGTGCCCCTGCTTTTATTGCATATTATATGAAGTTTTCCTTACCATTACCATTATAGGGTAATTTCGTCATTAGGCCAGTAATTGCTGGTTAGATTAAATTTTTAAAAAGAAATAAGAAAGCAATTAGTGTGCCTTGATTGAATTATTTTAGTCCTTGAATTAGATTCTCAAAAAGTATGGGGATTCTCAAAAAATAAGGAACTGAGTATATGTCCCTTATATTCTTAATCACAAATCCTTTCTTGAGTTACAAACCCAAGAGCATTTTGGCAATGTTCAGATATACTCTTCATAGAACTAGCAAGGGACTATTACTAGGAGGTGAGGAAAAGCCTTTTAATCATCACATAATCTTGGGAAGATAATCTATATATTGTAATTGCTTGAAGGACCTAACTGGCATTTAATTTCTTGTTGTATGTGGTTGCTAGAATGGTCTCTTGAGCCTTCCAATTCCTGTCAATGTGATAGTAGGCTGCACTGGAAAGTGGAGTCACTGCTGAGCATTGGAGTACAGAGAACATTATTACCAGAACTGAAAATCTCCTAGGAACAGTGTAGACTCTTTCCTTTGCCTTCACAGAGGGATAACAAGTGCTGGCACATTTGCTGTTAATTTAAAATGAATTTTTGAAATAAATTTTGTTCAGTGTACTATTTCCTGAGTGATACTAAAAATGAACTTGTAGTAGGTTTGTTCAAGAAGCATACAACACTGACCAGTTTTAAGTCAGAAACTGAAGTGTCTCAGCTATTATCCTATATGCAAGCTGACAAGTTACCTATCACAGTTATGCACACACACACACACACACACACACACACACACACACACACAAACACACATTACAGAGGAATCCCAAGCTTAGAAAACTAATTTTATACAGAGCTGCCAGTGACTTTTCTATGCTCTTTTGGACAGACAGAGAGAGAAAGAGAGAGAGAGGCGTTATCATTAATCTGGAACATCTCTAATTTTACTAAAATGTTAGAATATCTCCTTATGTAAACATTCCTTAACTTCACTCAGAGGAACCAGACTGTGCAGAAGTGTGAGATGTTTATGGAGATTTGTCTCCCAATAATCAGGCAAACAAAAATTTCCATTTATTCATGGGAAGCTATTAACTTGAGGGAAGAATTTAAGCTGAACAAACAGAATTGCTCCTCTTGAAGACATTTAACAATTTTCAGTAACTGCAATTATATTGCTCTAAACTAAAATACTAAATAAACTAAAATAAAGAATGGTCTCAGCTGAGAAATAAGTTACTCTAAGATCAAGAAGACCTACCTCAGATACTTCATCAAAATCTCCAGGAGATGGGCTTGATGAATGAAAACTATAGAGTTTTGAAGGTTAGAATAAAAAGGTTCAATATTGTATGCATATGTCTAAGTTTATCAAATGGTATACAGTAAATATGTGCAGTGTTGTATGTAAATTATACTCAATAAACCTATAAGATCATTTTTAAATTGTTCAATATTAAAATTAAATAAGGAAGAAGAAAAAGAAATAGATAAAAGGAATAATTAGTAGCTAACAGAAGAATGTTGAAGAAAAACTTGAATTTTTAAATATAGAAGGACTCACTTGGATAACTTGGTAAAATTCGTGCATTTCAAGTGTAATGATTCAATGAAAATAAGCTTACTTAATTATGGGAGATTAATTACTTAATTTATGATGTGCTTTTGGAAAAATTTACACCTTTAATTTTTGTATTAATTAAAAAAGATTGAAAAAAAATGAGTCAAACATTTAACATTAGTAATTAGAAAGCAAGACAACAATAAGCCATTAAATATAGGTTCTGGGAAATAGTAAAACTAAAATCTGATATCACTGAAAGAGAAAAATATCACAGAAAAGATAAAGCAATAAAGTAGATATCTTGGTATGTTGAATTATGGGGGAAAAAGAAAACAACAATATAAAGTAGTAACGATTAAAAATGAAAAGAAATCAATTATACATATTATAATTACTATGACTTTATTACATATAGTCATAAAAATGAATAAAAATTATGGAGAAAGTTGAAGCGTTTTTAATTCAAGTATAAATCAGGTGATCTGAGACAGGAGAGAAAGTCTTAGTAGACCAATAAACACAGAAAAACTCAAGAAAATACTCTAAAATTTAGCATTAATAAAGAAAGTTTCCAATTAAGAATAAGTCACAGCTTGATTTTTATAGGAGTTAAAAAGATCAGACAATTCTTATATTATTAAAATATTCTGGAATGTGGGAAAAGATAGAAAGTTTCATGAAGTAGCAAAATTTTAATATTATAAAATATATTAATAAAATATATTAATAAATATATTAGAATATAATATAATAAATAAGTAATATATTAATAAAATATTGCAGAAACAAATTATTTTTCTTATGGATAAAAGATAGTCAATTTTAACAAATAGAACCTAGCAATGTTGTCAAAGACCATGAATCTTTAGTTCTCAGAGATGAAGAATGATTCCAAACAGAAAATCTATCAGTATAATCTATACGTCACCAAGTAAAAGGAGAAAAAATGTCATATAAATATATGCTGAACAATATTTGACAAAGTTCAGAAATCATTCCTAATAAAAACTCTAAGGGATAAGAAGATACTGTTAGATTTGATGATGACTAACCCAAACCAATTTCATAATACTTAAAATAATTTGTTAAAATTATGGGCAATAAAGAAGTCACTACCATTGTTATATTTCAATAGTTTAAAATAATTCTAGCAAATGTCACATATAAAAAGTACAATAATTAGTAGCAAAATTAGATAATGAGATATAAATTTATTTATTTACTAATGCACGTATATTAGCAAATGTAGAAAAATTAATACAAGAGGACTTTCACTTTTGACGAAGATGGACTAATAGGAGGGACTAATGCGCCCTCCTACCTGAAACAATAAAAAGTGAACAAAATGTATGAAGCAATGTTTTCAAGACAGTAGACATCTGGGAACAAACAACAGTGATCCTTTAGAAATGAGAAACAAACAAGATTAATCCTATATTTGCACTAGGTTGCTTCTTTCAGAGAGGTCCCAGGTCTTAGATCAGGCAGAGGAAATGCAGTTAAAGCCTGGTGGTCTTCCTGAGTTTAGAGATGTATTGGAAAGATGGGCATAATGAGTGCTTAGAATTTACAGAACAGAATACCAGAGATTAGAAAGCTACAAAGAGAAGAATTTAGCAAGTCCAATAGGCCAAAACAAAAATAAAGACATCAGATTTGAAAAGAAGTAAAATGGTCACTATTTGCAAAGACATAATCTGAAAGGCTGATGAAATTGACAAAAACAGCTGTTAGGAATAATAAATGAATTTATCAAGATTGTATTATAAGATACAACATCAATATATAAAAAGCTTTTGGATTTTATATATTTTTCACCCTCAGAAACTGGAATTTTAAAGATTCAATGTACATAACCATAAGAAAATATGAAGTCAGTAGGGATAGATCTAACCAAAAATGTCAAGACTGTGCTGAAAACTACAAAACACTGTTGAGAGACATTTTAAAAGACCTAAACAGACAAACTTTGTTCATGGGTCAGAAGACTCAATATGGTTAAAATGTCAATTCTTCCTTAAAGGTTTCAAAAGCCCCAATAAATTAAAACTATTATTTACAAATAATTTATTTTATTTTGACCTTAATTATTACCATAACTTCCGAACACAGACTGAATATTTTAAAATACTACTTCATTTCTTACTCGTTAATTGGATGGAAAAGTGGCTAAAATACATACCTGACAGTAAGTACACCATTTTCCTAGATGGTGTACAAAAATCAGGATTTATCTCAAGTTCTAAAACTCTGGTAGATTATTTTATCAGAAATCCAGGGAGACAACCAAGATGGCACAGTAGGTAAATGCTGTTTTACCTTCTCTCACAACCACATCAAAATTACAACGACAAAACAACCATTATTGAGAATTACCTAAAATCAACCTTTATTGAGAATCATCTAAAATCACCCCCATAACTGAAACCTTTCAACTAATGACTTGTAGAAGAAGCCACCTCCAGACTGGTAGGAAGGTCAGAGACGTGGGACAGGATTGTCCCACACCTGCATGTGACCATTAAAGATTGGGAGTGCTATTTTGGCTGTGGAGGTCCCTAGAGGAGCCAGAGATCCCAACCCTACCCCAGCCCAGGGTCCCAGTGCTGGGAGAGAAGTCCCCATAATTTCTGGCTGTGAAAACAAGCACAGATTGTGACTGAGTGAGACAGTGCGGCTGCACTCACAGGCGCTCCTCTTAAAGGGACTGTGCGTGGAATTACCCACCAGTGGAATCACTATCTCTGAGCTCCAGCACTGGGACAGCAGCTGAAAATGCAGCAGGGACATATGGTGGAGAACTGAGTTGTCTGGCTTGGGATGGGGGCTGGAGAGGAGGCTTTCTCCTGGACCAGGGAGCTGGCGGAGGTCATTGTTTCTTTGTTCAACTCTCCCCCACTCTGTTTTGAACATAGGCAACTGTCATTTCTGAGTCTCTGCCATTAGTTGGCCACATCCTGGTGATTTGAGACCTGGCCCCACCCAACTTTCAGGCACAACCAGGCTGCTTTCAGGGGCTTTTTTTTTGCTGACCACCTGCCTTGGCTCAAGCTGCAGACTTTCCTAGGGTCTCTCAAAGGTTCTCAGATCCCAGACAAGAAGCATCTGGCTTGAGCATGTCCTATACCTCTGGCTGAGCAGTCCTAAGCTGGCACTAACGACAGCTGGCCTTGGTTCATGCTTGGCCTCTCAAAGGTGGTTCCAAGCACAACATGGGAGGCAGACATCTGCAGATTTCTTTCTGGCACCCACTGGGTGGACCCAGTGGTGCACAGGCTGTGGCTGAAGTAGACCTACAACGGATCCCCTCCAAGGTGGTCCTGGGGCTGGCTCCCCCAGTAGCCAACTTCAAAAGGAGCTGCAGCATCACCCAGCCATCTCCAAGTACAACACACCCAAGGGGCAGATTGGGCAGGCACTGGAGTTCTGCTGAGACAGATCATGCTCTGTAGGATCAACCCCTACACAACTCTCAACTGTAGTCAAGGTCAGTCCTCATAACAAGTGAGCCCAAGGATAAGTCACTCACATTGATGTGTAATTATCAACCAAGGCTCAACTACAAGACAAGCACACGCACAACCTACACAAGGGACACACCTGGAGTGCATGGCTCAGGTGACCAGAGAGACTGTGCCACTGAACCCCACAGAGCACCTACTACATAAGGTCATTCTACTAAGACCGGTAGACATAGCAGCCCTACCTAATACATAGAAATAAACAGGGAGGCAGACAAAATAGGGAGGCAAAGAAACACGTCCCAAATAACAGCACAGAACAAAACTCCAGAAAAAGAGCTAAGCGAAATGGAGATAAGCAATCTATCAGATGCAGAGTTCCAAACACTGGTTATAAGAATGCTCAATAATCTCAGGGAGAACTTCAGCAGAGAGATGGGACAAATAAAAATGGAGATGGAAACCATAAAAAAGAACCAATCAGAAATAAATGATACAATAATGGAAACAAAGAATATATTATAGGGAATCAACAGTAGACTAGATGAAGCAGGGGATCCAATCAGCGATGTAGAAGATAAGGTAGCAGAAAACTCCCAAACAGAACAGCAAAAAGAAAAAAAATAATTTTAAAAAATTGAGGAAAGTTTAAGGGGCCTCCAGGACAATATCAAGCTTACCAACATTTGCATTATAGGGGTACCAGAAGGAGAAGAGAGAGAGCAAGGAATTGAAAACCTATTTGAAAAAATAATGACAGAAAACTTCCCTAACCTAGGGAAGGAAATGGACATACAAGCTGCGGGGACGGAGTGTCGGAGAGAAGTTTCCAGGCTCTCGGCCTCACGTGGGGAGGTGCTGGCTCGGGTAGTGAATGACCATCAGCTGTGATTGGTTGGCCATCAGCTGTAACTGGTTAGCCAATTGTCTACTGATGTAACTGCTGGGACTGCGTTGATTAGTTGGTTGGTTGGCAGGCAGAGAAGTGAATGGCGGACTGTGGATCGTGTGGCTACTACTGCGTGTGTATCGCCTGGCCACCAGAGAGAATATAGTGGTACGACTCCCCTATCTATGGCTCTGTGGGTGTTCCCTTTTGGCTTAGCCATATCCTGCATTCTTATGTGGGGATTGGGACCAGAGGCCCCGCAGGCCGCCCTGCACAACAAATGGCGCAGTGAGCAGGGTCTCCCGCATGACAAATGGTGGAGTGAGCAGGGTGCCCTGCATGACACAAGCCCAGGAAGCACAGAGAGTCCCAAATAAGATAAACTCAAAGAGACCAACATCAAGACACATCATAATTAAAGTGTCAAAGGTTAAATACAAAGAAAGAATCATAGCAGCAGCAACAGAAAAGCAGTTAGTTACCTACAAGGGAGCCCCCATAAGACTATCATCTGATTTCTCAACAGAAACTTTGCAGGCAAGAAGGTGGTAGCAGGAAATATTCCAACTGATGAAAAGCAATGACATACAGCCAAGATTGCTTGACCCAGCAAAGCTGTCATTTAGAATCGAAGGATAGATAAGGAGCTTCAAAGGCAAGGTAAAGTTGAAGGAGTTCATCACCCACAAGCCAGTATTACAAGGACTCTTAGAGGGACTTTTGTAAGATGGGCGAGGAGTTAAAGAAGGGTGAGGGGGGAGGATTGGGGCTCTAGAAGAGGGTAAACAGGGTCTAATATACGGTGATGGAAAGAGAACTCACTCTGGGTGGTGAACACACAGTGTTAAATATAGATAATGTATTACAGAATCGTACACCTGAAATTTATGTAACTTTACTAACAACTGTCACCTCAATAAACTTTAATTTAAAGAAAAAAAAAAGATGGATGAAAGGAGAAGGCATTAAGAAATACAAATTTGTTGTTATACAGTAGTCATGGAGATGTAGGGTATAGCATAAGGAATAGTTAATAATATTGTAATAACTAGGTGTGGTGCCAGATAGGTACTAGATCTACCAGGGTGATAGATGGGAATGGGGTTGGGGTTAGGGTGAAAAGGTGAAGGTCTTAAGAAATACAAATCAAAGTTAATACAGTATGGGGAATATAATCAACAATGTTGTAAAGATCATGTAAGGTGCCAGATGGGCACGGGACTTGTCAGGGGGATCACGTCATAGACTGTGTAAATGCCTGCCCAATGCACTATATACACCTGAAGAGCTGAAGTGGAATAATATTGAATATCAACTATAACTAAATATATAGGTATATATATAGTCACAGGATGTGAGTATAACACAGAGAAGATAGTTATTGGTATTGTAAAAGCTATATAAGATGTCATAAGGGTAGTTGCTTGGGGGGTTTATCACTTTATGAGGGGTTTAAATATCTTACATTGCTTTGTACACCTGAAACTAATAAAATAAAATAAAAATAAAAAAATAAGAAATCCAGAGTTATAAGAAAGGTATAATAGTGATGACAGCATCTGAATGAGTCCAGATTTACCATTAATTTTTTTTAAAGTGTAAATTATAGGAGAGATAGTGTGTTCTAATAATATTATGAACTGTTCAATGTGTAAAAATTCAGGGAAAACAACTCAAGCTTGCATTTAATTTTGTTATTGTAGTCATTCATATTCATTAATTTCACCAAAAAATATATTGCATTTCTTTAAAAGTTAGAGACTGGATTAGTTTCTGGAGATTTTATCACAATGTAAAAAGTGCTTGTCTTCTAATAACATGAAATTTAATTTTAAAAAATTCAATGCTTGAGTTTATTAAATCTACTATATTGTATTCAAGAGAGTTATTTTGTACTTTTAGAATATTTTAAAGCACACTTTATTTGCAGTTCTTGTTGTAATAATTGTTTGAATTTCTCCTTGTAGACAATAATTGATTAGGAAGTTGAAGGACTGAACTTTATTTTTTTGTACTCCATATGTTTTTAGTGTATACTAATGTGATGCTAAGCTCAAAGATTGCATCCACTCAATCTTCCTTCATTGGATGCAGCCCTACTCATCTTTGAAAATGAAAAAAAGGAAAAAAATATGTTAATCATCAATAAGAAAAAAAAATATTTTGTATTGGGCAGTATCTATCCATATCACTTTACACTAAAGCAAAGTAAACAAACAAAAATAAATACAGCAATGAAAAACTAGAAGCTGAAAACCTCATAATTTCAGGATAATCAAACTATTTGTTCCCCACTAGTATGCCAGTTCTTTTAGAGTTGTAAATGCAAATATTTTGCAAATGATTTTGGGAAGACAGTTATCAAAATGAAATTGGTTACTTGGATGTAATTCAGTTGCTTAATGCATTTATCAAGTAAGAACAGAACTCTCAGTTCTTTGTAAGGAAAGTATTAAAATAGCAGCTTTTAAATATAGTTGATTATTTGGAAAAAAATACAATGAGTAATTTAAAACTGTGTCAACAAAGCACCATTTTTATGGAAAACTCAAAAAGCAACTTAGATTTGTGTTTCTGGACACTTTCTAATACTGATCTTATCTTTTTCATGGATTTTAATCACACTTTCTGAATCGACAAAATAATTTTTTATTGATTTATTCAACTTGGACCAGCATTTACAAACATCCACTTTGTGTACAACACTAGGGACACAAAATTAGTATAAAAATGCTATCTTCTTTCAGGAAACTTATTGTATGAGAAGGAATGCATTATATAGAAAAATCTACAAAATATTTAAATAAATGGATCATATGAAGTGATCACTATGAGGCAATACGAAGAAAGAATAAAATTTAAATTTTCAAAATTTGGTCATTCATTGAGAAAAGAAGCCCAGAGGCAGGAATACAAAGCAAGGATTCGGTCTAAAGAAAAAGTAGTCAATGAATAAAGAGAAGGAGCTTAGAATATTCAGGAAGCTGGCTGTGTTGCTGAAATCTTGGGTACACATGCAAACATTTTCTTCTCTGTTTTCTGCTTACATTTCCATATTTCTTTCCCACTACACATTTCACATTCCTTTTTACTGCAGCCAACAACACAGCTAGTAGGATTTTTTAATCTGTATCATGAGGGATCGGGCCCTTTGCAGTTCTGTCTGTTTAGAGTTAATATAATGTTCTATTAAACTACAAAACTGTACAGGTTCATGCAAGAAGAAGTCCTAGAGATCATATGGGTTCCATTTATATTTCTATCCCCACAGTATAAACAATATTTCCTCTTATACTCAAAATTAATTATTAGATCAAGTACAGTAACCTCATTTTCCCCTTCCTCTTTTACTTAATAGCAAAAAGAACCCATAAGGCCAGATGAGTCTCTGTTTCCAATTCAGTGGAACCACTGATGTGTCTCTTCGTGGAGATATACCCTTCTTGAGCATCTAACTTCTTAAGCAGCAGGTTTGAGAAGAGTGAAATTGAAAGAAAATATTGTAAGTAAATATTTAGGTGTATATTGAAAATTATCATCCTTACCTCTACCACTTAGTTCTATTAGAATTGTGGAAAAAACAGGATCAGATATTGGCTGCTGGCTTAGCACTTACAGCACTCTATATTGTAGCACTACAATGGTTAATACTTCAAGTAATAGTACACCATTCTACCTTTCCCTAAGATCAGCCACTTTTGTGTGATGTAGTACATGGTGAGACCTTGGACATAAAAGCATAATTCCTTGCTGCTAATTAAGCAAAAGGAGAGTTGTTTAATTAGAATCAGTGTTGTATGTAATGCTGTAGTTGCCTATAAAACATTTAGTTGGTCTAAGGTTAGTACTGATAAGAGAAGTATTACTGATAAGAAATGCAATTTCAAAACTAGCCTAAGTTTCTATTTTTAAAGAAGAAAAACATTTTCCAAACTGTACGGATAGGGTTTCCATGTAATCAACCTATTATCTACTATTTGGCTCTTCCAATGCTACAGTTTGAGGAACTTATATGGGCTACATTGTTGATGGCTTCTAAGGAAAAATCTTGCAGTAAGTATGTGATTGATTGAATTAATGAGAGCAAGCCCACTGTGTGGGCCTTGCGTAGACTATCTTGATTGCCAGGTATGCCTTTCCATGAGCTCAGTGAGCATGCACTACAGTGACTGAGAAAGTTCGGCGATGAACATGCACAGAGTGGTTCATCTTTCCATTTGGTTATTAAGATCCTTATGCAAAATGGCAATCTACTGAGTGTGACATGAATGTATGACCTAAATGTTTTTTTTTTTAAATTGGCCCATTTGAAAGATACAAATACAGTCTTTTTTTTTTTAGCCACCACATCGACAATCTTCTAATATTTTTTCTTAAAAATACCTGAACATCTAACCAAACCATTAGTCATTGCTGTGGAGCAATGAAGATGATAACTGCAGGCTTTTTATCCTTATAAGCAAAGTGGATAATTAGATGGCCAGCTTGAAGCACTTCTTAATAGCGTTAATTACCTTTTCCGCCATTCGTGGAGTTATAATGTCCTAGCAGTCCACAACTGGGTGGTGACAGCACTTTGTGGAGAATCATCAGGTTTAATTAATTTAATTGATTTCTTCTTTGGACAACTGATGTCAGATAATCCTCATGGGTCCACTGGTTTGTGTTGATGGTGAATTGAATTATAGCTAGAATATATGCTTTAGAAATATGAGAATATTTCCTATGTAAACCGTGTATTCTTACTGCACAATACTGGGCCTTATTCCATACCTCCTACTTTCACTTTATAATGAAGTGATATTTTGCACTACTAAAATATATGTCTTCATGAATATAACATCCAATTAATGATTAGAGGCTTGGATTAACTGGTCACCTGTTATTCCATGATAAATTGCTCAATCTCTATCAGAGTTCTTCAACCAATCAAGACTTTTGCCAAGAAGGAGCGTTAGTTAATAAAGAAGGCATACAACAAAACCTCCAGAGTCCCTGCTGAACTCATCACAAATAACATGCAATTTTCTTATGCACCAGAGATCTTTGCCACCACTGACTTCTGCCAAGTCTTAAGGACCTAAAGGCAGAGTTCCTTACATGGTAGTGTGTATTATGAAAGAGAGCCTTCTATTTGATGGGGTAGGGATCTAATTCAAAGACTACAGGTTTTTAGGACGTCTGTACATAGGTCTCATTGGCTCACTAAATGTAGTTTATGTTGTTTGAAACTACAAGGTGCTCTATAAATATTGTCTCCTTAATTGTAGAGGGTCGGGGTACAGCAATTTACCCTTCATCTTGGAGTGGATGTCCTGATATGCCTAAGATCAGAAACATATATTTTTGATGGTATTTGTTTCTAACTCTTTCTCATTCATCTGTTTTTCTAAAACATATGGCATATTTATGAATTGAATTAGATTGTTCTTGTAATGGGGTGGAATCGAGAACAGTAATGATAATTAGGACTCACTCTCTGATTAAGCTTAAAAGAATTTATTCTCTTTTTCAAATACCAACCTATCTAATTTGGTAAAATAGTCAAGATATATTCATCTTTCAAGTCTCAATGGTGTTAACCATAGATGTCATTTACCCAGTTATGTGGTATACCATCTGATTTATTATTTTGGTAAAAAGAGGAAGCTTTAGGGACTTTATCTTTGTTATTTCTACTGTAATAATTTTTCTTCATAGAGCAAGAAGACATGTGAGCATTTTTTCCAGTTGGTGAGAATCTTCTTCAAGAATTGGGAATGTAAACAGCATGAGTTCAGAATCCCCTGATATAAGGGCTACAAAGGTCAGTCACTAGATGTTTTTCCAGTATGCTGCCTTAACATCCCTTCAATTTAATTCTCATATTACTTTCAAATTTCTTGACAAAATTAGTAAATTGTGAGATTTCTTTAGTGCATAAGCCATTTATCCTTGGTATAATCTTACTTACTCAATTATACTCCAGTTATACTGGAATCTGATTCTAGTTATAATTCTGCAGTCAATGAAAGGTGGTAGTGGTGGTAGAGGAAGAAGATTTTTTTTTTTCCTGGTAAGATTTTAAAACAAGAGAAAGATTTTCAGACAAGAGGATGCTTTGACTTCTGGGGCAAATTTAGAAAAAATTCCTCACAATCCAGATGTTTAAATATATCCTTTCTAGTTTTTAATATCCTTGTTTTTCCAAAACAATGCCATATCTTATACACAATAATAGGGCTTGGCTGCAAATTCAACTGTCATTACAAATCAACACCTTACCAGATCAGTCCTTGCATTTGGTTTTCAGCTATCTGTCTGTGCCTACAGGTGCTAATAGATATTTTAACACCATCATAAAAAATCCCTGGATTTAAGTCCATTTCTTGAGCTAAAAACTTAGGAATTCGATTTTGTGCACTTCTTAATCTGTTAAATATGTTGAGAGCAACAACCGTATCCCACAGTTCTTGAGTTTCTCATTAAAAAAAAGAAAATCCATATTAGTTTCTTAGGGCTACCATGACAAAGTACCACAAAGCCAAATGCACAAACACTTTTGCACAGATATTTATAACAGATTTACTCATAATTGTCAATATTTTGAAGCAAGTCAGATGTCCTTCAGTGGGTGAATGGATAAACAAAGTATGGTCCATCCAGACAATGGGATGTTTAGTCAGTGCTAAAATAAATGAGTTATCAAGCCATGAAATGACACAGTGGAACCTTAAGAGCATCTTGATAAGTGAATGAAGCCAATATGAAAAGGCTACATACTGTAGGACGCCAACTACATGACATCCTGGAAAAGGTAAAAGTATGGAAACAGTACAAAACTCAGTGATTTCTGGAAATTCAATAGAACAGAGAGAAGGACAAATAGGTGGACAGGAGATGTTTAGGGCAGTGGTGTTATTCTGTAAGATATTGTAATGGTGTGTACACATCACAAAACCCACAGAGTGCACAACACAGAGTGAACTCTAATGTAAAACTCTGGACTCCAGTTAATAATGATGTACTGATGTTGACTCATCAATTACAAAAATGTACCTCATTAATGCAAGATATTAATAATAGGAGAAAATGTATGTGGGGTGTTGAGAATATATTTGGAGACTCTGTACTTTTCACTTAATTTTTCTGTATACTTAAAACTGCCCTGAAAAATGAAGTCTATATAAAACATATGTATTGATAGAAAATGAACAGGAGCATATTGAGATAGTAAAACAGCATGGAAGAGCACATGTAAAGTACACTTGGATGACTGCTCTGGCTGAAATATTAGGCTGTGTTGGAGCCAAGGGAAAGGCAAAGGTTTGGAAGCAGAGTAGACTGGTCAGTGTTAACGTGCAGCTAGAGGATCTTTGAGCCGAAGAGTGGCATGTAGCAGCTAGACTTTTGGAAGTGGCAATTTAGAACAGCCTTAGGGATTTCTGGAACATGCAGAAACTTGATAACTTAAGGTAATGAGCAGATATTAAAGAGCCTGGACCAGAGCATAGCAGTGCATGAGTAAGAGGCAATCGCTATCAAGAAGTCTCCTGTGGAAATGTGTAAAACAATTAGTGACTGGACTCATCCTTTCTGTCCATCTCCACTGGCTTTTCCTCCTAAGTTTACAGATCTGCTTTAATTATCTTCATCCACAAACAAGACATTTCCTTAACTTTTTATTTCTACCAAAGCTACTGCCTTAACTCTTTCCTTTAACTACAACATACTTCTTAAAAGAGTGATTGCCCTCATTATGTTCACATTCTCATAGGCCAGTCTCTTCTTATCAAAATCATTTTTTTCCTGTTTATCCTCCTAACTTGGTTTGTTTTTCATTCTCCACTTATTTTTTTTTTTTTTTTTTTTTTTTTTTTTTGTCAAGTATTCTTCTTTAGCTAAGTTGTTAGTGTTGGCATTCCCCAGAGCAGGTGTTATACACTGTTGAGTCAGGCCCAACTAATGACAGCCCTATGAATGAGTGATGTCCCCAGAGTACAAGTAGTTTATCTTTTCAGGGAAAGTATAAGGAGAGTTCTGAACTCAGACCTCTTTTCTTTATATACCTTCTCTGTAAGCAATCTCATACACTTCACATTCTCTGTTCCAGATGACACTTCTCAATGCTAGAGAGACATTTCCATTTTCTACCTTCAAGTTCAGAGTTAACTCAAACATAAAATGCTTAAAACAAAACATTTTGTTCCCCATGAACTTTCTACCCACCATCCTTTAATATGGAACACTTTTTCCTGACAAGTCATCCCTCTTTACTCATGCAATTTATCAAGTTCAGTAAATTCTACCTCTATAATGATTTTCAAATCTACCCTTTTCTATCTGCACTTCCCTAAGTTTTCATTAATATTTAACCCAAATCGCTGCAATCACTCTCTAACAGTTTTTTTCTGCCACTAGCACAGATGGTGGAGTCAAAAGGAAATAGGTGACCCTAAAACCTCTCACATGGAAAAACATTTTGGAAGAGTATGTGCAGAGCTGGAAAGTGGGTCAAACAGTCAAGTTTGACCCAGCGTTTTGCATGATCAGAAGGAAACAAAACGGTGACAGAAAAGGAGTCAAAGAAAAAGAGTAAAGAAAAAAAATGAGAAAAATATTATGGGATCTGAAGGAGCTAAGAATTTATTGTGAGACTATGCCAATTGTTCAGTGATAACAGAAAAACAACCAGAGCAAAAAATTAGTAAAAGATTGGTGGATAATCTTCCAAGGGATTATTGGTCTCTTTGGAATAATGTCAATGGTTTGGCCATAATTTAAATAAAAGTTGAGATTAGTGATAAAATAAGTTGTTAAGAATGGAAGCAGTAGTCATTGCACACAATTTGAGTAGTTTCATTGTGAATATGGAGCAAAAATGGTGAGTTTGAAATCAACACTTACAAAGTGTTTTATTACACTTACAAAGTGTAAAATTACACCTTCTGAAAATATCAACTAATCATCTGTCCTAAACTTCATTTCTTCAAGAGACATTGATAACAGAAACTCTAAAATCGAAATGTATGTAAATCACTTTTGTTACCTATATAATTACTTTCTAAATTATATATTTTAGATATATTTATGAATTTATGTAGTTCTTATGGTGGCTGAAGATGATAAATGTTACATAATGTACCAAAAATCCATTTTAATTACCTATTAAAATTATGAACACATGTAACCATTTTCAAAACAGAATAAAAGCTGAAGTATGTAATTAACTAAAAATTGAGTTATCGATGCTCAGGCAGCATAACTGATCCAATGAAACATGGCTCCATGTGCGTCACATTTGTGAGAGTTTATTACATTTATTACAACCTAATTAGCTTTGAAATGTAATAGTACAACCTAAGGGGCTGGCTTGCCTTCAATAGTTCAGAAGGTAATGGAGGTTGAAAGCTTGTTTATTCTGGTAAATAATCCTCCTCACTCATGAAGTATTTTAATATAGCATAAGGTAAAAACATGATGCAGTGTAAACTTGAGCACTTTGAATTATATAAGATGAAAGTGTTGAAAAGAAGATTTTTTAGGAAGAAACTTTAGACCATATGTTAAGATATCAGTGATATTGGATGATGGTTTTAGTCATTTGTCTATCAATAAAGTGAATGTTTAACTAGAAAAACAAAATTAGACCATCCCTTTCCCCACTTCATGCCACTTCAGGAGGAAGGTCGCCTTTCTCTTGCAATTAATTGCCCACCTACAAAGTCTTTCTATTATAGTGGTCGTGTTGTATGGTATCTGATTGGAACTATATTGCCTGGGTTCAAGTCCCAGCTTCACTTCTTCGTTGTGTGGTTTAGGCAAGTTCCTTAATCTCTCAGTGTCAGAGTTTCCTAAACAGTCAAATGGAATACAGCAATAGTTTGATTCATCGGCGAATGGTGAGGAGTAAATGATGTAATAAATATAAAAGCGTTTAGAAGAGTGTCTGGCACAAAGTAAGTGCTAAATATTACTCTTATTTACAGTACTTGACCTAAGTCTTTGGATATTTAAGTGGAGGTCTGAGCTTAGAGTTAAGGGCTGGAAGAAGTATGTTATTCTTCATGATAAAAGTAAACATTTGCATAGTTCTATTGTTTTACTGAGAAAGAAAAGAGAGGGAAGTAAAAGCAAAAGAAAAGGAGAGAAAAATAAGGGTCAAGAAACATGTGAGGGGACTAGAACTCAAAGAGAGGGAATACTTGCAGTGCCTTTTTCATTTTATTAAATTATATTTTAAAGAAGTTTCCTTATTTATTTAAGACCTTTTTGGTATAATAATTTTCAAACAGAAAAGAAGAGAAAATAATATGATGAATCCACCTCCAACCATGCACCTATCTCCCTGCCTCAACAATTATCAACACGTGTTGACAACTGTTTCATCAATACACTCTCTGCCCTCCTGATGGATAATTTAAACTAAATCCCAATATCATATCACTTCATCTCTTAAGATAAGGTTTCTTGATATCTATCTATCTATCTATCTATCTATCTATCTATCTATCTATCTATCATCTATCTATCTATCTATCTATCTATCTATCTATCTATCTATCTATCATCTATCTCACAATTTTATTATCACAACTGCAACAAAATAAAATTCCTTGACATCATTAAAGAATTTAGTCAGTGTTCAAATTTCCCGTTTCTCTTAAGAGCATGGATACTTTATATTTGATTTAAAATTGGGTTCTTATTAAGCTGTAAATCATATTTTCTCTCAGGCTTCAAGTATATTAGTTACATATGAAAGCTTGCTCTGTGTGTGTGTGTGTGTGTGTGTGTGTGTGTGTGTGTGCCCTTATGTGTGTGAGAGAGAGAGAGAAAGAGGAAGAGGTGATATCTAAAGGATGAGCTTTGGTCTAGGTTTATTTAAATGGTGTGAAGTGGGAAGAGCAATGCACTCGGGATGATAACAGCTGGGAGTTTCACTGAATTAATTCTTCAAAAGACTAATCTGGTTCAAAACCAGAAATAAATCATTCATTCATTCAACAATTATGTATTGAGTACTTTCTATGGATCAAGTATACACATGGACGCTAGGAATCTGGCAATTTGGGGAGAGCATAAGACTTAAATTGCTGGAGTAAGATATAAAGAGCATTATGTCTCTCTTAATGGGAAAATCTTTCCTAACTGACATATAGATTACAAATACATTTGAAAAAAATAACATCAAACTTACTTCCAGTTCATCTTGGCTCCCAGTCATCTTCCCTTATATTTCACTGGACTAGGATATCTAACATTGGAAAAACCGAACTTGAAAAAGAAAAGTAAGTTATTAAAAGCATGTACCTATTCTTGTTTGTATAAGCTTTTTAATTCAACTAGTTTGTGATAAAAGCATAGTTATATTTGGTCATAGAAAATTCAGCAAATTAATAGTTTTAAGATTTGTTATATTCTAATCTCAATTTTTTTATTTTTCAGTGTAACATAATAGACTAAGCATGCATTTCTAGAGTCACCCAGATCTAAATTTAATTTTTTACTCTACCACTTAACTACTTTCAACACACTGAGCTCATTTTTTAAAACTGTGATCTTACCTGTTTTTTAAAAATGAGAATAAGGTGATTTTGAAAAAAATCCTTGTCATTTATTTATGTAAATATTTTCAAATAATAAACGTTTCTCAAATGAATGAAAAATGAGAATAACTACACTGTGTGCTGAAGTGATGATTCAATAAAATGGTTTGAAGGCATTGAGTACAGTGACTGGCATAAAGGAGGTGCTTAAATAACATGAGCTGCTTTTTGCAAGAGACAATGACCCTTATTTCTGATCATAACTACCATGCTACAGGCAGTATTCATTTACCAACTGTTATACAACTCAGTTCATATGACAAATAAAAATGATTTGTTGCAAGAAACATGTAGTTTTAAAGGTTTGCAATTAATTTGAAGTTGTTAATTGACAAGCTCAACTTGATTCATTTGTTAATACAAGTATGACCATATGTGGAAATCAAAAAAGGTAGTATTTTTTGGGAAGCTCTAATAGAAATGTGTATTAGCTAAAGTGTGAGAGATGTACAAATCCTTCATCATTCCTACTGGTATGATCATAGTTGGACTACTATCCAGTTCTGGGCTCCATGTATTAAAAAGCTAAAGACGATGTCACATTTTTTCAGAGAAGGACAATATAAATGGCTGAAGAAACTGTGGATGTTTGACTCAAAGAGACAAGAAAACTATAATGTGGATAATTGTAAGAGACTGTTTATAATTGTATTTTAGGTATAGATCCAGTAGGTAGATCTCATTTTAATGGGTGAAAACAATAAGGAGGAACATTATAAAGAATAATGTAAAAAAGATGTTCTATTAGGTATATCTGTCTCAAGATGGAACAGTTTGTGTTTAGTAGGTAATTACTTCTCCATCTTAGCTTACCCAGTATAGATTGATGACTCCTGGGCTGACATAATGTAGAGGGAATTCAAACACTGAATAACAATAAGATTCTTAAAGACCTCATTAATCTGAGATTATTACAATTTAAAGATTTTATTTTCAGTATGCTTATTATTAATACATTAAAAAAATGCTTTCTATAGCACATTGATATCTAAGTTGATATTTATTACTCAAATTGGCTAGTGCAATTAAGTGGAAACTTTGTTATACCAAAAAATTTAAATAAAGCACTGATTTTGGAAGGAGAGTAGTAATTTCTGTATTAAGTCATGAGGAAAATAGAATTAGGTTTAAGAGAAATAAAAACAAACTAGTATTATATTATCAATATTTTGCTAAAATATAAATTGTTCACTGGCTTCTCTGCATGATTTTTTTTTTTTTAATTTAGGTGATAAGAAAATAATTAATAACTTGTTGGTAACTAGTGCTGATAGTCTTTTGTTTACCCTGGAATAAAAGGATTATTGGTTTGGAGGTGGGTGTTAGAATTTAAAAGATATTATGAAGGGAGCCCATATTGAGCAGTTTATGTTTAAACTTCTTTTCAGAAGACTTTTTTTAGTTAGTTACCTGAAGTAGAAATCTCACTTGCATCATTTGGATGTATACTTGGAAAAAATACAGCTCTAGATAATGGCATTATCTATGATTTAACTAATTCTAAGATTAAAAGTATTACTATAGACTTTCAACTTCTGGTTGATACTCTTAATAGAGCAAGTCTCCCACAAACTATAAGTGTAAATTCTGAACAAAATGCAAAACCAAAAAACTCTCAAGACCTGAAAGTACCTACACTTTGGACAAGGAAAAAATGCAGGTAATTCTGAAGGAGAGTTGAAATGTTGAAGAAGGGACCATTATGGGATGACTTCATTATTGAAGGTTTGCTATAAAGGGAGGCCAGAGTTGTACAGTGAGAGTTGGATAAAATTTCATTGAAAATCTCCTGTCTTCCTGGATGGAGGAACCAAGAGACAGAGCTGAGGATAATAATGGCTTCCAGAGAGTCAGGAGCTAATACTGGATGAGAGATGGTTGGCGAAGAGAAGCACTAAATTCTGTGTGTAAAATTTTCCTAAATTTCTGGCTTCCTGTAACTGAGCCATTCATTAATGAAGAAGACTCAAGACAGCTTACAGTAATGACTAAGAGGAAAGAATGCAGGCTTGAACTTAAAGGAGACAGAAATTTGTAGTTTAAATATAACTATATTACTTGCTTGCTGAAACAAAAATGTCAACACTCTAAAAATGTATCACAAATTCTAGTGTCTCCAAAACATAGTATTAATAATTTCCTGGATATCAAGATATTTGATATAAAAAGAACCAGGACATTTATATGTTCAAGGGAAAATGTAACTAATAGAAGCTAAGATTGAGGTGTCATGTATGCTGAGATTATTAGACAATGGCTTTAAATTAGCCATCACAACTACCGTCAATAAGGAAAGGAAATCTAATACTAAGCAAAACACATGAAATCACAGTGGAGAAACAGAAAATACACACCCTCAAAAATAATAACAAACAATTGATGCATTAGAACTGATGACATATTTGAAATAAAAGAAAATGTACTGAGCTGGTTTAACAGCAGAATGGAGATGATAGAAGAGATGGAGAACTTGAACATAGATCATCATAAAGAAAGGATTTGAAAAACATTTTTTAAAAAACGTAAGGAGAACCTCAGAGTCTTGAAGGATGAAGTGAAAAGAGCTAACATATGGGGAACTGAGTCCTAGAAGAGAAAAGACAGAACAAGGGAACAGAAAAACATGTTTTTGAACTAAAGGAACTTTACTCTGAATAGACCATAGTGTGAGTAAGAGAGAGTTTAAAAAACTGGCAAGGAAATCAGAAAAGACATATGTACCAATATAAAAACTTATTAAATACATATTTTAATATTTTCCTAAGGGCAGTGGGAGTGTATTTAAGCCAAAATGACATAATAGATTTGAATCTTAGAAAGCCCATCTGATAAGAACCGACTGAATAGGGCACGAATGAAATAACTGAGACGATTAGGGACCCAAGGAAACAGTCAAGGTAAGAGGGAATGATGGCTTATGTTAGGCGGTTTAATGGGACTAGAAAGATGTGAATATAATTTTATACTTATTTGTTTTATCATTTGAATTTTATTTTTCATTTGACACTAAGTGCCACAGGGGAGAAATCATGCATTTTTTCGCTTGTCATGTTTCGTTCGTACCTAGCAAAGTGCCTACAATATACCATAATTTAAGACATGACTTTGAATGTATGAAATATTGAAAGACAGATTAGAAAAAAAAAAAAATATATATATATATATATATATGGGAGAATTCACAAGAAATGTGACTAATTGGAAGTGGGAGCAGAACAAATCTAATAAAATGTCCTGACCTGGTTGATCAATCAGGTAGATGATAGCAACCACAACTGAGAAAGACGGTGCAGGAGATGAAACGGGTTTAGTGAAGAAGAAAATAAGTGCAGTTTTGGAAATGTTTAGTTTGAAATGATCAGGTAACTCCAATTAGAGATTTCTAGTAAACATCACCTGAACATTGAGATCATGAGCTTAAAAGCAAGATCTGAGCTGGAGAGAGAGCTTTAATAGTTAATAACAATAGATGTCATTCATACAGTAATTAAATGTTACCCTGGTTCCAAGGGATTTACATACACTAACAAATTTAATATAACAACACCATGAAGCCAGTATAATGTTATTAGCTTCATTTCAGAAATGGCAAATTTGAGGCTCATTAAGTATTTACAAAATTAAGTATTTTTCCCCGAGTTTACACAACTCACAAGTGGTGGAGCTGTGATTTGAACCCCAAAAGTCAGGCTCCAGCGTCACATATTTTTAACTGCAATTCTGTGCTGCCTCTCTTCTAATAACTTGTTAATGGGGATGGGCCAAGGAAGTTAAAGCAGTAACTCAGGGAGAGGCTATTGTGAGAGATAAGATAAGAAACACAGTCTTAGCGATATGGATAAAAGAAATGTTGCGAACAAATGCAAGTGTGAAATGCTCACAAGCAGAGACTTTGGGAACACAGTGTAACAAGAGACAAAGGAAGACAATTTCAAGAATGAAGGGTATCAAGAGTGTCGAAAACTACGGGAAATTCATGGAAGATAAGTAGTTCTTTAAATTTTTCGTAGCTCAAAAAGAAGTCTTTGGTAACTATGGAAAAAAAGATTCAGCAGAGTGGTAAGAAAGGAAAACTCTCTAGAATGGTGTAGTAGGAAATGAAGAAGAAACACAAATACAGACAAGTCTATCTTAAAGTTTAAATGGAAGGGAGAGAAAGGACAGAAGTTGAGCATGAAGAGGAATTTAGGAAGTGTTTATGTGGGTGGTGTTGGTAAAAAAAAATGTTACTCATGTTCAGGCTCTGATAGAAAGAAGCTAGGTGAAGGGAGCAGGCTTAAATGGTATATGTGTGTGGGTAGGGGTGGTTGGGCATTGGGAGAGTCCTTCCCTAATAAAAAGGCACAAAGCCCACAGTGGATACAAATGTAGGAAAATTCATCGATGTGGTGGTAAGAAATACAGTGTCATTTTGTTAGCTTACAATTTATGGAGTAGAAGGTAATTTTATCTCATGAATAAAAGACAGTTGTTTGGAAAGCAGAAAGATAAGAGAGAGATATGTGTGTGTGTGGGAGAGAGAGAGAGAGAGAGAGAGAGAGAGACAGAGAGAGAGAGAGAGAGAGAGAGAGGGAGAGACAGAGAGACAGAGAGACAGAGAGACAGAGAGAGAGAGAGAGAGAGATTTTAGCATTTCAATTGAAAAAAAGGCAAGTTAGGACAGCGCATACCAGTTTATGGGCTAAATAAGCAACAGCTTAAAAATATGATTTGCTCTTTACAGCCCAATGTGTACGTTGAGTAATTCATAGATACTTCCCACCTTCTTGGAACCGAGTATTGGGTTGCAGAGGAAGACAGGCATCAAAGTCCTCAAGTCTTTCAATTAATAAGTATGATGAAGGGGAGCTTGGAAAATGACAATATTAAAAAGAGAGGAAGAAAGAGAGACTATTACAATAGCATGGCATTAACTTCAAAAAACAGGATATTTTTTCATATGACGTGGAGGTAATGATATGGCAGTAGTACAGGACAGCATAAAAAAGCCACCTCTACTTTTCTATTCTTAAATATGTGGAGTGACAAAGAAAGTGTAGCTTCAAACTGACAGTATGTTAGGCAGAGTTCTGCAGAGAAACAGAACCAATAGGATTTACTGGTTGATTGATTACAAGGAAATGGCTCACACATTTATGGAAGCCATGAGGTCCCAACATCTGCAGTGGGAAAGATCTGTGGTTAAAAACCAGGAGAGTTGATGGTGTCATTCTACTCTGCATCCAAAGTCCTGAGAACCAGAAGAACTGAAAGTGTTAAGTTCCAGTCTGAGTTGCAGGAGGAGACACATGTTCAAACTCAGGAAGTCAGGGAAAAAGAACAAATTTTCCCTTAATCAGTCTTTGTTCTATTCAGGCCTTTAATGGATTGGATGAGGCCCACCCACATTGGAAAGGGCAATTTACTTTAGTCAGTCTACTGAATCTAATATTACTCTTATTCAGAAACACCCTCACAGACACACCCAGAATCATGTTTAATCAAATAGCTGGGCAGCCTGTGACAATAAAATTAAAATAAAATTTGACACATAAAATTAACTGTCACAAAAGAGTAGTGGAGGAAGCTGTGACAACAGAGGCAAGTAATATTTCATCGAAGTAAGTAGGTTAAGGGAGGTTCGCTCAAGAAATTGAGAATGTAGAGAAATTTTGTGTTATTTTTCTAGTTTTTGAAATGTGAAAATTGTGTTCTCTTGCAAATATGAAAACTGAGTGTTAATTAGCTTGTGAAATTCAGGGAGTTTCAGCCTCTATGCTCAGAATAAAACTGTAAAGGGAGAAGCAGTTGGGAGAGATGGTAATAAAACAGAAATAGAGATCAACTCTTTGACACAAAGTGTTTGAAAAAGCACCAAAACAAGAGGGGAGAAAAGGCCACCTGAGTAAATTTATAAAATACTTGTAAGAATGTCCTGGTCACTCTCAGTGACTATAAGAACAGAGAACTCTATAAAAGATATGACATGTTAGCAGCCATACAGGACAGATTCAAACTAAGTTAAGATACCTGAACTTCATTTACTAGATAGAAATCCTTATCTTCCCTGTACGTTGAATACATTCCTTTCTTAGAGATACCACAAGCGATGTACACAAACATAATTTATATCTAAGTGGAAGTTGGTTTCATTGCTTTAAGGACATGGCATTCATTATGTGCATAGACTTCTAGCACATGTTTGAATAATGCCGTATTAGTGAAACTTCAATTCCTACTCTTTTAGAGATACATTTTATCACTGTCTTGTTATAAGTTTTTATCATAGAAATGATCTTCTGCTATAGAATAGTCAACTATAATTTTTTTAATAAGCATTTTTTGAACATCAGAAGCCAGCATGTCATTGTGTTAGTTACTGCATCAGATGTAGAATTGTTTAAAATACTGTTCTTGTCATTGAGAAGCTGACACTTGTTGGAGACATGACACATTGAAATTTACATGATTGAGAGCATCATGCACTAAGTATCATTTGATTATTATAAACTAAGATTTACACAAAAGAAGAATAAACTGAAAGAAAACATAAAAGACTTTGGAAATTTTAAGATCTTAATAGGCAGGGATCATGTATTAATTCACTTTCGTTGCTGTAACAAATTACCACAAACTTTGTGACTTAAAACAACACAAAATTATTATGTTATAGATCTGGAGGTCAGGAGTCCAAAATGGGTCTCACTGGGCTAAAATCAATTTGTCATCAATACTTCATTCTGGAGGATTTAGAGTAGGAATTCTTCCCATTGGAATAATCCCCTCTCCTTAAGTACACATGGAACCAATGATTTATTTGTAACCAAAATAAAATGGGAAAGAATCCACTTCCAAGATCATTCTGGCTATTGGCAGAATTCAGTTTTTTGCAATTGTTGGACTGAGATCTCTATATCTCTGCTAGCTATAACCCAGAGCCCAGATTCTGCTCCTAGAGGCTGCCCTCGTTCTTTCTCATGGCCTGATCCATTTTCAAACTACCAATGGAATATTGGGGTCTTTTCTTGTGCTTCCAATCTCTCTTACTTCCTCTTCTACTATTAGGCAGAGAAACTCCCTGTTTTTAACAGAACCTATATGATTTAAATCAGGTCCACATGCCTAACCTTCCTATGTTAAGGTCAACTGTTAGGGTTTCCAGGGGGGAATCCCTGCCCATTCTCAGGAATTTTTTTTTTCTTTCCCATTCCTGAATCACAAGATATAAACTGTTTTCTATTCTCCACAATGAGTGGTTTCCACAAAGTGACGGCCCATACTACCAACACCTGGGTTCAAGGGGCTAATTTTCCCGATTTCCCAACCAACTTTTCTCAGGATTCTGGAATAGGAAAGAGAAAAATATTCCTGAGAATGGGCAGGAATTCCCGCCTGGAAACCCTAACTATACCATATAAAATAACAATCATGGTAGTGCTATCTCAACATATTTACCAGTACTGCGTATTAGGGTGTGGCATCTTGGGAGCCATTTTTATAATTCTGGCTCTGAATTCTAAATTTGTAATTTAAACTCTGTCTTAGCAAACTGATGAGAGAGCCTCATCCTGACCTTGAAGAAGCAAACAGCCATGTTGTGAACTGCCTATGGAGAGGGCCATATAGCAGGGCCACAGGCTGCCTCTAGGAACTGAAGGGAGTTTCCAGTCAACAGTCATTAATAAGCTAGGACTCTCAGTCCTACAACTGGAGCTTCAATAATATGAGTTTTGCCAACAACTGTGTGTGCTTATAAGACGACCCTAAGCTTCAGAAAGGTAGCTAACCTGGCTCACATCTCAGTTGCAGCCTTGTCAGCAGAGGACCCAGCTAAAATGTGTTCTGTTTTAAGACACTAAGTTGTGATGATCTGTTACACAGCAGTAGGAAACTCGTACATTGGACTTGTCTTTGGAGAGCTTGCTTCAGAAAGTATGGCGTCAGAGTCAAATGTTTGTAGTTTAACAAGTTATACAGGGAAATTTGATGTAGATAGTTAGTCTCTTAACTTGTTTGAGAAATGCTGAATTATTTCTTACAATTTCCATTTTTCATTAACATGTAGGGAAAGCTTAGCATTGTGATTTTGTGCCTTGGAGAACTGCATGTAGCCAGTTTTCAATCATTTCAGGGGAACTTTACTTAGCTTAAATTCTGTAATAACCTGGGAAAGACCCCAGAACAGAGAATCTACAAAATCCATGGCATTTGAGACATGAAACAGCTTGTTCTTTCCAAAGATTGGGTAATTCAGTCATCTTCCAGAAGGCACCAGCAGGAGAATGATAGAAATGACATATTTGCTGTTCATGGAAGGAAAAAAATGTAATTCAAAGGATATAAGTCAAAATGTTCACAGATAAAGGAGGAAATATCTGCTGGTTTAAAAATATGTGTGTTAGTTTACTCATCTGTCAACAATAAATTTCTTTTTTTTTTCCATCTTCCTAATTGAAGCTTGGTTAGAATTAAATGTGAAAAGTTTTTGCATTCAGCAGGAATTTTTTTTTTTTTTAAATGCCTAGAGATGGATCTATAAAGAATAAATGTTAGTCACTTTAGCAGAACAAGGAGGTGTTTATCACTTCACTAACATAATAACTGATTTGCTAAGAAATAGTACAGAGTGCTGGGCTGCCATTATGACTCCAGCACATACATTCAAGCATTTAGGAACACATTAGGTGTCGTGATTAGCAAGCCAGCCGCCTGGCCTGTGCTTATGGGATGACATATTTTTGAAGGGGCTTTGGGGTATTAGTCTGTGAAGTCTTTTACAGGCTATATTAATCACAGGTGTTTTCTTTTTCTTTCTTTTCTTTTTTTTTTTGTTCTTTTCCCCCTGAATATACTTTGACATCATTAGGAATCAATATAACTATTTCCGTATTAAGGACAATGCCTTGTGTCGTGTTAATATTAAACTTGTTAAATGAGGACATATTTGGGGAGGGAGGATCACACTGTCAAATTCCAATGTTCCTTTTAACATGTATAGGTGAAGTTTTCTACTTGTCAGTGATATGACTTGACATTAAAACCTAATCTAGAAGTATTTAAAAAAATAAAGTTTCATGGTTGATGAAAAGTAGAAAAAAGAACTTAAGGTTCTACCACAGCTGTTTGGGTATAAAGAAAAGGGGGTTGATTGAAAAATAACATTTTACTAAAAATATCTGAAAACTTGTATTAAAATAGACTTGTATGTAACATGCATTTGAATGGACTTTAGAATTTATTAAACAAGATCCTTAAAACTTTACCTATGACATGAGACTATGCTCCAGTGGTTGGCAAACTCACGCCTATGGGCCAAGCCACTCCACAGCCCAGTTTTGTATGGTCAGCAAGCTAAGAACAGTATTTACATTTTTAAAAGATTAAACTAGAATATGCAACAGAAATGGCATGTTGCCTGCAAAGCCTAAAGTCTGGTCCTTTACAGAAAAATAGTTTGCTGATGTGTGCTCTAGAACCAGGTAGGACAATTTGCTGAGAACCACATGGCTAGGAGAAAATTTATGATCTCGCTATACCAACACTGCTCTCAGGGGTTCCATAACAAGGTACTACAAACTTGGTGGCTTAAACAACAGAAATTTATTTGCTCACAGTTCTGGAGGCTAGAAGTCCAAAATCAATGTGTCAGCAGGATTGATTGTTTCTGTCTACTGTGAGGGAAAGATCTGTTCCAAATCTTCCTCCTCAGCTTATAGATTTCTTGTCTTTACCCTAAGTTTCTTCACTTTGTGTGTCACTTTGTATCCTCCGTGTCTCTGTTCAAAATTTCCCATTTTTATAAGGACACTGATCATCTTGGATTAAGGCCAGTCCTAATGATCTCATTTTAACTCGATTACCTCTGTAAATTACTGATCTCCAAATAATGTCATATTCTGAACTACTAAGTGTTAGGATTTTAGCATATGAATTTGGGAAGGATTCAATTCAACACATTACAGTAAAATCGCTAATATCCTCCACAGCACTCAAATTAAATTTTAATTTGAGAGAGACGTAGGTAGATTATATGATTTGCTCAAGGTCAAATGGCTAATAATAACAGAAATAGAATATGAATCTAAAATTTGAATAAATCCTCAAGTCAAGTATGTTTTCCAATCTCTAAGATCCCCTGAGGAACAAAATAATACTTAATCACATATCATTCATTCAGTTATTCAATTCTACAGATATGTATGTTATATATCTATTATGTACCATGCATGCTTATGTCAATAAATAAGATAATATCCCTCTCTATAAGGGGAGAACAAATTATGTGTAGATATTTATACTAGAATGTGAAAAGTGATGAGTGCCATTACTAAATATCAATAATGCAAAGAGGAGAAGATTTTATTTCCTTCATAAGCATAGTTTTAGTTCAAGTGGCCTATATCTTACGATGGGTGTCACCTCAAGATTCTGTTAAGATAAAAACTTTTCTCTCCTCCCACTCTGGAGCCAGAATGTCAAAAGCCACTGCAAGTTAGAATCTCTTCTGGGTATAGTTTTTTTTTTAATAACACCTGGTAGGATTCTTTAAATTGTGACCTTGTAAAAAAATAAAGAAATAAAAAAACAGAAAAGTTTAATAATAACTAAATCTACACCATGCAATAAGAAGTGTGTAACAACATTAAAAGGAGTTCATGCAACAAAGTAAAATTAATATACAATGTGACATTTGGGGATTAATTTCCACTCCTTTCTTATCATTAGGGAAACTCGTCACCATGTAGCCTAATTTAAAAAGACATTTTCAGTGTTTTGCTTTTGTTTAGTTTTATTTGTTTACAGAGGTTATTGTTGTCATTATTGTCATTCTGATAGTCTAGTGTTGAGTCATTAGAGTCTCTTTTTTCTGCTTTCTGTAATTTATGCTCCAGTCTGTTAGATGGTCATTTTCTTTTACCAAGGTACTTAGTATCAATATCAGGGAATTTGCAGTACCACTGTAAACAATTTCTAAAGCTTTATACTATCTATATTCTCCCCCAAATCTATCCAAGCAGGCTTGCTCTCACCCAAAGCATGGCGTTGAAGAAATGGCTGGCTTCTGGGCTCCTGTCTCTGTTCTCTGCTTTGGGATAAGGGCTCGCCTCCCTTTGAACTAAACCAAGCTACATGGTAGAAATATTTTTATAGCTCCTCTATTTTGGCAAAAAGAGAACATCTTCCAAGATGAATCTAAACTGAGAAAGTCTCTTCCACTGCACAGATGTCATTGACTTAATTATATTTCCTGTGATAAAATATTGAATGTCTCCTCTAGCCACTACCACCCAGAGTTTTATTGTTTAACTACAACATGACTATTTTTGAAACATCTAACTCTGATATATGAGTTCATTATCTTTTTAAATGGATTATCTAATTAGAGTCCAGAGAAGAAATGCATTTGAAGTTACTTTTCAATCTAAGTTTGGCCAGCCTTCTCTCTGCATTAGTTTAACCAGATTGAGAAATGTTAGCCTTTCACCAGTTAGACTTACAGAGTCACAGGTGTCCAAACAATTTAAGCAAAATATTTACATTGAATTATATAACTTGGAGTATGTAGGTTGTTAGTTCAAAACACTCCAAGAAATGCCAAGAGCCCATGTTCTTTTCTAGACATTATTTTTAGGACTTTCTCTTTCTGTCTGAGTAAATGCATATTTCTGTACACAGGTAAATATTTTGTTCATGGCTCCCCCTGTCTTCTATCTCTATAAAAATTTAAATTGATTTTTTTTTATAAACCTGTTATTATTTTCATGTATAACATTAATTATGTTTGTATATGACATAGATTTGTTTATAATTTATGCTAACTACTGTGCCTAATTTTTTTTGGAATTAAGGAACTAACAACACAAAATAAAAAATATACATACAGTACTATTTTTCTTTTAAACCCTAAATCCAGGCGCCTTGCTTAGCAGAACTCCAGAACAGTTGAAAATGTTCTGTGTTGACGATTCTGGTTGAATCTTAGTGGAGACTTAACATCAGAGGAGTATAGGACTTTTCGCTGGGGAATTGTCCACTTCATATCATATAGCACATCCTCCAAAGCTCTAGAAAACCTATTTTAGGGAGTAGGATTTATAAAATTCTCTAGACTGGGTCGTCACCCTGGAATTGCTATCAGTTTCAGGAGGTACCGGGAAATATCAATGTGATTCCCACACAGAGCTCCCACTTGCACCCTGTGGAAAGTGCTGGAAGTTTCAACATGCTCTGTTTGAGGATAAAGTGGTGAATTCTCTATAGTTAGGGAAACCTCAAAGTGGAGGGGCACTTTTGAGGCTTGAGGACTACTGTGATTTTGTAATTGTCTGTAATTTGAGGTGGAGCCAGGGGATTGCTTCTCCCAAGATAATCAAGCATATGAATTGATATGTCAGATAAAGCACATCTTGCTGTAAACACTGGTGATGTTTACACATCACACATACCACCCACATTTTAATTTAGTGCTATGGAAGGAGGCACAGAGATTTGCATATTAAACAAGCATTCTGGTGTTTTTCTTTCAGGTGATCCTTCCTTTGAGAAACCAAACAGAGGAGGTAAATCTCTTTTCAGTGCTCCGATTTCCTTGGCAATCATTATGGTCATTAGGACCTCCTGGCTTCTTGTACTGAAACACTGCACCCCCTGGCCCCGTTATCCCCATGGGTACTAATGAGGTCAGGCCCTATGCCTGCCGCTCCTTCCGTCAGCCTTTGCCTACAGAGAGAACCATATTGAAATTATTGATGCTGGTCCTTCTCTCACTACAGCATTTATAATGACCTTGCCAAATGATCTGGGGCAGTCCTTGAGTGGGGCACTTGTTTCTTGGTTGGGGAGATACACCTGAAAAACATCTTCCAAAATAGGAAAAGTGCTAGCTTTTATTCTGGAAAGGTGGGCCACTTCGGTCAGGTCTGAGGGCTTGGGGAATTTACTAAGTCAATATGTTCAGAGGAATTCATCCAGATGTCCTTATGCCATGTCTCAGAATTCCACATTTTCTTAACCAGGGCCCTGATCTTCATAAAACAGATGTGTGATTCAAACATCTCTGGAGCTCTGCAACTCTATCAGGTTTTCAGTTTCTGAATTACCTATGCTACAGTTAACCATTTACAACCTGTCAGTGGTCCTCAGTTTCTCATTATATCTCTGCAGGCCATCAATACAGATTAGTGATAACCAGTAACTCCACTGTCGTGGTATGTGTGGTTTCCCACACATTTTCCAAGTGCTTGGATCATTGGACCTGCAATGGCATTCTTCCCCAAGGGGACATTATTACAGGTCACTACCAGTGAAAGTTTTAGCAGTTGTGCTGTGCCAGGGACTCTCTGTACCTCATCTATCTTCTTGGCCTACTGTGCAGTGAGTCCTAAACTTGAATTTTATTGCCTGCTTTCTTGGCCCAAACTCAGGATCATTCATGTTAGTTTGGGTCCTCTGAGGAGCAGACGCTAAGACAAGATTATGCATCTAGTGATTTATTTGGGGAAAGTGTCTATGAGGGACAATGGGGATGGAGCCAAAGGAAGTAGTGGGTAAAGCCATGAGACTATATCACAGGTCTGACCCCTATGAGGGAAAGAAGAAAAGTATATGTAGAAAGAGTCTCAGACTGCACTACATTTCTAAGAAAGTTTTAACCAGGTCCACAGGGGAGTCCTTAAGCCAAACAGAAGAGTCCCACCACTCAAAAGAGGGGACCTGTTTTAGTATCCCTGCCATACTCAATAATTTCTGGAAGCAGCTGTGGGAAGAATGGCCTCAGTACAGTAATAGTGGCTTCAGAGTGCAGCAGCTAAGGCTGTCTATCAACTATGTTTCCCACAGCAGGAGACCTGAGTGGCCTTGTTTTATGGCCATCACACGCACTTATGAGAAAAACATATCCTGGCAAAAAATAAACTTCCTTTCAATATGTAGAGAGATCTTAAACATATGAAAACAAACTTCATGTTATTTCATTTGAGCATTTTATGTTGTTGAACATAGCTTAAAATTTGTTATAGCCATGATTCTGGAAGGCCATATTGATTTGCAAAATATGGGAAAAGAGGTTTTGGAATGGCATTGAGGCCCGCTTACTGAAAATTTTTGTGTTGGTTTAGGAGACTTAGAATGATATGTAGATGAGGGACAGGATTCGAGATTTTATACCAAGAGGTGAAGGTCAAACACTATTCAAGGATGAACTTCTCATGTAAAGAGTTCGGGACTAAGAGGGATGGGGAAATGGTAAGGCAGGGCTTTATTATCTAATCTCCATGCAAACGGTTGTAAATATGTCTTGAAATGTAAAATATTAAAGGCAGTAAAATCCTAATGATCCAAGAAGGGGCCATTTCTTTATGAAAGCATTGCTCTCTTGATATCGCTGGCTCTGGTCTTGCTTTCCCATCTCCCTTTTTCTTCATGTCTATATATGTCTCTCTTTCTCATTTAAAAAAAAAAAAAAAATCTACCTGGTTCTTTATGTCGATCCTTTTCCCTTTTTATCTGCTGCTTCTTAGTCTTGTACCAATAGAGGTAAAGCTTGCTGTTAACTGGAAATTTGTGTTTTAATTAGGAGAGTGGTTCAAGTTGTACAACACTATACGGAGTAATGCAAAAATATGTATGCTCTCTCATAATTACATTGTAAACCACTGAAACAATAAATTTGAAATGGGGGAAAAGAGACATTTTAAGTGGATTCTGAACTAAGTTGATGATGTCTTAACATCACACAATGTGAAGAACATTAATAGTTTATAGTCTGAACTTTGAAAATTAATTTGTTTTGATAGACCTTATCAACTGGATCTTCAGGTTTTGTTAAATGCTGAGACCCTATTGGTGGTATTAGTAAGTTGCTCCATATACATGAAAAAATAATTACCCCAAATCAAATTAGTTTGTAATATTAAATTGGTTCTTATTTAGCTTTTTGTCCTTTTCAGCAGTGAGCACAAAGTCTTAGATGGGGCACATCTCGGCTACAACTGTAAAATGTCTACCCTCACACAATTTACCTGCAAAGAATCATGGAAAACTAAATGCTTTTAACGATATCTCATTCAAAGTAAGCAGATACTTAGCTGACTGAGAGTAGATATTATTTTTTAACAACTGGCTCTTTTTTGCTCAATGTTTGATATCTCCAGGGGCAAAGTAAACTGAATAACAGATCCTTATGGGTTTTTCTGAGATCAGCCTTGAGTACAGTAAAATATGAAGCTGGGACCATCTTAGGCTAAGTATTTCTCCTAAGGGAAGGACAGTATCAGATCTTTGCTCAAGAATAAGCTGCTGATTCTTATCTCCTTGGTGTGCCAATGGGAACACCAGCTGAGTTGTATTTTCTCATTCTGTCACCAGTCCTTCTTGCTCTGCTGTTGCTGCTATGAATTAGTCATTCTGCCTTCAGAATTTTGTAGAGTTTGCCATGTCAGTGTCTGTCAACTCCAAATTAAAGTTATACTTTTGTGGTGTCTTTTGTTTGATATTTTAATTATTGCAGGTAACTTTAGAATTTTTTGTTTCTTTTTAATATCCTGTATGAAGAGCAATGTAGTCTCAGCATTTGAATATTTTTCAAAGTGGAATCACATACCGTGTTGCCCCCAAAATAAGACCTAACTGGAAAATAAGCCCTAGCATGATTTTTCAGGATGACATCCCCTGAAAATAAGCCCTACTGAGTCTTCTGGAGCAAAAATTAATATAAGACCCAGTCTTATTTTCGGGGAAACACGGTAACTTTTGAAAAGATCATTTGAACCAATTTTTTAAAGTGCTCTAGATGTTTAAAAATTACTTTACTGAAAGCATTTTAGAAATGTTCAGATTCTACTTTTCATTTATTGACTAACATTTATGGAAACTTTATATGACATTAGTTTCTGCCTAATTAAAGATGAGTGCTAAAATTGTCAGTATAATGATTATAAATATTTGTTTTACGCTAAAAAATTAAATCTGGTATGGAGGGGTTTACTGTTTGCAGAAAGCTAATATCCTAAGACATGGAATGTAAGAGACAATATAATTACTTTTGTTGGTGAAGCGGACTACTAGTGATAATTGTGTATAGATCAGAATGATAATTATGGTAATAATATCTGCTGAGAAACTATAAAATATATATTGCTCAAATGCTGAGAAAAATATAAAATGGTCAACTTTGGCCATTTTAAAACTGTTAGAATGAGAGGAAAGTTTTGATATCATTACCTTAAAAATTGTGGACTTGTGGAATTGTAAAAAGAGTGACTCTTTACTGAGGTATAATTGACATATAACATTAGTTTCATGTAAACAACATAATGACTTGACATTTATATATATTGCAAAATGATCACAATAAATCTAGTTAACATCTGTCCCCATAATACTTAAAAAAATTGTTTTCTTGTGATGACAACTTTTAAGATTTACTCTTGCAGCAACTTTTAAATATGCAACACAGTATTATTAACTATAGCCACCATGCTTTACCTTACTTCCTCATGATTGATTTATTTTATAGCTGGAAGTTTGGTTCTTTTGACCCCCTTCACCCTTTTCACAGTCTCCCACCCCCTTCCCAACTCTAGCAACCACCAATCCAAAAAAGTGATATTTTAATATTAGATTATCTATTTGGACCGTTCATTTTGATGTTATACAGCTTCTTTGTGATTGGTTGTGAACATCTGAAAGAGGCCAGCATTATCGTAGAAATGCCGTGTATTAATGATTGACTTATCTCCCCACCTACTTACAGGCTCCCAGAGACCAGGTGTTCTGCCTTGTCATCCTGGGCATCTCCCTGCCTTTGTTCTTTTTTTTTTTTTTTTTTTTTTAATGATTGTGATCTATTTTCTTTTTTGTTTTTTTAGTTAAAATTTATTGGGAGTGACTATGGTTAGTAAAGTTACACAGGTTTCAAGTGTACAATTCTGTAATACATCATCTATATATCACATTGAGTGTTCACCACCCAGAGTCAGTTCTCCTTCCATCACCATATATTTGATCCCCCTTACCCTCATCTACCACCCCCACCCCCCTTACCCTCTGGTAACCACTAAGTGATTATCTGTGTCTATGAGTTTTTGTTTTTTTCTTTCTTTGTCTTGTCCCTTTGTTGCTTTCAGTTTTATATCCCACATATCAGTGAAATCATGTGGTTCTCCACTATTTCTGCCTTTGTTCTTTGTTGCTTCTCAGTGCTCTTCCAGTGCCCTCATACCCTGCATTTCGCCTACAGCAAGGTTATTTAATTCCTCATTGTTGTGGGTATTTTAGGCATTACTTATTTTAATTACAAAAGTTCAGGGATGTTTTGAAAAGGAAATACCAAAAGAGTATCAAAGCTTCTTAGAACTCATATTTTTATTACTTTTTTTTTTTCCCCTGCAGGTTTGGTGAGAATATTAAATGAGATAACGTAAATAAACTTATCTAGCATGGTTTTTATCTCTGATAGCATTCAATACATATTACTCTGCGCAATGGTGTGCTGGTAAATGTTTAACGAGCAGCTCTCAAAAGAGTAGTAAAACTCTGATTTGTAGCATTTGCTGATTTCCATGGTGTCAACCTTTCCACCACAGCTAATTTCAAGCTACCCATGTAAAGTCACTGAATGGGGACTTAGGGAAAGATGTGCACAGTCAGATCTCAAAAGACAGTGCAAGCTGGCTTCAGCACACCACTGACTCTCTGGCATAAGCGACCATGTTTCCTCGAAAATAAGACCTAGCCGACAATCAGCTCTAATGTGTCTTTTGGGGCAAAAATTAATATAAGACCCGATATTATATTATATGACCCAGTCTTATATTATAGTAAAATAAGACTGGGTTTTATATGAATTTTTGCTCCAAAAGACACATTAGAGCTGATTATCCAGCTAGGTCTTATTTTTGGGGAAACAGGGTATTGTTGTTTTCTCCTTGTTTCTTGTGGCCATACCATTTTCTTTCACCCTAATTTCCAACTGCCAGTTTCTGCGTCTCCCTGACAGTTATCTGTAGATGTGGGATCCTGTTTTGCTTGAACCAGAAGTGCCAAGGAATTATTTCCGCTGGCAACAGCAGTCAACCAAGAACTGACAGGGAGATGACTTCACCATCTCCCTCAATTATCTGATGAAATAAGTCTGAAATTTATGCTGGTGTCCACTATTCCCTAGTGGTGAGTCTCAGGGTAATGTATCCTACATTGATTCTCGTCCCCCCTTCCCTTTGTCATCTTCCTACTGCTTTCCAGGTATTTCCTGTGATAATTTCCTAATAAAACTATTTGTTTGAATCCTGTCTCAAGATCCACTTCTGTTGGAGCTCAAACCAATCAAACTCTGTTCTCTTCAGTTTCCATCTTTAGCAGATGTTTTTGGAATGTGAATATCTAGCCAAAATCATGTTCTGTTTGGTGCTTTCCATCATTCAAGCTCAAAATGATCTCTACTTCTATCAGATTTCTTTCTTATCATATCATTTCCATCATAGGTGGGATGGTTCCAGGTGTTTCTTGCTTTGGCTAAAAATAGCAACATGTCATAGCATTATGGTTCCATAATATACTTTGTATATTAGCCATTATCACCCCAATAAATTTTAATTAAAATTAATCAAAATAGTTATCAATCCATCAAAAAAATATATACTTTATAATGAAGAGAATTTGGCTATTAAATATGACCTACTTGCAACATGGATAAGACAGGTTCTGATTCTTTTGTGATTTTCTGGTTTTATTGGAAGAAATATGGAAACACAAGTATGAGCAAAGGATTGCACCTGAAAGGAGGGAAGCCAAAGAGCAGAGCGAGAGGGATATAGAAAATAGCCTATTGATATCGACTAAACTTAAATTTTTTGAGGTGTTTTTAGATAATATCTCTGTATTCTTACAATTGCTTCCTCTTTTCTCCCCTTCCACATTGACAATATTTTCTCTAAACTACTTATAAAGCATAAATTTGTTCTATTTTGGTTTATTTTGCTGCTCATGTTTTTTGAGGTTTTTTGGACACAAAAATAGCCAAAACCCAGCTATGATCACCAAGGAGTGATTTTAATGTCTATCTCTATCTTCAAATTGGGAGTAAATATTTATCAGAGAATTTTTAAAAATCTGTCAGAAGGAAACATCTTAAATTCTTTATCTTGTTAAAATAAATAAATAAAAAACCTCTCTCTTTGACTTCCATAATACATCCATAATGACAATTTCCTTCTTCCCAACATAGGAATAGGAGTAAAACTGCAAGGGGGAACATACAAAAAGAATAATGAAGTTCCCCTTTGTCTTGTCATGCACATCCTGCTTGATTATGATAGAAGAGATGCCAGCTGTGTGATAGCGTTGGACGGTTGGCTTAGAATTGCCTTGATTCTTCTCATGCATGCTATAGGAGCCATAAATTCTATAGTAGTAATGACAAGTGCACTCCAGCTTCCAAGGCTGGTTTTCACTGATGCCCCTGGTATAAAGATAAATTCTACACTTACCAAGGTACATGAATGTTACCAAATCAGTTTACTAACACTGGAAGTGGTCCCTTTTCTAAGACATTTGGAATAGTCAGGCAACTGTAGGTTTTTCAGGTTGAAATTGAATCTTAAAATACTTCTTTTCAATGCATGATTTGTTCTGGCTGTCATCTCATGTTATGTTAGCTGTTCTCATTACAAGTGAAATTATAGTAGCAATTTTTTTCACTTGAAGCTTTTAAGGCAACTTTCAGGTGCATTTAGGCTATGTAGACTGAGGACACATGTTTAATTAGTGAATACTGAATTAAAGAAGAAATTAGGAAAGAAGTATGTGAAATAATCAGGTATCATATGAATTAATCAAATTGTTTTTAATATTTTGTTTTGCAGAATAAGCAAATAATTCAATGCCATTATTTTTATTTGTTGGCAATGATGATCTGACACAGGAATGGCTAGTAGATTATATTTTTGGAACCAGGCTTTATAATGGGATCTGAGTAATACAAATCAAGGAAGCTTCTAAGGGAATTTGAATTGATATTTTTACATTGTGAAGGATGCTGCTTTTCATGATTATTTCAGCCAAAACTAAGCATTTTACCATTTATTGTTTATTGACACAGTTTCTTACAGTAAGACTTTTGATCTTTGCTTTATACTCTTCTCTGGTCACCAATTCTCAGTTATAAATGATGACTAAAGTGGCTTTTTGTTTCTTAGGAAATTGTTGTTTCCTGTGATCGTTATTGCGGCCAATTGTCAAATAAAAGGGAGCAGCAGATTAGTGAATAGGATCATGCAGAACTAAGATATTTTCTGGTTATGTAGAGTTAAGTATAATTTTCTAATTTAGGATAAATTTTGTTCTTAAGTATCTTTCAGTAACTAAATATATTTTAGAATATTTTTTTTTTAGCATTGCAAAATGACAAATGCTTATGAAAAGATACAAAAAAAAGTTAAATACCTTAATATAGTACTGTATCAAATTTTGGACCCCTCAACTGAAGACAGATGCAGAATACTTTGGAATCTAGAAGAGCAGAATTATCATTAAGAGATCAGTATATTAGGTTACAGTATTGGTCTAGCCACAATTTAAGTGGATATTTTCTCTGGTTCCTTTCAAGTTCTTAGATTCCCCCTTCCTTGTTGCAGGCCTAGCTCCTTATTTTTTTTTCTTGACACCTATTAACCCCTATTTTGACAATTTACTCAGGTTTTCATAACAGAACTTTTATTTTATTAGAGAAGCATTTGTCATTTATCATACGGTTATGGTTGACATATAAGCTAAAGCTTTCTGGATACAAATTCTATTTTTAAATGCATTAAAATGAGCCTCTAATTAGTCAAGTTCAGACAGTTGTAGGTAGATAATTTGAAACTGAGAGCCACCAAAAAAAAAAAAAAAAAAAAATCCCCCAACCCACTTTTTTATTTCTTTCATACCAACGTTTGTAACTTAACCATCTATGAAGAAAGAACACTGAGGAATCATAGAATGAAGTTGATTGAGCTTATGAAAAGTCTAAAATCTTTTACATAAAAAAAAATTATCAAAAGCTGATTTCATATCTTCAGAAACTCATTTCAAAAAACAGAAACACCTGGGTTTAAAACTCTTACCTGATAGTTTTGAAATTTAGATGATACATAGTATATTCTTGGAAAAACTACTGAGATCCCAAAATATATTGTGGGAAAAACTAGTCTCACAAATTCTACTCCAACCCCTTCTGCCATCCTCTCTACTCCCAACTTCATCAGAACAACAAAAAAAAACTTCAGTGGTCTTGGGAAACCCATCAGGTGATATTCTCTCTTAGGGAATTACAATGTAAATTAGTAAAATAAAGTTCTGCAAGGCCCTGCAGTAGATTAGCCTCTGTAATCAGCTGTTTAAAGCACATTTTCAAAATCCAATTAATTTCCCTTGGGTTTCATCTTTGTTACCTATAAAATAAAGGAGATAAAATAAGTGAGTGTTCAAATATAGACTTAATGATCATCTAACAGAGAAATTATATAGACAAATCTGTCCCTGTATGAGAATATACACAAAATGACCTCTTTTTGCATTTCTAATTTTGTGTGGTTCTGTAGCTAAGTGAACTCTGAGCTTGTTTCCAGATCTAAAATTTCTTAATTCTTGGTACACTACATCCATTAAACTGGTTAAATATTCAAATAGCTCATGAGAAGAAATTTGAAAGTCCCCACTTCATTAAATGTCAAGCGGAACTTCATTGTTTAAAATTGTTTATGGATTTACTCAAGAGCAGACAGTTAACATGAGTGTTTGCAGGGACAATTGGTTTTTGAGAACAGTTAGGAATTATCTGTGGGGTCAGTAAAGTTGTACAAATTTATCTTTTTTTAACGTTAGATGATGTACATTTAGGCAACTGATAATGGTATACTATTCATATTTCTTCCCAGATGAAGTATTTTTCTTTACAAAAGTGTCTAAATTTCTTCTTATTTTTCCTTCAACCTATATTCTCTTTCTCTTTCCTTCACTTCTCCTTCCTTATTTATTAGTATTTTTTTCTCTTTCATTCATTTCTATACCTTGTTATAAGTAACCAAGATTCAGCCAATTGTTAATACAGCTCTTGTTCAAATATTTTCTTTCTTTAAACAGGTTGCTTGCCAACCACTTTTCTACAAATTTGTTTTTTTCTTTTTCTTTTGTTTGCTTTACAGCTTCAAAAACAGAAGGGTCACAGTTTATGCCTGTTTTCCCCCTTCCATCTCTTTTTTACAAAGTTTCATTTCTTTAAACTCATTCTACAGGACATTTCTTTCTTGAAAAATGAGACAGACTGTGTTAAGCACTGTTCATTACTACTGTATTCTTCTGTTTCACCATTGTAAGATATATGAATGCCATGTTCAATTGTGAATGTGTCAACACAAAAAGAGATAGCAGTTTCAGGCCTCTGTTCATTTCCTTCCTATTATACTTGGAGTATTTCATATTTTGAAATAGTTTTCAATTCATGAAAGAAAATTAAAAACCTGTATTCTTTTTTTCCCTTTCAGCAAAACAAGGCAGTAACTTTTCATTTAACCATCTTTTCTATAAAAAAATAAAAACAAGTGTTTTGCAGTTTTGTGTGTTAAGGACCAAACAAACATGATATAATGCCTGCTGTAATCTTGGGAAATTAGCTAAACAGCATTCAAAGTCTTTCTTCCAAGAGCTCCAAATTCATTTCTTTGTTTTTTTTTTAATAGAAATTTGTCTGACCAAGAAGGTGTATGAATTAGAAAGGATTTTTTTTTTTTTCTTTACTTGAGAAATGACCTCTGACACCCCAGTCCGGCTATCTATCTCTATTTGTCTGTTTGTCCATGGAGCCCTATTGAAACTAACTTCATGACAACACAATTTTCAGTAACACAGAAGACTGTCTGGTGCTACGTTTGGAATCCCTCCAAGAACCTTAAAGAAACCATGTGTTCAAAAAAACTATAATCCATTGGGAAAGTATTTCAGGAACATTTGTAGCAAGGAGAGTCTTATCAATTAAATGGCTAGCAGTTTAGACAAGATATCGTGGCCCACAATACATAGAGGGAGAGTCCAAACATGGACGCTGACAATGGATTGAAGGGTTATTAATGCACAAACTGAGTCAGAGCCATGCTTGTGACTGCTTAAAAATTACCCTAGCTTTAGACAGGGTCTGATGTAATCAACAAACTCAAGAACATCTTAGATTTTTCAGAATGAGTGATAAGAATTTGTAGAACAGGGAAAGTGAAAATTGAGGAGAACATCAGACATAGTGTGGGTATCCCCTAATGGGACAGGAAAGGGATGATTGAGAACCTCCTGAAAAATCTCAGATGGTGTAGTACAAAGTGTGCTGATTTGACCATCAGATAGACTTCTGATACTGTCTGGTGTAGAATTTTGGTCAAGTTGCTTAGCCTCTGTGAGTCTGTTTTCTCAACTGTAATATCAACCTGATAGTATTGCTGATAGGGTCATTGAAGATGAGGTATGTAATGTGCTTGACTTGATATCTGACACATATGTGTTAATAATGTTGTTATTATTCTTATTAATATTCTTATTGCTATTCTTTTCTTCCTTCCTTTGTCTGGGAATCAATCTACACCTTCCTGAATTCATGCAGGTAGCAAGACTGATAAATCACTGCTATGGAGAACAAGTCATAGCTGTGGAAATATTGTTTTTATCCTAGATGTTGTGCTGTAGAAGCATTAGGGGGAGCATGTAACCAATTTATAAAGGTTAAATCTGAGAAAATTACACTGATATTTTTTAAAAAAATATTAAAATGTAGCTAACATACAATATTATATTAGTTTCAGGTATACACCATAGCTATTTATACAATTCTTTAGGTACATACCTAAAGAAGTCTATGCACCTAAAGAAGTGTATAAAGAAGACATCACATGATAAGTCCAGCAACCATCTGACTTAATACCATGCTATCACAATGTTATTGACTATATTCCCTATGCTTTACTTTACATCCCCATGACTATTTTGTAACTACCAGTTTGTACTTCTTAATCCCTTCACTTTTTTCACCCTGCTCCCTAAACTGCTTCCATCTATCACCTCAACAAATTTAGTACCCATCTGACACCATACATAGCTATTGCAATATTATTGACTATATTATTTACGCTGTACCCTATATACCCATGATTACTGTGTAACAACCAATTTGTACTTCTTAATCCCTTCCCTTTTTTCAATCACCCCCAACCCCCCCCAATCTGGCAACCATCAAAATGTTCTCTGTGTCTATGAGTTTGTTTCTGTTTTGTTTCTTTGTTTATTTTGTTCTTTACATCCCACATACAAGTGAAATCACATTACCATTTGTCTTTCACTGCCTTACACTCCACTCAGCACAGTACCTTCTAGGTCCCTATGCCACCGCAGATGGCAAGAACAATTTTCCTTCCATGGCCAAGCAACATTCCATTGTATATATGTACCACCTCCTCTTTTTCCATTCATCCATTAATGATACCCAGGCTGCCTCCACATCTTGGCCTTTGTAAACAATGCGGCAATGAACTTATGGATGCACAGGTCCCCTTGAAGTAGCAGGTCAATAAAAGGCATATTCAAGTTCCTCCCTCCCATTTTTTTCATTAGAAAAGTATGAGGTATTATATTTTCTTTCTCTTTTTTTACTTAAAGTTTATTGGAGTGACAATTTTTAGTAAAGTTACATAGGCTTCAGGTGTACAGTTCTGTAATACATCATCTATATATCACATTGTATGTTCACTACCCAGAGTCAGTTCTCTTTCTATTACCATATATTTGATCCCGTTTACCACTTTATAAGTGATATGGACTAGCTATTACCACTGTGATTTAATATTAAAATGTGGAGCATTTAGAACCATCCAGAATATAGACATTTGTGATGTTTACGAGCATATTCATAATAGTCTACGGTGTTTATGGTCTTTGTTTCTTTTTAATTAATTGTTTTGTTTTGTAGAGTAATGGGATATAGAAACCCATAGACACTGTGGAACACGTAACTGAATCCTGTTGCAACAAGCTGAGTTTCAGCGTTCACTAACTAGTCCTGTTGTGTAGGCAAGGATAAGCCTTGATTGGACCTGGCAGGCCATCTGTTACATTTCAGATGTCCTAAAGCCTCATTTTCTGTTTAGGTGGGTCAATAGATCCAGCATATGTGCCACACTTTCAAGAACTTACCTTCCTTTCTAGATGACTAGAAGGAAATAATTAGTAAATACTATATTAGAATATAATCATTGGCACTAAAATAATATCTTGATCAAAATTATGATTCTTTCCTGCTCATCTTTTTCTCATTGGTTATTCTATTTTTCTGCCTAACAAACCACTACAACACATAGTGGCAGAAGCAACAACTTTATTTTACTCACAATTCTGGGAATCAGGAAATTGGGCAGAGCCAAGCAAAAGCAGCATGTCTCTGATCCACAATGATTGGGGGCATCGAATGCTGTGTTTAACTGATGGAGATAAATGGATACTTCTGGAGTTTTGGTTATGACTGTCACATGGGTTCCTTGATTCCTCTATACATCAAACTACTGGGGCTGGGATGTCTAAAATGGCTTCTTTATTCACATGTCTGGTGCCTGAGCTGAGAAGACTAAGATGGGGCTGGCCAGGCATCTCTTTCTTCAGGCATTCTCTCCACATGGCTGGCTTGGGGAAGTAGGACTTCTTATAGCTGCCAGGCTTCCCCCTAAGGAAGTATTCCACAAGAGCAAAGCAGAAGATTCAAGTCTTCTTTTGACATTGCAAATCACTCTGTGTTATGTTGACCCTCAATCGATGGATAGATAGGGATAACCCATATTCAATGTGGGAATGGCTGAACTCCAGAAGGCGTGGTTTAAAAAGGGGTTGCTTTTTCAGATCTAGCTATTGGATTAGTGTCTTTGGGTCACAAATTTCTCTGTACATGTCTTTCCATGGATATTAGTCATTATCAGATTGATTGAGATACAAAGAAAAAAAGAACCACTATCTTGATTTTAACAAGTAGAGCAATCAATAAATTTAAGATGTTTATTAGGAGAAACTCACATAAGGATTGTGAAATACTTGGGAACAAAACCAACTGTATAGTGTATCTTTACCTTCTTTCCTTACAGCTAGATAATTTGTTGCCTTACATTTAAATATTAAATAGTCTGAAAAGAAAAACAAATAATTTGTATATTACATTGTAATTTTCAAGTTTAGGCCAAGAAAGCTGCAATAAAAGAATTCTTAAATGATACTGTGTGGTATGAAAGAAATAATCTACTGTTGATCATAGCCAATTAGAGTATATTTTCCCAAATCTTTTTTTTTTCTTTCTTATATTCCTAGTGAGCATTAGAAGGAAAATAAACACTGAAAAAGTTTTTTTTCTATTTATTTGTTTACAAGAAATACTGCCTAAAAGAGACCAAATTACCAACCAAAATAAAATTATTATAACATCCCCCTCATATGTACAAATACTCAATCTTATTGATTAAAATATACATAAATACAAATTGTTTTAGAAAAAATAGAAGCTTTACCTTCTCAAGCTTGTCAGATTTTTGTTTGTTTTTTTTGAAAATGAAAACAAATTTTAGCTCAGACTCTGTTTTCACAACATAAAGGCTATACTTATAATGTGAAAGAGAAAAATGACCATAGTCATTTCTTTACTGTATGAGCCAAACCAAGACAGATAAATCAGGCCTCATTGTATAGGTCTACTCTTAACACAATTTAGCACATATTTATTGCCTATTATGTGTCAGGAGCTATAGTAAACCCTGGAAATATTAAGACAAATATGACATAATCCCTGCCATCAAAAAGCTTGCATTCCACAAGGAGAGACAGGCATGTAACAAACAGAATATATTGCAGTTGAGTCTCATCAAACACTGTAGGGCTCTCACTGAACGAGTAATTTCTTTAACCAGTTGTGGGAAATGAGAAGTTACAGAAAGGAGGTAATATTGGAACCCGCATTTTCATGGCCAAGGGGACATAAACAAATGTATGAGAAAACAGAGAAGCATTTTCTAATTTCAACGAAGGTTTTTTTTGTTTTTTTTGATACCAATTTGTGGTTTTAAAATACTAATAGTTGTTGCCTTCTAAATTCGAGTTCCTCATATTATCTAAAAGCAATTGTGCTATCTCAAAAGTAGAAAGTAAACAAGTGAGAAATAGAACAACAATAGATCCTTGTAGCTCATTAAATGTCTTTCCATATACCAAAAGAAATAAATATTCAGTAATTAAATGTGAGCAAGGTTAGAATACATGTGCACTTGCTAAACACACTAAATAATATCTAGCTTTGATTCAAGAATGCTAATCTAGTACTGATTTAGATTTAATTTTCACTTTTATATAACGGTTGTTGAATATTTTTTATTTCAAAAGAAGTCTTACAGAAGATTGTTAATTTATACAAAGTATAAGTACTTTTGTTTTTAATGAAAATAAAATTCAAGTATTTAGCTATTTAACATGGATCCCAGTTTCTCTCTTTTCCTTTCTTTTTCTTTTCTTTTAAATTCTCAATCACTCTGCTTATATCACAGTTGACTCTCTTTGTGGTCCTAAAAGTCTTCCAGAAGATTTTGACTTGACTCCTCATTGTTTATCTTTTAGAAATAAGAGGGAACCGTTTTCCCCAGTATTCCCAGGTAACATCATGAATTGCAGTTGGAGTGGACAGAATTTGGTCGCATGCTTAGCTTTGAACTGTTCATGATGGTCAGAGGAATGGAATGCCCAATTGGCTTAACCTGTGTTGCATATGCCATTGAAGATTTGCCATCAATTTAACTTCCAAAAATGAAAATAAGGTTGTTAAAAGTGGAATAAGGAGGTGCTTCTGAGGAGGCAGTTAATAATCATCCATGACATGGAAAAATATCTGGATAAACAGTAGATTTGCTAATTCAAAGCCTTGCATTTTTTGATTCTTGATTCTAATGTGGGTAACATAAAGAAAAATAAATCAATAGACATTCCATTTTATGTGAGCTGTTTTCCAAATGGAATAGTGTATAATTGATGCAAAGAAACCAACATTCACAGCCAATGGTATATATTCACTTTAAGAAAAAATAAATAAAAAAGCCTCATTGAGATAGGTGTACAGAGATGAAAACACAGTAATGCTTCTTTTAGTTTGGAAAGATTCCTTTGCCTTCAGCCCTCAGCAAGATGCTACTTCTGCCAATGATACCACCAGACACGGTTGAAGACACCATCAGATTCTTCAAAAATTTCCCTTTATTTTCTCACAGGGATTTATATATTCTCTTGGCCCTTTCAAGTAATCAGAAAATTGGCTTGCTACCTTTTTGCTCAACAGGTCCAATATTCCTGAGAGTTTACTGGAGAAGTGAGAACTAAAGGTCAATTTTCACTCAATTCAAAGTGACTAGAATTCCAGTGAGAATAAAAGACTCAGAGTTGCCAATCAGAGATGACATTTGGGTTAGTTTTTCAGTGTACCATTTTTCTAAAAGGCAAGAATTTTAGTCCTGCCCAAAACCTATTCTTGTAGCATTGTTATTTAGGGACATGTACAATATTGTCCTTATTTTTGGATAGACATTAAAATATAAGCTAGGCAATATTATTAACTCATTTTTGTGCTCTTTGGAGTCTTCAGCAGATATAAGCTATACGAAATGAAAGACTCCTTGTATATTTATATATTTCAAAGATTGTAGTTTTAAAAATTGTGAATTTTCAATATTTGTCAAAATAATCATAAAAAATGGAAATAAAAATATATATTTAACAGTCACCTGAAAGTTTCCTGTCCAAAGACAATCATTTTGACAATTTTTAGAACTATAGGATGTATACAGTGCTTAGTTCTCAGTAAATGCTCAATATGTTTGAATGCTGAATGCATAAAAATAGGATATATACTCAGTTATAAAAATATGTTCATATTCATCTTTTTAACATGGATAGCTTAGTTATTTTGTAGACATTTGCTTTATCAAAACTTGATTAAAATGTAAAACAAATGAAGCAAGATGTGCTCTGCAATGTTTTGCAAGCTGTTATTTTTTGACAGGAATTCACACTTTCCCATCCTATTTGTATGATGCCATTTTAATAATATGTCACTGCTTAAGCAATGGGTGAGTGAGTGATTATGCCTACAGGAACATTTGGCACATGATGGGGGAAGGGTAGAAAGATTTTCAATTTATTATGACTCATCTGGCACTAAACATGACATGTCTGGACAAGGATTATGTTATCGTCAATTTGTCACTAGCACTAATCCCTGACCCACCACAGGAATTTCTTGACAAACCATTTGGGAGCAAATCACTCTCTATTCAGGAGGTCAACAGTGTAATTTAGGGGAAGGGGAAGAAATGGGGAGTAGTTCATGCTGTCCACTAAAAAGAATGACCTGGTTCTTGTATCTTGTGATATATTAGGGAATAATGCTGGGAATACCTAATGCAAATGAAGGAGTAAGAGAAATTCAAGAACATACTTGGTATAAATAAGCATGTATCACCATAGTATACCTTAAGGTTACATTCTGAAAGATTTCAGGGAGACCTTTTTTTTCCCTATGATATTTGGTGGTTTTATTATAATCTTCCCAATACATTAAGAAAGTAAATATATTGCTATTTTTACTGGGTAAAATTTATTGATGTGTTTTTCTTACACTAATAATACCCTTAGGATTAATTTGCTTCCTCTTCATAGTGCATCAGTGGTATTATATTTAAGCTAAAATAAAGCTAGTAGAGTGTAAAGAATAATAACTCAGGCTACAAACTATACTCTTACAGTCATTAGCCTTTTGTAAGTAATGAAAAGAAAGTCTATATAGGGTGCCATGAAGTGAGTGCTAAGAAAATATTATACTATCATGTTTCCAAAGAAATATGTAAGTCCCGTATGGTGGATTGAATGGAAGGAAGAAAAGGGAAATGGAAATAAAGAGACAGAAAAATAGCATACTTATTATTTTTCCTTTTAAAAGGGAAAATAATAAGTACATACTTGAGAGAAAGATATGTGAATCTAAACTGAGATCCACTACTTACTATTTATATAATTTGGGAAACATCTTTATATTTCATTTTCCTTATCCATAATATGTGATTAATAATGGTATGTATAACATAGATTTATTTTGGAGATCTAATGAATTGATATATTTAAAGTGGTCAGAATGCAGAGAACAAACTGATGGTTGCCAGATGGGAGGGGATTGAGGGGGCTTAGTGAAAAAGGAGAAGGGATTAAGAAGTACAAATTGGCAGTTACAAAATAATCATGGGGATGTAAAGTTCAGCATAGGGAATATAGTCAATAATATGGTAATAACTATGTATGGTGCCAGGTAGGTACTAGACATATTGGGGAGATCACCTCATAATTTACATAAATGTCTAACCACTATGCTGTACACCTGAAACTAATATAATATTGAACATTTTTTAAATAGATAAAGTGGTTAGATCTTTAAAAGAGTAACTGGCCCACAATAAGAGAGAACAAATGTTAGTTTCAATCATTATGTCTTATAGAAAGTCTAACAGGAGTTGAAAGACAAATAAGATAGGAATAGCATAAACCATCTGTAATATAAGTAATCTTTTAGTAGGTATTCTAGAGCATTCTTGTTAACCTCTTCAAAATAAAGGAATTTTTGCTTCTCTACCACTAAAAAAAACACTTCTGCTCGAGTCAGTGTATACCCATTTTAGACATCTTCCTCTGATTAATTTAATAGCAAAGCTTCAAGCTTTTGTTTGATTCCAGAACAAAATAAGTCCTTCCATCTGGTTTAGAATGTAATAGTACTGTTTGTTCACTTGAATCATTTGACTGATAATATTAGAGGTATAAAACAAACCCACATGCTGCTTGGATCCTTTGGTAAATAAGAAATTTATGTAAGAGTCCTCTGTGACTTCAGGAAATTCATTTTAAGAAAACTCTCCTTCTGTTGGACTTTGGTGAAAATCAAATGCCTGAGTCAACAGGTGATCAAACACTCCAACGTGTCCATGTATAGCAAACTGTCTATCATGAACTAATTGTCATTGCATCTATCCAACGGAAATTTTAAGTGTTTCTTTCAGCATGTCAGTATTAAGTGGTATATATGGGACCAGGATTCATAAACTCTGAAGTACACAGACATCAGGGATTATACTAGGTCTTATACAGGGAATGTAAACTCTTATGTCAGATTATAGAGGGCTTGAAATTTACACTTTTGGGCAGATATTTTTGAAAGGGCAATGGACATTTTAGAATAGATTTGGAATTGAAAATTTTCATATGCCCATGTGAATATTTACCCAAAAAAATCACCTCTATAAAAAGTCTCCAATCTAGTGGACAGGATGGTCTATTTTTCAAAGATAGTCCATCCTCTTTCTTCTGTGAACCTGGTGCTTGCTTAGTGGCCTAATGAACAATGAAGACTTGAAGTTTTATGTCTTGTTAAAAAGTGTGCATTTCCAGTTTTTTTGTTTGTTTGTTTGCTTTTTTTTTTTTTTTTTTTTTTAATCACTACTGCTGAGTGCCCAACTTACTGAGTCTCTTATATGGCTCATGTATGGTGGAGACTAGTCAGCTTGTTGGTGGTGATTCCATTACCCTACTGTCATGAAACCATCATCATCATCAATTATTCTGGATTTAGATTGTATTTACCTTGTCATTTTTCTTCCAACTTCACCATCAGTGGAATTATGAGTCTTCAGTTTTTACCATTTATAGATATATGTATACATTTTAAATTTGTAAATTTGTAAACTGTATTTTCAATCCAACTGCACATTTTTGGCTAACATTTTCCTTATTTATGTCTGAATTTATGATAGATAAATGATAGATGATAGATAGATAGATAGATAGATAGATAGATAGATAGATGATAGCTGGATGTTTCAATTCTGTCTGAAGAAATGCCAAGTCTATTATGATGAAAAGAGAGAAATTCATCTAGTCATTCATATATTTTCATATATCCAGATATTATGTGTTATGTCAGGAAAATGTTTTTAAAAAATGGAATAATTTGATTTTGATGGTACATTTGTTGTCATAGGTACATAGACTTGTATCTTAACACAGTTTTGACAGTATTTGGTGTACTAAATGATAAATTATACACATTCACAACAACACTTCTCTAAAGAAATTAGTACTTAAATGCAAATTACATAAAGACACCTGCTTACCTGTTCTTTTAACTCTGTAGCATAATTTGAAGGTGTAATACAATTTGTCATGCTCTGATTTCCCAAACACTCCTGTCCTTGCATGTCATATTATAAATGATGATTAAGGAAACAAACACACTCTTCTACACTATAAAAAGTATTGAAAAAAATGTTTTTTGCCCATGTTACTGCAGTGCAAAATTGGCTAGCTATAGGTCAATGAATATTACCCGGCAGTGGAGCCACTATTGAACACAATATATCAAAAGCAAATATATTTCCTTTCAATCAATGTCTGCCCTCCACTATATATTTCCTATTGAGTTTATCATTTACAGACCTATTTCAAGGGATTTATGAAGTTTGGCCACAGCCTGTCTTTGTGAAAGAAATGATTTTTAGGAAAAAATAACGATGTTTGTATAATAACCTTTAGTAATACAACGTGTGATGTATGCCTTATAAAGTCACATTGACATGCCTAGTAACTTTGGAGTTTCTAGTTTATTTCTGATAGTTTTGAATACATAAAACTATAACATTAAAAGATTGGAAGTGAACTTAACAGATCACGGATTCCTTGTGATCAGTCTGCTACTTGACCCCTTTTATCAAGGAATTATCTGTGCTGTGATGATTCTCGTGAACTAATAATCTCTTGCCTAGACAGCCTCTTCCATTTTAGAACATTACAAAATTTCATTTGCTTTTTAGCTGGTTGGAAATCTGTCTTCCTATAATTTTCATTTATTAGTCCTAATTCTTTTTTCTTCTACATAATACCGCTTCAGATATTTAAAGATTGCTGCTATCTTCTAAAAAGTAATCTCTTTCTAAAATTAAGGTCTCGATTTCCCTAATTCTTTTTAATATTATATTGAATGAGTGAATGTATTGTTTCCAGATATCTTGACATTTTTATTATTCTCTTTTGGAGGTTTTGTTGTATTTTGTTTTTAAGACCACAGGTAACTAGATTAAAGAACAGTTCATGCTGTCATGTACAGTTTTATATCTGGTTACTTTAGGTTTTGTGGACCAATATTCTATGTACTGGAAAAGATGTTTTCACTTTTTATTATTTTATGAATATTATAATATCACATATTCTTATTATATGAATACTGTTATTTCTCTCAGTTCTTTTCTCAACAGTTTTATGACAGGTTCATGGGAGAGGAGATCAAGGATATTTATATTTTCTAGTTGAATAGACTTCCGAATCTCTTCCAAAAAAAGTTTTTAAAAGAGTCATATTTTGTAATAAAATCAATGTGGGGAAAAACCCAAGCACACCTCACCTAGGAAAATCTTATCAACATGCTCCATTTGAAATGAACAGTGAGACTGAGGGGACTCATCGTGAATGGATGCATCTGGAGCAGAAAGAGGCAGAGTTTCTACTGAATGTAGGTCCATTTGGATTTTTGAAGGAGTGTCATAATGGCAAAACAGACATGAATGTGTATTCCAAATCTTCTGAGTATGGGTAGAAATTGTCAGTATAAGAAAGAAAGATTAATGAATGTCAAGTTTAGATTTATCATTTGACTTTTTAACTTGATGTCCATCACCTTCAAAAATACTTTGCTACAACAACACCATTCTCTTTTATAATTACTTTACAACTATCAAAATTAAGACATTAATCTTGATACATTCTTACCATCTAACTATCAGATTCATACAAGTTACATTAATAGCCTCAATGCTGCACTTATGGCAAAAGGACCCAGTGCCAAGTCAAACATTACATTTAGTGTCCATGTCTCAGTCTGGAAATATTCCTCCATTTTCCTTATGTTGGCCATTTGAAAGTTATTGTAGAATATCCCCTAGTTTGGGTTTGATATTTCCTTGTGCTTAGATTCAGGTGATGCCTCTCCAGCTGGAATAATTATAGTAGAAACAATACTCCACTCTTCTCATCTGTATCTTATAAGGTGGATACAATTTTGATTTGTCCCATTATATATATGATGTTCAGTTTAACTACTGGATTAAGATAGTGTGTATCAGACTTACCCAATGTAAAGTTACCATTTTCCCCTTTGTAATTAATATTTTTTTTTGTTTGGCAGTTACTTTGAATCTATGTAAAAGATTCTATTCATTAAGCATTTAATTAATTAATTAACTAACTAATTAATATCACTGTAGATTGAAGAATTTCCTATTTTATTCAATGGGTTTTGATCTGTTACTATCAACATTGATTTTGATGTTCAACTTTTTCTTGATATGACCAGTAGGAGCCTTTTAAGGAAACATGATCTGTTTCTTTTTAACATGCCCTGACATCTTTTTTTTTTTTTTTTTTTGAAGTTTTTTGGGGTGACAATGGTTAGTAAAGTTACACAGGTTTCAAAGTGTTGGAGAGGCTGTGGAGAAAAAGGAACCCTCATACACTGTTGGTGGGAATGCAGATTGGTGCAGCCGTTATGGAAGGCAGTGTGGAGGTTCCTCAAAAAATTAAGACTAGAATTACCATATGACCCAGCAATCCCTCTGCTGGGTATCTACCCCCAAAATCTGAAAACATTAATCTGTAAAGATATATGTGCTCCGATATTCATTGTAGCTTTATTTATGGTGGCCAAGATATGGAAACAACAAAAGTGTCCTGCCTGCCATCTTATTTTGTGCATTTCCTTGCTTTTTGGTATAAGCAGATATTCCTGGCTCGCCTTGTGTCTTCTGTGCCTCAGTCCTAGTCTCAAGCGTTTCTCTGAGGAGCCCTTATTCCTTCCTGTGGAGAATCTTGTGTAGAAGCCAACACTCAGCACCAGATATGCTCATTGTTTTTGAGGTTTTGCTTCTCTCACAACCTCTCAGTGGACAGAGTTAGAGAAAAAATGCATGCATATACATACTTATAATATGATATACACAGATGTACAAAACCTATACACCTTTATTATTTTTCTATCTATCCATCAAAGCCATTGAGTTCATATTTATATTTCCCATTTTAATCCAATAATGCAGGATTCATTCTAGTTTTCTTCCTTTTCTTCCTTCTAACTTCCTGCTCCAACAGTGACAAACCCGGTTTCCATTACATTTAGTACATTAATAATTTAATTATTCCTTTTACATGAAACCAGTCTCCTATTCCTACTACTATTCCTACTACTACCACACTGTCCTCCAAGTTGGTACCCCTCTCACTCATTAGGGCACTTACGCCCCCTTCTGTGTCTCCCCCATGCAGACATTCTTCTTAACTGAGCTATGTGTACACCCTCTGAATGCCTAAGCTCTGAAAACCTGTACCATGTCTCCTTTTCATGGGGCTATTCTCTTCACTCATCTTACTTGGGTTCTAACACCTTGCACTAAGCTGACCCACGCTAGCATCTGTCATGTGGCTGTGCTTTTGCTTAGGCATTGAAACCCCATGCCAGGTGATGCCTCTGTGTGGGCAACCTCCTCATCCTGCTAGGGCTATAATTCCTGAGTCCAGGCTGCCTCCCACCTCCCACATGGATGCACTCCCCGCCCTGCTCAAATGTGACATTATATAGCAGACTATCCCCTCAGACTATAACACATGATTCTAGGTCACCATGACTTCAACTCCTGTCCCCATCTCCTTATAGGCCTATTTTGCTCTGTCTACCCAGTGGCTTTAGAACTGAGTTGTTCAGTAAAGAAACAGACAAGAAAGAGGAAGAAAAAAGCTCAAAGAAATTTCTTATTCATCAGAATTTAACTAGTAGCTTATATGTAAAATTCACTACATTTCTCCTAGTACAGAATTTATTCATTACTCTACTCCATTCAAATTCCCTTTTAGTTCCCAATGGACCTGAAAAAGTACCAATTTTGGAACTCTGGAAAACTCAACATGAATAGGATCTTTGTAGACAGAGTTGGAACCTTTCTAAAATCCTTCACTTTCTGTCTTTTAATATCAAGACACACAAGGGAGATATTCTCTTTTGTATCAGAGAAAGTGTTAAATTAGACATATGTATATTTCTGAAATTGATTATGAAATTCTACAGAAAAGTCCCTATGCTACCAACAGTTTAACTATTCATGCCAAAAAAACACAGCTAAACTAAAAATACTGACTTTCTGCATTTTATGCCAAAAGCAATTAGAGTTTAGAGTGTTGGGCTTAGAAAATTAAGAACCTTTTTATGTTGACATACGTTTGTAACGTTCATGTTTCTAGTCCAGCATGGATTTTCTATTTAAGCCCAATATATAATACTTTTCTACTGAATTGAAAAAGAAAAAAAGCATCTGAATGTAGACTAAAAAGGGGACCTTGATGTATGAAAGCAATCATTGAATCTATATTAAAAGCATACACAAAGCTCAAATTTAACACATAAGATGTGATTTCCAAGCTGTCAGGTACTTTCAACATTTTTTTCTTTTCTTTTTCTATTCCTTTCTCCTCTCCTCTCATCTTCCCACCCCTTCTCTCCTCTCCCCTTTTCCCACTCCCACCCCTCTCCCACCTCACACCTCCCTTTTCTCTGTCCTTTCCGCTTTTTTTTTTAGTCTTCTTGGATGCTGTTTTCTCTTTTATCCTTGATTTCACTTTCCATTCTCCATTGGTTAATTGATTAATCTGTAGTGTGAAATGAGCAATTATAGACTTATCAGTAACCTTCACAGAATAAACGTATCTGGGCCAATTTTCCCTGCTTTCTAGAAATGTGAGAGGGAGAGAAGTAATTAATAATGTAGAAATATATCAGGCCATGATATATTTTGAAAACCCAACTGGCCAACTAAGTGAATTTACTTAAAATTATCTTTAATCATCCAGATGCTTAGTTCATACAATGCCAAATACCCAGGAAGATTGAAACTAAATTGCTTAAATGTCTTGATGTTACATGTAGACATAAGCATTGTACGATATTCCATTGAATCACCTGAGTTGACCAGAGATTTTGATGATGGGCAAATAATGTTTTTCCTATGTAAGACTTTTCATGTATTTTATGAAGATGCCTTATGTATGCCTCAATATTGAAATGAATATCTTGGCAACATACACATTATTTATGATTAAGATCAAGAGTCAGTCTCCAAAATGTGTGGTAACAATACCGATCAGTCCATTTAAATTTGGTAAGCCTGCATTTTCTTTTACATAAATCCGAGCAAGATATGACTATGGTTATAGAGTGTCATAAATTTTAGGTTTAAGCACCACAGTTTTGATTTTTACCTACCTAGGTAACAGTTGAGGAATGGCTATTCTTATTTACATATATGCAAATAAAGTAATAAGTATTAGGCCAAATTATAAAAGTAAAAATAGGTTAAATGTATTATTCAGGCTCACATGACTAGTATATGGTAATTCTTCTCCAGTTCTGTTCAACTAAAATGGTGGATCTTAACAAGTAAAGTAGATGAATTTTGACTAAAGGTCAACATTCTCCCATTTTGCTATACATTTGGTGTGTGTGTGTGTGTGTGTGTGTGTGTGTGTGTGTGTATTTAAGTGAATATATGTGTGTGAATGGTTTCAAAATTAAAAGAGATTTTTTATTTTTTGGCTATAAATATCTTGTATGATTTTGTATAAAGTTCAAACAATACATAAAGTGTTAAAAAGAAAGTAAAATTTACTACCCAGACAAAAATACTGCTGACAATTTGATGGACAACTTTATAGATTTTAAATGCATTCCACACATATAAATATTAATGTATAATCTTACATTATTAAGCTCATACTATATATTTTCTTCTGTAGAGTTTGCATAATTTTTTATGATGGTTGTATGCAATTACATTTCATGGATATGTTTAATCTAATAAACTTATTACTTATTGATAATATCTAGGTTCTTATAATTTTATAATCCTTTCATTTATAATAAAGCACTTTTTATTAAATATTTTATTTATGTGGAAGAATATATATTACATAAATAAGGTGAAAAATATAATAAGTCTAACATCTACAGAGCCAGCTCCCAGTTTGAAGAAACTCTAGCCAATAACTTGAATTTTTTATATGTCGCTTCCTAAAGGCATATTTATTTCTTGTGACCTGGAAAGTTTAACTTGTTTTTGCTTTACATTATGATTTTACTACACATGTGTTTATTCTTAAAAGATAAATTGTTCATTTTATATGTTTCCAATTACATACAATGTTTTTGATATTGTATGTATTTTTCTGAAGCTTGTTTTTTTTTTAAAACCTATGTACTATGTTTTTGAGTTTACTCATGTTGTTACATATAGTTCCAGTTTGTTTATTTTCACTATTGCATAGTATATTATTCTATGATTGCATTCAGTTTTTTCTCTCCATTTTCTTATCAATGAACACTGGTTATTTCTGTTATTTTGTATAATATGTAATGCTTCTATGAATACATTGGATCACATTTGGGCTATCTCCACCATCCTAGCTAAATGTATGTTGTGATAAAAAAGTAAAATAAGATAATGTTAGAGAAAACTTTTTTGAGTAGTTTATAGGAAAGACATAAATATTACTATGATAAAGTATATCTCAAATATCTTAGGAATGGAATTGCTGAGTTTTATCGTAGACATATCTTCAAAAATATTAGATAAATCAAATTTAACCTCCAAAATAGTTGTACTATTTATATTCACAATAGCAGAGTATGACTGTTTTGTCACACCACATCCTCATGTATACTTGGAGTTGACAGATAAAAAATACTGTTTGGTAATCTGGTGTATCACCTTGAGGATTTAATTTACATGATCCTATTTTCACAAGAAATTGAACTTTTTTTGTTGTTCTTCCTTTTCTGTAAAAAAGTTTATTAATAGTTTTAGTCTATTTTTATATTGGATTTATCCCTTTTTATTGAATTTAAGGTTTTCTTTATATACTCTGAATTTCAATGCTCTATTAGTTATAGTTGTTGCAACCTCCTTGTCTCATTTGTCGCTCTTATTTGATGACTTTTAATGAATAACTTCTTAAGTATAATGTACGAGTTCTGACAATTAAATTCACAAACTTGTTGCAACAATGTTGCTAAACTTTTTTGATCTCAGAGGGATTATTCATTATGAATTTATACCAATTTGACAAACAGTTAACCAAGTTCACTATTTGGAAGTGCTGAAAAGGTTGCGTGAAAAAGTTAGATGACCTGAACTTTTTGCCAACAATTCATGGCTCTTGCATCACAACAATGCACCAGCTCACAGGGCACTGTCTGTGAGGAGGTTTTTAGCCAGGAAATAAATAACTGTATTGGAACACCCTCCCTACTTACCTGGTCTGACTCCCAACGGCTTCTTTCTTTACCCAAAGATAAAGGAAATATTGAAAGGAAGACATTTTGATGACATTCAGGACATCAATGACAGCTCTGATGGCCATTCCAGAGAAAGAGTTCCAAAACTGTTTTGAAGGGTGAGCTAGGTGCTGGCATTTGTGCATAGCTTCCCAAGGGGAGTATTTCAAAAGTGACCGTAGTGATATTCAGCAATGAGGGATGTAACACTTTTTCTAGGGTGAGTTCGTATTATTATTATCTAATGGGACTCATGACTGGCATTTTTTGGCTGTATAAAGGTAGATAAAATGTGAACATTAAGATAAAATCATAAGAAAAAGTCTACAGGGTCTATAACATACAGGAGATTTAAAGATTTTTAATGAAACCTCATGAAATGATTTCAGAAAAGAAAATTTATTATGGACTTCAATTACAATATGCACAAAAGGAAGATAAAGAAAGAAAAAAAAATTAATGATTTGATACTGGGGGAAAGAGCAACTTTCAAACGTTAAAAATTGTCCACAAGTGTAGATGAGGAAACCCAATAATGCAATAACCTATGCAAAAACAGCAATTAAGTGAATAGCAAAGAAAAGAATACAGACAGACACCTTTCAAGTGATTTTGAAGCTTTAATTAAGGATAGATCTTTAAAGGTATCAATATAGATATCAAACAATTCAGCACAATTTCTTGATGTAATAAGAGCTAGAAAGAGAATAGAAAATACACCACATGGAAAGTTATCTATGTCAGTCTGTAAGTGTTCAATATTTTCAAGTTTCTTTGGAAAATAAAACAATTCAGAATATATAGTTTTTCTGATTTTCCTTTATAATATTGCATTTTCATCGCTTTATCAAACTGAGTTATATTCCTTATATTCTCTTCAGTATAATCCATTCTCCTTACTCCTGTCAGATTCACATTTCTAAAATACAATACTGAATGTCTCACACATATTTCCTATATGACAAAAAAACATATTGCTTAGTGTGGCATTCACAGTTGGGCATAGCCTAATTTTACTTCCTTATGCTTTTCATTTCTGTAATATATGTAACACTGCAGGCAACCTGTATTTTTCTTAACTCCCCATGCACACATATACTGCAGTGCGCTGTGAGCTTGTGCACCTCCACAATCACCCTGCCTTTCCACCATTTTCTCAATGAAATTCTTCTTGTCATTATTTCAATACACAGATTAATTATTGTCTTCTCTATGAAGAATTCCCTTATTACTTTCCAGGCATAATTAATTGTTTCTTCTCAACTCTTTCACAGATCTTTATATAAACTAACCATATTATATTACATTATATTAATTCGTTTCTTTATAGTTATTCACCCTCTCCTGTTAGAATTTAATAATTTTAGTGAGCAAGAATAATGCTTATTCATCTTCATATCCTCAAAATCCATCACAACGCTTGGATTCATTGGAGGTTGAATGAAAGAGTGACTAGTACAGAGAATCAATGAATCATCAAATTCCAGAATTTGGACACAATAAATACAATATTCTATGAAGATAAATATTAAACATGTAATTATTAAAAGTGAAAACCCTTTGAGTGCAACCTGAGGAATAAGGGGAGTTAATAATATAGGAAGAGGTACCTGATATCCGTATTTTCATTCAATTTTTGGTTTATTTTCAGTTAAACACCTTAAGATATAGTTCATTCTTTTCAATGGAGTTTAGTATAAGACTTCTGTAGCAAAGAGTATAGAATACTTACTGTGACAAAGAAGGAGAATGTAGCCGAGAGCAGAATACTTAGTTCAGAGGGGGAACTGCAGTACCACTCTGCCATTCCTTGTTAAAAGCAGCAGTTGCTAATAAAACAATCTGGTATGTCTTGGTGAATTCACAAGTTGCTACAAAGGTGGTGTTATTTTTGTGAATTAAGAGGTTTTCACCAGTTGGTGCCATCTTGGTGTATTTGTATGCTTGGAAATTTTTCCACTTTGGTGAGCCAGCATATCTAAATTCACTCCATTTCAATTAAATCAGTCATTAAGCTATGGTATATAAAAGCCATAAAAACATATGTGATCACAGGTAAGACAAAGCTTAATTTCTTTCTTCTCACAAATCAAGAATTCAGTTTCTGTCTCTACAGTTAGAGACAGAAAGTTCTCTTGAAACATTTTCTTAAGGCAGATACTTTATTGGTTCTTGGGGTGGGACAACATATTTTTGGGCTTGTAGGATGGCTGCTCTTTCTGAGACCCCTTGTAACTCAGGGTTGAAAAATTTACAAAGTTTCCCCAGGGCCTTCTGGAACAGATAGGACTAATATAATACCAGATTGGGGAAATCTGTTTAAGCAAATTTAGTGGCCCAAGTTCCACTGACAGGAAAGGAGCCTAGTGTTTGTGCCGAAGTGACCAAAGTCATATCATTAGTGGTTAAACTAGCTGCACTGGTTATAATCCCAATTTATTTATTTATGATGAGAAATATCATTTCTTAATAAATAAAATTATCTGTAGAACCCTATAATACTTTCTTGCAGACACGCTAGAAAATCATATTATCAGAAGTTTGCTTGGGGAAAATTGAAAGAGAAACAAAGTATATATGACTCAAATGTTTAATGGCATTGGATGCTAGGAACTGCAACATCTGCCACCTGTTCCCATGGCTCTGAGAAGACCATCCCCCCTCTGGGCCAGGTTTGGAGGAGCCAAGTCAGGAAATATTTGTATCCTTTTTTATTGCCATTGTCAACACTGTGCTAATAAATGTATATCAATACAGTAGTTCTTAAACTTTTTGGTCTCTGGACCCTATTATATTTATTGTGGACCCCAAGAGATTTTGTTTCTTATGGGTTATATCTATCAATATTTACTGTATTAGAAATTAGAGGAGGGGAAGTTTCACATATTTATTTATTGATGTAAAATAAGTGATAACAAACCCATTAAATATTAACATGACATTTTTATGAAAAAGCTGTTTTATAAAAGGCACTGTTTTGTCTTTTTGCAACGCTCTTCTGTATTTGGTTGAAGAGAAGATAGAAATTCTCATGCACTGTCTATATTCCGTCTGTTGCAATATATTGTTCTGGTTAAAGTAGATGAAGAAAATCTGGCATCACAGATATGTGGTTGCAAAAAGAAGTATTTTAGAAGACTTTTCAGATAGTTGTGGATATTTGATCCTATGCAAAATTTGGCAAGTGGTAGTTTCTTAAAGGTATCATTAACCTAAAAATAAAAGGCCAATGTCAGAGGCAACAGACTTTAATTAAGATCCAAAAGGATAATTATTTGGGAAGCACTGATTCAGGCAGAAACCCAGGCCATGTTCCTATTAAGAGGTGAAGGCCAGAGCATTTAGGAGAAAGGAAAAGGGAATGATTACACATATAGAAGAAAGGAATTTCTATAGTTGTTAACAAGCTAAGGAAAGAATTCCTGTAGGTGCAAAGAAGTTAACATAATGATGCTAATTCTAGAGAGTGTAGTCTGTAGTCAAAATCTGTTTTCTGTTAGCTTTGCAAACAGTTGTTTGGAATACAGTGTTGCTCTAAGTCCAGTTCAAAGGTCATTTTGCCCAGTTTTAACAGTCCAAAGTTTGAGGAGTAAGAATTGTAAAGCAGTTCTTCTGGGATGGCAGCTTCCAATTCTAATGGTTTGGAAGTGGCTCCATTTATATTATTTTTCAAAGCATGTCACAAAGTGTAATCTGAAACTATATCGATATACATGTACTCTGTTACATTGAACTCCATGGGTCTTGCATGCACTTAGGATAGTATTTTAACTATGCAAGATTTTTTATTATCATAGATTGGTAATCTGGAAAATATTTGTTCGATAAATTATGCTTTTCTTCCTAATTTTGATTCAGGGCTCTATTAACCATACTGAGAACTACTGTTCTGAAGAATACACTCCTTCTGTAAATATATTAGTATTTAAATCAGCCTGTATAAAAATCCAAAATTAGAAATAAATAAATGTAAGTGATAAGTGAAGAAATATTTTTTAATATTTACAATAAAGAATTAAAATCTAGTGCGATAACATGGATGGATCTAGAGGATATTATGCTAAGTGAAATAAGTCAGTCTGACAAATTCAAATACACAATGATTTTATTTATATATGGAAAATAAGAACAAAATAAGCAAACGAACAAAACAGTAACAGACTCATAGATACAGAGAACAAACTGATGGTTACTAGATAGGAGGGGGTTTGGGAGGATGGGTGTGAAAGGTGAAGGGATTAAGAAGAACAAATTGGTAGTCATGGGGCTATAAAGTACAGTATGGAGAATATAGTCAATAATAAGTCAATAATATTGTAAAAAATATGTATAGTGTCAGATGGGTACTAGACTTATTGAGGGATCACTTCATAAATTATATAAATGTCTAGCCATTATGCTGTATACCTGAAAATATTATAAAATAATACTGAATATCAACTTTAATTGAAACAAAAATAGTCATGGGGATGTAAAGTATAGCATAGGGAATATAGTCAACAATATTGGAACAAATATGTATAGTGTCAGATGGATAATAGACTTATTGGGGTTATCACTTTGTGAGGTATGTAAATATCGAATCACTATGTTGTTTTGTACACCTGAAACTAATACAATATTGTATGTCAATGGTAATTGAAACATAAACTTTTTAAAAAATTTTTAAAAGGAATTAAAATCTAGAATACAAGAATTATGCCAAGAAAAATTGTTAAGCACCAAAAAAAAAGAAATTCCAATTTCTTTTTGGAGTTGGTAGGAGGGTGTTCCTAGAAATTGGAACAAAATAATTTAATTTAGAATGATTAAAAGGGCTAAGATTTTTGTCAATAGGGATGTTTTATTTATCATTAGATGCCTACTAGAACTTAGAAGAATGCTTGGTATGTGATAGATGCTAAATAAATATTTGTTGAATGTTTAAATAAATGGATGACTAAGTTATGAACTGAATATAAAAATATATGAACTGAATATAAAAATACTTAAAACTGTTTTCAAGGTTAATATAATGGATGACAGATGACTAGGTCTTTTTTTGAACTGTTCCTTACCAGTGACCAAAAATTATGTTAGATAAGTATCTGACCTTAAATCATTCTTATCATCTCATAGATAGACATGTTCTAACTTCCTTGTGTATCAGTTGCTCTGTTCTTGGCAAGGAAGTGATAAGAAATGTTGCTGTCAATAACTTAAAAAACAGTGCTTCTTAATTTCACTGTTATTTGATTTGTGCTTTGTTGACTGCCTGTGACGTGAAAAATATGATTTAGATTTAGTTGGTGTTCACTGCTGTCAGAATTTAAGCTGCATACTGCACTATGTATTCAGATTTTATTCGCAGTATACCAGGCAGACAGCAGCAGCTTTTGATCAGTTCTAAGTGGAACAAGTGAAGTGACCTACCACATGCGGTTCTTAACAGGAATTTTGCCGTGTTCAAGTGCATGAGTACTAACAGCATAGCCACAGAATAAAAATCTGGCCCTGAAGAATTGTGGCTTCATACTGTTATTTTTCCTAAATTGTGTTTTGCATGCCCATTTTGCTATATGAGGGTTTCAACTCACAGAATGAAATTTTATTTCTGTATCTCAGACACTGTGCCAAAGTCATGATGCCAGGAGACCTATATATAAAAGTCAGTGTCTAACAGTCAGTGTTATAGGTTGAATTGTATCCACCCCACCCCCAAATTCTTGTGTTGAAATGCTAACCCCCAATATCTCAGAATGTGACCTTATTTGGAAATAGGATCTTTACAGAGGTAATCAAGTTAAAATGAGGTCATTAGACGGGTTCTAATCCAGTATGACTGGTGTCCTTATAAAAAGAGGGAAATTTAGAGATAGACATGTATATAGAGAGATTGTCATGAGAAGATGAAGGCAGAGATTGGGGTGATTTTCCACACCAAAGACTGACAGCAAAACCATCAGAAGTTAGGTGACAGACATGGAACAGATTCTTTCTCGCAGCTTCCAGAAGAAATCAACCTTGCTGACACCTTGATCTCAGACTCTGAGGCACTAAAATTCTGATAATAAATTTCTGTTGTTCTAAGACACCTATTTCTGATATTTCATCATAGCTTCCCTAGCAAACTAATACATCAAGAAACTTAATCGTTCCTAGTGTGGATGAAAAAGGGGCCACATACTAAACTGACAAGCGCAGGGGAGGCCAGCATGGCAGGTCCTACAAACTCGGAGGCCAAAATTAACCAGACAGGATGGCCTGAACATAAAAATGGCTAACTAAAAGCTGGCCATGGCCTGTAGTCACATCCGTGGCCTGTAGCTTCCTTAACAAAGGTCAGTCTTTAACTTAAGTGAACCTGTTTCTTATCTTTTTGCATCTAAGTTAACATACCCTTGGAATGTCAGAGTATCCCTTTTTCCAGACCCCTCAGGGCATACCCACCACACCAAAGTGCCAGACCACGGAACCCCTCATTGTTATCTTGCTCCCCCAATACCATCTCCATGTGCTATAAATGCCAATATCAACTATCATGTACTCACATATATAAAAGGTGTATGTGTCTCTCCATTTTACTTTTTATCCATGCCCAGAGATTTCCCCGCTTTGTTTTCTCCCACCCCCTTAATCTACCACCAATGGATTTCATGTAACTCTCCTTATTCTCTTCCTTTGATTTTAACGTATAGAATAAGCTGCAAAACTGCCATTCTCAAGAGCACAATCTCCATTGAGATTTTGCTTCCAGGCAATTGTCTTCAATTTGGCTCAAATAAACTCATTAAAATTCTCTACTGGTTTGTACATTTTTTTTACATCGACATCATTTAATTAATTCTTTTCAGTTTCTAAGGGTACATTCCCGTTAGCATACAGGAAGCTCATCTAGGGCTAAAACCACATCTTTCTTGTTGAAAATTTGGGAGTGTTCTGTGTTGTTGACATGGGCATTGGCGGCTGATTAAATTAGTATTTTAGAGGCTATGCTAATGAGACTTGCTAGTATTTGTAAAGTTTATTGAGGTTTATGGACAAAAGCATCAGATGAAGTGCACATTATAGATATTACAATCAGTCTAAAATGCATTGAGAGTCATCTAGGCTTATGCCCAGTGGGAAGCTCGCTAATTGAAGTGTCTTTGTGATTAAACCATATTAAAGATACTTAAAATAACTGACTCCCTACTGGTCAATTGATTACATTCCACCATCCTTTTCCCTGAAATAGGTGAATTACATGGGACATAGTCGACATACAGAATAGTTGCTTACAACTCTCATGCCATGTTTTGGGATCGTTATGAAAAGAAAGCATACAGTTTAAAACCAACTCAGCATTATATCTTTAACATCAATGTGGTGGTCAGAATAATGGCCTCTCAAATATGTCCATCCTCTAATGTCCGGAACCTGTGAATGTTACCTTACATGGCAATGTGGACTTCACAGATGGGGTTAAGTGTAGACCTTGAGATGTAGAGATTATCCTGTATTACTGAAGTGAGTCCAATCTAATTATATGGGTCTTTAACATTGATGAAACTTTCTCAGCTGAGTTCAGAGTCAGAGGGAGATGCGATTAAGGAAGAAGCATCAGAGAGATTGTTTGCTGCTTGTTTGCTTTGAAGATGGAAGAAAGAGCCAGGACCCAAGAAATGTGGGCAGCCTCTAGTAGCTGGGAAAGGCAAGGAAACAGATTTGTCTCTAGAGACTCCATAAAGGAATGCAGCCTCGCCAACAACAGGATTTAGTCCACTGAGATCCAGGTTGGACTTTTAACCTACAAAACTGTAAGATAGTAAGTTGGAGTTGATGTAAGCTTCTAAGTTTGCAGTAATGGGTTACAGCAAAAATAGAAAACTAGTAAAAACCAATAAATTGTCAACAAGTATTTGTTGATCATCTAATAGTGCAAGGTACTTTAAAATTATACATAACAACAATTATTATAAACAATAACAATTATAACAATTTATTGTGAAACTGAATGAGATATGTCTCAATATATTTAAACTCCTTTTATACTCATAGCATCTTGTAAGCAAAAAGATTTTAAAAATTTGCCCAAGATCACTCAATTAATATTAGTCTAGTTTTGATTAAATTCATACCTGGGTTCTTTCAATTCAACTCTGCTAATATTCAGAACTGCAGGAACTGCAGTGTTAACATCTTATAATGATCACTAACTTGTGTCACATATTTTTTTATTTATTTTAAGATTTTGATTAAAATACAGCTAACATACAATATTATACTAGTTTCAGGGGTACACCATAGTTATTCAACATTTCTATACCTAAAGGAGTGATCACCGTGATAAGTCCAGCAACCACCTGACACCATCCTATGCTATCACAATATTATTGACTATATTCCCTATGCTGTACATTACATTCTCGTGACTTATTAGTTTCATACCTGGAAATTTGAACCTCTTATTCCCCTTCACGCTTTTTCCCCTTTTTTAATTTTTCAATTACAGTTGACGTTCAGTATTATTTTATATTAATTTCAGGTCCACAGCATATGATTAGATGTATATAATTTAAGAAATGATCCCCCTGACTAGTCTAGTACCCACCTGCACTGTACATAGTTACTACCATATTATTGACTATATTCCCTATGCTTTACTTTACAAACTTGTTATTTAATAATGTTATTTAATAACAAGTTTGTGTTTCTTAGTCCCTTCATCTTTTTCACCCTGCCTTCCAACCCACTCCCATCTATCACCCCAATAAATATAGTAACTGTGTGACACCATACAGTTATAGTATTATTGACTATATTCCTTATGCTATATCCTACATCCCCTTGACTACTTAAAAAAAACACTCAAAAAACTGTACTTCTTAGTACCTTTCCCTTTTTCACTCACCCACAAACTCCCTTCCATTTGGCAACCATCAATATATTCTCTGTGTCTATTAGTTTGTTTGTTTATTTTGTTGTTTAGTGTCGCATCCAGCGCAACACGGGCAGTGAGAGAACAAGAAGGGGCTGTGAAGAGTTAAGAAAGAAACAGAAATCAAGAAAGTTTTGAAATAGGGGCCAAGGGTCTCACAGCCTCAAAGGACTGAGAGCCCCAAAGCAGGCCACCTTGTGTCTTTTATTGATGCACATACAAGGAAGTAGCATTGTTTTTACTACGGTCTGTGAGTCTCATACACCATACCAGAAAACTGGTTCAAAACAATCACCCTTGCCTGTCGAAAGTCCCGTGATGTATGAATAATTATTGTTTGTACCTCCCCAGGGGACAAAACCTTTATGTTGAAAACTTACTGAGATGGAGAACTGATGTTATCACATCCCAAGCAGGTTGTGGGAAGGAATACAGCCACAGAGGCGAAGCTCTCCTTTGACGGAGGAAAGTGGGGGGCTGTGCCCACCTCTATCAACCCCGTGAATTCTCCTGGTGGTCCCCACACGACTGTGCCTGTCTTAGGTTGTTGCTTTCTTGAGGAATCTTACCTGTCATTGGTTAGCCAGCCGTCCTTTGGGGCCAAACAAGGAGATGGCATAAAAGTGAAGCAATGTCCCTGAAAGGAATAGTCTCACAGACTCTTCTTTCTTTTTAGGGGTAGGTACGAGGGGACAGACAGGCATGCTGCTGTGTGACAACACTTTAGATTCCACATAATAAGTGAAATCACATTGCATCTGTTTTCTTTGTTTCACACTCTACTTAGTACAGTAACTTCCACATCCAACCATGCTGCCACAGATGGCAAGAACCCTTCCATGGTTGAGCAATAGTCCATTGTATATATGTACCACCTCCTCTTTATCCATTCTTCCATCTACAGACATCCAGGCTGCCTCCACATCTTGGCTGTGCTGCAATGAACATGTGGATGCACAGGCCCCTCCAAGTAGCATTTGGGTTTCTTCACATAAATACCCTGAAATGGTATTACTGGGTCCTTCTTTGTCTCTTGTTATAGCTTTTGTTTTAAAGTCTATTTTGTCTGGTATAAATATTGCTACACTTGTGTTTTTTTTAATATTTTTTATTTCCATTTTCATGAAATACCTTTTTCCATCCCTTTACTTTCCATCTGTGTGTCTTTCAACCTGAAGTGAGCCTCTTGTAGGCAGCATATTTAAGGGTTTCGTTTTCTTATCCATTCAGCCCTCCTATGTTTTCTGATTGGAGCATTTAATCCTTTTACATTGAAAGTAATTGTTGGTAGACCTGTAGCTCTTGCTATTATCTTATTATATATGTATTTCCATCATTAAAAAGTCCTTCTAACATTCCTTGTAATAATGGTTTGGTGATGATGAACTCCTTTAGCTCCTTGTCTGGGAAGCTCTTTATCTGTCCTTGAATTCTAAATGATAGCTTTGCTGGGTAAAGCTATCATTTACCCAGTAGAGTAATTTTGATTGTAGGTCCTTGCTTTTCAACACATTGAATATTTTGTGTCAATCCCTTTTGGCCGGCAAAGTTTCTGTTGAGAAATAAGCTGACAATTTTATGGGAGCTCCTTTATATTAAGTTACTAGTTGCCTTTCTCTTGCTGCTTTTAGGGTTTTCTCTTTGTGTTTAAACTTTTTCATTCTAATTATAATGTGTCTTGGTGTGGGCCACTTTTGGTTCCTCTGGTTTGGGACTCTGTTTTCCAGACTTTTATGTCAATTTACTTTTCCAGGTTAGGGAAGTTTTCAGTCATTATTTCTTTAAATAGTTTCTCAATCTCTTGCTTTCTCTCCTCTCCATCTGGTACCCTATGATGTGAACGTTGTTATACTTCATGTTGTTCCAGTGGTCTCCTAAACTATCCTCACATTGTGGATTCTTTTTTTCTTTCTAGTGTTCTGATAGGGTATTTTTCACTACTTTTTCTTCTAAATCACTGATTCAATACTCTGCTTCATCTAGTCTGCTGGTAATTCCTTTTAGTGCATTCTTCATTTCAGTTATTGTATTCTTCACTTCTGACTGGTTCTTTTTTATGGTTTCTATGTCCCCTTTTTTATACTTGCAATCTCTTTGTTGAAATTCTCACTAAGTTCTTTGAGCATCTTTTCAACTATTTTTTGAACTCTGTATCTGGTAGGTTGCTTGCCTCCATTTTGTTTAGTTTGTTTCTGGAGTTTTCTCCTGTTCCTTTGTTTGATACATATTTCTTTGTTTCCTCATTTTGGCTGCCTCCCTGTGTTTATTTCTATGTATTAGGTAGATCTGTTATGTCTCTCAGTCCTGGCCAGTTGGCTTTATGTAGTAGGTTCCCTGTGGGGCCCTGGCACAGTCTCCCTAGTCACCTGCTCTGGGTACTCCAGGAGTGTCTCTTGTGTGGATTGTGTGTGCCTTGGTGTGTGATTGTTGAGCCTTGGTTGCTATTGGCATGCCAAGGGGTGGGATTGACCCTCAGGCTGACTGGCTGTGGGCTGTGTGGGCATCTGGAGTGCTGTGTGGGTATCTTACCCCACTGAGTGGGATTCCTCCCAGCAGGCTCTGGTGCCAGTTGAGACTGCCCTTTGTCTGTGCCGCTTGTGGGCTAATTTGGTGGTGCTCTGCTGTGGTCTGAAGTCAACTTCCAAGTATTTTGGTTCTGGGACTTCTTGAGAGGGACTCCAGTGCAGGCCCAGGTCACTCATTGCCTGTGACTGGCCAGGGACGACCTACAGTGTTTCCTTGAAAATAAGACCTAACCAGAATATAAGCCCTAACATGATTTTTTCAGGATGACATCCCCTGAACATAAGCCCTAATGCATCTTTTGGAGCAAACCTTAATATAAGACCTGGTCTTATATTAAGAGCTACCGTGTAGCTCCTACACGGTAGTAGGAGCTACAAAGTGATCCACCATTGTTCTCTGCCTATAGTGACCCTCAGGTGCATGGGGGAGGCCACATTGTAAACTGAAGACAGCTGTCCCCTAACCATGCCTGGGGTAACTCCACAAAAAGTCAGGACATCCTGAGGCCTTGCTGCCACCTGTTGCCTACCTTAAGGTTCAGCCTCTGATAAAGCCTCATGAAGTACATGAGTTGGGTGAGGCAGGGTCTCAGGGAGTCGCTAGAGTGGGACGTGTTGTGTTTACCAGGTTAATGTGGATTCTGGTTTGGCACCAGTGCTGAGCCTAGAGCTACTCAGCAAAACTCTCAGAACATACTGTGTCCAGCTGCCACACAATTGAGTAATGCAGACTCCAATTATTTTTTAAGAAAGAGTACAATGAGGTCTGGGCTGGCTGTTCTCGGAGAAAGTGCCTCAGTTGTTGGGTGAGTTAGGTGGGGCGAGGCCTGGGGACTTCAGCAGGGTGAGGCAGTGCAGCTCATCAGGCCAATCAGATTCAGATTTGGCCTCTGGGGGAGGGCTAAACACAGAAAAGATGGCTCCCACCTGCTGCCTGCACAGGAGAAGAAACCCATACAGGGAAAATGCTGACTGTCCTCCAGCCCCTATCCAAAGCCACACACCTCAGTCTGCTCCCGCATGTCACTGATGCCACACACCCCCGAGTTACTGTCCCTTCACTGGAGCCCAAGGTGTGTACCTGTGAGTGAAAGAGTCTGTGCATGGGCCATTTAAGAGGGCAGGTGGGTTTCCTGCAGTCTTCTGTTTCACCTGGATGGTTGGAATCCCCATTGTTTTTCACAGCCAGATGTTGTGGGGTCTCCTCTTCCCAGCACCAGTAATCTGGGCTGGGAGGCTGATGTGGAGTTGGGATCTCTTTCTCCTCTAGGGGGAACTTCCAACAGACAAGACATCCCTTCTGGTTCCCACCTGCCCCACTGAGGTTTGGGGCCAGCACGTTTCACATTTCCACCCCTTCTACCAGTCTCAATGTGGCTTCTTTTTTATATCCTTAGTTATAAAACTTCTGTATAGCTAGACTTGGTTTTCTGGGTTGATTGTTCTATAATTTAGTTGTAATTTTAATGTGTTCATGGAAGGAAGCAGGCACAGTGTTTATCTACTCTATCATCTTGGAACTTTGGTTTTAATAAAAGATATATTCTGAAGAAAACTTGGAAGTCTTAAGAGTGAATAAACAATATTCATGCATTATTTTTATTATATGTAAGTATAACTACATTTGTGATTATTATTCTAATTAAAATGAGAAATAAAGCTTAGAATATGTAGTGTCTTTAATGTTGTAGCATGTATCAGAATTTTGGTCATTTTGTAGGCTAAATAATATTTCATTGAACACATATGCCGTGTGTTATTTATGACTATTGCAGAGACCAGATGGAAGGTAATTTTAAAGCATGTAGTTTTTGTTTACTACTCTGTTTTTAATTTGATGCTCCCTCTTGGAAGAGCAAGAAATGGTCTGTAAAACATCTTCCCAATGAGCAAAATAGTTTTTCTCAGGCACCTCTTACTTCTTCATAGAGTTTATCCACCATGTTCTCTTTTACTTCTCTTTGGTATGGTCTTACACATCCCAGCCAGGGCCTCCACTACTCCTTGGAGATACAAATTAACTTAAGTCTCTTAATAGCATGTTTATAAAAGTCCAAAATTCTCTCTAAGATTGATGCTAGTTCTCAGGGAAATTACATATTCATAGACTTCTCTGCCTCTTGGGCTTCTGATTCCACATATGCTGTGCCACATTGACCAATATTAGCTTCTTAAGATTCTACCACATGAACATAGTAGATTATTTTAAAGACTTTAGTGGTAGAAAACAAAAGGATGTGTATCACAAACAACTTCAAATGGAGCTATTGGCATTCTTATTCTTAAAAAGCTCTTTCACATCCTTTCAGTTGTTGACTTAGGTATTTGTTTTTATTGTCATAAAATATACATTACACAAAATTTACCACTTGAAACATTATTAAATGTATAGTCCAGTGGTATTAAATACAATCTCAATGATATGCAACAATTACCACTATCAATCTCCAGAACGTTTTCATTGAAACTTTGTATACGCATTAAGCAATAATTCCTAATTTTCCTTTCCCTCCAGTCCTTGGCAACCACCATTCTACTTTCTTTATAAATTTGACTATTCTAGGTATTTCATTTAAGTGGAATAATACAGTATTTGTCCTTTTATATTTGGTTTATTTTATTTAACATGTCTTTAGTGGTGTAGCATGTGTAGCATGTGTCAGAATTTGGTCCTTTTATATGCTAAATAATATTCCATTGTACGCATACCATGTATTGTTTATCTATTCATCTGTTAATGGATGTTTGGGTTTGGCCTACTATAACAGAATACCCTAGACAGTGTGGCTCATAAACAACAGAAATTTATTTTTCACAGTTATGGAGGCTAGGAAGTCCATGATCAAGGTGACAGTAGATTCAGTGTGGGGAGGGCCCACTTCCTGGTCCATAGACTGCTGTCTTCTTGCTGGTCCTTATAAGGGCAAGGGGGCTTTTTGGGACCTCTTTTATAAGGGCACTAATACCTTGGATCATCTCACTTTTTCTTTCCTTCACACTACTGTGATCTTTCATTTTGCTCTTCCCTTTTTGCAACAATAAAGACATTTTCTGTTTTTATTTTAAACAGAACAGTTTAGCCTTCTCTGAAGCTTTTGAAGGCCTTTGCCTTTCTTGAATCTAAATTGTTATCTTAAGGCTTAGTTAAACTAGTTTTCCAGGTTAATTTAGCCCTTCCAAGGAAGAATTCCTGTACCAACTACTAAAACCAAAACATTTTTTTTTTCTACCTCTTTTCAGGATTTCATATCTTCTGAATTAAAGATGGGAATGCCAACTCAGCACATTTTCCTTTACTTTACAGTTATTATATGGGAATTAATGCAATAGAGATACTAGTTATTCTGGTCATTATAATATAAGAAGCTATATTTATTTGTAAATAATATGAAGCATTATATAATTAATTAGCCAAAAAGAATAATTGAAAATCTTTAGCCTCTAGAATACAAAAATACAATGACTATTTTAGTTCAGGGCGCAATATGCATAATACTTCATAAAATATCTAAAGTAAGACAAAAATGATCTTTGGAGGGTGTGAAAAATAAATTTAGCAAAGGTTAATCTGGATAGAGCTATTTCTATTGATAACAACAACAACAAAAACCCAAAAATCAGTCACGTTTTTCCCATTACATACTTTGAAAATTTTGTTTTTCTCGAGCAGTGTAATGGTTTTCACAATCCTCAATGTTAGAAAGTCAGTGTTCTATTATTAAACTCAAATATCTAGTCTCATTTTATATTAGTATTCTTTTAGCTGTGAATCACAGACAAATGTTTATCCACATTGACATTTATTAGCTAAAAAGTTTGTTGACTCATCTAATGAAAGAATCTGGGAGTAGATCTTGCTTCAGGGATTGATACTTTTAATTAGAAGCAGGAAAAAATCAAATTCATTCTACAATTAAGTTAATACAGAGAGATGGATAGATAGATGATAAATAGATGATATAGAAAACTATTTAGTATATAGTTTTTAAATTATTCAGACTGGAAAATGATGATTAAAACTTTGAATTGGAAGAGAAAGAGAGACTTTATTATATATCTCTAAGCTTTTTCCCAAGCCTAAGATTTTATACTTTTGTGATGACACTATATATAATTCTGTCAGCTTCCACATGGTTTCCTGAGGATCACACTATTATAAATGCTTATGGATTCTAAGACATAGGTAATAAACATAATTCCTTAAATACTAAAAAATATAGAGTCTGAGCAAGCTTCAGAATATATTTCAAGGGAAACCCACAACTATAAGGAATCTTATAACTGAACATACGATTATTTTGGATTATATGTTATTCCTTTCTGAAATATTGATAAATTCTGAATTTATTAATCGATTGATATGTTCTTACTTTTCACAATAATTACTTTTAATCACTTGGATATCATGATCTCATAATTCTAAAAATGATTTAGTGTTCTTTAACTATTGAATATTAGATAATTATTTTTAGATAAATTTCAAGTTCTTATAATAATACTGGTAGGGAAAAAATATTTACTTTTCAAACAAACTAAATGTGACAACTAATCATTCAGGCTATTTGCCACTTGGTTCAAATATTGAAAAGTAGCTCCTAATTGTCTCTAAGGGGATTCAGCAATAAAGAAGTATCATCTACTTTCTAAAAGGTCAAATAGATTATTAATTAAAGACTAATTACACCACTTATGAATTCTGTGTGGTTAATTTGCACTCAGTAATTCTCGATACTAGGTTTACTAGGCATTAGTTTTCTTGGCTATTGTTAATTTTACAGATATGTTTATTATAATAGTTATAGAAAGTGAAATATATATTAAAATTTAAAAACCCACTACTTTTTTCAGGCTCATAATCTAGCTATAATGAACTCCTTTTAACTTGTGAATGAATTAGGCACATTTAAAATTAGTTGAGTTTCAATTTATGAAGGAATGTATTCTTTAACATGACTTACTCCTTTTGTATTGCTCTAATTTTAGTGTCAATTTTCCCTATGGTATCATTTTCATTGATTTTTCAGATACTTTTTACTTCTTAGTATAAATCTGTTTTTCACACACATCAATATATTATCATTTATTTAAAGGAACATGTTTGCTTTGGTTTTGGGTAGAAAAAAATTACTCATCTGTCTTCCTCACGCAGAGTCTGTAATATTCATGTTTGTATCAGTTTTGGTGTCTGTGAGGCTGTCCATAAGGTACATTCAGGTGAGTCACCTTATTCTATTCTGCCTCTGAATTCTCTTCCAAATTAGGAAAGAGTTTAAGACACTTCATGTTTTGATACAACAAATTATGGTAAACACCTGGTCTGCATATTCCCTTGGAATATAATAGTAGGTTGGAGTTGAGAATATAGGCTTCCTCATGGGATGTAATAGCAGCTTAGATTAATTTAGCTCGTACAGTTCACAAAGCATTCTATAAATATTAACTCGTTTAATCCTTATAATAACACGGTGAACTAGATCTTATTAAATTTTGACTCATTATTTATATAGAATAAATTAATGGAAGCAGCATAGTGTTTTTTTTTTAATATTTAAAATAGGGCTTGGATTCTGGATTTTACTTCCCAGTGTTTCAAAGTTTCTTAGAATTTTATTGTTTCAGTTTATTTGTCTTGAACATGGGAATAAATGCCACCCAATGACAAGGTTGTCAACTGAATTTTATTAGAAAACACAATTATAGGTACCACTTATCATGAATTTATTAGTTGTCAGTCACTCTGCTAAGACGTGCTTTTTTTTCTATACCTCATTTCATTGTTGCCACCACCGTGTGAAGTAAATTATAAAATAGCTTATCTTTCTGTTCTGCTCACCATATTCTAGGTACAGTGCTAAGTGCTTCGGGGTATTAACTCACTTAATAATCACAAATTATTGCAAATGAGTCATATACCTTTGTTGTCATTGACATTTTATAGATGAGTTACCATTAGAATTTATGAAGGAATAAAGAATTTATAAAACTAACCCAGGTCACATGGCTAGTCAGATATGAAGCCAAATTTCAAATTTAGGAAGCCTGGCTTGACTCCATATTCTTGACCATGTTTACTGCTCTCTAGTAAATAAATTTCCCAGCAAAGCCTAGTAAACAAAGTGAGTGGTCAATACAAGCTGCTCTTCTCTCCCTTCCCGCCTCAGTTTACAAGTAAAGAAACTGAAAATAAAATTAAGCAAGCTAATAGAGATCACACTAGGAAAAGTGAAGCTGGACTCAAACCAGCCTTACATTCAAGTTTAGGGTTATGTTTTAATTCTCTTCCCTGCATCAGAGCTGCCTTACGCACATCCATGTGCTAACTGAAATAACTCAGGCTTTAGCAGACACATAGCTTGATTATTTACACTGTAGTTTTTCTGAAAATACCCTCAATTCAGAACATTTCCAAAAATCAAAGTTCTTTTCATGCCTTATATGCCCTAGACAGAAATTCCACAAAAATGTTAAAATCTCCAGTCTCAGAAGTTCTTAAAGCTATATGCACACACTCCTAACAGAAATGGGCTATTTCTCAAGTATTTAGGCAGGTTATTAAGGTCAATATTGAAGAACGTTTAAAAGACTGACATAAATTTACAAAACAATGATTTGAATGCTAGTCCTTTTCTTACGTGTTAAACTACTTTCACATAAGAGCTGCATCGTAAACTTGTTCTCTAATTTTATTTATTTTCTGTAGGAAAATAAATAAGCACTCTGACGTTGGAGAGCCACTTTACAGGACCAGAATTGGATTTTCAAATTTTATTCTATAACTTGTATTATGGTTAGCTTGATTGAGATTGTCTCTCCCAACCCCCAGATTGAGCCCCTTGAAAGCAAGGATAATGTCTTATTTGTCTTTGCATTCCAAGTGCTTTGCTTATATGAACCTGTCCTTACCTGCCTTGTTCTAATTTGTCATAAACTGCCATGCTCACCTCCATTGTGAAATTTATGCCCTCTCATCACTTCGAGTATCACACTCCATCAAATGTTCCCTCTCTCTCTCATGCACCTTCATCTGGTTCTAGCCTAAAGCTTGAAACATATTGTGCTCTGTTATAATAAAAAGCAGGCAAGCCACATGCCTCCCTCAACACTCAGCGGGTACACTATTTATTTTCTTTCAAAGGCAACACTCATAAAAATAATCCATCCTTCTGATCACCACTTCTAACACATCTATCGTCCAACACTCTACAGTCTAATTCACCCGCAACCAATCCAATAAAACGGCTCTAATTATGATTACATGGCTACTTGTAACCACATTCTGCCCACGTTAGGTGGATGGACACTAGTCAATCCTTGTTATTGATGTTTGAACCAGTCACTACATAACAACATTCTCTTTTACATCTGAGTTCTGAAACAGTTCAGGAATAAAATACGGGTTAGTGAAAATAGAGATTTAAATGTCAACATTATCACTTATACCTAAGTTGAAGGACATGTGTTCTGTGTGCAGTGAAATAGGCTTTTTAACACTTCCATGAATCAAACCTACCCCAAGCTCTTAGTCTCCTTCACAGAGGCAAGGTCTTTGCTGTGGCAGTGAATGGAAGGTAAGGGATGATAGCAGTAGGCTCCTTCTTCCAACTCACCTTTCTGATGAGTCACTTTTCTCTGGGGGAAAAACAGACAGCCAGGCAAGGCACTTTAAGAGCAGTTTCTTTACATGGAAACATGAGGGCAGAGGTAAAGGAGGTCCCATTGTAGCACCTGTCCTACCTGAGCTCTTTGTATATACTCAGATGACAGAATCATCATATGCTCACCATTAAACTTCTCTTCCCCCTTGGCCTCAGTGACGGCCATTTTATTCTGATTTCTGGGATACAGCTATTGCTATTTCTTGTCAAATTCCTTCATGAATTTTTATATTTAACTCTTTTAATGAGTTGTTTTTTAAGGTTTCATTCATCATTTTTCCTTTGCACACTATATATTGTCCTTGGGTTATTTTCACCTAACGATCAGTTATCTTTCACTTTTGTGCTCTTGATTCCAGAATAAGCATCTCTAGCCCAGACCTCTTTTCAGGGCTTAAAATCCATAAATTAAATGATCTATAAAAATGCTCTTGGGGATGTTTGATAAACAATTCAGAATCAATGTCTGTACTTGAATTCATTCTTTCCGCTGAAATTGCTTCCACAGTTAACAGCACTAAGATTCACATAATTGACCATTATACAACCTCAAGCATTGTCCTTTTCTACTCATCCTTTCTTACCTATTGAAGTAGGAATATTTTTCTGTGAGTCCCCAAATGATGTAAATGATTTAGGATCTGCTGGCAGTTCTGTGTGTGGGCCAGGATCGTGTCTCGTGAAGCCAAAGAATGGACACACGGACCAGGGAGTGGCAAGGAGCTGTAAAGGAAGATAGTTTATTAGAGGCAAGAGAAGAGATTGCAGCTCCTGAGCGGGAGGGGGTCCCAAATGGGGGCGCCCAGTGTTTGAGGCAAAATCTCTTACTTTTATACCTTCCCTTGCCTGTTTAGGGACTGGAGCCTTCTAATGGAATTCATCTATCAGGTTTGTCCTGTTTGCTCATCCTGAAGGGATTAATGAGCTAACCCATTCCTATCTATCAGATTTGTTCCTTTGTCCGGCCAGAAGGGATTTGAGATAATTTATTAACCATAAGGCGTGGTCTCATCTCTTTCTCCTGGACTGAAGGAGACATTGCAGAACCTGGAGTTTCAGGATATGACTGCTTTCTTGTCTATTCCACCAGGGACCTCCCCGCCCTCATCTACCTAGCAACATGCTAACTAACCTGTCTTATTACAAGTCTAAGATTTTCAATGTGTCATAGATTTTTACCATCCTTTTATGCCTCTTTTCAGAATTTGAATTCATTTTCACTTTGATTACTACAACAGCATCAAAATTTGTATTCCAATCCTAGTTATTTCACTTCCTTCTAATCATTTTTCCAAATGGTCAACAGAGTAAACTCTTGAAATGTGAATGGTTTTACCATGTCCATGCTCACTGCACTCAAGTATTTTGGCCCCCAAACAGGGTCATTCAGCTGATAAAAACAAGTTGGCTGATCACATAATTTTATTTAAACTAAAATTTGGTTGAATGTTTCAAGTATTACACCCAAAGGTGTATTATGGGGCTGTTTTTATCTTATTTATGTGATTTGAGCATTTTTGTCTTTCTGAAAGTATTCTCTAAGTCAATTATTTTTGTTTCACACTGTATATAATTGCAAAATTTGAAAGCAATATAAATACCCTAAAATAGTAAAAGCTATAGAGAACTTAAGTGCTTAATAGTAGGTAACTGGTTAAGTACAATTTTTGGTTATAAAGCAATAGGCATCTGAAAAAGATCTGTGTCAAACATATACAGAAAACCTTAAATCAAAATGAAATAAGGTAATTACAGAGAAATTGTTGTCATTTGGTTAAAAGGTGAATTTTGTCTTTTTGCTGTCATCTCTTATTTGTTTTTATTTTCTATGATGACAAATTTAAATGAATTTAATGATGAATACAAATCATTAAAAATAATTTGAAGTAAAGAAAAGTATCTGGAATTCTGGAGAGTTTTTAACTGATCTAAATCATTTTTAGCCACTTATTTCTGACCTGATTGGCAAAGTTTAAATAATTTTTAAAATATTCAAAATGGCAATTTTCAATTACTAGTTTACTTTTGAACATTTTTTCATATTATAATACTCTGTAACCTGCTACACTTTACAACCAGCTTTTTATTGTCAAACAATTAACCACTTCTCACATTTCTCTATAAACAGAGTGCAGAGCAGTAATCATTTTTGGAGAATAAATTTTAAAATATAATGAGATTCCCACTAAAATCAAGAACAAAGTAATGGTGTACTCTCTCACCTCTCTTTTTCAACATTGTACTGGAAGTCCTAGCTAATGTACACAAGGAAACCTAATAATACAAGGAAAGGGAATAAAATGTATTCAGATTGGGAAGGAAGAAATAAAACTGTCTTTCTTTGCAGATGATGTAATTGTCTTTGTAGAAAATATGTATAAAACTTTGATAAATGTTTGAAGCAGTGAACAAAGGAATAAATGACATATAGTTGAACCACGGAATGACCAAGATTAATTTTGGGTATATGTAGAAACATAGCTGTGGCAATTAACCTTGGTTCCAAAGGGCTCTTCCAGATACTATTATTTTTACTGAAAATTTTTTTTCTCTAGAAGTAAATCCTTTCTCTGTATCCTTTTCTTGTAGAAAAACTGCTCTCTATTGAAGAGCTGTTTAATGTTCACTTCTTAATAGACATTTCAAAAAGCAGTGGCTGATACTGAAGTTCTGTTGGTATAGGTAGGTGGGAGGAAGTTTAAGTTTCTCAGTGATTTATAGTTCTAAATTTCCTTTTCATGATTAAAATACTTCTATATGCTGCTATTATTATTCCCAATCAAGCATTTGAATAAAGCAATCCTTAAATGAACAGCAAATCAAAATGAAGAAAAAATAAGGCATTTTACTCTGCAAAATTATACACAAAAACAATATTAGCGTGTATAATAATCACTGAAAAGGTGATTCTTTAGGTTCTAATATATGGTAGAGGTCAACCTCAAATTACTTACTGAATTTCATCCCCTTTCTTGCTTTACAAATATATTGACTTCCCTGAGATTTTATTTTTTCCTCAGCATGCATATCAGAGGCAGAACAAATACTAACAGCTTGCATGCAATCTCCCTCTCCAAATACAGCTATAATTGTCAAAAAGCACGTGCAATGTCACAGAAAGAACTTGGAACACCAAAAATGCCCATCACTGTTTAGGTATAATTCATTAGAAACAAAGTTTTGTTTCAAAGAAGTTTTGTTTCTATGTACTTTTTTCAGTGCTATTCTGTAATGTTGCCAAAACTTACTTTTTTTTAGTATAAATCAGAACTAACAAGGATTTAAACTTTCATCTGGGGAGTTAAACGAACACTGATGTTATTTCTGTAATGGCTGATAAATGAGCTGGCAGCTGTCACCAACAGATCTCTCTAATGCTTTAGTGTAGTGTCTATTCAGCAGCTGAAAACAAGACACAGCTTGAAGCTCATAATGGCTGCCAAAGTTTCATGGCCTTGATATCGCCTTTGACTTTGAAAGACAGAGCTTTCCCCAGACTTGAGCAGTAAGAGAAGCACAGTTTTGTCTTTTCTACTAGACAGAGTCAAAGCTGCTTCCTTTGAAGTGGACATATTACCCTGCTCAGAGAGGGGTACATCTCAGAAAGACATTCTCATCAAAGGGGAATTATGTTTTTTGATCAAATGCATCTTCAAGGTCAAACATGTTACCGATGAAACAGAAAAAGAAAATGACACATTTATTGGATGCCAAAAATTCCCTTGGTCAAATTATTCTGTTTCTGAGTTTTTGAAAATTTAGGGTTATGTTGTTAAAATAAAACTAAGCATTTTATACACTTGACAGCTTAGTTTCTGTATTTGTTTTTCCTTCTTAGACAAAATTGTACATTTTAAAAAAATTTTATTTTATAGAGGAGAATTGCATTGCTCATGTGTACTTAGTGTGAGCCGATACTCTATCTTCTGAAATGTAATCATAGTAGCATTTTCACCTTTCTCTTGAGATTTTTTGGCTCTGACATGGGAGAAACTTAAGTGTGTTAAGCCTTTTATCATATATTTTATAGCGGCAGCTCTGTGTTTTGTATCAAAAACTTTGATTGTTGGATGAAATACTCTAAAGCTTTCTTCAGTAAAAGGATGATTTTGATTTCCCTGGATTCTTATACTTAGTTAGAGGAAACAAGAGAGCTTGAAAGAGCTGAGGAATATGATTCTAAGTGCTTGGAGTAATGAGTGAAATCCCATCCTTGAAATTAATAGCAAGGAGAATATGGCTAGAGAGAGAACCAGATTGAATGAGGTTCCAGTGTCTACTTTAAAATGAAAATCTTTGGGCTTGTGCTGGGTAGAGTTATTTGGTAAGATCTTTCCCTATGCAAGTTTCTTTTATTCATTTACCAGTGAAAATCATTCAATAAACTATAGTAGCCCACGATTCTACTCTAGTAAAAGAAAGGTCTCTGTGTAGTATTATATCACCTGAAATTCTTATAACTGCCTTCAAGGAGCAACAATTTATCCAGAAGACTTGAGCTCCAGGATCTACTTTGATATTTTCTTCTATCATAAATAGAGATAGTGCAAGACTAAAACAAAGTTCCTTTTATTTACAAAATTCTCTCTGCGAGCTATTTTGCCTTTAAATATTCTGTATTCATTAAATATTCTGTATTCATTTAGCTCAAACAATTTATATCACAGTATATTTTCTTTAACATATATATATATATATCTCGACTTCACTACGTCGATAACGTAGCTGCCAGGGACATATCCATATTTACAAAGTTCAAAAAATTACTATATAAAACCAGAATGATCCATTAAAAATAAGATGTATCAACACCCACAGATGGAAATATCCAAGTTAGCATGTGTGTTTTACATTCAATTTGTGAAGTCCTATTTCTTATAATCCCTAAACATTCCATCTCTCCATATCGCCGTACCCTTCAACCTTGTGTTTCTGAGTCTTTCTCTGCACAGAACATTCTTTAGAGGAAGATTTCTAAATTGAATTTTGATCATATAACTCTCCTACTTAAAAACCTTTAATACATCCACACTATAACCAGGATGATATCTGTGTCCCTTAACCTAGTTTTCCATAGACCAGAATGATTTGGCTTCTCTCTGCCCGCCTCCCTAGCCTTATCTTTCACAATTCCCTATCTCCTTGGCACTCTATTTCAAAACACTGATTTCCTTTCAGTTTCCTGAAAATGCTGTGCTCTTTCTCACCTCAGGGTCTTTGTCCACTTGTTCCCCTCCCTACATGAGTGTCTCCCCATATTCCTTCCCTTTCACCTGACTAGCTGTCTTCTCAGCTCAGCTTAATGGAATTTCTTCCAAAAAGTATGCCCTGATCCTGCTTTTAAATTTATAAATATATAACATGTCCCTGACATACATTTACCATAAGATGCTGAATTCTGTTGTCATAGCACTTATCTTACTTTATTACAAGTGCTTGCTTAATTGTCTGTGTTCCTCACTACAGTGTGGGACAATGGCTGTCTTGCTTATTTTTTCTTATCACTTATCATAATTTCCAGCATTACAAAAGTCTCTTAAAATATTGCTGAGTGAAAAAATAAACACTCTCTATGTTAGTTTCTTTGTTAGTTTACAATGGTAGTTTTAACACCCCATGAGAGAGAATCTAAAATTTGGTATGAGAAGTACATGTTCTCTTTATAATAATTGGACTCCCATAGTGATTCAAATCAGAATCAAATCTAGAGATTGGACAGTAAATATCTCAAGGAAATGAAGATATCTTTAAAGACATTGAGATAAGGTAGACTGAAGCATCTGTCTGACCATGGGTTCACCGCAACAGTGAGAACCAAACATGTCAGACCACTGGCTGAAGTGTTTTGTTTCCTCAGCAGTATTTTAGAAAGGCCAAAGGGAAACTTTACCTCTGTGATTCTCTCTTTCATACACACGTTATGTCCCAATGATTGCTAAATCCACCTTCTAGCTGACTTGTTCTTTCTTTAAATATATTGAAATTATGGTTCTATTCTCAGAGGAAGCCTGTTTTATAACCCCAGAAAGCTAGAAAGGATGCTATTCCTTGTACTTGAACTGACCAGTGCATATATAAAACAAACAAATGCTGAATAAATTAATTAGAGGAAACAAAAGCCACTGGAAGGAAGAGTTGAGGATTATGATGCTAAATAATGAGACAGCTGTTGTTGGTAATAATGGAAAGAGTATTTAGATCAGTAGATATGAAATGACCTGTGATTAAAAAATCACCTGGGGAGTTTTGTAACAATACAGATGCCTAATCTCCATTCTCAAAGACTCCCATTCAATAAATAGTAAAATGATCAAGGAATTTATGAAAATAAGCCAGCTTTAAAAAAAAAAAAAACAAAAAAACACACAGATTCTTTGATTTCTTCTTTTTCTTCCTTTATTTAATGAATGTAATATCCAGGTAGTAGACATGGGGCATTTTCACTTTTGTAATCTCATTATAAATGTTGGAAAACAGACTTTAATGCTTGCAGTACAGTGTATGTGTGTGCCTATTTATTTGTAAAAATGCATGTGACTAGATCATGATTATTCCTCTGATGTAGAAAAAACAAATTTTGTGTGTCCCTAAAGGCTTCACTCTATCTCATCTTTATTAGCAACACATTCTTATCAGACATTTCACAGAATAGCTAATTTAAAATTCTACAAAATACATCGACACATTTCATTGATTTGAGGACTCTAAAAACTAGATTGTGCAAAATTTTCAACTTGACTGAAGATAGTTTTAATTAAACTTTATAGCTTTAAGCAACAATTTCAATAGCTTAGATTTTCTTTATAATGAGTACATTGATATTTATATAAATCTTCAAGTCAGTAAAATTATGACAAAAATAAAGTGTTACCTTATAAAAATACAAGTGACTCGACTCGATGACTGAAGAGCTTTCTACCAGGGACAGGTCGTGTATACCAATGCTCAGTTTTGTTATTTTTTTAAATATAGTTTATTCAGTATATACTCATTATATTTCCTCTATGTATTAGGTACTCTATAAGAAATTTAGAGATTATAGCAGTAAACAAGGCAAACATGGTACCCATCCTCATGGAAATTAGAGTCTGATGTGGAACGTAATTGTTAAATAAACATTTATTTATAATTATGACACATGCTATGCAGAAAAAGATTAGAGTAACTATTCTGGAAGTTTCCTATAAAAGAATCAGTTTTTGTGTGTGTGAGTGTGTGACTGGCTTCTTTCATTTATCAAAATGTTTTCATTGTTCATACATGTTTTAGAATATATCAGTATTTCTTTTTATTTCCAAATAATATTCCATTGTATTACAATATCATAGTTTGTTAATAAAATTCTTGCTATATCTTTTGGTAGAACCATGTCCACTATGGAATCTGAGACATCTAGACCCACAGTGCCTAGAGGTACAGAGGAAAGAAGTACAAATTATCCAAGTGGGTTCACTGGGTATGATGGGAAATGGGGTAATTTCTACTTCCAAGTCATGGTTCTTTTTTTCCCCCCCAGTTTATGGTTCTTGAACTCATTTATTCCACCTATTAGAGGTATAACACCATATAACGGTCATTGACTTAGGGCATACACTATACCTTGGGAGATGGTTCCCATCCTCTCAGTCTTCTCTCCAAGACTGCAGCTCAAAAGGCTGTTTGTCATTTTGTCAACTGGCATCTTCTGAGCACTATGGTATGTGAAAAGACTCATGGATCCCATAGTTATGCACCCACCACTGAACCTCATTTGCTGTAAGGTATATCACTATCTCTAATAAAATATAATGCAGGATTCTATGTTGATGACTCAAACACTGGGTAAGCCTTTCGAAAGTGGTGCTGGCTGGGGCCCTGTGGGAAAGATGAGCAAATTCATACTAAGAATATTTGTTGATTTCTGTCAAGATGATTTTCTGTCCCTTGCAGGATAAATGGGTCAATGTAACCAACCTGTCACCAAGTGACTAGTTGGTTTTCTTAAGAGATGCTGCCATTATTGGTCTACATTGTTGAGAATTTCAGTCATTTGGTAGCAGTAGTAACTAAATTAGCCTTGGTGAGTGAGAGCTTTTTCTGTTGAATCTATTCATAGTGTCCATTTCTACCACCATGGGCAATTGTACTAGTATTGAGGAGAATCATGACAGTGTTTGGCTGCTATCAACTGCCCATAATCATGTCTACTTCGCTGTTTGATAAGTCTTCAATGGTGGATGCTTTCTAGAGACTGTTACTATATGATGCAAAGATCTTCACACTTTGTGAACAATATAATGGATCTATTTATATGCCTCTTCCCCAGAATTACTTATTCTCAATTTTTCAGTTATTTTTTTCTTCCAGACTCCTGATCAACCAACCAAGCCATTTGTCCCTGCCCATTAATCACTGTGTGTTCTTACCTCATGCCACTTTTCTTTCTACACCAAGTAGATGACCAGGTGTACTCCCCAAAGCTCTAGCATTGGGAAGCTTTTCCCTCTCTGCTGCTTTTCAGATGCTGTGGTGTTGAAGAAATTGTATGTTACATATATATCTGAGCTGATTATTTTGTGAGCAAAGTCAGCCTTCTTTCTCCTCTATTAGTTGGTCATTAGAGATAACCCCTTCTTGACATGAGTGCATAAGCATGAGTTAAGGACAAATGAGGAAAGATGATGTTATGGCCTCTGTGCCATCTGCTCATATATTTATTTGTGCTCTTTCTGACACTGCTCTTGTCTAATCACAGGTGCACATTTCAGCTTACGATAAGTTATTGTTGGACTGGCACGAGTTTATCACTTTGAGTATCTAACATAACCCAGATTATAAAGAACAGTTCTAGCTGCATGGTCCCTATATGTCCCATAATCAGACATTTTTTCTCTACCAAGACCCACTAGACATCCAAGTCCTACTATTTGAATGGTATATTCTCTGCTGGAAAGGTCGTGGTCATGCAGGTGACTTGTTGGGAAATGCTCTTGGGAATACCTGTGAAAGAGTGAACAAAGCAAGTCTGGGCAGCGAAAGAAGTTAAACTGATAAAGTTGAGAACTGACCTCAGCTTACCTCTCAGGAACCACTGAATCTGGGATGGCTTTTCAGCAATATCCCAAATTGAGGTAAGCACTTTGGTCTTTGTACCCATGTACTGACTCATTAGCAGAAGCTGACTTCCCCTAAAGAGGAGCTTTACTTTTAGACAAAGCAGTTGTGAAGAGTGACTCAGCTATGCAAGCTGGCTGAGTGACTTTCTGGATGGATCCTGAGGGAGAGAGCTGGGTGGTGCACCAAAACTTTGCTACATGTATTGCTCCTAAACAGTCACTTTTTAGAACATTGATAGGCTCGAAGATGAAGAGTAAACTTCACTGTCTATATTTCTTTTTTCTTCTTTCTATTGCCTTTTTAAAGTTCTGTGCATGCTATGTAACTATGTAAAGGTTTCAGTAGTTCCCTCTTTTAAATATCCAAACTTCTGAATACACTTATTAAGAAACTGCTTCCAAAAGAAACCAGTGAGGAACTAGCGGAAGCAAGATGAGAAAGAGAAAGAATCCCAGCAAGGTTGTGGTATTCTGCAGAGGGTAGTTTCTATTCATTCTGAAGGATGGCATTCGTGTAAATTACAGCTCACGTGATGGAATTTCAAATTGGCACATCCTGTAGTCATTGGTGAACTGGGTCATCAACTCCCAGGCTTCCAGCTCTCTGCTCTGAGGGCAAACAGGTCCAGGAGCCTCTATAGAGTACACTAGAGAAATGCAAAGATGTGGGCCAGAAGAGATGATGGCACACCGAAAAGGAGAAGGGCTCACTGACAGAGTCAGGGGATAGAAGGAATCTGGACTGCACCCCAACAGTGTCAGCTAGAGAGTGGTATGGGAATATCCTCTTAAAAAGTAATAGTTTATAGCCCAATCTACCTATTTTTTCTCTTTTTCTTTTCTGTTTTTTGTTTGTTTACCCTCTAGCATTTAGAAGTATTAGAATATTTAATTATCCCCCTTTTCCTATAGAAGATAATATCCCTCTCCTTTTGCTTAGAATGCTTTACTTTTTACTTTTTTTTGAAGCTGATGCAGAAATTTAATACTATTTTGTATGAATCTGGTTTATTAATTCGGAAAATTGGAGAACACCCATGAGATATTTTAGGTGCCAAAATGTCAAGTCAAGTCCTGAGCTATTTGGAAACATTTCAATTTTTATGTGGAATAAATAAGATGCCAAGAGCTTGCAAAAGAAGACGAGATCTTTGATAACAGTCACCTCTAATTAAGGGAAAATTTTGCATTCATAGGCTAATTCCTTCCATATTTCATACTAATATTTTTTCTGTTTGACTTAGTATGTCTCTAATTATAGTACTTGGAGTAGAATGGAAATTGAAATAAGGCAATGAAATACTGAAATGAGCATGAGTTTCTGTGTGTGGGTGCTCACCTGCAGAATCTATATACATTTTAGCCAAAAAGTAGCTCTTTGAACCAGGTGGGAGATTTCATAGCCTTGTTCCATTAAGTAGCAAACATCAGGGCATTGATAAGATATTCTATTAATTTGCAAGTCAAACTAGACCTATCTTCTCTTTTTTATACAGTTTCAAATGTCCATTGATCTTCAAAGGTAGGGTGGAGTCCTGATACTTTTATCAGAATAACAAAAGTAGAGGTTCCTTTTAAAGCCTTTTGGACAAACTGTAACCATATTCATGGTCATTTCACAAAATCATTTTTCACTTTTTGCCTATATCATTCAATTATCAGTTAACAAATTAATTAATAATCCACGTTAAACAATACATTCATGCACTAAATGCATACATATTCATTGAGCTCATGAGTTATGTTGTGTTTCTTTCTGAATTTTTTCTGAAAGGAATATCTTAACGTACAGCTTTTCCAATTAAATTTTTCAGTTGCTTTCAGGAAAAATGACAACCTTCTTCTACGACATAAACAGGTTCTTAGCCAGCTAGGTTTCGCCTGTTTCTTAGCCTTCTTTTTGCACTTTCTCCTATGTAGCCCAAACTTCAGCTACACCAAGCAAATTCTCTCAATTTTCTAGTCACTCATACTTTTTTTCTCTATATATATTTATACATGATGTGATAGATATAATATATATTATATATACTTGTTATATATAATATATATTTTAAATGTTCACTTTTCATAGTTAATCACTGTACTGACTCCTTTATGTGTTTCAGAACTTATGTCAGAAATTTTCAGAGCTTTCTCTCTTCTGTCCTTCCATATGTAATGTCAATGTTGTGCTTCTCCTACTGTATTGCATATGTTGGCTTATTTATCTCTCTCCTGTCACAATTTGTCAAATGTATTTTAATGAACATTTATAATATTCCAGTCCAAATGCTTGAGGTACAAAGATGAATGAAATAATCCCTGTCCTCTAATAACTCCAAAAGAAATATTATTATATTGTAACCTAAATATTATAAAAAAGATATAAAAAAACAATATCATATATAACTAATTATTTGGGAGGAAAGGACATTTTAGGAAGGTGATAGAGGAAGGATGATATTCATGCTGGACATTAAATAATAAGTAGTACTTTTCTAGACTGAGTTCATACAAGGGCTGAAGAGAGTATTTCATACAGGGAAAACAGAATAATTAAAGGAAAGGAAGTAGAAAATTTTATAGTGTTTCTAAAGGAAATAATAATTTGAGTAAATAATGAAGTTAAAGCTATATGCAATAAATAAGGTTTCTTTCTGCTTATTTTTTCTTTTCGTTTAAAATGTTAATAAATTTATTGTTTTGAAATAGTACATCATTTTTCATAAAGTTATAACATAATCGGGAAAAGCTCACAAAAATGGAAGGCATTAAAGCAGCCACTATGCCACAATTCAAAAATAATATTGATTACATTTGGTGAACATAGTTCAGTATTCTAAGTTTGTATGTGTGTTTGTGTGGTGGAGAGAGAGAGAGAGAGAGAGAGAGAGAGAGAGAGAGAGAGAGAGAGAGAGAGAAGAGAAGGGTAAGGAAAAGAGAGGTAGACTTTTGTAAGAATGATAAAAATGGTATCATAATATTTAAGATATTTATAATAGAAAAGCATCAAATTTACTTGATAGAATAGGAATTTGAAGTATAATTGTTTAGATAATGCTTTGTTCTTTACTCTAACATGCATGGATTTCTACAATGTCTATTTGAGATTAAGTAAAAAATGATCAACCCTGTGAAGGGGACAAAGATTTATTTTTAAAAACCGTTTCAGTGAATGACAGCATAGATCAACTCCCTACTAGAAACTATTAGGCAATTAGAATTTTACATTTTCTATCTTTTCCACACCACCCAACACTCATTTCTTTCATTTTCTTTTTTTGGCTTCAATTATGTTTACTTTGTCAGCCGTATTTCTCTAAGATTTTATCCTGAAGTAATTTTCTCATGAAAGTGACTTTTTTTTACATAGAATTTTGTGATCACTATTCCATTATCTTTGCACATTAGGCCTCTATTGCTGTAGAGTCTTTTGCCAGCCTGACACATGCCCCTCCCCCAAAGATACCTTATGTTTTATACCTGAACAAGTAAATGATTTACTCTTTATCTTAAAATCATGTAACATATTATAGTTTTCATTTTAATAATTTTGTATTATTGCTTAGATCTGAGTTCAGTGGGGATCAGAAGTATATATTGCTATATAAGAACAAAACTTCTTTCTTTTCCTGACTGTACTTTTCACATTTTATTGTACCAAGTACACTTTTCCTTGCTGCTGTGATTTTTTTGGCAAAGAATGCCACGTTTTCCAACATATTGGGTGTTAGATAAGAGTCTGTGGCCGTAGTCTACCTTGCCATCAATATCTAAAAGACCACCAATTTGGATAACAAATAACTGTTTTTCTTTTTCCCCCAGACATATTTCTAGCATCTAAGACACTCCTAGGGCAGAGTAAGAATTTAATATATATTTGTTGCATAAATAAAAACTAAATGGAGAATTTGAGACTAGTTTATGAGGTAACCAATTGTCTATTGTGAAATATTTTGTGAAATTTTCACAGTGGCATTATATGCTCCATTTTGAATCTTGCATATTTTTTTGTCTCACAGTTCTGGAGGCTAGACTTCCAGAAAGTAGGGCCAGGCTCCCTCTGAAACCTGTGGAGGAGAATCTTTCATTGTCTGCGCTGAACTACTTGAGATGCTTTCCATTCTTGGCATTTCTTGTTTTGCAGCTGAATCTTACCAATCTCTGCCTCTGTCATCCATGGTCTTCTCCCTATTTGTCTGTTTCTTCTCTCTTCTTATAATACCAGTTATATCATTTTAAAGGCCCACTCTACACCAGTATGACCTCATCTAACCTCAACTAATTACATCTGAAAGGACCCCATTTCTAAATAATGCCAGTTTCTGAGATATTGGGAGTTAGGATTCAGTATATCTTTTTTGGGGACACAATTTAACTCATAACAATAATAAAGTACAGATCAAATATACACAGAAACTCAAGTACAAAATCAGTCTAAAATAACATTTTAAGTGTAACAAGCATAGTTCATTCGATTGGGTGATACAAGGAGATGGTAATGGCACCTCAGCATGACTTTAAAATCAAGTATACAAGTAAGAAGCATGGAATAAAAACTAGTGAAGGGATTATTTCTAGATAACTAAGCATCATATCACAATTCTTCCCAAAAGCAGTTATATATTAAGTTCTCATTTGAACTCATGGCAAATAATAGGACATCATTTGGTTTTCTAGTTTTTTCAGTAGTATGCATGTGGTATATTCATAGTTTTCTGCAACTTAGTAGAATGGACAGTGCTTGTGATATTCAGACAATAAGCATCCAACCCTCAATAGGGTATGCTGTTTCCTGCTGCCAGTGGCTCAGTTGATGACCGTATAAATAATTCACTCTTAGTAATTTCTGATCAACATGTGGTCCCTGACTATTTTAATGCGTAACACCAGAATGCATTAACATCTGAAACAATTTCTTTTTTCATTAGCTCTCAGACAGGAACCACTTAATTTACACACCAAGATAAGGTATTGGAAGACTTTAATAATTGGTCCTTTTGATCACTGCTGTGGCCTTTGTGAACCCTTCATCATAGAATTTTGGGGAGGGAGAGTATTTTTAACATAACAGATTTGTTTTTTGAAAAATTTAATGGATTTTATATTATTTAAGATACTTTGTTTCCATAAATTTCTTTCTTAAGTGGCATTATCTATCTAAATAAAATTCCCTGTTAAGCAACATTTGTGAGAATATTTTAAAATTATTTTTATTTTGGTAAAACACAAAGATAAACTTTACCATTTTAATCATTTCTAAGTATACAGTTCAATACTGTTAAGTATGTTTACATTGGGAACTTAAATGTATTATTTTTAATAAATTTTCCATTTTCTTACACTAATCTATTGTGTGTGTGTGTGTGTGTGTGTACAAATTGGTATTTGATAGTTTCTTTAGCAATCTTTATCAACAGGTGCTTTTCCAGGTGATAATTGTGTAGGTTTTTTTTTTAGGGTATAATTGCATATGGGTATTAATTTTCAAATTGTGATCCAGTATAAGTTCCCCTCAAATGAAAAATGTTCATTAAATACTCCACCTTTTTACTAGTATAAAATGAGACCATAGTATCTAATGGTTAGAAAAAAACGATAGAACTCACCCAGTTCAGGTCTTACCTGATGAATGAATTGTGTCACCATGACTATTGTCTTAACCAACACCAAAAATGATCTGCTTAGTGACTCAAACAACAGAGACCCCCCCCCAAAAAAAAAAAACGTTAACCAAGTCAATTGGTTGAACCTGAAGGCAAATTCATGCTGTTTTAGAATGTCCCTGGTGCCACAGACTTCAGTAAAAGGCAACTCATTCTTATTAGGCTAAAATCTTCCCCCTTTCTCTGTGCTCATTAATCTAGTGGGACAGTCCTTCTGGCATTTCAAGACTGCTTTCATGGGTTATCTTCATGTACCCAGGGTAAATACCCCTTGTTCCCTCATTTGTTTTTCCAGAAGGGAACAGACCATCAAGCTCTTTCTTGTTCTCCTGTGGACACATTTAAAATTGTGATTTTTCTCACTTAAAGTATGCTGCCAAAATTGAAAATATTGTTGGTATCTAGACACCAAGGAGTGTAGGACTATCACCACCATTGTTTAGGACATTTTATGTATATTCTTACAACTTAACCCATGTTATCTCGTTGAAAATCAGTTAAATATTATTTCTTCCTCTAGGTTACAGTAAAGGCTTTGTAAGAGCAAGGAAGTTAAGAAAAGCATGATAGTCTATACCATCTTGGTCAAAATTATAAATAGAAATTGTTTTAAAAACTTGCTTCTATTTAGGCTTCCTTGCAGTACTCAAATTCAGCAATAGTTTTAGTTGAATATACAATCAATTTTGTGCTAATAATATAAAAAATATATATCTATATGAAAAACAATTTTTCTGAGCACAAAATTGACACAAATTTATATTTACTTATAATACAGTAAAGTATAAAATAAAAGATAACTCCTCAAATCATTACAAACTTAAAAAATCGGAATTGACCATTGTTAAAACACACACACACACACACACACACACACACACATTTTATTTTCGTGGAGTTTCTCTTCTTGGTTTTAAATTTTAGTAATATTTATTAGGGAGAAATAATACAATACCTTCGTTTTAGACTTTTTATATCAAACAAAACTGCTGTATGTACTTGGAGAGTTAAGTGCGGTAAATAATAGCTGTAAATCCCAATTAAGGTAAGTAAAACACTCTCAAACAGTGGCTATTCAAACCAAAATTAATAATTTTAACTTCATTTTATAGATTTTGATATATAATGAAAAATTAAAGCAGTCATAATTTAAATGGTGGCTGCATTTACCCATGCTTTATATCACAACATTTCCTGAATTTAATTTAAAATCATGGCCAATGAATGCAAAAATTATTTTTAATATTGCATTTAGAAGAATTAGTAAGCATTTGGTTCAATAATATGCCCTGTTTATGCTTTTCAAATATGATATGAAATTGGATGACTTTCATTTGTAGTTTCTGAAGTGTGAACACAACATTGTACTGGCAATTGTTTGTAACTTAATAAAATCCCTCTAAAGTATGATAAAATATATACAGTACTACTTATTTCCTAGGATTATGCTTTAATATATGTGATATAATACACAGTTTTACTTTCTTAAAATGTGTGTACATTTTTTGACACCCTGTGTGTGTGTGTATATATAATATGTTATATATATTATATATATTACATTATAATATATTATATATTGTATTATAATATATTATAAATTATATATAATACAGTTTTACTTTCTTAAATATGTATACTTTTTCATCACCCTCTGTATATATATCTAATATATATTATATTATTATATCATAATATTATATAATGTATAATGTATGATATATTATATGTACATATATTTATGTATATATGTATATATATAATTCTGTACACATATAATCTATTGTAATGCTGACCATTTTCATAGAACCCTGCCAATACAGCATCTTTGTCTATTGATTTAACTCAGCTGGTAGCTATCTTAAGACAGATGTGTGAGCCCATCAAACTTTAAACCTCAAAAGTAGGTATGACTTTTTTTTTTTTTGTTTAATATTTTATTGGGGAAGGGGAACAGGACTTTATTGGGGAACAGTGTGCACTTTCAGGACTTTTCTCCAAGTCAAGTTGTCCTTTCAATCTTAGTTGTGGAGGGTTCTGTTCAGCTTTAAGTTGTTGTTCTTTCAGTCTTAGTTGTGGAGGGCGCAGCTCAGCTCCAGGTCCAGTTGCCGTTGCTAGTTTCAGGGGGCACAGCCCACCATCCCTTGCGGGAGTCGAACCGGCAACCTTGTGGTTGAGAGCCCGCGCTCCAACCAACAACTGAGCCATCCGGGAGGCAGCTCAGCTCAAGGTGCCATGTTCAATCTTAGTTGCAGGGGGCAGGGCCCACCATCCCTTGCGGGACTCAAGGAATTAAACTGGCAACCTTGTGGTTGAGAGCCCATTGGCCCATGTGGGAATCGAACCGGCAGCCTTCGGAGTTAGGAGCACGGTGCTCTAACCACCTGAGCCACCAGGCCGGCCCCAGGTATGACTTTTATTTGCAATAGCTCTTATATCAGATCCCATCTAGTCTGAACTATTTGTCAAATAATAAAGCAAAAAAAAAAACACAACTTCCTAGTCAAAAGTTAAGCATCAATCATTAGTAGCATGAATGCAGCAGTCTTTGCACTGTGTCAGTCACACATGCATAGAATTGGCTGTAACTGGGAGCAATTGCTCCCCTTGCAAAGGACACGCTTTTAAGAGCAGCTTAGTCTGATTTATCCAGTTATATTACTTTCTGGTGCATGGATGTGTCTAATTCTCTCTTTGTCTTTAAGTTTTGGCGTTTTAATTATGATATGTCTTGGTGTGGGCCTCTTTGGGTTCATCTTGTTTGAGACTCTCTGTGTTTCCTGGACTTGTATGGTTATTTCCTTCACCCGGTTGTGGATGTTTTCTATCATTATTTCTTCAAATAGGTTTTCAAATCCTTGCTCTGTCTCTTCTCCTTCTGGTAGTCCTATCATTTGAATGTTAGTATGATTGCTATTGTCCCAGAGACCTCTTAAATTATCGTCCATTTTTTTGGGATTCTTCTTTTTTTTCTTTTTTTTTTGCTGTTCTGATTGGGAGTTTTATGCTATCTTACCTTCCAAATCAATGATTTTGTCCTCTGCTTCATTTAATCTACTGTTGATTTCATGTGATATATTCTTTATTTCACTTATTGTGCTCTTCATTTATGACTTTTTTTTTTTATGGTTTTTTTTTATCTCCATTTTTATGTTTCCTATCCTTTTGTTGAAGTTCTCCCTGCAATCACTGAGCATCCTTACAATTACTGTTTTGAACTCTGCATCTGGTTGATTTCTTAACTTCATTTTTTTTCCTGGAGTTTTTTTCTCTTCTTTTATTTTGGACCTGCCTCTCTGTGTTTGCTTCTCTATACTAGGTACTTCTGCTACATTTCCCTGTCTTGGTAGAGTGGCCTATGTTGTAGGTGTCCTGTGAGGCCCAGTGGTGCGGTCTCCCTGAGCTGGGTGTTCCAGGTCTGTCCCTTGTGTGGGTTGTGTGTACTCTACTGTTGTAGTTGAGCCTTGATGGCTGTTTGCACATCAGGGGTAGGACTAACCCTGTGGCTGATTGGTTGTGAGGACTGGCTATGACCACAGTGGAGGAGCTATTGTGCAGGGGCTGACCCTACAGAGCAGTGTTTGCTCTAGGAGTGCTCTGGTACCTGCTGAGTATGCCCTTTGGGTGTGTCAATTGTAAAGGTGGTTGGGTGGTGCTTTGGTGTGGTATGAAGATGGCTGTCGGTGTATTTGTTCTAAGGCCTCTTGGAGTGGCTCTTGTGCAGGCCAAGGGGAGGTGTTGCTGGTGCACTGCTCAGGGCCATTTGGTATGAGCTACAAAATAATTTGCAGATGGTTGCCACTTGTGCTGGGCTTGGAGGTGCCTAGGATAGGCTAAGCTGAGAACTGATGCTGGTTGCTGCTAGTGTGGGGCTTGGGACTGCTTAGCAAGAGGTATGGATCACACTGAGGCCAGATGCTGGTTGTTTGAGGTTTGTGAATCTTTGAGAGATTTTAGAAAAGTTTGCTGCATGATCCAAGATATGTTGTTTGTATGCCAAAGCCAGTAGAAACTGCATTTTTGGGCCCAAAAGTTGGGAGGGGCAGGGTCTCAAGGAATCTCCAGGGCAGGACTAACAGCATAAGCCAGGTTGATGGAGACTCACATATGACAACCTACTGCATGTGCAGGCTGGGTGGGGGAGGGTTCAGTAAAGGAATATTGGCTTCTGCCAGCATTTCTGTCTGGGAGAAACCTTTCCCTTCACCTCTTGCCCTGAAGCCAAACAATTCAGTTCCTCCCCATGTGTCCCTGTCCACTTTCAAGCTGCTGTCCCAGTACTGGAGCTCAGAGTGAGTGAGTCCATCCACGAGTAAGTCTATGCATGGGCTGTTTAAGAGAAATGCTTGAGACTCCAGCAGCCCTCTGTTTCACTCAGTCATAATCTCTGCTGGTTTTAACAGCCAGAAGTTATGGGGACTTCTCTTCCCGGCACTGGAACTCTGGGCTTGGGAGCTTAAGGGGGACCTCCACAATCAAGATATTCCTTCCAATTTTTAACTACCTCACGTGGGTCTGGGACCAGCCTGTTCTGCATCTCTGCCCCTCCTATTAGTCACAATGTGGCTTCTCTATATATCCCTCATTATAGGACTTCTTCTAGCGAGACTTCAGGTGATTCTCAATGATGGTTGCTCTGCAATGTAGTTGTGATTTTGATGAGGTCATGAGAGGAGGCAAGCACAGAGTTTACATATGCCACCATCCTGACCAGAAGCCCTCTGTCTATATTTGGAATTAAAGCCAATTATTTTAAGAATGACCATTTAACTAACATTGATTTCATTGTCCTGAATGAATTTTCAGTAAAAAAAATGTTAAAAAAATTATAGTTCTTCAATTGCTCAGAAAGGATGTGTTTAAGATGTTTTAATCATTTTTAGCAAACAGATACCAGACTTTTGACTCTGAAAAATGCTAAAATGGGATAGTTACAGGGTAAAATTAGCTGAGAGGGTAGGTTATTCTTTAACCATTCTGCATACATATTAATAGTGTATAAATTCCTTTTGACCTATTTGTCACGTTGCAGATACTTCCTTCTTCTACATGTAACAAGCTGCCTGTCCTCCATCTACAAGAACCACAATGGAGCCCAACAACCCCAGAATATTTTGAGAAAGACTGCCTATTCCTCTCTATCCCAAGTCTTATAGTATCACCATCTTGATCTGACTTACAACCACCGGACCTAATCATATTGTGCCATTTAGCTATCAATGTCAACATTCACTACATGAAGCCCCAGATTTTTAGGTCACCACTTCTCTATCTCTAATCTAGTATTTTTCAAATTTGACAATGTATAAGAATTAATTGTAGAACTTTTAAAACATCTTTTCCTGAGCTAAACTCCCAGAAATTCTGATTTAATGAATGATGCTGTGGCTGTCAGTCTACAGACCACACTTTGAGACTGCAGTACGCCCTTAAATGTCTGCATCTCTCCTATATGTCCCAATTACACAACCCTCCGCAACTTCCCTGTCCTTCCACTGTGTTCTTTGGCCCTCATGGTCCATCAACTAAATGTCTTACATTCTCAACTTTTATGAATGTTTCCTTCAGCCATTTACTTTGCCAATCAATAAATATTTATTTTTTGTCAATATTTTCAGATAAACATTGTGCTCTTTCAAATAGTCTCAAATTTTTTCAAGTAGTCTCAAATCATTTTTTAAATTGTTTATTTCAGTAAAGTTTTCCTTAATTAAAGAGTTTGTATTTGTTTGGCTAGATTGCTGTTGATTTTCTTCCTCAGAAATTGCTATTATATGAAATCACCTTTAGATCACATTTTTAATATGCCTATCATTTTCTTTCCAAGTTTAATATATATAATTTTATTACCATACATTTCACCCATTTAAAGTGTATAAGAAACGATATTTAGTATATTTATGGATATTTCAAACCATCACCATACTCAGTTTTAAAAGATTTTAATCTCCTCGAAAAGAAACCCCTTGTTCTTCAGCTATTACTCCCCCTGGTGGAGTTTAGAATAGCTTTTCTATTTTCATACAGCTCCCTCTTCTCTTGATATCATAGAGTGTTAAAAAATACAGTAGCTTCTTCTCTGAGTTTTCTTCCTATTACCATTCCTCAGCTTTATCTGAACTTACTCTTCTTTTTGTATATTGTCCCCTTCTTGATCAATTTTATTCCATTCCAGCAATTTCCTCTTGGTTTGGGGCACTGTCTGGGAAGGATTCCTAGGTGGATTAGTTTCAGGAGTTGAAAGGTACTTACTATACAGTTCCAACTCCTTCAGACCTAATCATGGCCTTTTTATAATCAATTATTACTAGGTTATAGGTTGGCAAAGGCACTCTCAGTTTTAGCCACTGTTCTTGAATTGGTGTGTGGTGCTTTCCAGTGAATACCTGTGGCAACTGGTTCTCAGTTCTGTTAGCTACTCCATTGTTTTCTTCTACACAGATAATGAAACTATATAGGACTTGTGGTGATGTTTGTTCCCACCTGTATTTTGAGATTCGTGGATATATTTACTACCAACTTTTGTTGTAGAAGTTGCCCATATGTTTTTGGTTTGCTGTCTAGTTTCTGTTTTTTTATTTGTTTGTTTGTTTTGTTATTGTTTGTTTGATTTAGATCCTGAGACATTAAGGAAGTATGCTGCCATTGTCATCTTCCCATAATCCAGTTGTTATCTTTGCTGTGGAGGCAAACGCAGTACTTAAAGTAAAAGAATTAAATAAGTTAAATAGATAATTATAGCCATAAAGTTAATAATTTCTCAACACAGGAAAAATTGTACAATCAAATTTTAGAAGAATTTTAAATTAATTTTGGGCTTTGTAATGCTTTTATCTTCTTTTATGCTTGTATAATTATGCTTTTATTTGATTGTATAATTAATCTAATAACTCATGAGGATCCATCATATTACCAATTTATTTACTATTTTTATGGCTAATCTTAACAAAACTAAATTAAATCAACTGCAATAAATGAATCATTTTTTTGTTTTGTTTTGTTAACCATTTTGTGACTTGGAATTCAGCATAAATAACTTTAGGACATTTTCTTTTCCTTTTCATTATATGAAACAACATTTTTATACCTTTTCATTATATGAAACAACATTTTTATACCTTATCAACATTTGTTTAAATTTTTACTTTTAATACTTTTAAAAAGTACAACATTTAAGCTAGCTTACTTACTTCCCTGACATCCTTTATCTATTAAATAATGTTGAAATTCTATAGTTTTCAACATTTCTTTTTCAATGACACTTATGAAGAAGAAACTTCCCATGAAAGACACAGTTATCTAGATGGTGTTTGAGGTGTGAGAGTGATGTTATTTATGGGGATAACCTTGATCAGACTGTAATTCATAAAAAGTAAATTATTCCCTAACTGTGGTACCTTAAATATTGTTTGTAACAAATTACCTGTAACACATACCTATGACTGATTACAACATACCAATTTGTCACTGTACTGTATCTGAAAACCACTGCATTACAACAAGTTGACCTTTTCAATGCTTTTTAAAAAGGTTTGTGCAAATTTTACATTTTAAAGGAAGCTCCTTCTCTGTGTTATAAAATGTCATCATAATTTGTCTTCACTGCTGTAGGTATTTTTATTTACTCAAGGGAATCACCTTGCCTCAGGAAAAATATTTTTGTTCCTGGCATTCTTTAAATTCACCAAAATACAATTCTTACAGAACGCCCTTCTAGTAACCATTTTAAACTTCATAAACATAAACTTATTAGCACAGTTCTCCTTTGGTACTAGAGCAGTCATATAAGAGGTCTAATAATTAAGTTTGTGAACTAGTTGCAATGACTAGCTGCTAACCTTTTTTGACCAGAAGGATTATTCATTATGAATTTGAACCAACTCAACAAACAGTTAACCAAGTTTACTATTTGGAAGTGTTGAAAAGGATGCATGAAAAAGTTAGATGTAAACGACCTGAACTTTTCACCAACAATTCATGGTTCTTGCATCACGACAATGCACCAGCTCACATGGTACTGTCTTGTGTGGGAGTTTTTAGCCAGTAAACAAATAACTGTATTGGAACACCCTCCCTACTCACCTGATCTGGTCCACAATGACTTCTTTCTTCATCCAAAGATAAAGAAAATATTGAAATGAAGACATTTGGATGACATTAAGGACATGAAGAATAATACTATGACAGCTCTGATGGTCATTCCAGAAAAAGAGTTCCAAAATTGCTTTGAAGGGTAGACTAGGCATTAGCGACAGTGTATAGCTTCTGAAAGGGAGTACTTCAAAGATGACCTTAGTGATATTCCGCAGCAAGGTATGTAACACTTTTTCTAGGATAAGTTCGTGAACTTAATTTTCAGACTTCATATATACCACATTTTCTTTACCCAACCCTCTATTGAAGGACACCTTGGTTGTTTCCATGTCTTGGCCACTGTGAATAATGTTGCAATGAACATTGGGATGCATATATCTTTATTGATAAATGTTTTCACATTTTGGGGGTAGATACCCAGAAGAGGGGTTACTGGGTCATATGTTAAATTTATTCTTAATTGTTTGAGGAGCCTCCATACTGTTTTTCATAGTAGCTGCACAAATTTACATTCCCACCAGCAGTGTATGAGAATTCCTTTTTCTCAACAACCTCTCCAACACTTGTTATTACTTGCCTTTTTGAAAATAGCCATTCTAACCTGTGTGAGGTGGTATCTCATTGTGGTTTTGATTGGCATTTCCCCAATAACTAGTGAAGTTGTGTATCTTTTCATATATATGTTGGCCATTTGTATATCTTCTTAGGAGAAGTATCTGTCCTGGTCCTCTACCCATTTTTTAATTGGATTGTTTTTTTGTTGTGTTATATGAGTTCTCTATATATTTTGGATATTAGCCCCTTATCGCAGGTGTTGTTTGCAAATATCTACTTCCATTGGGTTGGTTGACTCTTTGTTTTGTTGATGGTTTTTTTTGCTGTGCAGAAGCTTTTAAGTTTGATATGGTCCCATTAGTTTATTTTTGCTTTTAGCTACTTTGCCTTTGAATTTGAGGTCAAATTCGTAAAAGTCCTCTCTGAACCCAAGGTCCATAAGTTTTCTTCTGTGCAATTTATTGTTTCAGGTCTTCTAGGTTATTGCATTTGGTGGCATATAGTCGTTCATAGTATTCTTGTATGATCCTTTGTATTTCTGTGGTGTCCATTGTAACTTCTCCTCTTTCATTTCTGATTTTGTTTATTTGTGTCTTTTCTCTGTTTTCATTAGTGAGTCTAACAAAAGGATTGTCAATTTCTTTTTAAAGATTTTATTATTGGGGAGGGGGAACAGGACTTTATAGGGGAGCAGTGTGTACTTCCAGGACTTTTTTCCAAGTCAAGTTGTTGTCCCTTCAATCTTAGTTGTGGAGGGTGCCGTTCAGCTTCAACTTGTTGTTTCAGTTTTAGTTCTAGAGGGCGCAGCTCAGCTCCAGGTCCAGTTGCCATTGTTAGTTGCAGGGGGCACAGCCCACCATCCCTTGGAGAGAGTTGAACCGGCAACCTTGTGGTTTAGAGGACACACTCCAACCAACTGAGCCATCTGGGAGGCAGTTCAGCTAAAGGTTGAACCGGCAACCTTGTGGTCGAGAGCCAACTGGCCCATGTGGGAATCGAACCGGCAGCCTTGGGAGTTAGGAGCACGGAGCTCCAACTGCCTGAGCCACCGGGCCAGCCCCAGGATTGTCAATTTTATTACTCAATTTTTGTTACTCAGCAATTTGTTGTATTAATGTTTTCTATTGTCTTTTTGTTCCCTGTTTCATTTAATTCTGCTTTAATTTTTATTATTTTCTTTCTTCTGCTGAATTTGGGTTTCATTTGTTCTTTTTCTAGTTTAAGATGTAATATAATATTAGGTTGTTTATTTGGGATTTTTTTTGTTTCTTCAGATAGTCTTGTAATGATATAAATTTCCCTCTTATTCTGCTTTTCAAATATCCCAATAATTTTGATACATTTTCATTCTTATTTATTTCTATGTAATTTGATCTCTTCCTCTATTTCTCCTTTGACCTAGCCATTTTTTTAGTAGCATGTTGTTTAATCTCCACATATTTGTGCTTTTTCCCCACTTTCTTTTTGCAATTGATCTCCAATTTCAAAGCGCTGTGGTCAGAGAATATACTTCATATGATTTCAGTCTTTTTAAATTTGCTGAAGCTAGTTTTATGTCCCAACATATGATCTATCCTTGAGAATGTTCCATGTCCTCTAGAAAGGAATGTGTAGTCTGATATTCTAGGATTAAGAGCTTTGTAAATGTCAATTATTTCCACTTGGTCTAATGTGTCATTTAAGGTTAATATTTCCTTATTGATTTTCTGTTAGTAGTTGCTTTATATATTTTGGTGCTCTTTGATTAGGAGCATATATATTGATAAGAGTTGTATCTTCTTTGGGCCAGCCTGGTGGCTGAGGCAGTTGGAGCTCCATGCTCCTAACTCCAAAGGTTGCCAGTTCGATTCCCACATGGGCCAGTGGGCTCTCAACCACAAGGTTGCTGGTTCAACTCCTTGAGTTCCTCAAGGGATGGTGGGCTGTGCCCCCTGCAACTAGCAACGGAACTAGACCTGAAGCTGAACGGCACCCTCCACAACTAAGATTGAAAGGACAAAAACTTGACTTGGAAAAAAGTCCTGGAAGTACACACTGTTCCCCAATAAAGTCCTGTTCTCCTTCCCCAATAAAAATCTTAAAAAAAAAAGAAAAAAAAAAGAGTTGTATATTTTTCATGTATTGCCCCCTTTATTATTATGAAATATCCATGTTTGTCTCGTTACATTTTTTTATCCTGAAGTCTGTTTTGTCAGCTATAAGTATGGCTACACCCACTTTTCTCTGGATGACATTTGCTTGGTGTATCATTTTTCACCCTTTCACTTTGAGCCTATATTTGTCCTTGTAGCCGATATGTGTCTCTTGGAGGCAGCATATGGTTGGGTTTTGTTTTTTATCCAATCTGCTACTCTGTGTCTTTTTATTGCTGAGTTCAGTCCATGAAATTTAGGGTGATTATTGACATATAAGGATTTCCTACAGCCATTTTGTCTTTTGTTTTCTCGTAGCTTGGTGTCTCCATTGTTTCTTTGCCTTTGTGGTTCTTTTTTGTTTGTTTGTTTGTTTGTTTGTTTGTTTTTCTGTTGTTTTAGTTTGGTCGTATTTTATTATTTTTCCTGTTTCCTTTTTTTTGTGCTATGTGTAGCAGTTCTGGATTTTTATTGTGGTTACCATTAGGTTGATGTAAAGAAAGTTTCATATATACAGTAGTCCTTTTTCTTCAGCATGCATCTCGTCTCCAATCCCCTGTTGCAAATTCAAGCTTGTACTCCTTCCTCTTTTATGTTTTTGTCATCATAAGTCATCATATTTATGCTGTGAGTACATTCCTGAGTTTTAGTAACAAATTGTCTTCTTTTTCTTTTTTTATGTTTTTATCTTTTTTGTCCTTTATGATATGTTTAAGTGTATAGTGCCCTATTATATGGAGGGGTTGCCATTTCCTGCTGTCTGTCTGTTAGTAAACATACTCATAGTTTTGCATCCTTTTGTCTTTCTGTTTCAGGTAGAGCAATCTTCTTCAGTATTTCCTATAATGCAGACCTTGCGGTAGAAAATTCCCTCAGCTTCTGTTTATCTGGAAAGGTCTTTATTCCTCTTCATATCTAAAAGATAACTTTGCTGGATATATTATTCTTGGCTGGAAATTTCTCTCTTTCAATAGTTTGAATATTTGATTCCACTCCTTCCTGGTTTGCAGAGTTTCTGCTGAAAAATCTGATGATAATTTAATGGGCTTTCCTTCATAGGTCACCATCTTCTCTTCCTTGGCTGCCTTGAAAATTCTTCTTTGTCATTAATTTTTTACAGCTTCAATATAATATGCCTTGGAGAAGGCCTGTTAGGAATGAGGTAATTAGGCGTTCTATTCGCTTCTTGAATTCAAGGATCCAGTTCTTTCCTTATGTTTGGGAAGTTCTCTTCAAATATTTGTTTGAATAAGCTCTCTGTTTCCTTATCCCCCTCTTCTCCTTCTGATATGCCCATTATTCTTATATTGCTCTTTTTTATGGATTCAGGTAGTTCTTGTAAAGCTCTATTATTTCTTTTAACTCTCAGGTCTCCCTCTCATTCCATCTTTGTCATTTCCAGATTTCTATATTTGATGTCACTAATTCTTTTCTCCATTTGATCAGCTCTATTTCCTAAGTTTGCTATTTGAATCTTAATCTCTTTTATTGAGTTATTCATGTGCAGAATTTCTGTTTAGTTCCTTTTTAAAATTTCAATCTCTTTGGTAAAATATTCATTTTGTTCATTGATTTTATTTCTTAGTTCATTAAACTGCCTATCTGAATTTTCTTGCATCTCATTGAGTTTTTTCAGAATTGCAATCTTGAATTCTCTGTCATTTAAATCACATATTTCCATATCTTTAAGTTTATTTCCTGAAGAGTTTTCATTTTCTTTCTAAACTGCCTTGTTACTTTGGTAATTCATGGTAATTAATGCACTATTTCTCTTCCTGAGTATCTACAGGAGTGAATTCTGCTGCAGATTGATATGAAGAGGTCTTTCTATTGCTTTCCAGTAGGTAGCTCTGAGCACTTTATTTTCTCTTGCCTTGTTTTGTCTTCCTGCATAGTGGGAGATGTCTGAGAGAGGGGGGTGTCTCCTCTGTGAACAGGTTGCCTCAGTGTCAGGACAATACCCCCATGGGAGGATATGGTGGATGATGGGGTTCTGAGCCCCTGAAATCCCAGTATTGCCCCTGCAGCCAGATGAAGAGCTGTGCTCCTCAGCAGCCCTGGGTATTCCTGCTGGGATCAGGTGTTAAAGATGGGGGTAGGGTGGGCTGGGAGAAGCCGCTGGTGTGTTTGTGGCTTTGTTCTCCTTGGAGTAATGGTGACTACCAGACTAAGCTGCCTCACCCCTACAGTTCCTCTCTTGTCACAGGGTTTAGCTTCAGTGTGCACCTGCAGCTCAGGAGCTGTCCAGTTCTCAGGGCTGCAGATATTCTGCTGTTTAATCCTACACTGCTGCAGTTTTTTTCTGGGGCCTGCTGCTAACACTGGGAGTGTGCAGAAGAGGCGAGCTCTGGGAAGGTGGCAAGATTCGGCCAGGCTTGGTGACTTTGTTTTCTGCCTGGCAGTGAGGGCTTTTAGACAGCAGTTGTCACACTTCTGTATTTGGTCTTTGCCCGAAGGTCTCTGCCCAAATACTGGGTTCAGCTATATTATGTGGTGATCTCTCAGGCAGGAGTGCTGGGGCCACCGAGAGTGCACCTCCAGCCTCAAGCCTTCCCACTTATGGGACTGCAGTGAGCTCCGGGCTTTTTCCCACAGTCTCTGCACTTTTCCCTTCCCTCCGTTGTTCACCCTGATTAACCCACCTCCAGATGTTTTGATGTACAGATCTCTTAGATGTGTTTGTGTATTATGTAGGGAATCCATTGTTAAATTATAGCTGTTTAACTTGTTGTAACATCAAGGGAAGAGATCAAGGAGCACTCCTCCACCATATTTCAAGTAGTGACTTTTTTTTTATTACCAAGTGTTTTAATAGAACTTCCAGTGAATAGTTGTATTATGTTTATCATCAATTTTTATTGAGCATTAGATGAAGGGATAGAGCAAGTAGAAATAACGTTATTCTCTTGAAGAAAATAAATTTGTTTTCAATTCTGAAATTAAGATTTGTGTCACAAATAATTTATTCTTTTTAAAAGAAAATAATCTGCATTTGGTGGTTGATTACTCTTACTCCATGACCACGGTTTCAAATTGTAAGCCAAGGAATGACTTTGTAACTTATTAGAAAATGAATTTATCAAACAGGTATTAAGCAGCTGGAAGACTTGCTAACATTTTAAGACACAAATTAGTCCAAAATTAAACCACAGATTGATTTCAGTGAGGGCACCATTCTATGCTAGTAAAACTCACCCTAACCTGAATACTTTCACCATCCACACTGGATCCTGGATATTGCAACTGCAGAGCTGCCAGTGCTTCTTTTAGAAACTGTTTGCTTTTTTTACCACCTGACATTTAGGAAACACTAATCATTATTCCTAATTCACAGTATTGGGCAGGCTTCTGGATCTTAATGGGAGACCTAGGTCATAAGGTGCAAAGGAGACAGGGAAAATGAATATTTGAAATTTGCAGTTTTGTCATCGATATAAGCTTTGCCTCCCACGTAGACTTATAAAGTCCCCCACACTTAGAAAGGAAGTTTAGATACTGGGAAAAATAAAAGGAAAAAATATCCCATACCAAATTTCTCATTTTTCTGCTAGATAATTTTTTAAATAGCTATTTTATTTCTGTGTCTGACTGGTGTGAATTCTACAAATATTGATGAAACTGCACAAGCTGCATTTCTCCTTGCTTACCATTTAAAACCTAAACATGTCCAAGTAATTTCCTTCAGTATTTCAAACTATTTCTGTGTGTGTGTGTGTGTGTGTGTGTGTGTGTGTGTGTGTGTGTGTAGTCAAAAGAGGATATTACAATCATTTTCAGAACATTTTTGGATTTCTTAGTCTCTTTTTTGCCTTCTTTTAAGGAGATATAGAGAGTTCTTCCACAATGACAGCTGTCTGTTCATGAAGTAATTGCTTTGATTGTGAAATATTCATCATCAATCAATGTGCCTTTAACTACTGTGAAGAAAATACACTAACCTTTTCAAGTTTCTATCCTGAGCTTGGCCTGAAGGCTCAAGTGATTTAGTAACTTATTTGATTTTCTTTTCCTAAGACTGCAAAGTATCTTTGATTTTGCCTTTTATATCCTCTATGTTGCTTCCTGAACTCTGATTTCTGACAAAATGCTAAATAACTTAGGGAGAAATGTTATTAATGTTGCCTTTATGTCCTGCTACCTGGAGATGATTCTGGTTCTGGTTCAAATCTAGACTTCTGCCAGGATTTGGAAAAGCTCCTTTTTGGCCTTGGGTCATATTCAAGCTGTATATACTCAAAAGCCTTAGAAAGTTTTGAAAATAGAGTAGGCGCTTCAGTGAGATAAAGACCCTCAGTGTGGTTCATTGTTGCCTGAGAGAATCTGCTGTCACTATCATAATCTATCACCAACATTATCACTTTTAAGGATACACACAGAACAGAAATGTGTGTATTTACTCACAAAATGCATTCTTAGAATGTTCATAGAAATGGTACTTATAACAACTAGGACTGGGAAAACCCCAGATGTTTATCAATAGTACAATGGATAAATAATTTTGTAGTGAGTAAAATGAACACTAAACAGCAATGAGAATGAATGAACAGCAAGATAGATGAATAACACAAAAGTGTGTTTGAGCCAAGGAAGCAAGGCACAAAGAGTATATGCTGAAGGATTCCATTTCTTTAAGTGTTAAAATAGGCAAAATCGATCTATGCTAATAAAAGTAGTAATACTGGTTACCTTTGGGTGACGGACAGTAATTGGAAGGTAATACAGGGGGTTTTAGTTACCAGTGATGTTGTGTATCTTAATGTAAATGGTATTTTCATGGGGATGTTCACTTTGTACAAAGATCTTGAACACATAACTTGGTCCTTTTCTGGATGTATGTTACATTTAAGTAAAAGTTAAATACATAATTCACTAAACTCTAAATAATTCACATTGATAAATTTGAATACTGCTTTTACTTTTAAAGCTGTGGTATTTCTCTCTATATCAAGGTAACTTTCAGATTTTTTTTTTAAAAGAGTATTATTGATTCTGATTGCCCTAAACATCATTACCATGCTCTATTTATGGTCAATCCACTCAACTCCTTTCCTGGGTAGTTATCTAGCAATAAACTATAAATAAATCATCTGTGAGTGGCATAATTTTGAAGTAAACTAATGAAACACAAACAATCAATTTTATTTGGTTCTCATAGAAAAGTGAAAAACATACTGTCTGAGAAATACTTCATGGTATAATTAATGCCGAAAGTATCCCTTGACTGCACTTGCTCTTAATTAAAATTTTCTATACTTAGCCACGTAAATGCCTAATATTATCATCAGCCTATGTAAATAATTACTGTTTATATTTTATTTTAATGTGAAGAGATATAAAACTCCTAATGTGTGTTCTTATAATATCTATACCTTCCTAATTGTATTTAAGTCATACCTTGTTGCACTGTGTTGATTAACTGCTAGTCTGTCCAGCTAGAATATGAGTGTAATCAGGGACGACGCTGTCTTGTCACTGTTTCTTCTCCAATATCTTCCACATGAAAGGACATATATTAGATATTTAAGTAGTAGTTACAGGTGACTGGATATAGTAGTCCAACTAGGGTATTCATGCAGGAACATCTTCTTCACTTTTCTTGGAAAATTTATATGTTCTTCTAAATCCCAAATTTTGATAACAAGCAGTTGACAATAGTTGGGAAAATAAGAAAAAAAATATTTATAATTCTCCTATGAGAATTAAAGCATAACTATAAATGTGAAGACTACAGTTTTGAAGGAATCTGTTAATAGCAAATCAACAGCAAGAGCAGGAAACATTGACACACGCTGAAAATTAAGGTCAACATTTTCAAGACCTGGAACACTAGCGTGCAGCAAAGAATCGGTCACTGTATAATCAGGCAGTCCATCTTCCTTGTAGATGTTAATACGTTACAGTGTGTGTTTGTGATCTTATTTGTTGCTAATGGTGAATCATCCTTGCAAATTAGACACGTAGATAAGATTTTGTACAAATCTTAGAAATGGTATTCCAAGAAATAAACAAGTTCAGAATGCTAAATAAATAAATAAATAAATAAATAAATAAATAAATAAATAAATACTTAAGTTGGCAGTTTTGATATGATTCTGTATCTTTGCTGTTACTTCACTAGGTAACCAAAATTTTGAGTTATTCAAACACTTCCTAGTAATGTACACTAATGTTTTTCAGTGTGAATTTTTGCTTATGTTATAATTCTTAAGAAATATAACTAAAATACTACTAAAATAGTAAAAAACAATACCACTACAAATAGTACTATAATACTAATTACTAGTCCTCCTTTTATGAACACTATAAAATACACAAAATTTCAAGATTTCAGGAAATCCTAAGAATTTCTGGGAATTCAAATCTTTGTTCCTAAATTCTGAAGATTAATATCTATTGGACATTAATATCTATTGGACATTCGGAAACTATAAATTCAACTAGGTACTTGATCTGAAGATGCTTTATCCATTTTGAAAAAAATATATATAAAATATAAATTATCTACAGAGAAAAATGTAGTGCCTCTGACAGTGGGAACTTGATTACAAAGTTATTAGAGGTACATTTCAGAAGGATGAAAGGAGAGGTATTTGGTATTTCAAGTCTGGGCTGCATTGAAATAAGTGAGCAAGGGAAAAAAAGAAGGAAGTAATTTTAGAGAAGAAGAATGGAATAATGAAAGTTATGAGATGGGAGGGCGATGGAGGGCTCGGTGAAGGGATTAAGAAGTACAAATTGGTAGTTACAAAATAGTCATGGGGATTTGTAGCGTAGGAAATATAGTCAATAATATGGCAATAGCTATGTATAGTGCCAGGATGGTACTAGACTTATCGGGGGATCATTTCATAAATTATATAAATGTCTAACCACTACACTCTACACCTGAAACTGATGTAAAATAATATTGAATGTCAACTACAATTGAAAAATAAAAGATAATAATAATTAAATTTAAAAACTGAAACAAAAGTATAAAGGAAAAGAACGTACATGGCTAAATCATAGAGCACATTTTTCTTTTTTTCAAGCAATGAGAGTTCATATTATATGAGAATAAACTTAGAAAACATTGGTAAAATAGATAAAAATCACTTTTGTTGGTACTTAAACAGTTGTTGAACAGTAGTACTTGAACAATGTCAAAGCTGGCTGTGGTTTACCCTAAAGGTTACTGAAGTTTTTGATAAAGGTGTGGGGAAATATCGTTTAGAAGGCACTGACAGAATCTATATATTAATGAATCCAATATTTATTTTAATTCAAAAGTATTTTCCGTCTGTATTTTGAATATATTTATTAAAGCACATTTAATGCCATATTAATAATTAAAATGTCCCAACATAGAGAATATCTATAACATAGTTTCTATCACTATTTAAAATGTACAGATACTCAGGTTAGAATGATTCAAAAATAATGTAAACTATATCTTACATAAAATTAATTCACTTATTTATTTATTCATATATCCAGTATATATTTAATGATTACCTGCTATTTCCCAACTAGTAGACACTGTTGAATCAGTTTTGAATTATTAAAAGAATTCCTAATGTGGGAGAATATCTAGAATTTTTCAGGGGTAACAAGGTCAGTGTGGTGTGGCTAGGGAAAAAAATGATCTAAGAGGTAAGGGTAGGGCCATGATGGCCTTTGGGAAGGCCAGATTCAGTAGGGCCTTGTAGGCCTTTGGGAAGACTATGATTTTCACTCTGAGTGACGTGGGGTACCACTGGATAGTTTTAAAGATAAAGTGATATGATCTGGATTATGTTTCTAAAAGATCACTAACTATCTTGAGACTAGATTGCAGGAAGAAAGAAGTGAAAACCAAGAGACCAGTTAAAAAGCTTTTGCAATGCCATATGATTTCACTTAACATGTAGAATTGCAAGAAAAAACAAAAACTAAAACTAAAACTAAAACACCAAGCTCATAGAAAGAATAGATTAGTGGTTGCCAGAGGCAGTGTATGAGGTGGGAAAAATGGGTGAAAGAAATCAAAAGGAACAAATTTCCAGATATAAAATAAATAAGTCATGGAGGTGTAATGTAAAGCATGGTGACTAGACTTAGCAATTACTGTGTTACATATTTGAAAGTTGCTAAAAGAGTCAATCTTAAAAGTTCTTATCATAAGAAAAAAAAATTGCAATTACATCGAGGCACTAGTCTCCATGTTAATGAGACTTATTGTGGTGATCATTTTGCAATATATACAAATATCATTACTTTGTACATCTAAAACTAAATATAATGTTACATGTCAATTCCATTCCAAGAAAAAGAAAAAAAAAGCATTTGCAATAATCCAGTCAGAAATGATGATGGCTTGATGATTGTAGCATTGGAAGTGGGCAACAAATGGTCTGATTCTAGGTACAGTCTTAAAGTAGAACTAACTAGATATCTTGATACATTGAATATGGGTCATAAAAAAGGGAGCATTCAAAAATGGCTCCAAATTTTTGAGAGGATGAAGTTGCCATCAATTGTGATTTGGGATATTCTGAGTGACCAGAATTCTGGGAGAAGACCCACAGCTTTATTTAGAAAGGCAAATTTGATATATCTATTAAACGAACGTATGTTTTTAGCTAACAAACTTACTTCAAATCACTGATTTGCCCTAAACATTACACGTACTAAGGATTTATCTTTGTTCTGCTGAAAAATCTGTCAGTGAAAATTATTGACAGTCACATTTGGTGTTTTCAAGAATTCCTCAGTACAAAAATTGCATTTGGATAGTTTATGAAGTCACTGTTCAATTGCTTTTTTAAGAATTTCTTTTTTACAAATTTAACATCTACAAAATATTACACTACAACACAATTTCCTTTCTTTTAAATTAGACCCAGAGAGTTAGAATGTCATCATATTTGTAGGGTTCTGAAATAACCAATTACATGGTGAAAATAAAGTAAATAATAAACAATTAATGTATTTTCTATATTTTTAGAAGTTTTTCTTCATTTTCTTTTTCTCTTTAATTCTTTGAATAACCTTCTTTCTTTTTTTCCCCTTTCCTCCTTTCCTTCCTTAGTTTTCTTTCAATTATAACATATTTAATTAACCATTTACTATATTCCAGATACTAAAATAGGCATTTTAAAAGACACAAAAGTAAACAAGGTGCAGGTGTATTTAAATAATTGAAAATTTACTAGAAAATATAAAACACCACCTTTGTCATATATAACACAATGTTGAAGATATTACGTGAAATGAGAAAGATGCAGATAGATTTCTAAAATTTATTGTTTCATGTTGTCCTTATATTCTAGTTTATATAAATAAACTTTATGTGCAAAAATCACTGTCAGTTACATGATTTATTATGTCAGGTATCCTGTTGGTATGCCAGAATTTATCATCGAGTAAGTACATATTTACTAGAGATAAAAACTAAAATTAAAATTTTCTGAATATTTTCTGTGACTATAAACATTCAAGAATAGAGGATAAATAAACTGTGAGGCCAACTGAAACTTTATACTCTATAGAAATATTAAATGCATATCATGCTTACCTGAATCTTGGCAAAGCTCTGTAGAGAGATTCAATCTCATTTGCACAAACAACCTTTGGCAGGTATTATTCCACAAGGTTCTTAAAATTCCTGCTAATAATATTGTCTGAATATCACATGAAGCTGCAGTACCTAACTCTTAGTTTTATTTGCCATCTACTTATTGGATTACTAGATTCAGAATCTGAATTTAGCTGTCTGACCCTGAAAAGACCGAGTAAATAATCCATAGAGATGTGCCATTGGTTTGAATAAAACGTATCTGCCCTGAGAAGGCCAATTTATCTCCTCTAAACATAAGATCACCAGGGCTGAAGAAAGAGATGTAAAATCGTAGATATGAACATTGTTTTATAAAGTAGCTGAGGAAGGAAGGAATTCAAGAATTTAAATAATTCACTGAAAAATTATGCAAAGCATTGGCACGGCTTCAAATCATGGCAAAAATATAAAGTGACAGGGATATACTGATATCTAGTAATTCAGAAATGGAATATTATCATTAAATCACTACTAGAGGCCACAGCAGTAACCTTAGCATTGACAGTATAGCCCTACCCAGCCATAACTCTCAGAAAAGATGAAAATCTAGATGACCAAGTTGAGAAAATGAATTCCAGAGATTTCAATCAGTATATAGGTGTACCCTATTATTCTAAAAGATTAATATGACTGTGAAGCATATGTAAGATGCCTATGGACATATGAATATGCAAGCATCTGCTGATAAATATGAGATTGACTAAGGAAATAGTATGGAAATTAAAAGTAAAAATTTGAACCCTCCCAGATGTCAGACCAACTGTGGTCTCTTGTTACTTTAATACATTTTATGAATAGTCCATTGAGACCTGAGTACACTTCTAATTTCCTTGGGGTTTCAAGGACTTAGCTGTTGGATCATAAACAAGGATTTAGCCTAGACCATCTGGGATCCTAGTGCTTTCTCATACATGTCTATTCTTGCCTAAGCTTTGACCAAGATTTCTATAATATAGCACAAGCTCTGCTTTAAGTTACTGGGTTTTCTCAAGCTAACTTTCTGGCTTCAATCTATTTCTGATATAGCCACACTTCTTCCTAAATAGCTGACACAGCTCCTTCGGGAAAAAAACACACCCATCAAACCTTTCGGTATGACCTTTTGCACTCTGAGTGTTTTCAGTGTTGCTTATCTTTAAACTATCTAACACACACAAAAAAAATAAACTCATTTTTATGTTTGTGTGTGTGTGTATGTGTGTTAGAAGCACTCTGATAACAATTAACCACTCAGTATTTTTATGCTCCTTTCTCTATAAAAATAGTCAAGATTAAAAAAAAAAAAAAGGAGATATAGTGTCCATGAAGTGGCTCTCTGATAAACTCACTCCTCAATTTGATTCTAATTTTTCTCCAAATGTTACCCTGGGTTTCCTCAAAAGGCAGTAAATATTTTTGAAACTTACAGTTGTGTTTTATTGTTATGGCAAGTGCTTGAATTTATGGGGATAATAGAACAAATAATGTTCATCAATGTCTGTGTTTCTTTTCATCTTCCTATGTTTAGCACTCCTCAATTTTTCTCAGATCCCTTACATTTAGGTTAAGGAGAGAGAATCGTGTTCTAGTCAATAGAATATATACAAAAGTGAAATAGAGCACTTTAAGACCTAGCTCACAAAAATCCTATGTGTAAATTTTCACTGTCTTTTCCCATTGTATGGCAACTGTGGAGATAACATTGAAAATCATAATATATAATATGAAAACACCAGGGTTCCTAAGTAACTTGATGGAGCAAAGCGCTCCTCTCCCACCTTATTGGTTCTTTTAGGAAGTTGCTTTACCAAAAGGAACCACATTTGGACCCAACAGATATGACTGAACACAACAACATCTTCAATTTCTAGTCTTTCACCTGGATGCAAAGACAATATGAAATTGGAGTTGTCTTCTTTGGAGAGGGTGTTGTATGTGTGCAAAGAAAGAAGCAAGAAAAAAAAATCTGGTCATTAAGTAAACCATCAGTGAGTTAGGTAACTCATATTTTGAGGTTGCTTGTTACATAACACCATAAAGCAGCTTGTTATAAAAATATAAACAATACTAAAACTGAAATCTTGAAATGAGGTGCTACTGTAAAAAGACTCACAATATATGATATTGGCATAATTGTCTAAAAGTGGGCAATAAACAGATATTGGAGAGTAGAAATTTGGTGATATATGTTCATGAAATACTAGAATCCTTGGTAAAAATGGTGCCTATGTTAACTTTGAAGATAATCTATACACCTATTGAGCCAGCATCTCTAAGGGAATTGGCTGGGAAAAAGTGTTACTGTGTATGGATGTTGGCTGTGTTTGACACAGTATTTCAATAAGTGATGAGCATAGAAGAAAATTAGAAATTAAATGGTATGAAATATAAAAATAAAATGGAACAGTTTACAAATTTAAGGCCTCCATGGATTGCGAAGCCAACAGCTTCTAAATATCATATACCGAGTTTCCCCGAAAATAAGATTTAGCCGGACAATCAGCTCTAATGCGTCTTTTGGAGCAAAAATTAATATAAGACCCGGTATCATATCATATAGCATATCATATCATATCATATCACATAAGACCAGTTTTCATATTAAAATAAGACTCGATCTTATATTAATTTTTGCTCCAATAGATGCATTAGAGCTGATGGTCCAGCTAGGTCTTATTTTCGGGGAAACTCCGTAGTAGAAAATAGGGTGGGGAACTTTTTTCACTACTAAAGATCCAACGATCAGCTACAAGGTGGCTTCCTCTTGTTCACACTTGATAATCTCAATGTTGCCTGTGGTAAGATGAGAGAGAGAACATGGAGGCAAGGAAGCAAACACAAACATTTGAGACTTGTGTATGAAAAGAACTTCTAGTGCGTTTCTGCTACATGGAATAACTGGAACCAAATAAATTTGAAGTCTATGAAAATTTTGATGCAACTATATTGATAAAGTTTCTCCGATCTCAGACTTTAAAAGTGTTTGGCTTTTTTCATTATAAAAGAGCTTTCAGACCCCAGACTTGCTCCAGCAAGAAGTTAGTTATAAAAATTCATACAGCTCCCAAATAAGGTATTCTCCACAACCCACTTTTCTGATATGTTCAAGGGTATCTTATTCCTGACTCATTACTGAATTTTCAGTGCAGGGTTGTGGGGTAAACAGATAACTGGCTTTTAGATTTTAAGTTGCTGGACCAAGTGGGGCCATATCTGATCCCAACAGAGATGACAAAGCAACACATCTAAAATTCCTGGTCTTTCAGCTGGATGCAAAGACCAGGTGGAATTTAGGATTGCCTCCTTTGGAGAAGGAAAAAAAAAAAAAAAAGAATGTTCAATATGTGAAATGATAGGAGCAAAAACATTTTTGGCAATAGAATGGGGCAGATAAAGCTACTGCTTACTAGTGTTTCCTCTCCTTTTAAGACACATAAGTAAAGGGCACTTTCCTTTCAGTTAGTTTGGAACCATCGCCTGAGTTCCAGTCAGTGGAATATGAATAAAACTGAAGTATGGTGTTTGCAGGCCTGACACATGCAAATCTGTGAGATGCTATCTGTCATCCATCTTTCCATTCTGCAGCAAAATTGGATATCCAGTGTTGGAGTTCAAGATGATGGTATGACAAGATGGCAGGGACTAGGAACTCTGAATAATTGCTTGAGCGGAGTCCCCTTCTCTTCCCTGACTCCCCACTACCCAACACAGACTGAAACTCGACATGAGAAACAAATAAACCTTTGTTGTGTTAAGCCATTGATATTTGGAGTTTGATTTTACCTGGTTAGAATTTTCTATTAAATACACACACACACACACTTGAAATTGGGACTGTCTGAAATATCTGAGACACATACTTACAGTATGTAAAATAAATGGGTTATATTCCAATAAGTGAATTAGAAAGCCCATATTATCTCTGGCAGCTGGCAAAATAAAGAGACCAAGCCTAGAGGTGGCTGGTTAGCTCAATTGGTTAAAGCGTGGTGCTGGTAGCACCAAGGTTACTGGTTCAATCCTCACATGGGCCATGGTGAGCTGCACCCTCCTTAAAAAAACTAACTAACTAAATAAATAAATAAACAAATAAAAATAAAGAGATAGATTTGGAAAAAAGAGAGAGAGACACCAAGCGTATAGGAGGGAAGTTTACCACAAATGGATGGTGTATAATTATTTAGAAGTAAACTTAAAATATTCTCATTCTTCCTATCCTGAAGACCCAATATAATCAGGGACAAAAAATATAAAAAAAGGTCTAGATTGAGCTTTTGAAATTCGTAGAATAATCTAGCATATTCAATGATGGATTAGAACCCAGTTGCAGAGCTCCATGCAAAGAAATTCTTTCTGAATAGAAAAATAAGGAGGACAGAGACAGAGTGTGTCATGTAGGCCAAATCTATTATATGGATATTATAAAAATCCGGATGTCCCAAAAGTTTTAGTGCCTAAGATTTCTAGGTACTCCAGAGACATGGGCAGAACTGATGAGGAATGTGAAAGGATTCTTCTCAGTGAGGGTGTGGAAATAGCCCATAGCTGAGGAATAGCCCATATCTAACTATGCTCAAGCCATAATTGTTCATATGCTAGACTGAAAGATAAGAGTGTAGGGGCACCAGAGCTTGAAGACATGCAAGTGCTCTTTGGGGACTGCTGGAGCAGTCTAGTCAAGAATAAGTGTTTGTATATATAGATAGTTTCTTTGATTGGTCACTACTTTTCTTTCACTGTTGCTCCTACTATGAAAAGAAATTTGACAGGTCATATCAGTTACCTGGAATAGCGTTTGGCACAGGGAAGCTACTCAATAATATTTACTCAATAAATAATACATATATTCTGTTGATATACCTTAGCATCTCATGCTATAATCAAATATATACGCAGGTTTTTTTGATGTGCGTGTGTGTGTGTGTGTGTGTGTGTGTGTGTGTGTGTGTGTGTTGGGGGTAGAGGTGTCTTGAGGTTAAGCAACAACAGAACTAAAGTGTGTTTTTCAAGATTAGACTCTCACATCATAATCTACACAAACTATGATTATATTATTATAATTATGACAAAAAATTGAACTGCTTTAATTTTATCTCTGCTTTTTTACTGTGGTATTTAGGTAAGAAAGGAAAACAGGTAGCTTGTTTCGTAATTACATCAAAAATTCATTATTGTCCTACAATTCTTTAAATAACTTACGTCCTTACTTCAGCCTAAGTTTCTGAAGTGATAATTTATTAAAGTTTTCTCTGGCGTTTGAGCTTTACTACTTGTTTTTTGAAGGTACTCACTACCAGAATACTTCTGTCCTCACCACTCCGAGTCCCCTAACCAGGTTTATTCTCTTCCTTTATTAAATAGAAAAAATATATAAATATAAACATATAAAAAACATAAATATATACATGTATATATGTGTGTGAATATATACATATATATGTACATATAAATATACATATAAATATATACATATATACATATATAATACATGTAATATATATATTTTATAAAAAGCAACTACATTTGCAACTGCTTAAATTTTGAAGCATTTGATGAGTGAAGGTGTTGTGGATGTAGTAATGCATATGTCATTGCCTTTCTGCTTATTAATAGGATTCTAATTAGACCAATCAGTTCTAATTAGCATGCTGTCATGTAGTAATCTAGTAAAACACTGTGTCTAGAAAAATTGATCTGGCCTTGATGCTAATTACTCTCCTAGACCCTAAGCTTTATAAAATTAAGAATTGATTGCTTCCAGGCAACCTGTCTCACTTCTTACACAGAGTCTTCTACTTAAGTTGTCTCCTAATTCACATTGTGTTCCTGTTCTCAATTTGTTTTTACCACACCTTAGTCTTTGGTGTAACCTGACAAGAATAGGGCTTTAACACTTGTCAGAGAAAACATGCCTCATTGAAATTTTCCTGTAAGAAGTGTACCAGATCATAGTCCCCTAGTTCTAAATACTAGCTTAGAGTTAAGGCTGATGGTAAGACTCAGGTCAGCCTCCGCATAAATCAATATTACAAAATAAATATCTTAACAATTTTTACATGAGGTTTGTTTACCTTAGAAACAAATCCTCAGAAAACTAAAGATGAGAAAGGTGATGCACACTGACCCTCATGCTGTTTTTCTCAAAACAGCATGGCCTTTTAAAGGTTAAATAAGTGACTATTTCTAAGAATGAGGTGACTGATGTTTTCCTCAATGCTGTTTAAATCTCTTTAAAATCAGAGTAATTTGTAATAACTGATATTTTCTTAGTCATAAGGTACTTAGAATACAAATCTTGAAGACTGAAATTTTAGGTTCATTTTTAGCTCGTTACCTGAATATCTAGGCTTTTTATGAAATTGTTACTGAAACAAAAATTATGTTTAAAACATCATTTGTTCTATTCTTTTTAAGCTTACTGGAATTTTCCTGTTGGAATGTAGAAGAAACAATACCAGAAAAGAGTCCTATTTATTCCATTCTAATCAGCAAAGAACAGCTGATTGGTAACTTGAAGGTGACGAAAAGTTTTAAAAAATACGATTTTTTCTTGAATAAGTCTGTAAACAGTTATCAAGAATATTCTGACCATAATTAGACATATAAATCAAAATTGAAAGAGATTATTTAAAAAAAAGTAGAATGTGTGGAATCCTGCAGTCAGCGTCTACAGGGGACTGACTATATGATTCTAGGCACTCAGACATGGGGATCTTCTCTGAACTCTTTGAGAATGAAGACCCTGCCTGTCCCCTAATGATTCCCTTGTTGCCTGGCCTCGCCCTGCCTGTCCTTGTTCTCCTCACCTATGCATAGCAATAGAAGCTTAAAAGTGACCACTTGTAGAGTCTTTCCTTTATCTCTTGGTGTTAAATGCTAGTGTGAGACCTACATATTAGTGTGAAACTAGTTGTTCTGCCTACGGATTAAGAGAACAATGTTGTGAATCAACTGCCCTCCCAGAATTTGTCAAGGAAATGAGTGTTTCTCATTGTCCAGATATGAGTAATTTAGGAAAATAAATAGCTTTGGGTTGTATTAAGGTAGTTTTGACTAAGAGGTCCTGTTAAAAGAGCAACGGGATCCTGTCGTGCAGGAGACCCTGCTCGCTGAGCCATTTGTCGTGCGGGGCAGCCTGCGGGGTCTCTGGTCCCTCTCCCCACATAAGAACGCAGGACATGGTGAGGCCAAAAAGGAACACCCATGGAGCCATAGGTAGGGGAGTCATACCACTATATTCTCGCTGGCAGCTGGGTTGGAGACACAGGAGCCACACAATTCTCAACCCTCACTGCGCCGCTTGCAGGCTCAGCCACCATCTTCTTGCTAGCCCCCCATTTTCTGCTAGCATAGCCACGGCAGTTATATTAGTGGCCAATGGCTCACTGGTTACAGCTGATGGCCAACTAGCCACAGCTGATGGCCATCCCATCACAGTTGATGGCCATTTACTACCTGAGCCAGCACCTTTCCACGTGAGGCCGAGAGCCTAGAAACTGCTTTCTGGGGCTCTGTCCCCACAGATCCCAACAGGTAGAGCCTTAGAGAGTGTAGACTGCAGAAAACTAAGGATGAGGAAGGTGATACACACTGTCACTCAGAGTAAACATTCAAATTAGGAGACTGCAGAAGAGAGGTCCCCAGTGAGGGAAGAAGGAATTATCTACAGTTATGGAAGCAGACACTCAGATCTGAATTTCCATAGAGCCCAGGGAGATTCAAGTATGAAAAACAGCCTGGCCAGGGATAGTTTGATATCAGGCAAATATGACCTGTCCTGACCCTTAAACCTGCCTTCTCCCCCTCTTTTCTCCAGCTCCAGAGATGCTAAAAAGCAGCCTAGTGAGATGTGATGATGGAGGAGGGTGGAACTTAAAAGAGAGTATTATAGCCCTCGCACCTCTCTTCCTCCATCGACGTCCAAACCTGCAAAGAATTTTTATAAGAGTTTATCTGGGCCAAATTAATGACAATTGTGGGGAAGCAAAATCTCAAATGCTCTGGAAAGTGATGGTTTCTGCAGTTTCTTTTATGCATTTGAAATTAAGGAGGGAAGGTAAGGACGATTACATGAGTGAGGGAGAAAGCAAGGTGCGGATTGGATTGCAGGATAGTTAACAAGATTACGTGCTTTCTCTAGGGTGGTTATGCTCCTTTCAAAGGTATATTAACCTAGATACACAAAAACAATGGACAGGGCTTGCTTAAGGGGAAAATAAACATTTTACTAAAAAACTTACATACCTGGCACATGACAACTCACCATGACCCGCCTAGTTAGATCACCTTGTGAGGTTACTTTCCCTAGAACTCCTTTCTATTCCACACGTCTCTGGGCTTTCCAAGCCTGACCTGTCAAGAACGAAGGGAAAGGAGAATGTTTAACTTTACATGAATTTTGAGGTATTATATGTGATTGGATATTTTGACTACTAAAATGAGACTACATGTCTTGGAGTAACCAGATGTAATATTGTGATTTATAATAAGAAATACATATTTCATCTTATTCTACTGTGCCTGATGCAGAGCTCCTGAAACTCTTGGAATTTCCTAAGTGATGAGAGCTATAAAGTTATCTTTTGTTATATGAAGAAAGTGACTTTTGCAAAGCCTCTGGGTAATGTAAAGATAGGGGATAGTTGCCAGGGGGACCAACTATGTTGTTAGAGGGTTGGAACTTTCAGTCACAACCTCTGGTCTCAGGGAGGGAAGAGGGCCTGAAGATTTAGTTTAATCACCAATGACCAATGATTTAATCAAGCATACCTAAGTAATGAACCCAAAATAAAAACCCAAAAGGATGGGGTCAGAGAGCTTCCAGATTGATGAACACGTGGAGATTTGGGGGCAGTGGCTCACTTGGAGAGGGCATGGAAGCCCCACGCCCTTTCCCCATACTTTGCCCTATATGTATCTCTTCCATCTGGCTATTCTTGAGTTATATCTATTTATAATAAACCAGTAATCTTAAGTAAAATGTCATTCTAGCAAATTAATCACCCCAAGAATGGGGTTGTTGGAATCTCCAACCTATAGCAGGTGCGTTAGAAGCACAGGTGACAAACTGGACTTGTCTTTGGTGGCTAAATGGTGGAAGGGGGCCTGAGCCTTTAACCTGTAGGATCTGAGTTTATCTTCAGGAAGTTAGTGTCAGAATTGAGTTGAATTGTAGGACACCAGCTGATGTCTGAGAATTGCTTGTTAGTGTGGGAAGAAACTTACACGCATGGGAATTGGGTGCAGAATCCTACTTACCAGCGAACTTTTTAGTGTTTAGAAGGGACAAAAAAATGATATAAAATGTGCCTCAGATTTCATAGAGATAGAGAAATTACTAGTTCCACAGAATGGATTCAACTGGATAGCCAGAGAGAAAAATAAATTTGTATTAAATTTTGCATCCTGTGAATCCTGCTTATTCAATATACTAGTTGTCCAGTTGTTTGGGAATTTACTTTCATTTCCAGAAAATAACTCATGCCAAATGAATTCAAATTCCATTCATGCAAAAACCATATTAGATTAAGCCCCTTAATAGGTGATGAGGCTATAGAGTGAAAAGATAGGTAAAGCTCTTACTTTCATGAAGCATATATTCCTGGATGGGGAAGGGGAGAAAAATATGAAAACAAAGAAATTTTTAAAAAATTAAGATAGGTATCAATGCCACAAAGAATTTAAAACAAAGTGATCCATGAAAAATATAGGTGTTAGAGGAGTTATTTTACGTTAAACTGAATTTTGAATAAGAAAACGTCACCTATGCATGGATTTGAGGGAAGATAATTCTACACAATGGGACAAGCAAATGCAAAGTCCCCTAAATGAGAACAAGCATGGTGTTTTGGAATAAAAGAATACAGGTCCTGCACATTCTAAAAATAGTAATACTTAAGATGATAATTAAGACAAAAGCAGAGACTGGATCATATGTATTTTGGTAGTCATTAGTGATGTTTGTCAAATATTTTAGTTTCCTATTCTCCCACATTCGAGACACAAGGTAGGGTTTCATTTCCTAGTTTCCTTGTGATTCAGTGTGGCCATATCAGTGGTTCTCGACAATGAATTGTAAATTGGAGTTTCATCTTTATATTCTGGTTTCAACATTGAATTATACATAAAAAGTCTCAAGAAACCTCTTTTTTTCACTCTGATATGGCAACTGGCAACATTGAAGAGGGTGGTTGATCTATCAGCTTAGGGTCTAAGGGATTATACTAAGCATCGTCCTTCTTTGACTCATGATGGATATGCAGCACTAAAGAGAAAAATATACTTAAACCACTGAAGTTTTTAGATTGTTTTGTTTGTGTTTTTATATTATTAATTGATCGTTATTGGAACATAACCTCTTCTGGGACTCATCAGGTCATGCAAAGAGATTAGCTTTTATTCTAACTGAGATGAGAATTCACTGCAAGGATTTTAAGGCAAAAGTTGACATTATTTGGTTTTTAATTGTAAAATATACTTTTGGCTATTGTGGGGAGGGTGTATTGTAAAAAAGCAAAAAAAGGAAGTGGAAGAAAAACACTTACAAAAGCAGTTAGAAGGTTAATCAGTAATCCAAGCAATAGATGTTGTGGCCTGTAACTAAGATGGCAGCTGTGGAGAAAAATGGAGACAAAAAAATTATAAATATCCAGAGATGAAGCCAACAGGATAAAGCCAACGAGACTTATTTGGGTGTAAAAAAATAAATACATAAAAAGAATGAATAAACTTAACTCCAAGTGTTCACCTGGTAAACTGGGTAAATGACTGAGACCCAAGACTTAGACTGATTTTTGGCCAAAACTTAGAAATTCAATAAGAGAGAAGACAATTAGGAGATTTGGAAGGAGTGGTCAGTTGAAGTATGAAGAAAGTCAATTGCGTGATTATTTTATAAACAAAATAAAGTATTTCAAAAAGGGAGTGTTCAACTGTGTTGAAAGCAGATGAAAAATGAAACCCAATTGCTGGAAAATAATCATAATGTTTGGAAACATCTTTGAATCTATTTTCTAAAACAAATTGCTTTTTATCATTAATTTTTCATCATAATTATAACCCAATATAACAGCTTTACTTTATTTTATACTTTTGTAGAATGATCATGAAACAGATCATTTTTGCCTATATAATTTTAATTTTTTCCAAAGGCCTCTCTCTCTTAATTATTTAATAGACATTCTATCACTTGAAAATTTTATTTGTCAATTCGCTCATCAGAAATTGTTAACTGATCATAAATTTTTAAAAGTAATATGCAAGGGGGGGCTGGTTAGCTCAATTGGTTAGAGTGTGTGCTCTTAACAACAAGGTTGCCAGTTCGATTCCCACATGGGATGGTGTCTTGTGCCCCCCACAACTAGAATGAAGAACAACAACTTGAGTTGGAGATGGGTCCTGGAAAGAACACAATTAAAGTGATAATAATGATAATAATAATAATAATAATAATAATAGCAATAATATGCAAAATACAAGTATATTTAGCAAGACATGCAATTCCCTACCAATTAATTTGCATTTTATTATTAGATATAACTAAAACAAACAATAATGAAAAAAATTTTTGATACTTCCAGATATAGCACATAAAATAGCATAAGCAAGAATATTTGAGGGCTAATTCTGTTTTCATAAGTAAGAGTATAACTTAGAGAACATAGATAAAACATTTCTTTAGAAATTTCTTCCAAAAGATTTTATTTAAGTTTTAGCTCTACCTTTTGAGACAGATGTTATTGATAAGCTATAAGAATTGAGATTTGGATAAAGAAAAGGTTGAAGAAATGTAGTATGAGAAGCAATGAAAGTAATTGAGTACGTTTAGCTATGAGCAAAGGAAAACTTGAGGGAGTCGAATAATTGAAAAGTTATCACAGAAGAGGAATTAGACTTGCTTGTCACAGACTATTCGCTATCAGACAGAGATCAGATTAGATGGAGCTACAGCTCTTTAAAGAAAGACAATAGAGATCATGAAACGTGGTATATTTACATGGTAAGTTGGCAGTCGGCTTCCAGTCCAAGGTTCTAGTATACTGTCCTATACTTCAGGTTTCAGAAAGCTAATATTCACTTTTCTCAGATTCCCTTCCAGATAAGTTTCTGAATACAAATTAGATATGACCAAATAATGTTGTGCATGTAAAATTTTGTAGGCATAATTGAAGTGGATGCCATCTTCCTGCAGCAGATATTGGATTTTTTTTTGTTTATTCTTTTTTCAAATTGTGAGTGCCCAGAAACAGATGGGTCATTGGTGGCAGTTAGAGGCAAGGTGTCAGTGTCAAAGCATGAGACATGTATCAATTAAAGGGTAGTTGCAGAGACAGTAGGAATAGCTTCACACTTGTAGCATCACAGTTCTGTTAGTCATCAGCCCTGCACACCAATGTTTTAGGCATTCTTTTTCCAAACCTCTTTTTCGACCTCTTGAAGTAGGTGGGGATATGTCAGTTCCTTTGACCAAGAGAATGTGAAGAAAGTAGTATGTATCATTTCTAGGTAGAAGTGCATAAGAGCTGGTATGTAATAATTTATCTTTTCTCTTCCCTTGGCTACAGCAAGGGAAGAAGTATATCTTGAAAAGGAGTTATGATAAAGAGCTATCACATGCATGGCGTTTGCTCTGGATAATCTTCCAGATACGCAGTAGATCTTGTCTGAGCAAGAAATATACCATCATTTTTGTGGGGTTTTTTGTTTGTTTGTTTTTCATTGTTGTTTTTAAATCACTGTGATTTGGGGATTATTTGTTACTGTGCAATGACCTAGACTAATCTCAATAATATAGACAATGATTCTAGGTTTGGGATATTGTGATAATAAAACCTAAAATATGTAACTTTGAATTGACAGAAGTGATGAGGAAATTATCATTTGAGTCTGAAAATTGATAGTCCATGCTATTCATTGGCAAACAGATTGTCAAATGGACTTCTGAGAGAACATGGAGGATTAATTAATCATGTACTTAATGACCCTGTAGTTCTAGAGGAAGAAGATAGCAAAGTGAACATGAACAGTGTGTACTGATCACTATTGAATGTAGTTGCAAAGTATTATATGAAAGAAGTGAGTTCAGAAAAGAATTGTACCATTTAACAAACACTAATAATCAGAAAGATAAAAAAACTAGAAACTTGGGGGTTTTGGGGGTTGGAAGAGGCAGGCAGCTATTTCTCAGCCCTTCACATATGAAAACTAAAGAATGTTTCAAATGACAAGAATCAAATTAAGGGAATGACCATCACATCTGTCAGTATAATCTCTGAATGGATTAAAGTATCTCAGATTTAGGACCCAATTAAGAGTGTGGCTAAGTAAATCTTTTAATTAGTTAAAATGTCTCATGGAGAAGAGATCAAGATATACCTCAATCACAGAGCTACCACAATCCAGGTACACAAGTAGGTCAAAAAAGGTGGTGGTGAGACAAAAACTAAATAAATATTGCAAATTTTGAAAACAGTGCCCTGAAAGGAGCTGTGCATTTGGCTATTAGAGTGTGTCATTGATTACAATCAAATAAACAGTCTACTCAATTTTTCAAGAGTTTTTCTACCAAAGGAAGCAAAGACTAAACTAAAAGTAAACTCTAATTAAAACTTTGGCTCACAAACTCATATAAGCAGGAATTGATGTGAAAAACCTGCTCATCCACAAAAAAAGGCAAATTTCCCTAATTCCTATTTCTTATGTAACCAAGGAAGAATTTCTTCTTGGGCACCTGAGTAGTGAAAGGGCATAATGAAGAATATTCCCCACCCCCAGCGTAGAAAGCCTTTGGGAATTCTGAATTGCTACAGACCAGTGTCTTTGCCGTATCTCCCATTCTTTCAAAATGAAAGTGTTCCTTGCAATAATCCTGTCCATGCCTACACATGGGATGTTGGGGCATATAATCTGTCTCTTTAGTTTATAGCTATCTGGATCAAGAGCTACCATATCTGGACCTGAGAGAGAGATGATCTTGAACACCAAGAAGTCTTTGACCTTGAGCTAATTGCTACAATTAGATGGAATGTGAGGGCATTAAAAGGTAGTCATTAGTAGTGCTCACCAACATTGCTGATTAGTCTCCCCTAGACCCAAGGTGTGGATAAAATTCCTGGTCTAGTAGAAGTTGTGGATGGCCACATGACGCTTTGGCTGATGAAAATCAAGCAAAAGTAGCATATGTAACTTTTGGGAGAAAGTATTTAAGGATCACTGAACTGTTTTCTATGTTTTTTTCCCCCTGCCATGGTACTCACACAAGCCCATATGTGTATAAAGATGCAACTATGAGACATCTCATAGAAGACAGCCACCCAGGAGAATCTCCATGACATACAAGTGGACTTTGTAGAATCAAAAAACAAGATTTTATTGTTTTAACTCCAAGAGATTTTAATATATATATATTTTTTTCTTTTTAAATTGCAGCATGACCTACCCAAAACTGAGTAGTATAACATACAGGGGTTTTGGTCCTGAAGCCAAGTTCCAGTATGACTATTTTATTTGCCATATCCCTGATTATGACAGAAACTGCAATTTAAGACTAGCCTAAAATTCTATGCTCTAGCTCTTCTAATAATTTTTAATCACCCAATACTCTATTAAACCCCTTTCTTTTAAAAATACCTAGAGTGTGTTCTGTTTCCTAAGAAATGAACCCTGACTTATATGCTAATCAAGGGAGAGCACTACAGATCTATGATTAGGGTAGAGACTTCATACTTGGTAGATAACCTGACATAAACTAGCAATGGGAGTGATAATAAAAATCCTGAAATCCAATTAAGAAAGAAAGGAGGCCTGGATTATGGATAGAAATCGGAGATTAATTTGAAATGATTTTCAAAATAATTTGTTTAGGAATCTTAAATGATTTCAGTATAAACGTGTGTGGATATGGTGAATTAATCAAGAAAACTACAGTGGTGGCAGATGAAATTTTGGATTGGTCCAGTGGTGGGGCGGGAATGAGATTAAACTACTATTCTTAATATATGAAACAACTTCTTAAAACTCTAAAAACTGTTCAACATTTCTAATTTTCCTGTAACACAATGAGTTTTTTTAAAATAATATTTTATTTTTAAATTACAGTTGACATACAATATTATATTAGTTTCAGGTGTACAATATAGTGATTAGACATTTATATAACTTTTGAAGTGATCATCCCAATAATGTCATACATAATTTTACAGTATTATTGATGGTATTCCCTATGCTATACTTTACATACCTGTGACTATTTTGTAACTACCAATTTTAATACTCCCCTCCCCCTCCACCCAATACCTCTCCCATTTGGCTACCATCAAAATGTTCTCTGTATCTGTGAGTCTGTTTCTGTATTGTTTGCTCATTTATTTTGTTTTGTAGATTCCACATATAAGTGAAATCATATGGTATCTGACTTTCTCTGTCTGACTTATGTCACTCAGCATAATACCTTTTATGTCCATCCATATTGTTGTAGATGGCAAGATTTCATTCATTTTTATGGGTAATATTCCAGTGTGTGTGTGTGTGTGTGTGTGTGTGTGTGTGTGTGTGTATATATATTCATTCGTCTATTGATGGACACTTAAGTTGCTTCCATATCTTGGCTGTTGTAAATAATGCTGCAATGAACACATATATGCACATGTCTTTTCAAATTAGGGTTTTGGGTTTATTTGGATAAATACCTAGAAGTGAAGTTACTGGGTCTTTCATTGTGTGTTGTTATAGCCCTTGTTTTAATGTCTATTTTGTCTGGTATAAGTATTGCTACCTCAGCTTCTTCTTCCTCCTCCTCCTCTTTTTTTAATTTTTTTTAATTTAAGTTTATTGGGGTGACAATGGTTAGTAAAGTTACACAGGTTTCAAGTGTACAATTCTGTAATACATCATCTATATATCACATTGAGTGTTCACCACCCAGAGTCAGTTCTCCTTCCATCACCATATATTTGATCCCCCTTATCCTCATCTACCACCCCCCAACCCCCTTACCCTCTGGTAACCACTAAACTACTGTCTATGTCTATGAGTCTTTTTTTGTTTGTTTGTTTGTTTGTTTGTCTTGTTCCTTTGTTGCTTTCAGTTTTATATCCCACATATCAGTGACCCAGCTTCTTTTCTTTGTTTGTTTCCATTTTCATGAAATATCTTTTTCCATGCCTTTATTTTCAGTGTGTGTGTGTCACTCTATCTGAAGTGAGTCTCTTGTAGGCAGCTTATGTAAGGGTCTTGTTTTTTAATCCACTCAGCCCGCCTATATTTTTTGAGTGAAGCATTTAATCTATTTGCATTTAAAGTAATTATTGATAGATATGCAGTTACTGCCATTTTATTCATGTATATATTTTTTTCTCCTTAAAAAAGTCCATCTAACATTTTTTGTAATCCTGGTGATGAAATCCTTTAGCTTTTTCTTCTCAGGGAAGCTCTTTATCTGTCCTTCGATTCTAAATGATAGTCTTGATGGGTAGAGTAGCCTTGGTTGTAGGTCCTGTTTTTTGATCACTTTGAATATTCATGCCAATCCATTCTGGCCTGCAAATTTTCTGTTGAAAAATCAGCTGACAATCTTATGGGAGCTCCCTTGTAGATAACTAACTGCTTTTCTCTTGCTGCTTTTAAAATTATCTTTGCTTTAACACTTGGCACTTTATAATGTGTCTTGGTGTAGACCGCCTCGGGTTCATCTTGTTTGGGACTCTCTCTGCTTCTTTGGCTTGTATGTTTACTTCCTTCATCAGGTGAGGGAAGTTTCCCACCATTATTTCCTCAAATAGATTTTCAATTCCTTATTCGCTCTTCTCCTTCTGATACTCCTATGATGTGAATGTTGGTACACTTGATTTTGTCCTAGAGACTTCTTAAACTATCCTCATTTTTTTTTTTTGATTTTTTTTTTCTTTTTGTTGTTCTGATTGAGTGTTTTATGCTACCTTATCTTCCAAATCACTGATTTGATACTCTGCTTCATTTAATCTACTGTTGATTCCCTCTACTGTCTTCTTTATTTCAGTTATGGTATTCTTCATTTTTGACTGGTTCTTTTTTATGTCTTCTTTCTCCATTTTTATGTTTCTTATTTCTTTGTTGAAATTCTCCCTGAGATTACTCAGCATCCTTATAACCAGTGTTTTGAATTCTACCTCTGGTACTTTGCTTGTCTTCATTTATTTAGTTCTTTTTCTGGAGCTTAGTTTTGTTCTTTAATTTGGGACATGATTTTTTTTTTTTGTCTCCTCATTTTGGCTGCCTTCTTGTACTTTTTTTCTGTGTAGTAGTAAATTTGCTATGTCTACTAGTCTTGCTAGAGTGACTTTATGTAGTAGGTATTCTGTGGGGTCTAGTGGCAGTCTCCCTGGTCACCAGACCTGGATGCTGCAGCTGTGTCCCTGGTGTGGGTTGTGTGCTCCTTCCTGTTGTAGTTGAACTTTGATTGCTGTTAGTATGTCAATGGGAGGGACTGACCCTTAGGCTGACTGGTTTTGAGAACTGGCTGTGACTACAGTGGAAGAGCTGTTTTGCAGGGGCTAAACTTATAGAGCAGAATTCAATTTAGCACAGCTATGGTGCCTGTAGAATCCACCCTTTGAATGTGTTATTTGTGAAGGTGCTTGGGTTGTATGGTTGTGTTCTGGTGTGTTCCAAAGGTGGCCACCATGTGTGTTGGTTATGGGGCCTCTTAGGAGGGGCTCTAGTACAGACTAAGATCAACCGTTGCCTATGACCTGCCTTGGTATGAGCTACAAAGTGATCTGAAGATGGGTGACTCTTGTCCTGGGCTTGGGGTTGCCTGGAAGAGGCTAAGGTGCAAACTGAGACTGGCCGCTCCTAGTGCCATGCTTGGGGCTGCTTAGCAAGAGGCATGGGGCATGCTGAGGCCAGATACTACTTGTCTGGGGTTTGTAAACTTTTGAGAGATTTTAGGAAAGTCTATTGTATGAGCCACAATAGGCTGTTTATATAGGAAAAAAAAAAACACATTGGAAATGGCTTGGGTCGATCTGCACGTTGGGAGGAGGGGATGCTCAGGGAATCAGAAGGGCAGGGCAAACAGTAGTAGCCAGGTTGATGGAGATTCAGATATGGCAGCTGACTGTGCCTGTGATGAAAAGGATCAAGGAAGAAACAACAGCTTCTGCCAGCACTTTTATCTGAGAGAATGTTGTTCCTCCAGCCCTCGTCCTGAGATCAGACAACTCAGTTCCTCCCCATATGTCCCTGGTGCCTTCTGAATTGCTTCCCTATTGCTCAAGCTCAGAGCGAGTGAGACAGTGAGCAAGTAAGTCCATACACAGGCTCTTTAAGAGGAATGGCAGGGACTCCAGCAGCACCTCCGTCTCACTCAGCTATAACCTCTGCCAGTTTCAATAGCCAGAAGTCATTGAGACTTCTCTTACTGCACTGGAAACCTGGGCTGGGGAGCCTAGTCTGGGGCTGGGACCCCTCATTTCTCAGGGTGGGGGAACCTCTCTATCCAAATAACCTTTCTGATTTTTAAATGTCAAAAATGGGTGTGGGACCAGCCTGTTCTGTGTCTCTGCCCTTCCTCCCAGTGTCGTCATGGCTTCTTCAGTATATTCCTAGTTATAGGACTTCTGTTAAGTTTTACTCCAGGTGGTTCTCAATGATGGCTATTCTATAGTTTAGTTGTAATTTTAAGGTGGTTGTGGGAGGAAGTGAGCATAGCACTTATCCACTCCACCATCTTGACCCAAATCCTGTGAGGCACTGAGTTTTTGATTAAAAATGGCAAAAATCAAAAAAGAATTATTAACAATTACTTCCAGTTTGATCTGTTAAATCTGTAATAAGTTAACAAACTTAATGTGTATATGTATAATGTGTACATATCCACACACATACATGTCATCTCATGCTCTAGAAATTTATAAGGTTATTATGTTATTGGTATCAAAGCATATCTAGCTTTGGAAATCCTTGCTCTTCAATAATTCCAAAATGGCATGAGTTGTCAGAGTTTTGAATGATTTCATTACTAGAGTGTAGGAACTTGGAGAATGAGCTGGACAATGCTAAGAGGAACTTTGATTCTAAAATTGTTGAATGATGAAAATAGACTGAAAAGGAAAATATAAATTATTTCACTAAAGAAACTATTTTAGCTCTAATAAGGCTACAGAGAATTATATGATTTATAGATGATGTAATACAGAATTGTACACCTGAAATCTATGTAATTTTACTAACAATTGTCAACCCAATAAATTTAATAAAAAAAAAAAAAAAAAATATATATATATATATATATATATATATATATATATATATATATATATATATTGAAAGCACAAGTCTTCCTGAAGAAGTAGCCATGAGAAAAGCAGGAAAAGTGTTATGTTCTTCTGGTTAGATCTAATTTTTGATTTCTTCTTGTAGATGAAACTAACTTGATGTTCTCATTAAAATATAGACATTCTTATTTTAAAAATTTATACCTGACAATACTGGTTCTGAGAAATCATCTCATTTTGGATAATCTTGGGTTAAAAAAATAAGTTCTTAGAAACTAGTTTCTTTTAAAATAGTTACTAGGAAAAAAATACCAAAACGAAAACACTGACAACTAAGAGATTGGTAACATATTAGAAAGAAAGTAATAAATGTCCATGATATTAGCAACAGGATGCCACTGAGCCTGCTTGAGAATACAGCCAATAAAATGTGTAATTCTCCCTTAGGTATTGTAAATTGACCACATAACAACATCAAAAATTTCACTTGTGAGAAAAATTAGATAACACATGGAAGTCAATTGCTGAGAAAAGTAACTGTAAAACAAAGTAAAATGTGTTATTTGAGATTTATATTATGATACTTGACAGTGCTTTATTTTGAATTCCCAGGTTTGCATTTGCTTTCATAAGCATTATATTGGAAATCAGGTTTGTGCAGGACCAGCTTCTGTAGTGAATATTTTTGTAAAACTCTTTTGAGTATCCAGTAACCTACTTCTCCCCCTTATTTTTTATTTTAATTTATTATGTGTTAGGATCCTGCAGAGAAACCTAACAATAAGATATATCTATCTCTATCTCTATCTCTATCTCTAGCTCTATCTCTATCTCTATCTCTATCTCTATCTATCATCTATCTATCTATCTATCATCTATCTATCTATCTATCTATCTATCTATCTATCTATCTATCTATCTATCTATCTATTATCTATCTATCCATCCATCCATCCATCCATCCATCCATCCATCCATCCATCCATCCATCTATCTATCTATCTATCTATCTATCTATCTATCTATCTATCTATCTATCTATCATCTATCTAAAGGGGTTCTATGGAAAGTAACCTCACAGTGATCTGATCATAAATTCCTAACTGAGTAGGTTAAGGTGGGTACTCACGTCAGCAAGCATGCAACTTCTTTACTAAAAGGCTTGTCTTTCCCTGTCTGTTGTTTCTGTACATCTAAGTTAACACACCTTTGAAATGCCCTCTTTCTATTACCTGACTACCCTTTCAAACCCCTCAAGAGAGCACATGATCTTAACTACCTTATAATCTGATCCCCATGTTGCCCGTCTCACTATTACATTCCCTCCTTAATCTCCTTAAGTGCATGACAAGAAACTGCAAACTGTTATTCTCCAAAGCATTTATCTCTGTGTGTTGAGATCTTGCTTCCAGGTGTATCCTCTGTTTGCTCAAATAAATTTTTATAAAAATTCTCTACAGGTTTGGGCATTCTTGTGTTGATGTATGTATGTATATATGTATGTATGTATGTATGTATGTATGTATGTATGTATGTATATATGTGGGAGAGAGATTTTAAGGAATTAGTTCAGGCACTGGTGGCGGTTTGGCAAGTCCAAACTCTGCAGGGTAGGTCCAGGGGGGAGTGCATGTTGCAGCTCTAGTCCAAAGGCAGACTGGAGACCTCAGTCTTTTTCCTCTTAAGACTTTAAACTGATTGGATAAGGCATTATGGAGTGCAATCTGTTTTACTCAAACCCCACTGCTTTAAATATTAATCTCATCTAAAAACACCTTCACAGAAACATCAGGACTGGTTTTGACCAAATGTCTGGGTACAGTGGCCTAGCCAAGTAAGCTCATAAAAGTAACCTTCGCCACTTATAAAGGAGCCTAGGACTCTCCCAATCTCTTTTCTTATCTTTTGCCTATAATCTGCTCCAGACCTATAACTGATTCTCTGGACTAAATTTCTAATAACAATTTAATATTTCACTCCACTCTTAGAGGGATTTGTATTTAAATGATAAAAAGTTTCCAACTTAAAATGATTAAATTCTTAATATGTACTTTCAATTTTACTTGATCAATAGAGAATGATTATTTTGACTAATAACCTTTCTCTCAGTCTATAAGTCTAACACATACCAGTTTTCTGTTCTCCATGGACATACAGTTTGCACTGGTTATAAGCATCTAGACATTGGCACTCTTTCATGCCAATTAATTCAATTAAATAACATTAATTAAGTGCCTATTCTTAGCCAGGAGTATGCTAGAAATCTAAAGGTAAAAACAGGTAATCTCATAAAAGACCTCATAGTCTGGCAAAGGAGATGTATATGCAAATAAATAAAACACAGTTTGACAAGAGCTGCACTAATTGTATAAACAAACTATTATAGGCACAGAAAGGAGCTAGTAATGGTTTCAATCTTGCGTTGTCAAAGAAGTTTCAGAACCTATAAGATGTCAATTAGCTATGTTTTGAAAGGTGATTTACTAGATGGATTGTAGACAGGGAAGTAGGGAGTGAAATTTAGCACACAAATGAAGTGGGGGAGTATTTGTGGGAAGAACCGGAGCTGCTTGGAGCACAGCTTATATAAGAAATTTCATGGAGACCAACTGAGAAGATGGGTTGGGCAACATATTGAATGCAGTAATGGGAACATTGAAGGTGACTTTGTAGAAAATGCATAGCCATTGAAAGTATTAAGGTGAGAAGCAACAGGATCAGAAATTGGTTTTAGAAATTTAATTCTGATAGCTAAGTGGTAGATGTATTAGAATCTGAGAGAGACGTGAGTCAGTTAAAACAACTAGGAAACAGTTATAACTATTCCAACAAGAGAAAATCTAGAATGTGGTGGTGGAAATGCAGAAAAGATGATGGATTTGAAAATGTATACTAGGAAGAACATTTGACTAAATGAATGTAGAGTGATAAGGATTCAAAGATTATCCCTGGATTTATTACAACTTCAAATGTCACAATTCTAAGTATTTCAATGGCAGTCTTTCTAAAAATTATTTGACACTTTCCTATCTTTTCAAAGAGGCTATTGAACATAATTTTGCCTTAGAATAGAGTCACCAATATATGAAGATTCACTATTTTACTTTACTGTTATTTATAGCCTCACTTTATTTACATTTATGAGACTTTTTTATTTCTGTTTCTAGTCTGCTCTCCCTTGCCAATTTTGTAACAGGCCTGTTTATTAGAGATCTGCTATAATTTCTAGTGTACTGCTTCTAAAGCAGAGTGGAGTGGGAAATCAGAACAAAATCACAAAAGAGGTATACTAGTAAGAAGAAAATCTAGGAGCAAGAGTCATGGAGTGTTTCCTATGAGGTAAAGAGAAAGCTTTTGTCCTCAGGTTTTGTAACAGGTTGTGTGTGTGTGTGTGTGTGTGTGTGTGTGTGTGTGTGTCTGTATTTGCACACACACTCAGAGACTTTATTAACTTTTTATTTCAATAGAGTATATCGGAGAGTTCAGATTGACTGTAGCCAAACTCCAGTTGGAGAACATTCTATTATTAATATATAGGTTTCATGTGTTGTATATAAGTGAAAAAAAAAAACAGTATTCATCAGGTAAGTGTAACTCAATTGTTGATAGTAAAAGTGCACTGTATTATGAACATATTGCTACAGATCAGACATTGGCAAAATTATGACCCACAGCTCAAGTCTCGTCTGCCACCTGTTTTTTACCCCTTGAGAGCCAAGAATGATTTTCATATTTTTAAAAAGATATAAAAAGAAAAAGTTGAGTACATGAAAGAAACCATATAAAGTCCATAAGCCCCAAACTATTTAATATATGAAACTTTGCAGAAAAAATTTGCAGACTCTAGCTATGAATAAAGGCTTATACGTGCCTTTTGTTGTCATTTCCATTTTTGTTTACATGTATATTGTCTCACTAAATAAATGATGAACTCATTGAAGGCAGGAACCAGACCACAGATCTGTGTATCTCTTTGAGGATTTGGCATAGTACATTACAATAACTCTTATCTGTGAGTATAAAAGTTGTATAGATCACAAAGCTTCCTAACATTTGTAAGATCCAGAAAAGGGAAGAGGGAGAATGATAAATTCTGCAGGAAAAAAAGAAACAAAAAACATCCTTATGAGAATCCAGGTTTAAGATGTCAAGGACCCTCCAAGGGTCATTTCTCATTTAATTTTTATCTTTGTACAAATATAAATTAAATAGACTTTTATAAATCACTACCTTGGTGATATGCAGGCAGTTAACAAAATGTACAACCATTTAAATTTTAAACATTATGTGAGTAACTAATATCCTTAAATAAACAATATATTTAGGATGAGCAAAATGGAAACTTCATTAATCTTCTAAAGGAGATGTCCTATAGAAATGTGAGGCGTAACCAATAAGACCTGCATTCTAGAAGCATATATTCATCCTTTGTTATCAATTTACCTCATCTGCTTTGAAATGAAATACTTCTGTAATACTCTTGAAAGATTCAGATTTGTTTTAAACACATTTTTCTGTAATATATTTATCTATTTAATGAAGAAAATAAGTAAAGCAGATAAGCAACGTTGTAGAGCTTAAGTGTGTAGCCTGCTTTAGTCTGAAGAGCAGTCTCTCAGGATGTCTCTGCAAAATATAAACCTGTTGTTTGTCAGTTACCTCATCTATAAAATAGGTATAATACTAATTTATTTTTAAATTAAAATGTAATGGGGGTGATGTTGGTTAGTAAAATTACATAGGCTTCAAGTGTACAATTCTGTATTACATCATCTATATATCACATTGTGTGTTCACCACCCAGAGTCAGTTCTCCTTCCATCACCATATATTTGACTATATGGGATATTCTTTATATAGTTTATATGAAGAATAAAAATAAGACAATATATGTAGACACGATGGTCCTGAAAATATAAGTATCAACTGTAGAAATTATTGATTAGTTTTTATTCTTCTCTATATTAAAAATTACTGGCCAGCTCTTATTCTTCTATCCATGAATCATACAATGCTCTACCTATCATAGACATAAAGAAAATCTGTCTTCTAGTAGTATAACAAAATGGGAGAGAAAATTGGACCAGGATGTATAGGATGCTTTACTCAAAAGAGTGTGTTTTTTTTTGTCTCAAATCTGCCTAATTTCTGGAAAATCCTTTCAGGAATGAACTTGAGGGAAAAATCTTGTTCTGCCTTCCTGAAGCTATTCTATTTAACTAACAGAAATGTAAACTAGCACTCACAACCATTCTATATCTTGTAGACTACACTATTTTTAAATATTAAAAAAGATATAACTCTCATGGTTCTACATTTAATAAAGTGAAACAGATAATTGGTTTCTGGTGATAATGGAAGATTTCTTCTGTCCTCGTGAGCAGAGTGAAACATAAAAATAGTGTTTTGTTGATGTAGTCATTATAGTCATGGTCTCACATAACCATCATATTAAAACATTGAGGGGCAATGGAGTATTTTAAACAATTGCAAGAAAAATACATTAAAATTAAAAGTGAAAACCTAACAACCTTGACAATAATTAGATGATGTAGTTCACTACAGATAGCAAAACTGAGAAAGATCATAAACAATGTAGATGACATGGCAATATTTTGCTTCAGGTTGTATATAAATTCAATAGAAAACATATGCTTTCCTACAGATGTTAAGTATTAAGATAGGTAAAAGCAATCCTCAGTAGCTTAAATATATCAAGTGCAAACGTATATTAACATACAAAAAGCATATCTTGATGTAGGTTGTAATTAAAAATAAACTCATATAATCATCTAGATAGAATTTCATGTTATTTATTGTCATTATTACCCTTAGATAAAACCTATTAAAGTAGGTTCTTAAATATAAGTATCAAATGTAATAAAGCACATGCTCTCAAAGACTCCTGATTTTCTATTTTGAGAGACACACTGATGCACAAAGCAGGGATGGAGGACCCAGTGCTGAAAAGGAAGCACCAGCCTGAAAATGTTAATATGGTATGATTCCAGTTATATGACATTCTAAAAAAAGAAAAACCTATAGAGAGTGTAAAATGACCAGTGGTTTCCAGAGAGAGAGCGTAGGTGAAGCACAGGGGATTTTAAGGTTAGTGAAACTAGTGTATATATGGTGGATACATGACTTTATGTTTTTTTCAAAACCCATAACACTGAACTATAATGTAAACTATGGACTTCAATTAATAATAATGTATCAATATTGGTTTATCAGTTGTAGCAAATGCACCACACTAATGCAAGACGTTAATCATAGAAGAAACTGTGCAACAGGTGGAGAGGAGAGGAGATGTATGGAATGGTACTTTCTGCTCAATTTTTCTGTAAACTTAAAACTTTTCTGAAAAATGAAGTCTACTAATTGATTTTAAATGTAGCATACGTGAAGCATTTTTGTTAAATGCAATAGATGGGCACTGCTGAAGTGATCTTCAAGAAATAAGAAATACAAATTGGTAATTAAAAAATAGTCATTGAATGTAAAGTAAAGCGTAGGGAATATAATCAATAATATGGTGATAACTATGTATAGAGCCAGATGGGTTCCAGAATAGTCAGGGAGACCACTTCTTAAATTATTAGGTTGGTGCACAAATAATTGCAGTTTAAAGGGTTAAAAATAATTGCAAAAACCACAATTACTTTTGCACCAACCTATATAAATGTCTAACCACTATGCTGTACACCTGAAACTAATACAAAATAATGTTGAATGTCAACTGTAAAAACTAACTAACTAAGTAACTAACTAACTACCTAAATAAATAAATACCACAGAAATTCCAATCAGAGAATTGTAGAGCTAAAAGATAACCAAAGAAAACATGTCTACACTACTCTTAAAGATTTCTAAGGAGAGAAGTTCTACCATTATTCCTTTCCTATTCTAGGATTTAATTACTTACTGAGTCCACCAAACTATTGTATATGAATGTGTCTGTTTTCTCTAAATGTGAAGACTGATCAATGACCTCGTTAAATAATCTTTCTCTATTAGAGTTTAATTATTAAGTAAATTATCGCTTTGCTTTGTTTTTTCTGATTCTGATTAAAGAGCCCCAACACTTTTAATTATTTGCCATAAATGCAAGCTACAATGAAATAGTTCAAAATAGTTCATTCATAGGAAGCCTATCATTTAGAATTTACATTTCTAATGTAGAAATTATCAAGTTCTAGAAAGTTAAAAACTACTGATTACAGAACACACTTGAGTAAAGAAAAGTAACCTTATATTGACACAACTTTGTCTCACACTGGATTGTAGCTATTTTTTAATGTGATAAGGGACAAAATTCTTGACTATCTTAGAAATAATTTGACTAAACTTGTGTTCCAAACCTGATTTAATTCACTCCTTTGATAATGTCAACATCTACCACTCTAATCTTAAAAAATCTATTGGAATAATCAAATGACAAATACCCATTCTCAAGAAGAGGTAAAAACATAGAGGATAGTTACATGTGGAAGTTGATAGTTGCTCACGGGAAGATGCAATAGAGAATCCATGTTGTGTATAGCTTATTTCTGTAATAAGTGTACAGATGAATTAAAATTTTAATGTTTGAATCTTTTTAACTGCCAACTGTCCCTGAAATGACAAATACCACTGAAGGTATGGTAATAAAATCCAAAAAAAAGTTATAAAGGACATAGTTTCTATGAACATGTGCTCTTTCTGAGTGTAGTAAATTATACTCTCATTATGATTATGGGAGCATAAAATAGATTATATTTTCTTTTTATATGAAGAATCAGTACCTGGTCCTAGCATATTTCAAATCAATTTTCTATTGTCTAATAATCAACATTAGGGGCACTTTTATTATCTTAGAAAATACTTTTTTGTATTAATATATATTTCAATTATTTGGGAATTATAAATTTCTGTTCCAAATGATTCATGGGTTTGAACTAAAGATCCAAATATATTTCTTCTTCTGTCTTTGTTGTACTTTAAATTTATATCTATTTCAATTTGTAGGTGTTAATCATGAATATTATTTTTTTATCTTCTGTACTAGAAGCTAGCTGTTAATATAAGGTTATGAGATATTGACTCTTTTACCTAGCAATTTGAATACTAATAGCTTAATTCAGTCATAAATCTTCCTTTTGGTATTTTTTTATCCTCTGTTAACAATATGGTAATACATCATGAGACTGACTAAAGTATTTCATGTTATCATCTCTCTCTCATATATATACATATATATATATGTGTATATGTATATATATATATATATATATATATATATATATATACATATACACATATATATATATATAATTTTATTTTCTTATACTAAAATCATAGCTTTCTACTAATGTAGTTGCAAGATAATATATGAGTATAACCCTCTGAAAGACCTTTCCTTAATTACATCAGAGAATGGAGATTAGCAGGCTTGGTTCTCTGGGAAGCAGTTGCTAAGATGAAGTTGTGTGTAAAAGACTTATTGGTGAGAAACACTTGTGGAAGGAAAGGGGAGGAAGCAAGATTGGATAGAGGTAGTTGTCAGACCTTGTTGCTGTCCCTACAAAGTCTTTGCTAGACCAACGTGGAGCTAAAGAGCAAAAACTGCCCATTAGAGGAGTCCTGTGTGGGGAGAAAATGGCTATGCTATTTCCCACCACCTTCCACAATTATTGGTTGAAAGCCACCTGAAACAGAAAGGACTTTGCCTTAAAATCTGAAGTGGACCTTGAATAAGTTAACAGGAAGAGGCTGTCAGCTAGTCACACTCATCACAACTGGGCAGCAAGTTCTCTCTTGAATAAGGACCTAAATGGCTCATCCCCATGTCTGCACAGTCCACTCTTTGGACCATGTAGTTTCACTTGACCACATAGCTTCAGGGAGCAGCTCTTTCAAGCGTTGGTGGAGCCTCTTCCTAAGGTTAAACTTGGAAGATAGAGGTCAGGAGCCTCTTTGCAGTTGTCATCAAGGCTGCAACTGGTATGCATTACTATCCACGATAAATTTCCCTTGCCCTAAGGTATCGCCTCTGCTGGTCTTGGTGGGTTACCTCACATTATGACCCAAACTCTCGTTCCTTCAGATTGTGAGCTCTTGGTAATCATATCTGTTTTTCAGGCCAGAGTTGCTTACTTGTCCATTCATAGTTGTAAATGTTTACCCAGTCCATTCTGGTACTGACTCTGAGAGATTACTTCAGCTGCACCTATACCAGGCAATTCTAATGTTCAAACAGACTTTCATGTTGGTGATAGTGAATATAACCTGTGGGTTCCATATTCATGGGGCTCCTTCCACATTTCCTTCACTGTCAAGTGGGTTCCCTGCTTATTTATAGTCCAACATTCCATCTTGACCAGTGTCCAGCAGCATGCTAGTAGCTGTTTTATAAAACATATGTACTTTTCTGCTACACATGACATGGTCTTACTTCAGAAACCCAGGGCCTGTGATATTTCCACTGATGCCTGTCATAAAGTCCACATTGCATCTTTTTCCACCTCTAAACTATCCAACACAATATGGTATGCTGGATCATCTGAGTGGCAGAAATGCTTGCACTGTAGCATGAACCTGGTGCCAAGACCTTCCTAGCTCCAGGTTTTGTTCAAACTGGTAGCTTCCCATATCACCATGTCTGGGCCAGAATAGCATTCCTAAGTGTGGAATATATTATCTGTAAAACTTAAGAAGCTTTCCTAGCATTGAGCTCCTTTTTTGATAATAAGGGCTGGAAGATGCAACAATTTGTCTTTTGCTTTGAAGGGGAAGTATTGGCTATCGCACCTCTAAATGCTTTTGCTGAAGTATCAGATTCCCAATTCTTCATGGGCTTTGCCTCCCACCCTGTGAAGCACCTGCAATTTAACAAGATCACATGGCTACCTGTTGCTCATCTTACCTAATCAGCATGAGGCCATCATTGTCATGAATCAAATGATAGTCTGTGAAATATTGAGATAGCCTATAGCTTTTTGGGATACATTAAGATACAGGATAGAATGGTTAGCCATGATGAAAAACTAAATAAATATTGTGGTGCATTCTATGTGAATGTGAACTGTTTCTGATGTTCTTTCCTGATTGGGATAGACAAGGAAATCCTAAATCACTGGCTACATAGTATGCACCTGAGGCTATATTAGCCTGCCCCAGGAACAATACTATGTCAGGTCTGGTTGTTGTGACTTGGCCTATTATTTAATTGATCTTCTGGTAGTCTAAACTATTCTCCAAGGTATATTCAATTTTGGCAGAAGCCAGAGTGGTAAATTAAATAGAAATATGAGAAAAATCACTTCCCTTGCATTCTTGAGGTCATAAGGAGTAGCATTCATCTCCCCTTTTCCTCTCAACCCCAAAAGGCAATACTATTCTATCCTGACTGGATGGGCATGCAGTTTCATAGGCATCCACTTGACCTGCACCACTGTGGTAGCTCTTACCCATTGTCCAAGGATCCATTGTGGGAATTACTACAACTGCCAACTATAACAATCTCAAAAAATGCACCTGGAGACCACACAAATGAGCAATGTTTGGATTAATAGAACTATGTGAACTACTGTAAGCTAGAATTGGGCCAAGTCTATTTTTTTATTTTTCACATGTTCCTGCTCTAAGAGGGGCCTATGATAATGCTTGAAGTCTGTAAATATCGATGTTAACTGAATCTTGTGTCCCGTGATCCTTGAAATGTCTGCATATTCCTCTTAACCCAGTGTACAATCGTTCAAGTAAGTAGCCATAGGCCCTTTTGAGGAAGGACTGGGGGAATTACTACAGCATATATACTGGCTATGGTATCTCAGGGTCCTTCCTCTGAGATCATCTGTTCAGGCAGCAGTTTCTGGCTCCTATTTGAAAATCCACTCAGACTTGGAACCCGAGCAACGTATAATGATTTTTTTTTGGAGCAACTGCTCTCCGCTTCGTGTTCATCTATACACATACAATGTAGTCGTACCTTTATTAGCTGTCGTTTATTTGACATTAAGGATGCTGTGATCTTTGAAACATCTTCATGATTGTCTATGTATCAGGTGTCCTTAGCCAGGGGGGCTACTCCACATTTGTCTGTCATGATAATTACAACCCCCTTGCTTCTGGTGTTTCAACACTGCCACCTGCCTCCTACTCCTTTGGGGCCATATTATCATCTCCAGTGCTTTCAGCAAGCCAAGAACAATGACAGCCTCTCCATCATCAGCCCTGACTCAGAGGAGAACCACAGCTGAAGTTCTTAATGATGCCTGCCACTAAGCATTTTTTCTCACTAGTGTATCTCTGACAGCCTTGGGTAAAAGGTGTGTCTTCGAGGTTAGAGAACAGAATTCTCTGGATGATCTCATAATTCTCTGAGTGACCTCACATAATCTTTAGGCCTCACTTAATATATCCATTCCAGTATGCCTGCTTTCTCTGGTCTTTAATCCCCTTATTATGTGCTCTACGAATTTAGGCATTTTAATCTCACTCAGTGTGGACATTATGTTTTTGAAGCTTCTAGATTCAGTCCTAGCAGCAAGTGTGCACCGTGCCCTGGGGGTCTTGCCAGAATGTGAAATCCTGTATACATACATGCTGAGCTAGTACACTACATCGATAAACTGCCCTTTTTCCAGGTGTATGTTCCAGTTCCTTTGATCAAGCACCCTCAAATTCTTGCCTCACTGTTCCTAGTGATAAATGTCTTCTCATTCCAACAGTTACTTTAAAGTATAATCTCTTTACTCTCCTATTAGTTCCCACATAGTATGGATGGGTTAGTAGCCACTTTAACTCTAATTATAGGCCTGCAAGAGAGAAGTTGGGGGTATCTCCAGAACGTAGCAACTAGGGCCTTGTGAGAAAAGATCTACGTATTGTTTTCCTGAGGTAACAGGGATTGGGGAGGATGGACTACTTCTTTAAGGCTCAAGTGGTTCAAACAAATCAGGAGTCAAAAATTTTCGGAGACCTTCACAGAGATGTCCCTAAACCATATGTCAGCTAGGGTCCTGACTTTGGCATAACAGATTTACCGCTGTTTAACATTCAACAACACTTAGTGTTCAGCTGCTTTGACTATTGAATCTTTTGTCTGCCTTCACCTTTTTCTGTTTGCCTGCTGCTTGAGATGAGTCTTCTTTGCATTTTCAGAGACTCTGGCTCTCAACTAAATTTCTGTTTCTTAGTTACTTGCCTTCAACTTTTCATTATCTATCTAAGGAATGAAAGCAATTTAGTAACAACACCCAATTCCTCATTCCTTATATCTATTGTTTATCTCGTATGGTTCAAATGTCTAAATCATGACACTGGCCAGGGTAGTTTCTCCCCCATCAGGCCAACTCAGCACACGACCAGTGAATATGTGAACAATGGGGTTGCCACCCTGTGCCAGGGGAATATCCCTTACCACCAGTCTTCTTAGATAGGACCTGAGTGGTCCATCTTCCTGTCTGCCACAACAGAGTTTTAAGATTAAAATATCTGAATTCTTTGCTTCTTTCTAATTTCTGTTTCTACAGAATAGGGAATGTAAGATGAAACAGGAGACAAGAGTTGGGAAACATTTTTTTAAAGCCCAGCTACCATAGTATTGTCATGTCAGGGGCTTATAAGCAAACGTGCTGTATCAATTCCCTATGGCTGCTCTAACAAGTTACCATAAATTTTGTAGCATAAAGCAATACAAATTTATCATCATAAAGTTCTAAAGGCCAGAAGTCTTATAATCAAAGTATCAGCAGGGCTGGTTATCTTTCTTCTGGAAGCTCTAAGGGAAAATCCATTTCCTTGTCTTTTTTTAAAGCTCCTAGAGGCCACCTGGATTCCTTGGCTCATGGCTCCATCTTTCATTTTCAAAGCTAGCAATGGAATGTCTTCTAATCTGTGTCTCTCTATGCTTCTGTAATCATCTTGCCTTTTATAGCATTGACCCTCTTGCCCCCCTCTAATAAGGACTCTTGTGCTTGATTACATTGGTTCTACTTAGATACTATAGGATAATCTCTCCATCTCAATGTCCTTTCCATATGCAACAGAAAACATTTTGAGATATTAACTGAGATGTGTTTCTCACACCCTTTTTATGAGCATTCCTTCTCAGGTCCCATTAGGGAGCTCCTACACCCTCTTATGGATAGGTCAAGAAAATAAAATATAAGTATTGAAGTTTTGAGTTATAGTTCCAATGCATGCTCTTGAAATTATAGCAGAAAATGCTGTTACTGGAGTGTCAGGGGGAATAAAAAAGGGTTTTCTTTATTTTATTTTTTTTCTTGTTGTTATTTTTAATTCTAAAATTTCAAGAATCAATTTCAAAGATATCAGAAGGGACATACCAATATCTTATCATAGATCCATGCACAATAGGTTTTGATATCCAAGAACAAGTGAGGATTTCACAAGTAGGTAAAACCGTAGTGGGTGTTATCTGGAAACTGAGCCAAAAATATCTTTCTGATGCCAGATCTACATGTCACATCCCAGGGTCTTGGACCATGTCTGAAAAATATGGAAAGAAAAGAGGAAGACAGGAGGGTTTTTATGCTACAGGAGAATAAGTTTATCTTTGATCATAAATATGAGGCTGCACAATTAAGCTTGCGAACTCATCCTAGAATAAGTGTTATATACCTCATTGCTAAATATCACTACAGTAGCCTTCGAAGTACTCCCGTTGGGAAGCTATGCACCTATGCCAGCACCTAGTCCACCCTTCAAAGCAATTTTGGAACTTTTTTGGAATGGCCATCAGAACTGTCATCGTATTACCTTTGATGTCCCGATGTCATCAAAATGTTTTCCTTTCAATATTTCCTTTATCTTTGGGTAAAGAAAGAAGTCACTGGGAGCCAGATCAGGTGAGTAGGGAGGGTGTTCCAATACAGCTATTTGTTTACTGGCTAAAAACTCCCTCACAGACAGTACCCTGTGATCTGGTGCCTTGTCGTGATGCAAGAGCCATGAATTATTGGAGAAAAGTTCAGGTCGTCTAACTTTTTCACGCAGCCTTTTCAGCACTCCCAAATAGTAAACTTTGTTAACTGTTTGTCCAGTTGGTATAAATTCATAATGAATAATCCCTCTGATATCAGAAAAGATAGCAACATCATTGAAAACAAGTTTGTGAACTTAATCATCAGAGCTTGTATTACGTAAATAATATAAATAATTATTTGATAAATAAATTAACACCAGTGAGTAAAATTGCAAGATTGAGAGCTAGGCACCCTTATAGAACTATATAGAAATTTAATTGTTTTGCTGAATTGAGTCTTATTTAGCAGAACTGGAATACTTTTTTAAAATCATTGATTTATTCTATGAAGCAGCTGTGATTTTTTATTTCAATTGTTATTTGCATCAAAACAGAGGTAATGCAGCTAGTGAATAATGTTAGGAAGTAATTCTCCATAGGTCTTCTGAATTTCTGCACTTTTTGTAGAGACACATTGATTGTAGAGAGACGTTAGTAGTTTTTGCGCCAGACTATTTATCCAAGGATGTTGGTATAGCAAACAGCCTTGGAAGATAGAAATAGTGTCTTCTTTTTCCAGAGCAGAAGGCAGATTTATTTTCAGAGTAGGAAAATAAAGATAGTGTCTCCTTACAGGGCAAAGGTAGGGCAGGTTTGGCAACAACCACTCACACGATATGGGTTTCCCAAGCTCTGAATTTCTCACTGTGACACAAACCTGTTGCACACATAACATACACTGTCTGCATGACACCTATGGGACTTGAGGTTAAGAGGAACTGATATAAACATGAAGTTCATGATGTCCACAGTGCTTTGCATAAATCCTCTGTCTCTGAATCAGAGGTTTCATGTCTTCTGCCAGTGTCTATGACACTGTGACAGGCTAACTTGTTAGCTTATAAGCAGGGTGAACTTTCAGAACCTTCAGAGTTCTTGAAAATGGTAGAAGCAATATTAGAATTTGGGCCATCTGACTCTAGGGCCCTGACTTGAAACCAAGAATTTGAGTATCACACAATGTCTACTGAGGGAGCCAGCTAAACAGAAACTAGCATGAATACAGTGAGTAAACTTGACAGTTTCCTTAGTAAGATCAAATTTGCTCATCTCAGGTTGGCAATAAGTAAAATAATTTTTTTACTTACTAAGCCACATTATTAATATCTTTGCTTTCCAAAGTATAATTGGCAAAACACTACTCTAGAAGAATGGTTCTCAGTAAATCCTGGCCAAGTAATTTGTGGGGGAAAACTTTTGTACAATTTATCCTTCTTATAAATTTCCAATATATTAGCATTTAAACTCTCTTAAAAATCCTACAATAAAGAAAATTATTTTACTTCTTTTACCCCAAGTATCCCAGACTAACTGATAACAAAACTCCTATTAGCACCTATGGATCTTACGTCCCATTAAACACATTTTGAGAATCACAGATTGGGATGGATGTATCCTCTGAGCTTATTCCCATTTTGTTATCACAAGCTTTGAATAACTTCTGGTTTAAATGGTTGTACCTGTATTAATAGAGATAAGGAAAAATTTGTGAGTCTACACTTGGGCTGCAGCAGTTATTCTGAACCTTGGATTTACAATAAAATCATCAAACTGAAGCTAACAAGTTGATATTTTTAAAACTCCCTGAGCTAATCTAACATGTAGTCAGAGTTAAGTACAGCCTTGATAGAGCAGTAAAGCCGGAACACACTCCAGGGGAAAATATGAGTAACAGAAGTCTAGAGTCTACATTATTCTGTCATTATGGTAGTTACTAACTACATGTCACTGTATATGTTTTAGTTTAAATTAGGGTAGTTAAACTAAATTTAAAATTCTATCAGTCATACAGGCCACATTCCATACACTTGATAGCCACATGAAACAAGTGGCTATAGTCTTGAACAGCACACACACACCACACCACACACACACACACACACACACACCATATAACTCTGGACCTTACATATATATATATGTGTGTGTGTGTGTATACATATATACATATATACGTATATACATATAATGTTTCCATCATCAAAGAAAAAATTACACGGTACTGGTATGTAAGGTCCAGAGTTCTTTCCTTACATGGCTATAGCCAAACTTAGAGGCTCTAGGTTTAATTTTATTAAGGCAGCCAGTAGTCTTCACTAAGGGAGGAATAAAGAGGATGTGGATGGAAAGTTGTATGAAATATGTGTGATATATGTTCATGTGGGTGTGTGTGGGTGTGCACATGAGTGCATGTGTGTGTTGTGTGATTAATGGCGACAGTCTCACTCCTTTGGCCCCAAGTAATGTGCTATGCTCTAAAACTGTGAAAGATTACTATAGAGCTGATAAAAAAACAAAACAAAACAAACAAACAAAAAAAACACAACTGTAATAAAAGACTTATCCTTAGAAGCTCAACCAGAGACATTTTTCAAATGAATCAGTCCTTATTATCTTAATGTTATTTCCCTGAAGTACTTTCTCTAATGTTAAGTTTCCTGGTTTCTCTGACTCTTGTCCTGGAATGACCCCATATCTTGGGAAGAAATTATGACAAATAGTATTTTTAATTATTTTCTAAGATGTCACTATTAACTACAAAATTTGAAACTATTACCTAGATTTTCCTTCAATATACTACCTACAAAAGAGTAGGAAACCATCTCAGGGAACAAACCAAATTGGCAAAAGGAAATTATTTGGAGTCATAGAAATACCTCATTACTTTGTTACATGAGAAGCACTTTTTGTAACTTTTTGCAATAGTAGTTTTAATATTTAGGTATTCAGTGAAAATTGTGGAGATCAAAGGGTGTCCTCTCTAAAATTTTATGGTCATTTAATGTACGACACAAAGTATGTGAGGAAAAACAATTATTTCTTTATGTTTACTCATGTCATTTTAAAAAGTAGAACATAGGGTGATTCTACTCAAGATAGTAGAATAAGTAAACACTGTGTTTGCCTCCTCTCGTGATCACTTCAAAATTACAACTAACCTACATAACAACCATCATTGAGAATCACCTAAACTCAAGTTGAACAGAAGTCCTGCATCTAAGGACATACAGAAGCCACATAGAGACTGGTGTGGTGGGGAGGAGACATAGAACGGGTTGCTTCCACACTCACATGTGGTGGTTAAAAATCAGGAGAGATATTTCAGCTATGGAGGTACCCCCTGAGGAGCGAGCGAGGGGTGCCAGCTCCACATCCCGCTCCCCATCCCAGGTTTCCAGTGTTGATAAGAGAAGTCCCTATAACTTCTGGCAGTGAAAACAAGCAGAGACTGTAGCTAAGTGAGACAGAGGTCTGCTGGATTCCTCATAAAGGATCTGTATATGGACTTACAAACTGACGGATTCACTTGCTCTGAGTTCCAGTTCCAGTGCAACAGCTTGATAGGTGCCAGGGACACACAAGAGCTGAATTGTCTGGCTTCAGGACAAGGGCTGGAGGGGCAATTTTCTTCCAGACAGAGGTGATGGCAGAAGCCACTGTTCTTTTGTTGAGTCTTTCTTCTCCCAGCATGTAGATGAAGACTCTCACCATACCAGAGTCTTCATCAACCTAGCTAACACTGTCTGCCCTGCTCTCGTGATTTTCTGAGACCCCACCCCACTCAACTTGTGGGCACAGCTAAGCCACTTCCAGTGGCTTTTCCATACAAATGACCTATTTTGGCTCATGCTGTGGAATTTCCTAAAGTCTCTCAAAGATTTACAAACCCTAGACAAGCAGCATTTGGCCTTGGGGTGCCCCATATCTCTTGCTGAGCAGGACCAAGTTGGGTACTAGTGGCAGCAGGTCTCAGATCAAGGCTTGGCCTCCTCTCCCAGGCACCTCCAAACTCAGCACAGGTGGTGACCATCTGCAGATTGCTTTGTGGCTCATTATAGGTGATTCAGGGCAGGGCATAGGTTGTAACTGAACTTGGCCTATGGCAGGGCCCCTCCAAGGAGGTCTTGCAATGGGCATACCTGGTGGACAGCTACAGGCTGAGCTGGAGCACGACCATGCTACCTCCACAAATGACACACCTAAAGGGCATACTTGAGAAGAACCCAAGTATGGAACAGGATTCGCCTATGGAACAGGTGAATACTGTTTCACAATGTCAGTCCCAGCACAACAGCTTTTCCACTGTAGTTACAGTCAGTACTTACAACCAATCAACCCAAGGGTCTATCCCTCCCATTGATGTGGAAACAGCAACAAATGCTCAACTACAATAGGAAGGCAGACACAATTCACATAAAACACACACCTAAAGCACCTGGCAGAGGTGACAAGGGAGTACGGGCCACTGTGCCCCATAGAACACCTGCTACATAAGGCCGTTCTACCAAGACGGGAAGAAATAGCAGCTCTACCTAACGGTGTTTCCCTGAAAGTAAGACCGGGTCTTATATTAATTTTTGCTCCAAAAGACACATTAGGGCTTATGTTCAGGGGATGTCATCCTGAAAAATCATTCTAAGATTTATTTTACAGTTAAGTCTTATTTCCGGGGAAACATGGTATGAGGTCTGACCATTAAGTTCACAAATTTATCCTATAAAAAGTGCTACTTACCTCATTGCTGAATATCACTACAGTCACCTTCTAAGTACTCCCCTTGGGAAGCTATGCACCAATGCCAGTGCCTAGTCCACCCTTCAAAGCAACTTTGGAACTCTTTTTCTGGAATGGCCATCAGAGCTCTCATCATATTACTCTTGCTGTCCTGAATGTCATAAAAATGTCTTCCTTTGAATATTTCCTTTATCTTTGGGTAAAGAAAGAAGTAATTGGAGGGCAGATCAAGTGAGTAGGGAGGGTGTTCCAATACAGTTATTTGTCTCCTGGCTAAAAACTCCCTCACACACAGTGCCGTGTGAGCTGGTGCATTGTCGTGATACAAGAGCCATGAATTGTTGGCTGAAAGTTCAGGTCATTTTCATCTAACTTTTCCACACAGCCTTTTCAGCACTTCCAAATAGTAACTTGGTTCACTGTTTGTACAATTAGTACAAATTCATAATGAATAATCCCATTGATATCAAAAAAGTTTAGCAACATGGTTTTGACTCTTGATTTGGATTCATGGAACATTTTTGGTCATAGAGAATTGGCTGACTTCCATTGTGCACTTTGACACTTTGTTTCAGGGTCCTATTGGTACACCCTTTTCATCACCAGTGATAACACATCTCAAAACATTGTCTTGCCTCTCCAAAAGGTCTTGGCAAACTTCTACTCTCCTTTGCTTTTGTTCATCAGTGAGCTCCTTCGGGACCATTTTTTTCACACACCTCTCTCATACCAAGATTTTCAGTTAAGATTTGCCTAACTATTTCCCCATCAATGTTGCTTGGTCTGCTATTCTTCTCATAGTCAGCTGACAATTTTAACACACAATGTTTTCTTCGTCAGTTCTGCTCATTACTGGCTGCCCTGACCTCTCTTCATCAGTGATGCATTCTCTCCCCTCAGAAAAACATTTAATCCATTTGTACACTGCCGTTTTCTTTATGGTATAATATTATCCCCATAAACTTGGAATAACATGTCCCTGATTTCACTTCCACTCTTGCCAAGTTTAATAAGACATTTAATGTTGGTTTGTTGCTCTAATTCAAGCCCAGACATTCTCAGGGTAGCACACAAAAACATGCAACAATAATGAATGCCACTCAGCAAAACACCACCACACTTTAACAGGAACAACTATGAGATACTGATATACTAAGTTTATGAAATCTTACCAAGCTCTTTGTATAGTGCTGCCAATGTAAGTGCACAGTGGCAAGTTTGCAAATTTAATTGTTAGACCTCATATTATATATTTATATATTTGTATATATACACGATATACAATATTAAATATATTTTATATATAATTTGCATGTTACATATTTATATATAAATTAAAATGATATGTATACTTTTCTAAACATTTAGCCAACAAAATAGTATGGATTTAGTATTAAATGAAAGCATTTTTTTAAATACATACACAGTTATTCATTTAGTAGTATATAGAAATGAGAAATAGAAAATAACAATAGGCTGGCATGAGTTAAGACCACAGATCTGGCATTCAAAGTTGACAATATACTTTATTTTAATGCTATTACATTAATATTAAAATATAGTAAACGATATACCAAAGCTATTCATTTTTTAGGAGTTTCCAGATAAAAAGGGCCATATCCTGAAACAGATGAAACGGAATTAATCATGTGTCCCAGAAGTGCACTTGTAGATACAATTTCCCAGTAAAAGATCATTGAAAGGTAACCGTGTAGTGAGGGGAATTATTTTATTAGATATTAAATGATATTGCACTTCTAAGCCCAGCTCTTAGTAACAACAATAGGTAAAGGATATATTTGAAAATAAATGGATACAACACATATAGTGTAAGACAGGCTATCTGGTCCAGGCTATGATATTATTCTGGGAAGTAACTAAACTTTGTTAATCTATGTGCATGCAAATATGCACTTAAAATTCCCACTAGCTCAATTTATTGATATTGCTTATTGTGAATATTTCTGCTCTTTGTAATATATTGATCGCTCCCACTAAAGAAAGTGGGAATATCTAACTCTGAATGATTTTCTCTGTTCTGTTTTTCTTAGTTCAGGAAACACAGTTTCAAGCTTGCTAGCTGGTGTGCATCCACAGACATTCTGTAGGCAAACTAGCCCTTTCTCTAGTCTTCTGCTGCCCTAAAAACCACAGCCCCCTCTCATTTAGCCTCATAATCTAGCTGACCAGCATCTTCTCCAAGTCTTCCCCTACTCCAACCTTCTTAAATAGCCCGCTTATCTCTCAGGTTCCCCTCCTTTCACCTACTTTACCATCCCCACTAAAACACAGTCTTTGTTTTTTGTAAACATAAAATTCAGAAGTGTTCTTGTCTGTGATTTTGCTCCTGTATGAACACTAAGCCTACACATTGAGTATGACATAAAGAACTCAAAGTGAATTTACTTACTCTGTTTTTCTTTCAAAAAGTTCTTTTGCTAACAGCTTTGGGTATGCATGCAAAATTCATACCAGTATAAAAGGAAAGAAACAAATGCCAGGCACATAGCGCCAAGCTGAGGAACCAAATGTTAAGCAGGGACAATGAAGGAGTTCAGCTTGGCAGTGAGCGGTGAGGCCCAGTACTGACTGCTATTTGCAATATCAAACAGTCTAATGAGTATGGAACATTAGAGGATTCCCAAGTAATAAAGAAGATTGGCATCAGTGCCCATGTTGTAACGACACTATAGCCAACAATTTAAAGATGAAAGAGGGAAAATGGCATTTTGTGGTCTCCCTCAAGAAAGGAGTAGAATGGTAATATTTCAGTTCTCCCCCATCCAAGGCTAATAAATTCATAATATAGTTAATGATAATTTGTGCAAAATGTAGTAAATGCACAAGTTAGTCTAGAGAAAAGATGGGGCTGCTGTTTGCTAAAAGTGATCTAAGATCACCTGTGGACCAAAATATTATTCACCTTCAGTCACCAAATATTCTGTGAAATGTTTCAGAGAGTTTTTCTAGAATTATCAGGACTGTGCACATTGCTCTGAGTAAACCCTTGCACACTCTCTGATGCCGTGGGAACCAATGTTTGGTGACTTACCAAACCACCTGCAGTGTGGAGCGGTTGCCTCGAACTTAGAAACTGGAGGTTCGACCTTGGGAAAAACCACCCTATGGGGCAGCTATTGTGTGTCCTGTGACATCCAGAATGACAGATTATGTGCTGATTCCCCTTTCTTTTCACCAACATGAAGCTGGTGGCATAAAGTGAGGAAGAGGGTGAGGATCACAACCCCTGGCTGTCCTGTGCTCCTTGAGCCTCTGCCACGCTGCTCTAGCTAGTGCAGGGAAAAGGGTTTGGAAAAGAGATTTCTTTCTAGTTTTTTACCTGACATTTCTTCTTTGTTCACAGTATGGGCTCCCAACCCTACCTCTGTATCTCCAAATATCATAGTAAGAATTATGATCGATCGTTTTGACATTTTGAAATCAGTATTCCTGAATGGGGGGGTTCAAGCACCTTTATAAATCTTCCAGTAATTTTACTTGTGGGTGACAGGGAAAAATTATTTTATTAAAATGTTAATGGATATTTAGTGACTTAAAATAATGGGCTAGGCTGATAATATATCTTTATGTACTGATCTCCAGAAAAAGTCTATTTTAATAAACCATTATTGTATTTTTTCATTATTGTTTTCCTCCTCCACATTCAGTATAATCCTAAACACAAGGGTCTTTGAAAAACACCCTTGGTTAATTCTTGGTTAATTTCCATGGTGATAGGAAATTAATAAACATTTCAAATCAATTCACCTTAAATATTTCATGTTTTGATAATAAAACATCTCAACCTCAGCTGAATTAATTTTCTGAAGATACAACATTTAGTAACAGCTGAGTCTCTGTAGCTTTCCAAGGTGAACAGGCCTAAAAATCATGCGATAAACATTTGTAGAGGACTTCGTATGTCAATCAATGATAAGCATTATAAAATTCAAAGATGAAAAAGAAAGTGATGGATCTTGCTTTCAAATAAAATGCAATACTCAGTGTAAGTGTAGAATGAGATAGGTGGCAGAGTTGAAGCATGAACAAAATGCTCAGGAAAACTGGAGGAGGACATGATCAATGAGAAGGGAAAGCTTAATTGAATGAATGCTAATTGAGCTGGACTTTAAACAATGAATTAAATTTAGGTAAGCAAAGAAAAGGAAAATCCACTACAGACATATATGTATATGGAGATAAGGAAATAGTCCCTATGCACAAAACCAAGATCAAAACTAGCAGCATGGTGAACAGGGTTTTGCTCGCGGTGTTAAGGGTCTATCATGGATTAGACAGTCCCTGTCTCTCTTCTCAACTTTGTTTTTCTCAATAGCATATTTTATACTCAAATATACTTGATAACTTACATATTCATTTTCATTGTCTGACTCGGTGACAGGATTGCTAGTGCACACACACACACACACACACACACACACACACACAAATGCTTTCTATTCTTGCTTGACTTACAGCTAGACAACATTTTATAATCTCCTTTGTAATTAGGTGTGTCCACATGAATAAGTTCTAGGCATGGCCAACCTTGGGGTATGCAGAAACCCAAGAAAATATTTTTTTGTGGGGCTCTCTTTTATTTAAATGATTTGATTAAAAATGTATTGTAAAATTCATTGGCCCATGTGAGATACACTGATTTATCTATGTGATTTATCTATATCTATTATCTAAATGAAAATTTAGACTAATGTGTGAGAAAAGTTACTTGTGTGTTGATTTAGTGTCTGTCTCTTCCTATGAAGATTAAGAAACCTCTCTGGGTTTTTTATTGTCAAATATGAGATTTCTGGCTAATTTCTCATTTCCCACTGTGAGAGATCAGTAGCTATTACTAACAATGTTGCGGCTTTTTGGAACATGTTTGTATTTAAACCCTACATATCCTCTTGCCTCTGCAGGTCCTAATACCATTTATTTAATGCTGATTGCATCATTACTCAAGACACGGCATTATCCATCATGCTGTCTGAGATTACCAGCTTTCAATGACTTTCTCAGAGAGTCTCACTGTGTTTCATTGGTGATGACGAAAAATGCCAGCATTATCCAGAACATGCAGAAGAATGTGAAAGATGATTCATCTTCTGATCATCTTAAAGGTACCTTTGGAAAATATAATAGTACATGTTTCAACCATACCTTCTGTTGAACACTTTAAACCATAAACACTATGCTCTTGAAATGTGATCGCTTTCAGTGTTGAATGCATCACCGCCTTCCACATACCGCTATCAACAGAGAGGATAGATAATGGGTGGACCAAAAAGGGCAGTTGCATCTTTATAGGAAATGTCCGTCTGTCCTCTGGTATAGTTGAAGACTGACTTGGATGAGCACAGTGCCACCGCATCTGTGGGAGACAAGAAGACAACAACCAGAGGAAACGTGCTCATTGTCAAGAAATAATCTCAAAATCCTTTCAAGGCATAGGTGCTCCCACTTCTGGAGGATGGCCTGACATGTGGTACTAGGTACCAGCAAGAGGGGGCTCACAGACTAAAAGACACTTCTGCCTGTGGGTGCTGCAGACCAGAGTCAGCACCACAGTCAGAACATGGCCAGTGAAAGCTGATTAATGAGAAACAGCCTATGCATGGGCCCGTACCTGTGAGTCAAGCCTGAGTGGAGGTGTTAGCTGTAGGAGGCTTACATCTCTTAACTCAGCACATGTCCAACATGAGTGAGAGTCACTCAACATCGGCATGCCAACCAATCCAGGCACCCTAATATCAGGCAACCTTGACAAAAAAATACCACACCAAACAGTGGGAGCGATTTGCTCATCAGGTCACCCTCCTGGAACCTAAACCCGAGCACAGGGTCTCAGGATGACCCTAGAGACTTAAATTCTAGAGCTCTTTGCAATATCTAGGCAGAGGCAGAGGGTCACAAAGTAACCCACGGTGAGAAATAGGGATTTAAGGATCCACACAGCATATAGTCTGGCATGCAGGCAACCTACTTGGAAAGTACTCCTGGCCGCACCACATATCTGGAGTGTTACCGTGCAAAAGGTCTAGCTGCTCGCCACACAAAAGCCAACACTCAATAAGTGAGGTTTGGTGGGAAGCAAAGCAGGTTTATTCCAAAATGCCAGCATTACGGGAAGACAGTGGACTCCTTGTCACAAAGACTGCCTTCCTGCTCTTAATACGACCAAAGGTTTTAGAGGCATGCAAGGAGGGGCAAAACAAAGAAAAAGGAGAAGTTGGTCAGGCTACTCCAGGAAAGAACGCTTCCCAGAGATTGATGTGCCTCAGAATCACAAGCGGATCCCACACAGATGCAAAAACCTCCCCCAAGTCACAGGGCCAGGCATGCACTCTGCTTCTCTGAAATAAACAGAACCATTGAAACTGGAGAGTGTGCATTGTAAACATACAGTAAACAGAATCATTACGTTTTTTGGCAGGAGGAGAACAAAGAAAAGAAAAAAAGTTTTCAAAAAGTCCAAGCCAAACTGTTACCGGAGTGTGGGCTGTTCTCAGTGCTGTTCTTGGCATCTCGAGCAAAGAATTGAACAAGATACCGAGATAAAGTGGTGGAAAAGCAGTTTATTAGAAGAAAAGGTACACTTCAAAAATTGGAAGTGGCCTGAGCAGTAGAGAATGGCTCAAGGGCCCAAGGTAGCATTATTAGGAGCAAAAGAAGGGACTCAAAGGCAAAAAGGTCCAGGGGCTCAAGGTGGAACAAAGCAAGAGACTCAAAAGGCAAAAAGGCCCAAAGAGCCAAGGGCCCTGGCTCAAAAAAAGGCCTGACTAGTGAGGACTTGGAGTTTTTATCCTTTTTTCTCTAGAATGGGCTGTTCCTTTCTGGGCGTGGGACCACTTGATTGACACCTGTGGTTGACAAGAGGCTATTACCTCATCTTTTTAGACTGTGCATGTTCCTTCCCAGAATTCAGTCTATTATAATGATATTAATGAACTTCCAGGATTATGTATAATATTGTTAATGATGGTATAATGAGGCCCAGATGAAATGCAGGTCGTTGTGGCTTTTATTGCCCAGGTGTGAGTGACCGCTTAATCTAGTTAGGTATTTTGTACCCATTTGTTCTTCATAGGTGCATATAATTACAATAAAAAGGGGAAGTTTTGGGAAGAGAGGGGAGGTCTTTTTGGCGGTTGAATACTATGGGTTATGCAAGAATGCAGAGACCCGTTGCTTATCTCTAACGGCCTGCCTTGTTTTCCCCTTGAGAGACGTGATCCCCATAAAATCTCTATGGGAAGTTGAGGGACAGGAGTTCTCTTCTTTAAAATAAATAAACCTAAAATGGCTCAAATAAAATAGAAAGTTAATCCTCAAGCAGAAAAAAATAGTCAAAACTGCTCTGCTGGGCAGAGGTGTAGAGCTGTCCCTACCTATTTGGGGAAGACCGTGTTGGCTTCCTTGGTTGCAACCGGCAATTTTGATGGGATATCCTCTGTGTCCCCAAGGCCCCTAAATGAAGAAAAATAGATTTTAATTAATAAACCCATTAGCTCTGTTGTGCCTGTGGCCATTCGACCAGTTGTATAGGTGGCGTCACTTGTCCAGGAGCTGGACCCAGAATGGGTTGGAAAGAACATTAGGCTTCAACGAATACAATCAGTAAGCACACTGGCCTGGGGGATCCGGAATGGCTTGGGGGATGCTGGAAAGTCACAAGTTTTTAAGTAGTTATCTGAGAGGCATTCTGTGATTCAGGCTAGGTGCAATCTTTGGTGTAAGATTCAGAAACTGATTAGAAGAGTCATCAAAGCCAGGGACTAAGGAGCTAAGAAACTAGAGAAAAGGAGACTTAAAATTTCTATAGTGAGGGGGGCTCCCATATCAAAACCACTGACAAATCGAATTACATCAGAGGTTTAAATTCTCAAAATAGAAGATACAGGGTCACCGTGACAGGAGGACTGAAAACATTTTAAATAGGTACCCTAAAACATTGGCACCCTGAAATGTAGGACCTGAGATAGAGTCCCCAAATGCCCACATCTAAGGGCAGTATTGTAGACAATGCAATGTATCAAAAGTGAATAGCCATACTTCCAGCTCTAGAATAAGAAGACATACAAAGATTCCACATGCACTCCTTCAATTTTTTTCATTCTGTCTACTGGATAGTGTATCCCATTACCATCTTACAATCACATGTTGAATGGATGTGTGGGGCAAAGCAGTCTCACCTCCACCCTGACCCAAAAGAGCAGTTTTGACTATTTTTTTCTGCTTGAGGATTAACTTTCTATTTTATTTGAGCCATTTTAGGTTTATTTATTTTAGTGGTTGCCTACTCTAGCAAATATAGTCTCTCACTAAAATATAAACTTAAGGGTTGGGATTTTTGTCTACTTTGTAACCTGTTTTATTTTCAGAGTCTAGAAAAATATCTGACATGATAATGAACTATTGTAATGTATAGTATTAGGCTGGTGCAAAAGTAATTGCGGTTTAAAAGGTTAAAAATAATTGCGAAAACCACAATAACTTTTGCACCAACCTAATAATTGATATTAATTCCTTTCAATGACTCACTTGAGAAATAAATGTTCAGTGGATCCCAGTTTTAGTAGCTGTGTGATGGGGATGGGGCTCATATGGCAGAACAGGAAGAAGATACAACTTATTGTATACAGGCATACCTCATTTTATTGTACCTCACAAATGTTGGGTTTTTTGTTTGTTTGTTTTTTGTTTTGTTTGCAGATTGACGGCAAGGCCCTCCACCAGCAATAAATAAATAAATAAATAAATAAATAAATAAATAAATAAATAAAATTACGATTTGTTTATTGCTGTACTCACTTGATTGTGGTGGCCTGGAACTGAACCCGCAATATCTCTGAGGTATGTCGATACTTTGATGTTTAGTCATTATTCCAAAGACATCAATTCAGAAGATTTGGGCCATATGTGACTTGCAGAGCCCAACACAAAGCTGAGGAGTATATTAATATGCCTCATTCCATAGTCATAGGTACTGTGATGGACTGAACTTGCAGGTGAAAGATTTCAGTGGTTAAATTTGAGGGTAATGCAAAGTTAAGAGCTGATGCAGCTAGCTTGTAGATGTTGCATTACAACCTGAAGGACCTTAGTTCTTCCTGTAAAATGCATACATTTCCAGAATACATTGTTCTCACTATATGGGGAATCTAAAATTGTATTTAAGGGAAACTCGAATAGATTACCATTGTGGACAAGCTGTGTAAATCATAATTGCTAATAAACAACTAATGGTTTCAAAGGTAAGTATTGGCACACTCAGGGCAGAGCAGGTAGAATGACTCTGTAGAAACAGCAGCTGAAGCAGTAGCACCAACTCATTACCCAAGCCTCAATTTTATTTTTTTTTAGTTAAAATAAATAAATAAATATCATTGAGAGCTACAGAGATGTTTGGAAGCACTGGAATAGTCATCGAATTGTGATAGGTCAAGGCAGACTAACTGTACTGAAACCTTAAATTAAAACAAAACCAAAAAAGAAAAAAAGAAACAAAACACAAAAACAAACAAACAGTAAAAATTGAGAAATAGAAGTAAGTAAGTAATCCAGACTTTTGTTTTAATGGATCTAGGTCAAGGTGCATCTTTCTTGGTTCTGTTTCTGTTCTGTCTTCTGCATGGTCTATCCCTGTTAATCAGCCCTCTGGGCTGAATAATAGCCCTTATGTGCAACAATTAAACCCAGAGTAGTCTGTTAAGGTTTAGTATAATGAATAGGAAGTGGGGATGGTTAAATGTTAAGGAAAACAAAGTTTGGATATGTTAGATTACAATTTTCCCTAAGAATTTTGCATGTATAATTAAAGTCTAGAAGAGTAGTTAGGTTTTAGTCGTAGCACAGCGTAGGATTTTAAACTCTGAAGTCAACTTGCCTGGGTTTAAATTTCAACTTTACTGAGTACTAGGTATATATCTTTGGGCAAATTGCCTAATCTTTCTATGCATCAGTTTCCTAATATTTAAAACTGAGGTAGAACCGTAAATACTTTATGGAGACAAAATGAATTAGTATTTAGAAAGTTCCTGGCCCAAAACATATACTATGTAAGCATTGTATAACATAAAATAATTGTGTACATTTATTTTCTTATGTCCATTAAGTAATTCACTTCATTTGCATAAGTGTCTATGCTTTTCATACCACTTTTATTTACTACCATGTGGTTAACTAAATATACACCTGAAAACAAGAAAATCTCCCTTGGCAGCTGGGAACTAACCTGGCACTTAAAGCTGCTAGGTCATGGCATTGTCCAATTCTGTTGGACAGAAATGGTGATCTCACAGAATACCAGCCTCACACAAGGCCACTCTGTGACGTTGATGACATTAGACAAAAAAGAAGATGGCATCACAATTTTGTCTAAGCACCCCCTAACACACACAATACCCTCCACCCCCATGTAACAAGACTGACTGCTGCTTCTTTACACATTACAATTATACCTCACTCCAGTCTCCCCTCCTTCTAGTTAAGATTTACTACAATATGTAATCATGGAATTCTCTCTGCTTCTTGACCTCACCCACTCCAGAGTCAACATCTGCTTCCTCTAACCTTCCCCCAAATCATCCAACCTGAGCACAAAAGCCTGTAATAAGCCCTCTCTAAAACCTTCTTTCTGAGACCTTCTAGTTCCCCACAGTGTGTGATCTGCCTCAGTGGCAACTTGTTTAGCTACAGGTAGATTCTTGGTGGTCTTTGGCTGGAGGGCATTGACATGTGACATATACTATGCACATATTTTTATTCATGTAGAATATCCATGTTTTTAATATTGATAGAATACTGTCTTGGCTTTTAGGGGTCTTTGAAAACTGCCAAGTCTAGAATCACCTCAATTTTTACAAATGTCTCAAACAGTAAAATATATAGACCAAAAAAGCTCAATAGTTGAATTCAATTCTCTAAGCTAGCAGAGCTTTTTATGCACTTTTTGCATGTAATATTGTTATTCACATTATGTTTCTCTTCCAAATAAGAAAAAGTGTTCATTCTTTGATTTGGTGGGGGCTGGTTTTTCTGAGGTGTTTTTTCCCCTTTTGTTTCCTCAGATTTATGAGTTTGGCAAGCTTTTCTGTCTGTTGCTGAAAAGACTATTGTGCCCATGTAAACAGAGTCCCAGCAAATAGTTTATTTCATACCTTAGAGAACATTCTTTTTTTCACTCTCAAAACGGAGATTTTTTTTTTCATTTCAGTCACCTGTGCCAATCTTAGTAGTATTCTATAATGTCAGTATTCGTTTTCAATATAAAGAAGAAAAAAGTTATAGTTGAGGGAGCTTTGACATAGATGAATGGAATAGTGGTGAAAATGATTCTAGATTTTAGGCTACCATCACAAAAATTTTGGTCAGGGGTAAACTCTTAATTTTTAAATATTTCCTTTTTCCCCTTTGTTTTCTGTTTCTTTCATCCTTAGTTCAAATATTATGAAAACAAATATATTCGAGTTTTAGCAACAACACATTGAAATGGGTGGTAATGATTCTATTAATTCAAAGAACAACATATTTTATTTTAGTTAAAATGAATAATCCTTTATCTTGATTATCTAGATGGTTATCTGTGTTAACCTGTCTAGAGGTTCATCTTTATTGATAGAATTATATTATTATTATTTCTTTAATTTACTTTTATGACTTTGATAATTTTGCCTTAGAATTTATGATTCTATTGCCTATTAATCTATGCCTTTTTATCCATTACGAAATTTTTCAATCTTGTCACATTATACACATATGATTACATATACCATCACATTAGTATATTATAGGGCCAGATGGGACTTTGGGGATTTCTATAGCTTATTCTTTTAGGTGCAGAACAAACTTAACTGCAACCATCCTTTAAAATAGTCTTTTCTGAAAATTCCCCAAAGAAGAAGATGATTCTTGAACCTTTCATTCTAAAAAGACACCTGACTTTTAAAAAAAATGACCAGGGAGACCTTGACCATAACCCATAACAACTTGAGAAAGGTACACATTTATCATTTGCTTTTGAAGGTCTCATACTAAACCTTGAGGTACTGACATTTTACAGAGTCAGTGGGTATTATGTTGTTTTTGTTTTTGTTTTGTTTTGTTTTTCCCTGTCCTGATCATCCCTGTGTCTACTTTAACATCTACTAAACTGGGATTAAATGTCTGGATTGTTTAACAGGAAAATACGAGTCTTATTTTAGCTACACTCTTGGCAGCAGAACTATTCCCAAACCATTCCTTTTGCAACCTTTATCAAAACCGGTTCCAGATCTCACATGAGGGCAAAAATTAGCATGGATTTGGAAGGATTTGTAGTCACATTTTCATTAGCTAAGAATGACAGTTTTTAACTAGATTATGTAATCAAAACTGTTCAGAAATAGTTTTGCCAATATTTGTAAAAAATAATATAATATTATGCATCAAGGATTCTTTATTAGTGATCATGGGAAAATCATTCAGTCGCTTGCTTGTTTTTCTCTATCTCAAAATTGGCAATATTTACTTCTGTTAAATTCACATAAAATGTGCTGACATTGAGCTAAACACTCCCATCCTATAACCTTTTAGGGAATAATTCAACATTAAAAAGACTTTCAGCATGTGGGAAACAGGATATCTTATTCTGTAACATTTCCAAAAAGCCAAAATGGTAGTTTTTACAAACATTAGAGTAAAATATCTTGCATCACTAGCTTTTATAAATTGAAATAAATTTTAATAGTCATTTATTAGTATAAGGTCTTTTTTGTATTTGTTATTTAATGCACACTTTTTTCCCGATTCCTTGTTTCTTTATATTATATACATCTCATTTTACTTTGGCATTAGACTACAGCACAACTTCTCAAATAACTTTGGCTAAAGACAATGTTTCCTATCTTGGAGACTTTTCCTCTCAGAACATGAAGACTTGGTAAAGATGTATCTATTTATAGTAACAAAAATTTACACTTAATGATCAGATACGTGGTCTAAAGAATAGGGAGGCATAATTGGAATTTTTAATATAAAGTTGTTCCTGAAAATTCCACGTTTATGGTTATATTATTTTATTTTTTATATAATTTTTAAATGATTACTTTAAATGACAAGAGGTAAGGATCATCTAGATAAACTAAGTCATGCAATTAAGTGGTTACATGGCATATGTTGCATTGACATTATTTTCACATTTAGATTAGCAAGGAATTAACATTTAATATTTCCTGAAATCATCAGTGGACTTTCAGAACTGGGAGGAATACAGTGGTACCTTGGTTTTCAAGTGTAATCCGTTCAGGAAGACCATTCAAGTTCTGAAATGTTCGAAAATAGCCGACAGCTAGGCCTCAGGATCTTGCACTCAGTGGAATCCACATGACATGTTTGACTTCTGCTGTTCGTTGGAAAACAGAAGCATTTACTTCTGGGTTTACCACTTTCGTAAACAGAAATGTTCGTCAACGGAGATGTTTGAAAACCGAGGTACTACTGTATATCTTGCAGATACTTACATAAGTGAGATCTCCAAACCTATCTCCAGACAGGAACTGTCCCAGCAAGAAGTCTGGTCTTAACTCTGAAAGGTTATAATAAAATGTATGTTAAATTGTCCCCTCCTTTTTATCCCCTCCTTCTTTCGCCCCCCCCCCCCCCCCCCCAATTCCAGTTCAAGCCATTGTTTCTCGGTCTAGTTGTGTAGGACACAGCTCCCTGGCCCATGTTGGTGGTATTATGAGCCTTGTGCTCCCCCCGGGCTGAGGCAGTTGGTCGCAGGTGGTCTGCCAGCTGCCAGCCACCAGCCACTTCTGGCAGCACACGGTGGCTCATGGCAGCACACAGCAGCACACAGCAGCTCAGCTCCAGGGAGAGCCATTGTTCACAATGTAACTGTAGAGGGCACTGCTCACTGGCCCAGGTGGGAATTGAACCGACCACCTTGGTGTTAGGAGCACAGTGCTCCAACCACCTGAGCCACTGGGCTGGCCCTTCCCCTTCTTATATCTAATAGTGCTCATGAAATTAAAACTTGCATTTTCTCTTGTTCTATATCTTATATATGGGGGTGGTGAGGGTTTTTGCAATCTAACCTTGTTGGTAGCTAGTGTTTGAGCTCTATACATTTACTTCAAGTTATGTGCTAGAACTCAAGCTCAACTCCCAGAAACCAGCATTATCCTCATTGTCCATTAATGGGGCAATCATTCAATCTATTTTGAAAATCTCAGTTATTCTTGGCTCTTCATTTGCCTTTACCTTTTCTACATATAGTTTACTCCTTGGTAGATTGAGGATGGCTCAAACTTTTGCTATGCCTCTCATTGAGAGGCAGAGTTTCTCCCTGTCTTTTGATAAGCTTTTAGGCATTTTCTTCCTTTCTGGAATGCAAACTGAAAACAGAGAATTCAGTCTATGTACAACCTCAATGCCTAGGACACCTATTACCATTTTAAGAGTAAAATACTTTTCACTACCCTTGAGAAGTTATACTCAGATCATGCTGGAATATTTAGTGACAGTGAAATAACAGCACTCCACCTACTCTATTTTTCTGTTTCCTTCCTACCACTAGCATACAGAATAAATCCAATCTTTCACACAACAGCTCTTAAGTTATTTCAGGACAGCTATCCTGGATCCCAAAGTATTATATAGAGCAGGAAAATTTATTTTTATTAAGTGTATTGGAAAATATACTGAGTACCTACTCCGTGCCAAGCATTGTGCTAGGCATTTGCAATACAGTCTTAAACTGGTCAGATATGGGCCTGTGCTCATGAACTTAGCATCTTGTAGAGGATGCAGACCATAAACAAATAAACAAGTAAATGAATCTTTTTTCTTAAACTTTAATATCCTTATCCTACTTCTCTGAATATTTCTTTTCCACCATATTTCTTTTCAATTATTATTCCCAAAGTGATGCAATGCTGTTACAGAATTTGAGGAGTTCACCACTTGGGGTGTTCTGTTTAAGAAGGAGATATGGTTGTTGTTAGGTAATTTTATTTACTTGCAATAAGTAAAGGAGACAGGGGATTCACAGACACAGATGTTTCCTTGAAGGGAGGCTTAGCCATTACTTATATACAATATTTGGTTAATTACACGTTGATTTCTTCTTAGCAGTTGGTGAAACATCCTTTGCGGTCCTGGTCAAGCTCATCCAGTTGCAGCTGTGTCTGCAAAATACTGTGGTACATTTTAGCATTTAGCAAGAACAGCATATAGTAAGAACTTCCCAGACTTTGAAAGACTTGTCCTATTTAACAATCGGCCAAATACAATCTGATTAGGAATTTTTTCGACTTCTCATTGACTCAGTTTCCTTAATGATAGATGTAGTAATTGGAGTACCTACATCCGTAATTGTGAGTTTTAAATAAAATAACAGATACAAAGAACTTAGTGTAGTGCTTGTATAGTGCTTAGTATAGAACTTATAAAGTGACCCCATTAAGATGACCAGTTTTTATTGTACACAGGAAGTCATAACCATCATTCTTTTTTTTTCCTAAATACAGCCTAAATGACACTGGCTTCTGTGGTGAACACATTGTTCTACTTTTCGGACTTTCCATTTGTCCTGCTTCTTAGTTATGACTAAATCATCACGTAAATTTTGGATGTTTTATTTTTCAAATATAATTCTCATTTATTTAAAATTTTATCTTCATAGAAAAGACCCACTATTCCAGATGCTGTCTACATTTCTCGATACTAATTATGTTGTTCAATATATTTCCTATTTACTCATTTTGTACATTCTGAACTTAATTCACTTGTCTACTATTTTGAATATTAGACATTGCAAGTCCAAAGCCAAAATCCTGTGATACTGACCCAGCTGGAAGGCAAATATTGTGGAGGGAATTACTTTTTAAATGTTTAACAGACAAGACTTTACATATAACAATAAGAGGATAAAACTCCAAAGTTTCCTTTGTAAGCACAAGTATACTCCACATTCTTTTTAAGTCATACCGTAATTAGTTAGGAATGCTGAAACTAAGCTACACTGAACCTTGTTTGGTTCTGTGAGTGATGGCTGAGACGAGATTTGCTGTACAAATACAGACATTCAAATCAACAAAATCACCAATTTATAGACCAGAGGGGACAATTTCTATGTAATCATAATCATAATCATACCCATAACAATAATAATTACATTTATATGATTGGTTAATTGAGACTTACCATGGTGATTACAAAAAAAAAGAAGCAGAAAAGAAAAGAAAAGGCAGACTTAAACAAAGCAGCAGATGCCTCTATTACAGCTGCCAAGAGACACAAGTCTTTTTCACGCAGACCATCTGAAATTTATTGTAAAACTTTTGTCGCCTGAAAGCTATCCACACCTACCAGACGTGCTGTTAAGGGACAAGAGCCATCTCTTTTACAGAAAAGATACAATGCCCAGAACAAGTCATCTGTGGAATAATGGCATCACTTTTGATATCCTTGAAAATGGTATCAAATAAGTGGTAAACAGATTTATTTTACTTGTAAATGTGTGCTTGTCTAGCATCCACTCACACACTGATATTTGTTTAAAGGGTTATTATATCTTATTATGCTCTCCTAAAGTACTGCATAGACATTTAATACCGTCTGCAGGGAGAAGACAAGGCTAGAATCACCACTATTTCACAAATTTTTGAATAGCTGTCCATTTAGACCCTCGGGACAGTGTTTCCTTTGTGCTATGTTATAAGCACTTGGTTATGCTGAAAGCTGGTTGTAATTACATCTGCTAATTCAAAATTCACCCAAGCCCCTTAATTATCTGAATTTATTATTCTTTTAAAATACATTTATTGCAGGTATTCTGTGTGTATCTTCAATTATGACAGCAGGAAAAGAGAATGTTATCTGGGGACTCTCAGCTGTTCTTAAAGGATTTAATCAGTTGTTTATAAAGCAAGAATCCTTTCTGAAAATTGCATTGCCATTAGAAGCAACTATAGATTACTGATTCCTATGGATACCAATTTACTGGGCAAACCATGGGGCCGGCAAACTGGTGCCATGTTCTTTTGATTCCTGGCCTCTGTAGCTACTCACCTGTGGTAACTTAACCTCCTGAAGACTCATCAGTGCATCAATGCAGTGAGTGAGTGTGTGTGTGTGTGTGTGTGTGTGTGTGTGTGTGTGTGTGGTGGGGAGCGGATGTCCAAGGCTTACAAGTACTTTTTTCTTAATACTGACAGCATTGACTCAGTTCTTATCATCTATTTCCTTGCTTATAGCAGCCGTCTTCTAGCTGGTCTAATCAGCTCTGATGAAAATCAAGGAGAGCCTGGCAGGAATACCACCTTTGAGGTAGGAAAACTGGAGTCTGAGCAATGCACCTAGAGTCAGAGGTTTTTGAGTCTCAAGGGCAAAGAGCACCTAACAAAGAGGTGCAATGGCAACAACAATACCATTAGTCCTCGGAGCTAAACAGAAAGGTGGTGCAGTTTATAGTTAGAGCAGCTTACTTTAAAAAGGTGCAAAGTCAGGTTACATGAATTTTCACTACCTTAATTCATTTTTACTGAAAAACTTATCATGACAGACTCCTGCTAAAGAATGCTAATTTCATTCCTACATGAGAGGATGATGATATATATGTATTTCATATTGAATCCCTGGGACATTGTCTTAGTTCACACTGAAATATTAATAACAAAATACAATAAACTGAGTGGCTTGTAAATAACAAAAATGTATTTCTCACTGATCTCAAGTCTAGAAGTCCAAGGGTGGCAGCATGGTTGAGTGAGGGCCTTCTCCTGGGTTGCAGACTTTTCCTTGTATTTATTTTCACAAGGTATAAGAAGCTAAGAAGCCCTAGGGTCTCTTTTACAAGAGCACTAATCCTGTTCACAAGGGCTCCAACCTCGTGACATAGTCACCAATTCCCCACCTACTAATACCATCACATTGGGCTCTAGGAATTCAACATATGAATTTTGAGGGGTTATAAACATTCAGAGCACAGCACCCATGCAGCATGCATTTAGTAAGTTATTTTCAGTGACAGTTATGGGGATACACATAAATAAATTACTTCCTCAGTATCTTCACTTGCAAAAATGAAAAGGTCAGAGTAGGAAATTTTTGAAACCCTTAACTTTTAATAATTTATAATTTTAGGATCCATAGGAAGAATAGCAAATACTAATTTAATGATTTTTGAATCAAAATGTATTCATTCTTTCTCTAGATGCTTCTGTTTCCTATTTTAACTATCTGTGGGGACAGAGCTAGGAGTGCAGTTTCCAGGTTCTCGGCCTCACGTGGAAAGGCACTGACTCAAGTAGTAGATGGTCATCAGCTGTGACTAGTTGGCCATCAGCTGTTACCAGTTATCTATTAACCACTGGTATAACTGCCGAAGCTAAGCTTGCAAGGTGGTGTGGTGGTGTGGTGGTGTGGCGTCCTGGTGTGGCATGGCAGAGTGTGGATTACGGATTGCAGAGAGGCGGATTGCAGCTAGCAAGTGAGGTTGATTGGCAAAGACAAGTGGATGGCGGGTTGTGGATCGTGTGGCTCCTGCCTCCTGTGTCTCCAACCCAGCTGTCAGAGAGACTGTAGTGGTATGACTCCCTATCTATGGCTCCTTTATGGCCTCACCATATCCTGCATTTCTATGTGGGAAGCAGGACCAGAGATCCCGCATGATACCCGCATGACACTAGTGTTACAGTTTGGTTTTTTTTTTCCACTTTCGAGTTTTCTATGGCTTTTTATGGTATTCCAAGGCTCAAAGTAGAAAAGAAACTTGAGGTTGAAGGGAATGAGGAACAGAAACTGGTCTCTTCTTTAATTATGTTAATTCAGGAAAAGAAAAGAGCAGGAAGGAGGATGAGGTATTTTTTGGACATTGGATTTATTTGAGACCTATTTCAGCTACAGTTCATGATTTATTGGTTAATAAAAGGAAGAGCTTGGATTCAATCCAGTTCTTTTCCAAGTAAAACCACTGGTAGTTACTTAACTGAAAAGGAGAAAGAGAGAAAAAAATAGAACATCGGTATAGTGCTTGAATCTCTACATCATTTTTTTCTTCTCCACACTATACTTGCCAAGCCTATAGGGTTAAGAGGAAGTCAGGTAAATGGAAATAATACTTTAACTTTGGCAAGACATATGCCTTATAACTTCTAAGATTCTGAAATTCCAGTTATTAACAACTGATGATGAAGCATTCTGTTTTTAACTTCCTTATAGTTTATGGTAAATATCAATTTGATACTGAGCTCAGTTGCTTTAGAACTGTTAAATAGACAGTTATGCGATAGTCAGTGGGAAATGCAGTATATGGTTCTGGGAAGGGGATGGGGAGAGTGAGGAATAGTGCTCTATGAATTCTGACTGCTTGATACACATTTTCTCTAACTACACACAATAAAACTTTCAGTAATATTTTCAACCATAGCAAGACACAGACAAAAAGAAAACTCATTTTTATAAAGTAAATGGACTGGAGAGGCTAGATGAGTATAAGCCTAACTATTAATTACCACCCCAATTAAATTGTTGAAGATTTTTTTTTTAAATGATTAAATGCACATAATACAGTTAGCATACCTGTGAATGAAACCTTTTTCTGTAATGAGTGGAGGTAAACTTTCTCATGTAAAATATTGCCTGAAATTGGAATCTGGTAGCTAACTACCAAATAAAGTTTTCTTCTTTGAGGCATCGTTATGTTGAAGAGACACATATTGATAACATAGACTTTTAATAAAATAATAAGGAATTTCCTGAGGCCAGCTTAACTACTCATGTAAGGTGATTTCTTATGAATTCCCTGTTCCTAGTTTCAAACTGGATGATATTTGATGAGAAACTTTATAGAATATATTACTTTGGATCCTGAAAAGAGAAACACACATAGAAAAGAACTTATTTGGTTATCCTCTGCTGAACAGCAAACTTTAAAATGTGTATTTATGTTTCCAATTATAGTGGAATACTTACCCAAATCATGAGTAAGTATTTTATCTATTATTGCATCCCTTTATTACTAAACACTGTAAGAAAAATCTAATTTCAGCTATTCTGATTCATTTACACTTAAGTCATCAAACTTTTATGTTTGCAAAATGTTTTTAATGCACAAAAAGCTATAATGATATATTTAATAGTGTTTTCATTTCTGCACTATAGAAATCATATTTTCTTAATGTCTTATGAGTCTTATTTAATAAAAAAACAAATAAAAAGAAAATGGAAATTAAGAAGTAGTTTTATTTGGTCTGAGCTATTCCTATGTGATGTTACTAAAATCATTTTAAATCAAAAGAGTCCATGTAAAATACAACTAGATTTTGCATCTATACAGTGGCAAAGAGATGGTCTATATTACTGAAGTCCCTGTGTGTACTACATAAAGCCCATTTATGACTGGGAAAATATAGTAACCTTTATGCCTCCCAGAAAAGCATTTTTTAAAAATCCATTTTGGCTTGATTACTCACAATTTTACCAATTTTCTAATATTCTGAAGCCATGCTACATTAGCAAAATGAAGTTTATGATTTTCTTGCTAATAGTTACGTAGATAATACTAAACTTGTATAAAAGCTGTGAATGAGTTGCTACCAATATCAGGACTCAGTGGTTCCTTGAAAGAGATTTAATCTGAATTATTGTGAAAAATGGACGGCTCGTGGTCATTCTCATGACCCGGGAAATGATCAGCAGCGAGAATTGGAGACAGGCATGAAATTCTGGTGAGGCATCATAAGTTGTATGCCATGTTTTGTACGACAGGATCTTAGTGACGAGTTATTTGCAGTGATAATGTGCAAATAATAATGGCCAAAGAAATAAGAGCATTCAAACCACATTTTTAGTTTTTGCTCCTTTGTAACTAGATGACAAATCTCGTATCATTGTGTCCATCAACAGTTTGACCAAAATTGTTTAACTTAGCAGTTAAACATTGACTCAGGATAAATTGATGGAATCTTGGAATCGTTCAATGCATCCACTTATTCATTCATCATTCACTCATTTATTCAACAAATGCTCATCGAGTACCTGCTGTGGCATACCAGTAACTGTTCTAGGCACTGAGGACAGAACAGTAACAAAACAGCACAAATTATTTTCTTCCTGGAGTATTCATTCGAGTTGGGAAAAACACAGATTATACAGATAATAAACAGACCATGTGCTATGGGGTGAAAACTATCATGAATAAAAACAAGGCTGAATATATATTAAGCAATCTTAGAGAGGATAGTCAGGAGGCCTCTCTGGTAACATGGCATTTCAGTAGACACCTACAAACCATGTAGATAGTTGGGGAAAGATTGTATCAAGCAGAGGGATGAATAAGGGCAGTGGCTCCAAGGAAGGACCATACTTGCCATATACAAGAGATAGCAGGAGACTCACTGTGGCTGGAGCAGAGGGAGGAAAGAAGAGAGTGATAGGACCTGACGCCGACGTAATGCTTAACACGGCTAAATTATTAATTGTGTAGTACAGATTTCATGATAGCAATTAATTGTTCTAAAATTAGTTAAAATATCCCAACTTTACAGGAACTGTGTTAATTTATAATCCATTACCTTCAAACCGGTCTTTGTAATACTTGAAACATCCTACAAAATGATTTGAAATGCACAGCTTTAGTTTTCAAAACTAGACCTAATTACATTCTGTAAAATAAAGCATGACAAATTTAACATACATGAGATACACATTTTTCAAATATTTGTTACATTTTTGTTTACGGGTATTTGAAGTAAAAAGAATGATCACCAGTGGGTTCCATTAAAACAAGCCATGCTAGCTTTACATTTTCTTCTTTTTTCTTCCTTTCAGGGTTATTATTCTGGTAGACTAGGGAAATGTGTTAGACACTGCCATTCATTAATGTTATTTGAATTTAGATGCCATAAGTTATTTATTCAAGTCTCATGGAATGTATTGGACATAAGGGAGAAATATGAATGTGATTATTATGCCATTTTGTGGATTAACAACTGGTTGGACAGCTTCATTGTAGGCTGTCTACTGGCTTATATGACTTGTCATATTCATGCAATTAATTTTGGAGCATTAACCATGTGCCAAATGTCCTGCCACTGCACAGGGAATACACTGATGAGCAAACAGGCATATCTCTTGCTCTCATGCAATTTACAATCAACAGAGAAGACACAATATACATCATTTCAAGTCGTGTATGTTTACAAAAGTATCCATTCGGCCATACAAGTGAAAGTACTAGCTTAGACAAGAGTTCAGGCAAGGAAAAATTTGCAGGAGGCGATGATGATTTATGATGTGTCTAGAAGAGAAGTAGTTTTAGCTAAGTGAATAAGGAGATAACTGTAGTGGAGTGTGTTCTAGGCAGAAAAAAACAGTTAATAGGAAGCTATTCGGATGCCAAAGTCATTCTTGAAAAATTCAAGAAAAGAAGTATAAGTGAAACATAAAGAGCAAAGAGTGATTTTAAAAGAAACTGGAGATACAGGCAGGGGTCAGGTGAAACAGGGTTTTTGCTGACTATATTAATATACTTGATTTTATTCAAATGCAGTTGGAAGGTATTAAAAGGTATACATGATAAGGTAAAAGGAAGCTGTAAGAAACGGAGAATACGATTGTTGCCTATCATGGGTTGAACTGTGTTCCCCGCCAAATTCATATGCTGAAGTCTTGTCCCTCAGTACCTCACAATGCTACCTGATTTGGAAGCAGAGTTGCAGCAGCTGTAATGCATTAAGGTGAGGTCCTACTGGAGTCAGGTGAGCCAACATGACTGGTGTCCTTCTCAAAAGGAGACATTTTGGACACAGACATGCACACAGGGAACACCGTGCGATGAAGGCTGAGATCAGAGTGATGCTGTAGACACCACACATGGCCAGCAAAGCACGTGGATGCAGGCATGGAACAGATTTCTGCCTCACAGATCTCTGGGAAACAACCCTGCCCACCGACACCTTGATCTGGACCTTCTTTCCTCCAAAACTGTGAGACAACAAATTTCTGTTATTTAAGACACCTAATTGTGGTACTTTGTCACAGTGCCCCTAATACAGTTAATCAGAATAAGAATTCACAAAAATCACAAAAACTGTGGCAAAGGAATGAATCTAATATGATAAAATTATGTAGTGTTCAAGCTAAGATCCTTCTGCGGATCAAACCCTTTATGGTACAAATAAGTGACGGCAGAGATATTGCTTACTAGTTGCATGAGATTAAAAAAGACATATGTATATAATTCAATGTATGCCTAATAGGAATCATTGGTATAATGTGTATCTCAGTCAGTTCCATTTCAAAGTGCATTTAAAATATGTCTAGTGTAATGAGAAATGTTATCTTGAAATACGTGGAAGTGTGCTTTTCTTCTAGTACTTCCTTGTTGCTTGACCCTTTTCTACATCCTTCAAGAACATATAAATTGCCTGGAGAATTAGTGTTGTTATACTGAAATTGCAGACATAAAGAAAAATGTGTTTTCTTTTTCAATTTTTTAAAAATCCAAAATATGTTCTGTAATATATTATTAGAAATAATAGTTTTGAGATCTAAACCTTTTTATGTTCAAAGGTTTGAAATCCATAAAGATATATGTGAAAGAAGAAATAGACAAAACCATAAGCAGAATTGGAGACTTTGCCACTCTTCTCTCAATACTAATTATGTAGATAGGAAATCAGAAAGCACATAAAATACTTGGCTAGTATGACCAAACAAGTTGACCTAATTTATGCTTGACCTACACACCATAAATAAAGCCATAATGAACATCTAAGCACATATATATTTACCGATAAATGTTTTCAGATTTTGGGGGTAGATACCCAGGGGAGGGATTGCTGGGTCATATGGTAATTCTATTCTTAATTTTTTGAGGAACATCTACACTGCCTTTCATAGCCAATGTTTTTTTAAACTTTACCATGCATTACAATCACCTGGAGGACTTTTAAAAACAGAAATTGCTGAGGACCACTCTCAGAGTTTCTGACCAGTTTGAGTGTGTGTGTGTGTGTGTGTGTGTGTGTGTGTGTGTGTGTGTGTGTGTGTATGCATATGTAGTGTCAGAGTTCCTGATGTATACTATACGGATATATTGGTTCTACTTATAAGTCAAAGGGATGCTTCACTTTTAAAATTGTTCATTTATTTATTTCTTTTCAATTACCTTCAAGGCTTTCACTGGACACCAGTATCCTGGTCCCTTATGAGTTCATCAGACTCAATCTCAGGTTTAGCGTGAATGGGATTAATGATAAAGTTAAATAAACTTAGTTTACAATTAGACTAATAAAACAGAAAATGAAGCCAACACTTCACTAAAGTTCACTTTAACATAAGTCCCAAAATGTAAAAAAAATATGCATTTTGTTTATTAAAGTATTACAAGTCAAGACAGAACGTAGAAAATAATATATGTATGGTAAATATGTATGGAAAGGAACTAATGTGGCCATATGGAACAAAGAAAAACACCATACACATTAAAAAATATATTTTCGATTGGGTTAGTAGTTTTATAATTTCCCACTCTTTGGGAAAGATAATAAAGGAAAGGGATAAAACTAGTAATTGAGATATTTTAAAATCCTTGTCTGGCAGTCCTCTTTTATTTGACTGTAGTCAAAGTCATGCATTTTTGATATAATTTTATTGAGGATAATTCCCCTGACAAATAAAAAAGGTTAGAATATCCTTGTACTAAATCCTAATTTGAATATGCAGAGATATCTGCTTGGAATGTAATATTGAACAAGAATGAAACCAAAATGAGGTTAAGGATAATTACGCAAAAATCACTATGATAATTTCCTAAATTTTATCAATTGACTAATTGCTTGGTTTTAAACTAAAAGTATTAATCATTAGGTTTCTCTAGAGAAATAGAACCAATAAGATATGTACATATGTGTATTTATAAGGAAATTTATTATAAGTAATTGGCTCTGTGATTATGGAGGTTGGAAAGTCCAAATCAGTAAGATGGGCTGGCAGCATGGAAAGCAGGCTGCCAGGAGAGTTAACGATGCAGTTCCAGTCCAAAGGAAGTCTGCTCCAGGGTTCCTTCAGGGAGGCTGGTATTTGTTCTGTTCAGGTCTTCAACTGATTAGACAAGATCCACTCACATTATGGAAGACAATCTGCTTTAACCAAAGTTTACTGACTTAAATGCTAATCTCATCCAAAAACAACACCCTCCAAGTTGATCCATAAAACTATCACATTAGGTAAATATTCTCTTTCTTCTAATTTTAAACTGCAACCAAAATTCAACATGAGAAACAGTATTAGGGAAATGTACTTGCAATGTTCTAAAAGACTTCATTATATGACTAAAGTATACAGGTTTCCCTGGTAAGTAAGTTTTACATGAATAACTGCTATGAAACAAAATCTGTGGTTATAAATAGCTAGTGTTCTATGAAGGATTTTTGTTATGTTATTTATTTTAATAAAGGGGTGAAGTGAAAGTTATGCTTCCTGGACCCATCCCGCACTTTCAGGACCAAGGTATTAGTCTTTTCAGATATTAGGTGTGCAGACTGCAGACAGCCCATTACTGAGTCTCTCCCTAGAAATTATTCTAAGTTTAAGAGAGCTCTTTTACCCATGGGCATCTCAGGGCATCTTGCATCCAAAACTTGGTTAAAATAGGACTACAAAAACCAGGCCCTTGCCCCAAGGGTGGGAACAAGAAGCTCAAAAGGCATATTCTAGCCTGAAAGCTGCTCATGGATTGCCTGAGGCCTTTGTTGCAAATATTTCACAGTTCAACTTCTCCCCATACCCAATCCTGCTTACCTCACTCGCTCACGGGTATTTATCCCAAGTGCCCCCCTTAATAAACCACCTGCATGCAAATTTCCATCCCTGAGTCTTTCTGGCATAAGAAAAGGACACCAAAATACAACTTAAAGTATAGTTGACTCTCCCAGTGACAGAAGTGGTGATTATAAAAATTAGTGATATTCATTTTTAGTAGCATTTTTTTTATTTTTAACTTGAGAAGAACTTGATAAGAATTCTTGTCTTATTATCATTATACATTTATTATTAACTTTACATATCTATTTTGATGTGAATTACTTACTGTGCTTTAATTATTCCCCTCTTCATCATTATTATTAATCAATGTCAATTATTGAGGCATATTTATTACTTATTCAAAGCATTATCCAATGATCTTACCTAATAAAATATGATTAAGGTAATTATAAGAGTATTGCCCTGCTTTACTTTCACCCAGAAGGAATGATAGCATTTTAATTCTGAGATGCATGTTTTATTTCTGTCATTATTTTTTCAAATCCTTTTACAAAATGTTGAGCTCTCATCCTGCCCAGTGACCTTGCGTTTCAGCACTTGGCATTTGAGAATGAACTATAGATTTTATTTTCCTAGATTGCAAATAAGAAGATGTGATTTTTGAGCAGCTATCCAGTTTATAGGAAACCCATAATCAAGAAAGAATATGTGGCCAGATACAATCTGACAAAAATGCCATAAGAAAGAAAGATTTAGAAATACTTGATATAAAGACATCAGACATATATGAAGAATCAAGTACTCAACATAAATGCATGTCAAAGAGGCTAACTCTTTGTATTTTTGCAGTTTTATAAATTCTTCAATATCTTCAAAATGAAATGCAACATAATACCTACCATAAACACAGGATCACATAACTCTTAATGGAAAATGGTAAGACATTCATTAACTTAATGATTTATTGAATACACAAACATACATTATTATGTTCTGGATCAATTGTCAATAAAAAGTGTTTCTCAAGGTTCCTACTTTTCAGAGAGCTTCAATAGAGATTTCCCCCAATTAATTGGCATTTAGTAATATTCTTCTGATACGTTATAGAGATAGGGAGGAAATGATTTATGTTCAGCAGAGGTACTTACACAAGCATGTGGAGCATGGTGAAAATATATTGAGACAGTCTACATGTATAGACCAATCGTATGAAAACTGATTGTATTTTCTCTTACAATCACCATTATTTTGTTCTTAGGGGCAATTCAAAAGTCATGTTATACTCAAGAATGCTATTTCTTTTTTTTATTATTATTATTAGTTTCAGGTGCACAAGACAAAGCAAAACTTAGACGTTTATCATTTATATCCCTCACACTGTGTGAACCCCCCTCCCCCATCCACTATCCCTCTGACATCGCACAGAGCCATTACATTTCCACTGTCACTATTCCTAATGCTGTACTCTGCTTCTTTTAATTATATATATATACATGTACATATATATATATATATATATATATATATATATATATATATATATGTGTGTGTGTGTGTGTGTGTTTATATATATAATTATAGTTGGCATTCATTATTGTTCAGCTTCAGGTGTACAGTGCAGAGATCAAGCATCTGCATCATCCCTGAGGTAGTCGCCCAAATGGGACCCATGTCCATCGGATACCCTACAAAATCTTTACATTATTGATTATGTTCCCCACATTAATTTTCAAAACCCCGTGGCCATCTTGTGGTTACCAACTGTTTTCTAATCCCCTCACCTTCCCCCTTATCCCCACCCCCTGCCCATCTAGCAACCCTCAGTTTTTCCTCTGTCTCCAAAACTGTTTCTGACTAGCTCATTCACTTATTCTTTTCTTTAGATTCCACATATAAGTGAGATCATATGGTATTTGTCTTTCTCTGTCTGACTTATTTCAGACAGAGAAAGAATGCTGACTTATTTCATACAGAGAAAGAATGCTGACTTATTTCAGACAGAGAAAGAATGCTATTTCTTGACTGTTTGATTTTACTGTGACAAGATTTTAATACTGTGTAGGATACTCCCATACACACACACACATAAAGTATGTTAACCTAATGATTTTAGACATAATTTGTATTTCATTTTTGTTTTAATTGTTTTGCATTATTTTTTACAAGAATTAAAATCAATATATATCATTTTTCGAGAGAATGATAACAGAATGGTCTCAATCATTTCAGTGGCTACTAACTGGGCAAAACATGACATAACAAAATTTAGTAATTTTGCACAGAATTTCCATTATGTTTTTTAGTACTCTGGTATAATATTTGAAATCTTAAGTAATACTCATTAAGAAAACAATAAAACAAATTAGAACAATTTCAGTAATGAAACCAAAACATGCTACTGAAAAATTCTTCACAGAGACATGACACTATCAAGCGTTTTTCTATAGAAATTATATACAATATAATATCTGTATCATATGTCTGGGGTAGATATTGATAGATTTGCTAAATAGACAATACTCTCCTAAGTGACTTCCCAAACCTTTATTTCTCATTTTGGTGTTTTACCTCTTAGGCAAACCACTTTTTTTCTTACCCTCGTCTTCTATTACTTCAACGAGTTCTCTTCCTCATCCAATAATGTTTGGGAGAAAATGATAGGCAATAGACATTCAATTCTTTCTGTCCTTTTACAAGGGCAGATGCTCCCAACAAAGAAAGAATGAAGGAGACCCTTGAGCACCTCCACCCCACTATAAACCTTCTAAAGACAGATTGCCCTGAAAACTAACTAGTGGAATTTGTTAGCCACAGTCTTTAGATATGTAACACTCTTAGCAGGAAGTACCTTTTAGTAGGATGTAACTCGTCTGTCTAGGATTGCTTATTTTGGACAAACATGGACTTATGAGTTTATGGAGCAAGGCTGTCTTAAAAATCTCACATACGCTATGGAACTAGAGAAATACATTTCATGTTGCAATGGCTCCCTTCTGTGTAAATAGTATAGCTGCATAATGACTTAGGATTTTCTCATGTTAATTTGAGCTGGAGCATATCTTGATAAGGCAAGAAAGGGCAAGACTGCACTGGTTATCTCAGACCTTGCCCTGCTTTTTTTGTGCTCCAAGATCATTTGTATCACTGAAGTATTAGTAATGTTGATACTGGGTAATATCGCTACTTCTTATAAGTCTGATTTGCCAACCTGTTCCTTTGTACTATACAGCAATCTGAACAGAGTTAGCTTTCTTCCAGGATATAAGTCAAATCACTTCCAGAGTTCCTACCCAAGAATCAAAAGAGATTGTTATGAAATTTGACCACATACAAAGAGGATAAGTAAAATGCTTATCAATGCATCATTATACCATATATTCTTATTATTCTAAAAACAGAAATGTAATTTAAAGACATGACTCCAATGGGGAAAAAAAATATTCTTTGAAAATCCAAATATGTTAGAAAGCAGGTCTCTGGCTAAACTTCAAATGACATATATCTTCTCTATGGATGTGTTTGAAGAAAATTGAACTACAATTCAAAGAAACATATTTTAATAGTTTCCCTCTTTGTTAAAAGAACCAATTATCAATAGGCCATAACAACAGAGGAAGGAAAAATCTACTTAGGAAAAACTTTACCAAACCTAGTAAAATCTCTTATCTTCACTTTTAAGTAAATTATTTGTTATGAATTTTTATGAAACGCTTAATAGAAATTTTATGAAAGAGCACATGTAAATAGGAGTCTTGCTGATGCAGGTTTGAACAAAATGTAAGAAAATATTAAAACTCTCATACCAATTTTTGGGTTTTTGTTCTACAAATTGTGAAGAGCTTTTTTTCTACTTTAAATTCAGCATAAAAATGAAGGTCTGTGAAATAAGCTCTTTCACTCAGATATTTCCTCATGAACTTAATATTTTAGACAAACTCCCACGGGGGTAAATATGTTTTCATGTTCTGCAGGTGTAAAAAAATCTTCCAAAGAACACCATTTTCCAACAAATGAAAATATTTCCAACTTCAACTAGCCTTGGAAATGTCACCACTCGGAATGAACATTCCTATGATTCCAAGGCCCTTGTTCAGGACCCATTATGTCAAAGGCAGATGAAAATATATCATTTCCCCATCTGTGAATTTTGTATTCCACTACTTATGTTAACTCTTCCTTTGACTAAAAAGGTAATAATAATAGGAGTGTTGCACTTATTCAGAAATTATGCTCAGAATGAATCAGTAAGTACTCATAGAAGTAAAGTACAGCACTATTAGTTGCTATAATTAATTAAGAAACTTATTTAAATTTTTGTGTACCCTAAAACCTAATTCAACCTAATTTTTGGCACTGTTTTAATTCATATGTGAGGTCTGACAATTAAGTTTGCAAACTTGTTGCAACTTGTTGCTAACCTTTTCTGATAGCAGAGGGATTATTCATTATGAATTTGTACCAACTATTTGTACCAACTGTTTGTACCAATAGTTAACCAAGTTTACTATTTGGAAGTGCTGAAAAGGCTGTGTGAAAAAGTTAGACGACATGAACTTTTCACCAGTAATTCATGGCTCTTGCATCACGACAATGCACCAGCTCACACGGCACTGTCTGGGAGGGAGTTTTTAGCCAGTAAACAAATAACTGTATTGGAACACACTCCCTACTCACCTGATCTGACCCCCAATGACTTCTTTCTTTACCTGAAGTTAAAGGAAATATTGAAAGGAAGACTTTTTGCTGACATTCAGGACATCAAGGGTAATATGACGACAGTTCTGATGGCCATTCCTGAATACAATCTCCAAAATTGCTTTGAAGGGTGGACTAGGTGCTGTTGTCAGTACATAGCTTTCCAAGGGGAGTACTTTGAAGGTGACTGTAGTGATATTCAGTAATGAGGTTTGTAACACTTTTTCCAGGATGAGTTCGCAAACGTAATTGTCCGACCTCGTCAGTAAAATTATGTCCCTCAATGCATTTAGTGAGTGTAACCAGTAAAAGTCTCAGTGTTATGCTCTAGAAAATGAATGGTCTTTCTGTCTGTGTATATTGGTGTTTATGATCAAAAGAAATGCTAGTAAAAATGGGAAACTATAGATTTTTAAATTTAAAAAACTGTTTCTTTTAACTAATATTTATATGTAGCTAAATTTGAACAGAAGTTAGATAGAGAGTATATCATATTTCCTATGTGAACGACCAGTTTTCTAATAATGTCATTGAACAACACACCTAAGAAATCAGATAGCAAAGCACAAGGATTGAACTTAACTCAGAAATAACCTAAATATTTAGATGAACTCATGTGTTTACATACGCACACACATGCGTCCGCACTGTGCAGTGCCATTTTTAGTACTCAAATCTTAATCGTAACAATGTAATTCCCATATAGGAAAAGAAAATGAATTTCAACAGCCGTTATATACACGACATAGTATCCTTTTATAAAGTTAAAAACAGCTAATAATTCTACGTATTCCTAAAAATGTATTTTAGGAATACATATAAATGCAAATAAAACTCCATAAAAAGGAATGGTGACTTAGAATTCTGGATGATGAAAGTGTCAGCTGGTGAGAAATTGAAAAATAGGTTGGGTGAATATATGTGTTAGATATAGGTTTGCCCAAGTCCTAGCTTTATTTCCTTCAGCTTTGTATTGAAGTGTAAAATATTTATAGAAAAGTACACTCTTCACAAATGTATAGCCCAGAAAGATTTTACAAATGAAACACACCCTTATAACTAACATTCAAATCAAGACATAGAACCTGAGGAATAAACTAGAAAACCCCGTTCTGTTTTCATTATCTCCTACTCCCATCAAGAGTAACCACTTACCCTGACTGCTAACATCATAGATTACTTTATGCTTGTTTTTGTAACATAACTGAAATCAGACAGTTTGTATTCAACATTAGGTTTGTGAGATGAAACCATATTTTTTAAGTGTAGTTTTAAAGAATTAATTCTTTAATTATTTTCTTTCCATTGCAGTTGACATTCAATATTATGTTGGTTTCAGGTGTAGAGTATAGTGGTGGTTAGACATTTATGTAACTTACGAGGTGATCTCCTCAATACGTCCAGTACCCACCTGACACCATACATTGTTATTACAATATTCTTGACTATATTCCCCGTGCTATACTTTACACCCCCCATGACTCTTTTGTAACAGCCAATGTGTACTTCTTAATCCTTTCATCTTTCTCACCCAGCCCCCTAGCTCCCCTCCCACCATCAGTTTGTTCTTGGTATCTATGAGTTTATTTCTGCTTTGTTTGTTCATTTATTTTGTTATTTAGATACCACATATAAGTGAAATCATATGATATTTGTTTTTTTCTGTATAGGGTTAATTTGTGCTGTAGTTTCTTTGTGAGGATATATCAAAATTTATTTGTCTGCACTACTGAGAATAGGCCTTTACTTAGTTTTCAATTTGAAGCCATTACAAATAATGTCTGCACAAATAATGCTAATATCTGCTTTTGGTGAACATGTGTATATGCATATATGGTGAACATATATCTAGGAGAGAAACTGTCACAGAGTCGGCATATGTTAAACTTTAGTAGATCCTGCTAAATAGTTTTGCAAAATTGTTGTAGCAATTTATGCTATGATGTTCTACTATCATTAATATCACACACCATATCTGTGCCAACATTTATTAGTTTCCATACTTTTTAACACTTTATGGTTTAAATTTGCATTCTCCTTATCACTAATAAAGCTGAACTTCGTTACATACATTTATTGTTCATTTGATGTAGTCTTTTGTGAAACACATATGTAATTCTTCTGCCATTTTCTATTGGGTATCTGTCTTTTTCTTGGTCATTTCTATATCAGAAACAAATCCTTTGCCACATATACGTACTGCAAATACTTACTTTTACTCCATGTGTTGCTTGTTGACACTTGTAATGGTGTTGTTAGCAATCAAATGTTTCATTTTTACTATAGACCAATTTGCAAAATTTTCTTATGTGGTTATTGATCTCTTTTTTGTTTAAGAATTTTTTTAATACTCCAAAATCACAATTTGCTATGATTTCCTTTAAAATATTACTTTTTACCTTATATCTGCAATTGTGTATAGTGTGAGGTAAGTCTAGATATATTTTTCTCCACATGAATATCCACCTGACCTGGTACCATTCATTGAAAAGACCAGCTATTTCCATACTGCACTGTACTACCTTTTGTTTTAGGTAGTGAGTTGTAAGTACTGATGACATTGTCAAAAACAATGAAATTTAAAATCAAGTAAATGAAAATAGTCAATGAATCGAGCCATAATGAGAGTATATAAAGAACCAAGGATTATGTTTAATACAATTCTGATTATCTTATGTATAATAAATGAAAAAACTAAAATTAAAGAGAAAATATATGTGTCAGATCATAAAAAAACATGATTCTTATATTGGATAGTGTCTAATCAGAAGGCCAGAAGTCACACTAACTATATAAGTAGAGAAAATGTACAGAAACATTTACCTAAGTATATAAAGATGAAAGAGCAAAGAATATCTTACTTTCCAGGTTTTATACCCAGAATTATTATTATTATTATTGTTATTATTTTTAATTTTATTGGGAATATTGGGGCACAGTGTGTTTTTCCAGGACCCATCAGCTCCAAGTCAAGACATTGTTTTCACTCTAATTGTGGATGGCGCAGTTCACTGGCCCATGTGGGAATCAAACCGGTGACTTGGGTGTTATGAGCACTGCACTCTGGCCAACTGAGCCAACCAGTCACCCTTATAGCCAAAATTATTAACTACAGAAAGCTTTCACCCTTAAGCCTGGAGGGCAAAGTAGCTGGAGTGCAGGCTGACTAGTGGGCCATGACCTACTCGCCACAGGCACCTGTGGGCCCAAGGAAGCTGGTTGTGAGTGTGCCAAAAAAAGCTGTGAGCTTGGAGAAACTGCTGAAACTCTGCAGCAAGCAAACAGAAATACAGAAGCGTTTTCCCCTCCCCTCATTTCCAATTTGTCTCAGGTGCCCTTTGTTAGCAGAATATAATAGAAAGCCAAATGGCAAAGAAGAACTGGCATTTGTAAGGGTCTCAGCTTCTGCACGAGAAAGCAAAACACAGTAGAGTAGATTTGGAACTGAGAGACAATGGTTTAATAATGCACAATGAGAAAAGAAATTTGAATATTAAAGAATACTATAGCATGAAGTCAAAATGGTGTGTGCTTCATTTAAAAGTAAGTTATTTCATCAATTACTTTATTATTTCATTATGTATTTATTTATATGGCACTGACCACTTATTTTCCAAGGTTATATGGTTGAGTAAGCCATTTTTCATTTCTTTTAATCTTATGAATTTTTGTAAAGCAAATTTATCACCTAAGTGTGATGAACTGCCTTGGTTAATGTTTAGAATCTAAAAGATTTTGTGTCTTCTAGTTGCATTATTTTTCATTACCTAAATATTACTCTGTCTTCATCTTTTTTTCCCCAGTGTCTACTATGGTTCAAATTTTGTGAAATGATCACCAACACCATCCCGATGTGTCAAAACAATGCCAGCCACTTCCTTTATAACACACTTCCTTTCAAGTAATATTTTCGCATGTATTTCCCATTACAGATAAACAAAATACAAAACCTTGTGACAATTTGCAAATCAAAAAATGTACTTGTTAGGCCATTTAGGGAATGATATGGGAAAAGATAAAAATCCTTGTTTGATTTTTATTGTTTTTATGTAAGTAGCCTTAGAAAGTGATTAAGAGGTTATTTAGAAGTGTATTACAAGTTTATGGAGGTTATACATAGCCATTTGGGAGGAATGTAAACATAAAAAAGAACATAATTCCAGCCTATATCTACTTATTGATTATGTTGACTCCCGACCAGAAGAATGAGTTAATACAGTGAAAAAAAAAATCCATATAAAAAGGTGGTTGACTTCATGTAGGCCAAGAAAATATCATCATTAACTATATTTTGTCTTCCATTTATTGATTTGCTGTGTCTTAGAAATGTATAAACAGAAATTAAGTATTAAGAAGAGATAAAGAAAGAAAAAGAACAGAAAGCATAACTATGGAAAAAGGCTTATTTTCCTAAACATGTTTTCAAAAAGTGGCAGCTCCAAAATTTCCGTGGACTAAAGTAAACTCTGATTGTAATGTCCCAAATATTTCAAATCTTTTAAGTGGAATATTAAATACAAATTAATCTGAGTCATTGTAAAAAAAATAAAAATTAACATAGCTAGAAAATACTGGGGTTTTTTCTCTTTCTTTTTAAATGTTAATCTTGTTGATAAAAAAGAGATGATACTGATAACCAAAGTACAAGTTTAGATTATAAAGTTGTAAAGACTATGTAGAGCAGGGGTGTCCAAACTGTGGCCCGTGGGCCAACTGTGGCCCACAATCCATTTTTAATTGGCCCGCAGCAAATTCCAAAATATATTTAGTTTACTTAAATAAACCAAGTGAGGCAATACGTACTTCACCTCGAGTGACTGGCCCGGCTGTTTGTGTATTTTACTGCATATGGCCCTTGGTGAGAAACGTTGAAAAAAGTTTGGACACCCCTGATGTAGAATATCAGATGGGTACTGCGCTTATCGGGGGGATCATCTCATAAATTATATAAATGCCTAATCACTGCACTGTACACCTGACACTACTATAAAAATAATATTGATTGTCCACTATAATTAAATATATAGAGTCACATGTTGTAAAGTATGGAATAAGGAATATAGACAATGATATTGTAATAGCTACGTACGATGTCAGATGGGTAGTAGACTTGGTGGGGTTATCACTTTGTGAGGGGTGTAAATATCTCATCATTATGTTGTTTTGTACACCTGAAACTAACAAAGTAAATTAAATTTTAAAAAAATACTAAAGTAGGATTAATCATAAATTCTAGTGTACTTTACGAAAAAAATTTTATTAACAAGACTAATAAGCCAATAAATAAAATTTGCTTCTCAGTTTCTTTTCTGCTCCTCTTCCTTCACTATTGAAACGGCTGTTAGCAGTCAAAGATTGGCAGAAATAGGAAGAAGGGAAATGGAACGACTGTGAAGTTAGCCTGCACCTGCCAAGTGGGTCCCTGTGGTACCTGACTACTAGGGAGAATTCTCAGGCACAGAGCGCCAGAAAGCTGCTGCCTTCATGTCCTTTCCAATTTGGAGAAGAGTGAAAAACACAGGTGAAAGAATATAATTTCCAGAAATAGATCAATTCTTGAGACAAGTCAGAACTTGAGGAAATGGAAGAGGACTGCATTTTCTTCCGAAAATTGCTACTTCAATTTATTAAACTTGACACTGGGTAATGATGACAGAGTTATAACAAATTAATGATACACACACATACACATTTACATAAACATAAGTGCATGTAATTTCATATATAGTGTGTATAAATAAATTAAGGGGTGAGATGGATTTAAATTTCACATTTACTAAAGCCTTTTTTATATTACTATGGCTTCTGCCTCACATATTATCAGACTATATCTTAAACTAGGCAAACTAAACAACCGTTCAGCAAACTCTGCAGGACACCTTGATGTAATCAAGTCCTTCCCTATTGTTTTCTCCCTTGGTCAAGCCGGCATATTGTCAGACAATATTGTTTATCTGTTTGTGTATCTAAATTCACTCATTGACAGGAAATGATGTTAGAATTTAGGATACTGACAAAAGCAAGAAATGACAGCTGGAGACTAAAAAAACAATCGAAAACTAAGATATTAATTAAAAATAAATAAGAGACTTTAAGAGAATTTATGTCAGGAGTTTGCAAGTTCATACCTTCAAAGTTCCTAAGATATCACTTAATTTAACAAAATATGTACTAATTTATGTGAATAATAAATGTTTTTAAATCATCAAATTCATTAAATTCATATCATAATAATAACAGTAATCATAATAATACTTAACATTTATAAGATGTCAGGCACTGTTTGCTATTTAGCCTGTTAAAAGATTTTGACTCAAGTAATTTTCAACCACTGTAACAACTCTTTGTAGGAGGTTTATCAACTTTCCTATTTATAGTTTAGAAAATTAATATAAATAAAGTTAAGTAAATTGTCAAGAACACATGACTTGTACGTAGGTGGAAAAGCGAGGTTTTGAATAAAAAGAACATAACTTGAAAGACAATATTTAAGCCTCGTATTAGACTGGAGAATGAAATACAGTTAAAACAAAATGTAGAATTTATTTTATTTTTCTGAAAACTAACTTAAATAGAAATGCTCATATACCACAAAAGATATATTACTTTATTTGTATTATTGGCACCACATTAAAAAAAAAAAAACCTGCTATGCTGAGTCACTTTAAAAAAGGTTCATAAACGTATTATAGTTACAGATAAAATCTTAATTAGAGTTGGACTCATTTTTAGATATTTGCAATCTATAAATATAGTCAATTTAAGCCTTTAAAATGATATATGATCACTTCGGCTCTTACTATTTATTCGTTAAGACACTCTTTCATTCAACACTCATTATTTAATTATCACATGCACCAGGTACTGGGTGGATGAAATAAAATAATGCCATATTTTCTATCCTTAAAGATTTCAGTCTAGTCTAGAAAGATAAATTAACAGATAAACTTACTTCTGTAAGGACAATGCATTCATTTGTATGAGATATTAAGGGGAGCAAGGAAAGGGATACCTGATCGAGTCGGGAAATGTGGGGGGAGGCAATGAAAAAGCCATCCTCTATGAACTGGTATTTGACTTGAGTCATAAAGGATAAACAAGAGTTAGCCAGACCAAATGTGGTTGGGAAGAAAAAAGGCTCTCTGGAAGAAAGGGCTACTAAGGCATGCAAGCAAGGAAAATAATTTGCTTGGAGTGGTTGATGTGAAATAAAGATCAGTAAGAATGATAGTGGATGTGTAAGCAGTCTGGAAAATCATGCTTACACATCACTTGAAAATCATGTTAACATTCCTGCTTTTTATTCTGTAGGTGAGAGGGACTCTTTGGACAGATTGAATATGGAAGTGACATAGGATGATGTGAAATTCGGAGAAAGGATTTGAGGGAGACAAATGTTGAAGCAGAGAAACCGATTAAGGGGTTTGTTACAAAAGTCCAAGAAACCTCCATGAGGAAATAAACTAGGGTTTGGTAGCAGGATTAGAAAATGATGAAGAGATTAAAATAATGTAGAGGATATATTATTCAGAATTTTAAGATTGATTAGGTATGTGTTCGAGTGAAGATGGGTGAAGTCAAGATTTTCAGGCACATATCTTCAGAGTCTGGGTTGAAGATGATAGCACTGAGATAAAAATACACTAAAAGCAAGCTGAGAGAAGATGATGGGTTTAAATTTGGTCACTTTGAGTTTGATGTACCCATACCTCAGGTAGGTGGAAAATTCCAGCATGTGTTTTGACAGATGTGTTTGAAGTAAAGGTAAAAGAATGAAGCTGGAGATAAGAGAGTTAGGAATTAAGCATGCAAAGGATATTTAATACACGAGACTGGAGGAAATTCCCTCAAGAAAAATATGAGAATTGAGATAGGGGGTCAAGATTAGAATGCTGGGGAATGTGGCAGGATATTTTGGATGCCAAAAGGTAACGTCTTAAAAAAATAATCTAATGGACGTCTTGGGCTTAGATGCAGAGAAAGATGTTTCAGCTAAAAAATTGTAGGTGCTTGCACTGAGTTGGTGAATTTCACCATTCCATGAAAGTCAAGTTATGTTCTATTCCAAAAGTGAATAAAAGATAATTTCCCTCAATATTTTAAAAGCTGTTTTAAAATCACTTGCTATCTCTTTTGCCCAAAGTTTCAGCTTTCTTCTTCTTCTCCTTCTCCTCCTTCTCCTTCCCCTTCTCTCTTCTTAAATACACTTTCTGACAAGTGTCTTCATTGGCAAAACTCCCATTTGTGAGGCTCTCATAGTGGAGTTTTTGGTTAACTGTATAGAATTTACTTCCCATCCCTTTGTCTCACTAATAACAGATGCCCAACTTTTCTCAGATGTGTACTACTACACAATAGACCTCACGTAGCAGATGAGGCTGCTTTAGCTTTTAGCTGCAGCAGTCATATCAAGATCATGTCAAACACCTTGTTAATGATTATTCATGATTAGGCACTTGATACAATACAGACTGATGAGACTCTAGTTGTTGTCTCTGGGCAATTTCTTGCTTTCTCTCCTCAAAAATCATCTGGAAGCATCCCACTTTTTCTGCTTTTGGTACTGTTGTATGAAATGTAAAGCCTAGAAATTCTGCAGGTATCTTCATTCCAGTCCAAAATATCATATTAGCTAATCACATTCTCAGGAAAAGAGGATTTCCCCATGGAACTAAATCTGGGACTAAAACATTCTGGAGAATTTAGTTAAAAAAATATTACTTGAAATATCCAACTAAATAAAAGTAGAGATTTGGGTATTATTTTATTCCAATAATCTAAATAACCACAATCTTCCTTTGCTATCTTCACATGAAAATTGATTTAATTAACACACATACACACACACACACACACACACACACACATATTTCATTGGTGAAGTCACTGTGATAAGTTGTGTAACAGTCCCCAAAGATGTCCTGGTCCCAATCCTTAGAATCTGTGAGTATTACCTTATATGGCAAAAGGGACTGAGGATGTGGTTTAGTTAAGGATCTTGAGATGGATATTGTATCCCAGATTATCCAGGGAGACCCTAAATGTAATCACTAGTGACCTTATAAGAGTCAGATGAGGTGGGGATTGATTACAAAAAAGGAAGTAAGGAATGGGATGACTAAAGCAAGAAGTTAGAGTTTTTTCAGGAAGAAGTCATGAGTCAAAAAAATGCACGTGACCTCCAGAAGCTAGTAAAGGCAATGAAACAAGATTCTCCCTTGAGCCCCCAAAAGGAGCCAGTCCTGTCAACACTGACTTTGACCCATTGAAACTGATTTGGGGCTTCTGGCCTCCAGAACTGTATGAATATAATTTTTTTTATTTTTTAAGTTGCCAAGTTTGTGGTAGTTTGTTACAGCAACTGAAGGAAACTAACACAATTATACCATCATTTCTCTTAAGACACCAAATAAACTAATTTGGCTGAATACTTTAAGGAAACAAAATGTTATATGGTAACTGTAAGGAATCCAACCTAATGAAAAGATACTGCAAAGGAAAGAAACTCAGAGACACTAGTGAAAGTTTACCAAGTGGTCATTACTCTGTTTTTAGGTTCCTTGTTTTCTTTTCAGATCTGTCATCTTAGTTTCAGAGATGCATCTGCCTTTCTAAACCTTCCTTTCGTAGTTTTTCTTCTTCCAGTCTTGAGACTCTATCCAGGATTCACATTATTGGAACAATTGACCATAAACTACCTACTGATTATTGAACATAATGTGCCTGATGAAGACTTGGCCTACATTAATTTTCATAGAACACGGAAGTTTTACTTGGCTATCTGAGTCATTTTTATTTTTATTTTTTGCCTTATAGAGTAAATTAAAATGTGACTGACACATCCTTAGGATATTGGAAAATTACAATTTGAAAATCTGGCTCAGGAATTCTTAAACAATTATTTTGTGAGGCACCAAGTGATTCTGTGGAGACATTCTTATACCTCAACCATTGGAGAAAGATGGTAGTCTAGCAGCCCACCATTCAAACAAAACTGCTTGAAATTTTACATATTGGTACAACGGCACTTGCAACTTCGTTTTTGCAAAGAGATCATCAGCTCACAAAGTTTAAAATAATATCAGTTAGGTTGATGCCAGCACTCTCCTGCATAATATTCAGAAGAAGTCTATATGTTATTTGCATTTTACTAGGGAAAATTGTATTTTTAACTTTTTGAAATTATTATTGTTAAAGATTTTATTTCTTGCATTTACTACATGGAAAATGCTCAACAGCTTTTAAATTTAAGAAAAATCAGTCTGGATCCACATTCTACCAAACACAGAAGGGGGTTGAGGGGGGCAGCCATGAACAACAACAAAAAACAAAGCAAATTTATTCTTCCTCTCAATGGATTCTCATATGCTATTCTAAAGTCAATTTACATCTATTTGAGGTAATTTGTTAGGACATCTTTCCCTTAGGGTTTTTGACTCCTGAGTCATTGTGCTCTCTCCATGTCGGGACTCACACCTTTAAAGACTGCAAACAAAATTGTATATAACATGGTCTGAGGCAGTGTGGTGTCATGCTTAGAAGGGAGATGCTGACTTTACACAAAACTGGGTTTTATTTTCAGTGTCTGACCTTGAACGATAAAATATATATATATATATATATATATATATATATATATATATATATATCCATAAGCTTCAATTTCCTCATCTGTAAAAGTAGTTCCTATGTTTCCAGGTTTTGTGTACAATAATTCTATAGCACCAAGTAAGTATTTCATAAATTACAGCTGTTATTACTCTGCTAAAAATGACAAATATCTGTTTTGTTGTTTTGGTTTAGAAATAACACACATGTTAGTTTTTCCCAACAAATTGTTCGTTTTTTTTTTTTTTGTTTTTTTTCATTTTGTTCTGAGGGGATACATGGAAGCTGGTGTTTGTTTAAAAAACTTTTTTTTTCTTTAATGGTGTGAAACAAATGCATTTTTGGTTATGTCATGAAAACAATAGAATGAATCTAACCATTCAAATGTAATTAATTTTTTTTTTTTTTTACTTTTGTAACAAAATCTAGACAAATAGAAAGGACAGTAATAAGTACCAGAGGCATCTTTTTTAAGAACATGTTTTAAATTGCTTTAAACATTAATGTTTTTTTTTTGAAATCGGAATAAGGAAGGTTTGTGCTAATTCAAAATGCAAGTGCCATATTAATTGGTAGCTTCAGGTAGGAGATAATGTACTAACTTATTCTATTTTCTTTAGAAACATTAAAAAGGAATTTAAAAATCACTTAAAGTGGCATTATCAGCGGATCGCTTTATTACCAAACCTATTCCCCTCTCATTTTGACTGTTTTACTAAAGTCTGAATCTGTAATCTTACCTCCATCCTTCCAAATAATGACTGTGCTATAATGGGTTGTTAATTTTAATTAAATTCACCAGGCTAAATTTTACTGTCAAGAACTTATTCTGAACTGTAGTAATCACAGATAATTTTACCTGAATATATAAGAATTTGGCCCTTTGTGATTACAGATATTATAAATTAGTAGTTTTATTATAAAGTTGGGTCAAATATTACTGGTTTAACTCAGTGTGTCTGTAATATTTTGTTTTCTTAATTATTTCAGGTCCAGCTTTACAGCCTAAACATTGAATTAAACACCACAAAATCCCTAGAACTAAACATATTTTATTTGTTTTTGAATTGCTATTCTGCCTGGCCATAGGAGGCACATCAATCATGAATGACTAAAATTTTCCTTCATTTTTGTCATATAGGGAAATATATGCAGACTATTTATGAGCTGCTAGTATTAGATAAAATATGTAAAAGATGCAGATTCTTGCCATTAATGAACTTAGAGTCAAGTGAGACATATCCAGTAAGAGGCAAGTTATATTCTGAGTAGGTAATGTATGTGGTATAATTTTCAGGTCCTAAAAAAGGAATCATCTTATCTGCATCCCAAAATACCTTGCAGATTTTTATTTAGTGCTAAAAAATTCTACCAGAAAGACGATTTTCTGAGAAGATGGAGTTATAAAACCTTTGTAATTCAGGAGGATATTTGCTGAAATGTCATTTACCAAATTTAGTTTTATAAAAATGTTAAGCAATATATTTCAATCATTAATCTCTAAACAAGTTTATCGGATTCTTTTCAAATGACAGTTAAATGAAAAGGGGTCTGCTAGAGAAAATCCCAGATGACTCAGTAAGAATCTGATCACATCAAAGGTAAACATCATTTGGTTAAACTCAGACTGTGCTTGCCAGAGGTGAATACTCCTAAAAATCTCCTTACAGTTTACTCAAAGTAAACATTTTTCTTAAAAGGAGCAAAAAAGGGATAAAGCAAAAATATTGAATTTTGTAGCAAATCCAGTCAGCAAATAATCATGTCCTCTGAATACACCCTTAAATTTTGCTAGTCTTAAAAAATTACATTAACTATTAGCTGAAATAAAAATAGAAATAATGTTATATTTACAAGTATTTTTCTTTAGAAGCTTCTGATCTATATAGATCATTCTGTTCCTTCTAAGAGAAAAAAGAAAATAAAGAAATTATCCCATTAATTCTGAGGCAAAATTCACTGAGGAAAAATATTCCCTATGTAGCAACTATATTGAGAGTAAACTGATCATATTTCTCAGACTATTGTTCTGAATATACAGCGGGGGTGCCAAAAAAATGTATACAAGTGACCCTTTGGTCAACGTTGCTCAAGCAGTAGTTCGCTGTAATCAGAAGTTTCTGGACACTGATGGTAACCACTTTGAGCACCTCTTGTAATTGCAGAAGTCAAACGTGACTTGTATTCCTCTTTTGTTATAGGTATACATCGATTATCACAATTTTAATAGATTTTTTTCCTTCTTAAAATGTGTGTACATTTTTTGGTACCCTCTGTATATACATATACATATTTGTATATTAATTCTATGAAGATGTAATATTCACTTATGATTTTAAAGAAAGCACTACTTCTGCCCAAGATGTGATTGATGCACAAAGAAGTGCAAAAACATCACCTACCAACCAATATAAGGAAGCATTTGGAGCAAGGCAGGCAGGGACTGGCTATCTGACAACGTAGAGCATCTATGAAGTTGTGAGGCATGAAATCATATACTAATGTAGCTGGGAAGCTACCTAAGATAATCGACATATATAAGGTAAAGCAAATGCAATTACTATAAAGAAAAATGTCTCCATTTTGTTGTCTCCAAAAACATGTCTCCAAAACTGGAACGCTTTGTTAGAGCTTTCCAGTTAGTCAGTGATTTATTTACAAGCTGAATTTGATCACTCTCAGGTAAATTATGACCATTTGTACATATTCTGAAGGGGAAAACACATTTGCTTGTTATCAAAAATAGTTTATGGATGCTGTTTATTATGGGAAAGATTACAAAGATAATTATGTTTGTGGAGCAAAGACACACACAAAAAAAAAATTAAGAAAGAATTTCAACCTCTCCAGATGACCCTGCACTTGAAGAATTATATTGTCCCAATTATCAGTGGTGTGCTGGTGCAGAGGCAAGGATGGAACCCCCTAAAGAAACAGAGGCTGATAGCATTGCCACTACAGAATGCTGCTGAAGCCTTCAAAAAAGGGGGAGATCTTCATCAGATACCAATCAACTTTATCTACAAAGGACCTACACATCACCCCGTGTCTCTGGATAAATTTGGAGGATAAGTTTAAAGAGCAAAACTTGTGTGAAAAAACTTCAAATAAGTTGGAACTTCACAACTATTCTTATATTTCATATAATTTATGCAGACTATCAGAACTTCAAGTCTCTTTCCAATTGAAAAAATGTATTTACCAAATAGTTTTGTATATCAGTCAAGGGAGAAGTCAGAACTTGAGCCAAGATATCCTCGTTTGTGGCCCCTATGGCCTTTCCCTGTAGTCTTGAAACCTAAGGATCTCACAAAGACGCAGACACACCTGAGCTGTAATGCTGTAAGACAGAACATCATTTTTATTGTTCAACAATCACTAGGGAAACAGGGTTTTGTTTGCTTTACACACATTTGCCTTTCCAACGTTGATTTCCACTAGACAGTTTGAAATGACCAGTTAAACTATTTATCTGCTCCCTGTTCATTCTGGTGACAATTTAGTTGGAAAGAAATATATTACACTAGTTCCTATGTTCCAATTACATTCAATTCACCAATACAGTGAACAGGATGGTTAATCCAACACTGAAATTTTCAGTTTATATGATTCAAAAAAGAACTAAAATCAAAGGCATTCTAAAAATGATATTCTCTTCTTGCTGCATATTTTAAATTAAGAAGCTTGACACATTTTTCACAGCAATAGTCAAAACACACTCTCACCTCCCCCACTATCTTCTCCTTATAAACTGTTAAAATAACACCGTCTACAATTATGGCATCATTTGTTATGCATGATATAATAGACTGCAAATATAAAGAAGTATTATCATTACTTTTGTCCTTTGTTCTTTCAGGCCAGAATATTGCATACTTCTTTACTTTGACATTTATTGCTTTTAGATTGGTAATAGAATGCTTTGTGTTGCTCATTATCTTGAATGATGATAATATTAGAGGCTGGGGAGTCTGTGTTCTCTGTTAGGTAAAGACTTTGTATAATTTAACAGAGGTTATTACTGGACAATTACCCAGAATACAGTTCAAGTCTAATAAAGTTTAGTCATATCCAGTCTTCAACAGAACATTTACTATGGTTTCTAGGAAATTGGATCAGGTAATATTCATATATACTTTTGCTGTTATTTTTTCACAAGTTCACCCTGACTGTTTCACAGGTAAAAATTACAGTGACATAATTTGCCTGCAAAGGTAGATGAAATAAATGCAAACTTGTTAGGTTTTCAATAATGAAGTTTTATGTTATTTGGTTAAACATGGTTATATTAGTAAATTTTAGTCTGTTATAGTGCTAGGAAACAATGTCTTAACTCTATCCTGACATAGAACATTATTTTCTGGGAAGCATCTCCAAGTTCTTCATAGCTACAACCAAATATTCCACAAGGTGCAAATGGAAATGGAAAGACTAACCAGAAAGCGTACTTATTCCACAGGGAGCCAAACTGATCATGTCTGTAAAAAGAAGTATTTTTTTCTATATAACATGGGAGAGAAATAAGAAGGGCTAAATCTCTAACTCCTACTGAAAATAAAGAATAACTTCAATATTAGGGATTCCAGAGAAAAGACAAATTTAAATAGTGATGCATGAAAGTACATTAGCCAGGGGCTTGGCATGGGGCTAGTCATTCGTTATTTAATAGCCAAATTTGCTCAAGTGGGGCATAACATTTCTATGAATTTGATCCTTATGTTATTATTTGTTTAGCAACTGAGAAAGTGGTTTAAAGGTGAATTACATTTTAGTCTACATAAGAGTTTGAAGAACTTGGAGAAATCTCAACCCAAAACTTTTGGAAGCAAGGAAGGCAAGACTGGTGACTGTTAAAACATTGCGACTCTTAGGCCAAAGTTGTCTACCAATGTAGCCAAATATAAATAAAAAGTACATTTAAATTTATAATTAGTACTAATTAACAGGTCAAGTTTCTAATATTGAAAAGCTAAAAATCTTATATTTGTAAGCGATTCTATTTTTTCAGTGCAATACTACTGAACTGTATTCAATAGAATACAGTTATATTTGTTAATTTATAAATGTTTTATTAAAATTGCTTTTTTATATTCACTGATGAAATGTTTTCTTCTTAATAGCTGTACTAAAATATAATGTTATATATGTCACATTTTTTAAATAGAAATGTTTCTTATGTCTTATTAGGACAATTCACACATAATGCTTCAGTAAAATAGCTTATTCTGTCATGAGGAAATATTATTCAAAGAAGAATCTATGAAAGAAAATAAATCAATTTTGTTGAATTCAACAGATACATACTGAGTGCCCAATATGCTATGTGCTATAGCTATAGCTAAACCTAATTTTTCCATCAGGATATCGAACCAAATGATTCAAGAATGTCAAAATTTTAAACTGCAATTCAAATTATATATGGAATTGTTTTATCAAAAATAATTTATGTTTATTAAGCAAGCTTTGAATAGCTGAGCTTGTGATTTTCTTTCCTTAACCAATGCTATAGCAAGTGAGATTTAATGTTGTGAAAGCCTATGTATGGGAGATTTTGTGCAATAGTAGTAGGACTTAATTACTACTGAACAAAAATATTTAAGACACACTAAAGGAAGAAGTATATTGATTCAAGTTAAGTCACATGCCATCTGGATCACTACATCTTGTTCAGTGTGCGTTCAACCAAAGTAAATAGGAAACATTTTTCAGAATGTGACTCCGTAACAGATGTCTTGTGAGGCATCATGCTAATGGAAAATGCTCTGGAATTGCATGTGAACTGCGATTTCATACTTTGTAATGAATAGAAAAGCAGGCATAGAGGAAAGCAAAATCAAAGGCATAAAGTGAGAGAAAGAGGCCTTCTTTCCATGAAAAAGAATTAGATCTTAAACTGTGATATTAAAGTGAACATAGAGAAAATTAAACAAATGTAAAACTGTTTTAAAAAGGAAGCATGGAATGGTCAAGATTTCTGATTTGAGTCAGACAAAATTGAAATCCGTGGCTCCTTTTTAGCTCTATGACCTTCAGTACATTACACAGTCATTCTGAAGCTCTGTTTCCTCACCTGTAACATGTAGATAACAATGAAGCCCAACTCGTAGGATTGCTCTATTGCTTTGAGCTAAGGTATAACTTCCTTGAAAAATCCTTTGTTGAGAGCACACAATAAATATTACCTAGTAGTAATGTTATTGGAATTTTTTGCAACAGAACTTGGGAAGATGGTAAATGCGGAAATCAAAAATGAGAAAAGAATCAAGTTATACTGGCATAAAGAGATAAATCATAAATGAGAAAAAACATACAATAAATGTGATCAAACAATTACAAATTAACACAATGAATTTTATTTTTAATAATAATATTGGCAAAAAATAAACAAGCAGTTCATTCTAGTTAGGGTACTTTGAAACAAATATTCTCTTCTAATATTTTAGAATAAATATTTTTATATAGAATGTGGTGAATTTTATTTATTTTACATTTTATTATGGAAAAATGTCACACATTTGCAAAAGTAGAAAGAATGTATATGAATCCAATGTATGTAGCTTCAACAATTATCAATTTATGGTCAAATTGTTACATCTTTATGCCAATGTGTATGATTATATCAAAGAAAACTTTAGATATCATGTTGGTTCATTCACAAATTTATTTTTTTCTCATTATGAGACCTAAAATATAAAAGTAATTCCTTTATATAATTGAATATCTAGGCTGTGTTCAGATTTCCCAATACTTCATAGTTACTTCATACTTTTGAAGAGTAATCCATATTATAGTATATCAGAATTGGTAGAATCATTCAGTAGTTGATAGACATTTGCAATGTTTCCAATTGTGAGGAGGAGTAAAATATACCAAGTGACTATGAATATTCATGTAAAAGCCTTTTGGTAGATAACGATTTTCATTTTTCTTGAGTAAATACCTAAAAGTGGGATTGTTGAGTTCTATGGTAAGTAACTAAACTGCCAAGCTATTTTCCAAAATTACTGAGTCATTTGCAATCCTATCCACAATATGTTAAAGTTCCAGTTGTTTTACATTTTCTTCAACATTTGATATTGTCAGTCATTTTAATTTTAACCATTCTAGTGAATATGTACCAGTATCTCATTTTAGTTGTTAATTTGTATTTCTAATGAGTAATCATGTTTACCATGTTTTCATATGATTATGTAACATTTATATAACTTCTTTCTTGAAGTATCTAGACAATTTGTTGCCCATTTTAATTGAGCTTTTATTATTATTGAGTTATAAGAATTCTTATGTATTTTAAATATAAATTTATGATAAAATATGTGTTGAAATTATTTTTTCCAGTCTTTACCTTTCCTTTTTAAAATTTTCTTAATTTTGATTAAGTCCAATTTATCAAATGTTTTCTTCTATGGTTTCAAATTTTTGTGCCCTACATATGAAATTTGGCTTAACCCAAGATTACAAGCATTTCCCTTGTATTTTCTTCTGGAATTTTCAGTTTTACCTTATGCATTTAGGTAAATGATACATTTCAAGTTAATGTGTATAGTGTATGTAATAATGTATATGTATATATCTGTATATAGTGTACACTAAGGATCAATGTACACTTTTTTCCCAAGTGAGTATCCAATTGTGCCATTGTTGAAAAGACCATTCTTTTTCTTTTAGGTATCTCAGAGTTTTGTCAAAAATCAATTGAAATTAGTGTTTTGGATTTCTCTGGATAGATACGTAGAGTATATGTGTGGTATACTTCTTGACTCCCTATTCTGTTCAATGGGACTGTATGTCCATACATATAGACCAATCCCACAATGTCTTTGTTATTGTATATTTAACCAAAGACTTTACACTAGGTATACTAGAGAACTTATATTAATGTCTGGAGAATTTGTAGTGATGTCTCCCCTTTTCTTCCTGATACTGGTAACTTTTTGCCTTTTTCTCCCTTTCTCCCATCCATATGGCTGGATCTTTATCAAGTTTGAAAACTGTGGAGGAAAGTTTTAGATATAAAATATAATTTCTCCAAAATTTATATTAGTGTATTTAGCAAGAATTTATATTGCATAACCTTTGACTAGATTAGTTGAAGGAGAATGAAAACCAAGTGAATAAAACATCAATTCCAGGTGTGAGAAAATTTGCTTAAAATAATCTCACTGCACCTCAAGTTCAAAGGAATGAAAGAAGAAGGATAGAGAAATAGAGACGTGTATTAGTATTTTTCAGTACATATCAAAATACCACAAACTTAGTGGCTTGAAAAGGGACTTCAGCATCTGCAGATGTGGGTGCCCGAGGGCTTCCTGGAACTAATCCCCTGCAGATACTGAGGGACTACTGTGATATGGAATATTATTCAGCCTTAAATAGGAAAGAAATTCTGACATATGCTATAACATGAATGAACCTTAAGGATGCAATGTTAAGCGAAATAAGCCAGTTACAAAATGACAAATACTTATGATTTCACTTATACGAGGTACTTAGAGTAATCAAAATCATAGAGACAGAAAGTAGAACATTTCCAGGGGCTGGGGACATGGGGAATGGATAATCATTATTTAATGGATACAGAGTTCACTTTTGCAAGATGAAAAGAGTTCTGGAGATAAATGGTGGTGACAGTTGCACAACAATATGAAAGTGCTTGATGTCAGTGAACTACACATTTAAAGCTGGTTAAGATGGTGAATATTATATGTGCATATTACTACAATAAAAAATGGAAAATAATTAAGGAGAAATAAAGACTTTCTCAGATTAAAAAAACAAATAATCAAAAAACAAAGCTGAAGGAGTTCATCACCACCAGGTCTACATTACAAGACATATTAAAGGGCATCCTTCAAGTTGAGATGAAAGGATGCTAGATGTTAACACAACAGCATGTGAGGATGTAAAGCTCCATAGTAAAGGTAAATATATAAACAAATACAGAATACTGTAATACATTTGAAAAACAGAAGGATAGAAAATCAACAGCCGATCTTTAGACCTCAGGGAACCTGGAAAATAAAAAACAAAAACACGAAAAACTAAGCCTAAAGTTAGCAGAAGAAATGAAATAATAGAGATTAGAGCAGAAATAAAGGGATAAAGAATATAAAACAAGAAAAAAATTGACAAAACTAAGAATAGTTTATTTTTTTTAAGATCATCAAAATTGACAAATCCTTAGCTAGATTAACCAATACAAAAAAAAAGACTCAAATAGCTCATCTCAGAAATGAAAGAGACATGACAACTGATGTCACACTTTTTCTCATGTACTTTTCCTGATCACTCATTCCTTTATTTAGTAGCTATGCGGTATTTGTCACAAAACCTTTATTTCCATTCCAAGTTTCTTGTGCTTTTAATTCATGTCTAATTGCATAGTTCAAGGTGCTCACAGGAATTAAACAAGTCATCTTCTGATATTACCTTTCTTCTCCAAATCTGAACACATTTCTCTACTCTCTAGTCTTAGAGAACGGTAAAATGTCACTGTAATTGCTGACTTGATATTTTCTTAATCCCTACATATAATCTCTCATTAGGGACTGTTTATACTATTTTCTAAATATTTTCTTTATATGTTCACTTTCAGGCCACTGTTATCAGGCCATTATCATAACACTCCTGAATTAAAGAAGCCTCCACACTTTTCTTATTGCTTCCATAAATCCATTTTTTATGCTGCGGCCAGGATTACTCCCGAGATAGAATATGCTCATTTATTTGACCTACTTAACACTTCAGTGGTATTCCATCACCCTTAACATAAAGTCCATTCTTTGACATGGCTTATAAAGCCCACTGTGGGAGGGTGTCTTTAGCAGTGTCCTTTTTGAACCACTCCTTGACATTCTTTACTTCTTCCAGCCAACTCCTCTCTATGTTCCAACAAATAAAATTGTTGTATATATTATTAATTTTCACTCCTGTTGCCTTTTAATATACAGTTATATCAGACATGACCCTTATCACCCTAACTCTACCTACTCCTATTAGTTTACAGAACTTAGCAGAAATTTTAGAACATAATAGAAACTAAGTAAATAATTAAATTTGGATATTAAATAGGAACATATATATATATATATATATATATATATATATATATATATATATATAATTTTTTTGTATTTTTGTATTTTCTTTTTTCTTCTTTCTTTACATTTAAATTTTTAAGAAGTAACTAATGATTATTTCAAGATGCTTATGTAATTTTGTAAAAAAAGTTTTTGTAAATCTGAAAGTGTTATCAATAACATAAAGTTATTAAAAAACATACTGAAAAGTTTAGATCCGATTCAAACACAATTTGGTGCTCTTTATTTAGCACTTCTCTGAGTCACATATCAGAATATAGGCATCATTGTTGAATAAAATATATGATAAATTTTTATGAAAATTATTTACAAAATCTATAAATCTGTCTTATTTGCTCACTTTTCCTTTTATATATGTGTGTGTGTGTGTGTGTGTGTGTGTGTGCTTTTTCAAAGTAGCTCATAACTTGCTGACAAATGGACATCATTTTTCTAGAGGACTTTTATTATAATGTACACAACTTTTCACATGAGTGATAATAGGAGGATTCTTGTGAACTGTTATTGTGTGGTGGTGAGAAGAAAAGAAAATGGTCATTTTGTGAGTAAATATGCAATATATTTTTGTATAATAAAAATAAATTTTCTTTAATAAAAATATATAATAATCATACGAAATTTTCTGTTATCTAATTTTAAAAGAAAGAAATATTCAGAATAAACAAAATTATAAAATCTAAATGTCATAATAATTAGTTGGTTAGATATTACAGCTTGTTTATAACTATCAATTAATATTTGTTTCACATCACCAGTGAAATGGTTATATTTTTTATTTCTTTATATTTAATAGAGAAGAATATTGCTTAATCTAGTATAGATGGTTTTAGCACTTGGGAAACATTTCAATACTGGATATGTAGTAAAAGTGTTTTGATCATAAATCCAAACATAAATGCAGTATTAATGTAATTCTTATAGTATCAAACAAGAATATTGCAAATATCACACTTGAGATAAATAAATATATGGAATAGTGAGATTGTTGAACAAGCAACCAGTAATTTTAGAAGAATATGAAGGGAAAGTGGATCATTTAGATAAGCATTCCCTTCCCTTCTCTCCCTTTCCACACTTATTTTATTTTTCAGAAACAAATGTGATTTCTTCATTTTGTTTGAATCAACCATGTAATTGTTGGAATCCTTCCATTTCATTTAGCTTTTCTATTGACTCCTATTAACAAACTAGCATATGTAGTTTCAATCGATACAAACACAATATGTAGGCTGACTTTCCCAAATATTGCTATACTTGAAACAATGTTTATCAGCAAGGAATTAGCTCAGGATGCATGGATCACCCTGCTTTTTGTCATCTAATTGCAAAATTTTTCATATGCTGGAAAAATATACAGGAGTGCATCCAAACTACTCATTTTTACAAATATGACACTATATCCTCCACATAACATTGTAAATTGACTTCTCAATTTATCCAGTGAAAGAACAGGCTTAAATTCCAAATAAACATATTTTTGTTTATAGATGCCTTTATGGTAAGTTGAATAAGATTCAGAAATCTTATATAATTATGATAGTTTTAAAGATTTTATTGGGGAAGGGGAACAGGACTTTATTGGGGAACAGTGTGTACTTCCAGGACTTTTTTCCAAATCAAGTTGTTGTCCTTTCAATCTTAGTTGTGGAGGGTGCCATTCAGCTTCAAGATGTTGTCCTTTCAGTCTTAATTGTGGAGGGCACAGCTCAGCTCCCGGTCCAGTTGCTGTTGCTAGTTGCAAAGGGTGCAGCCCACCATCGCTTGCGGGAGTCGAGTTGTTGAATGGGCAACCTTGTGGTTGAGAGCCCACTGGCCAATGTGGGAATTGAACCAGCAGCCTTTGGAGTTAGGAGCATGGAGCACCAACTGCCTGAGCCACCAGGCCGGTCCCAATTATGATATAATTTTAACCTGAAAAGTATTGTTTTCAATTTAGGAACACTCTGGAAAAAGGTGTATCACCTCAAGCTTTATTGTAAAGAAAGAAGAATCTGCAAAAATCATTCCATTTGCAGTGAATTTTCCTTCCAAAAACAAAATGATTTGGGTTTTAATTTCCTATTGTTTGGTAGCTCCATCATTAGTAGATAAAAAGTTTAAAGCACTTATATTACTCATACATATATTATTTCAAGTGCAAGTAAAATGAATTTTATGTTGTCATTTGTTCACATTACCCAACTTTGATTTATCTTCAAAGAGAGATGGAGCTGTCACTGGAGTTAAGGATTTTCAAATCTGGAGCAAGTTAAACTGCCAGTGAGCAGGAAGTTTATAGAATGTCTGTCTATTATACTGACAGATTCCCCTCTAGCACAACCAGCATTTTTTCTTTAGGGTAGCCTAAAATTTGTATTCCTGTTATGAGGTAGAATATGAAGGTGTTCCCATATACATTTCCTTTCTACCTGTAGTCATATATAAATTCATCATTATTTTTTTGCTCAGCCATTCCAAATACTGAAAACATTAGCATAGCAAAAAAGGGTTTGGTGGCAGAGTAGTTTAATGGCTCAAGATATTTAACTGATCAAAGTAAATTAATTTTTTAAAAACAAAATTCAAATCTCTTACAAATAGGCTGCAACCAAATTCTCTGTTGGTGATCACAGGTGTTCAGTTAGAAAAACAAAATATGTCTTCAAAGTGAAGAAAGTTCTGGGCTGTCATTGATTAGCTAAATGACTGTGGGCCTTTTCTTTTCAATCAAATATATAATAGTATTTTCCCATCATGGTATGGACGTATGATGATATTTTAAAATAAGTCAGACAGAAAAAGCAGAGAACCATAAAATAACTTTTTTATCTCTTATAAAGCAATGTATTTTTCTCTTGTATTGACTACACTATCTTGAAAAGCAAGGCAAAAAATGTTTGCCTCTACAAAATAAATAGTTAAATTAAGAAATTTGTCTTTAAGTCTTCTGTCATCATATTTCCTGGACAATTATTTTGTTTCTTAACAATTAGAAATTGATATTATTTGAATATCTTGCTTATATACATCATACACATACACGATCATATGCATATACACAGTACATGACTGTCAAGCAATGGGCCACATTGGGGAGTACTTTATACTGAGAGATGGGTCATGGCTTATAGTCTCATTCTGTTACAAATGTGTGGTTAAACCGGTTGGTTGACTTGTTTTAACCCCAGCACTGTCACCTATAAATTAATGGCATTAATGTTTTCTACCTTACTTAACCCTTCTTGGCTATTATGAGAAAACAGAAAAATGGCATGAAACTGTACTCATAATGGAAGTGGATATAGTAAGTCCTTACTTAACGTTATTGATAGGTTCTGTGGCCTTAAGCTATACAACATATAACAAAACCAATTGTACCATAGGGTAATTGATATAAATGAGAGTTAAATTCCTATGATATCTCATCAACTTTATGACAAAACAGCAGTGAACAAAATGATGTTCAAGGATCTGCTGTAAAGTAAAAGTGCAAGATGAGGTACAAATGCAACTGTGATGATTTAAAATAACTTTTGATGACTCAGGAATCAAATCCTATTTTCAGAAAGCATAACTGTTTGTAGTAAGAACCTGCTGTGGTTGATAGATTCTAAAGTACGTACTATTTTTTTCTGTGGAATCAGTGTCACCCAACCAAGACTACCTTAATGTTCATTCCCCTTAGTTTGATAGAATTACAGGGAGACTTCTTCCTAATTCTAGACTCTTGACCCCATTTTCTTCACATTTATTTCAGAATACTTGTATTATTTCTCTATTCCTTTAAGATGTAAATCTTAAAAAATCTTGACAGTTTTATAATCCAAAATTGTCTTTTTAAGGACCTGAGAGTCATACCTTTGAAATGCAATCATCAATGAAGACAGCACCCCTACATTCCATTTTCTGTGAGAGGGTCAGTGCTTTTCTCTAAGTTGTAAAATTACCCCCTGTCATGAAGATAGCAGAATGTTTATTAATGTCACCAATTAGTAAACCCAGATGGCTTATGATCTCCCTGTTCCTGCTCTTAAAAATTCTCTATCATTTTTTATTTCAGTGATGTTGAGCTCAGGCTAAATTCTAACCTCTGTCCGCCATTGCAATAGCCTTGAATAAAGTCTTCCTTGACTGTTTAACTCTTTCGAAGACAACTTTTGCTTTGATTCACACCTCCAGTATTTTACCAATGAGGGTGTCATATCTAAATTAATGTGGTGTTTTGTTATAGGTCAACATGGCCAACTCTAGCAGTGAGAATAAAAGGAAAATAACTAAAATTCACTCATTGCCTGTTGTCATGAATATAAAAATCCAGGCTGGTAATTTTAGTGTCTGGAAATTTTGGACTATGCCAATAAATACATATTCATAACATTAGTTACTTTTGTGGGTTTTTTTCTTAACACATTAATATTAAAATATTAGTTATTATAAAACATTATTTTCTAAAAAGCTCATACAGACATCTTTTTTCATTCCTATAATAAAAACGTGAGCTTATGGGAGAAGACCCAAGATGGCAGAATAGGTCAATGTTATGTCTGCCATGTCCCACAATCACATTAAAATTACTACTAAATTATAGAATAATCAACCTTTAGACACACCTGAAATCTAGCTGAACAGAATCACTATAACTAAGGATATAAATAAAAGTTCATATTGAGACAGGTAGGAGGGGTGGAGAAATGAAATCGGCTGACCCCAAACCCACAGGTAGTGGTTGAGCACTGGGAGAGACATCTTCATGGGGAGGTCCCCTTTGAAGAGTGAGATATTCCAGCCTCACACCAGGTTTCCCAGGCCAGAGGTCCTGTGACAGGAAGAGGAATCCCCACAACATCTGGCAGTGAAAATCAGTGAGGATTCATCCATATCAGTGAGACAGAGGGAGACTAGAAACCCAGAGTTCCTTATAAAGGGCCTGTGCACAGACTCATTCACTTGCAAGCGCTCACCCTGGGAACCAGCAGAGGGTTGCCAACTCAAGAGGTGCCACAGACATACAGGGAAAGTCCAAGTTGTATGGCTTTAGGATGAGGGCTAGAGAGACAGCTGCCATTATCCCTGTGTGGAGTGCACCTCACCTGCAACTTACAGGAGAATGCCATCTTTCCTGTGTTAAAACTATCTCCAAAGAGCCACATCTGAGACCCCATTGGTGGTAAAATCTGTGCATGTGCACACCACCTTGGTAACTCCCTTGGAGCTAGCTCCTACAGATAGTGTGGCATTACTGGGGCAATGTCAATTTTGAGCAGCCAGCCCTGCCCCACAAGATGCAGGAGGCTTGCATAGCAGTAGACTAACAATGGCGGCCTAAGAAAAGTCCAGTGGCAAGCAATCAAACCTAGCTTGTGCTGCAGCCCTTCTTGGGTGGCTCGCAGGGATCTACTGGCCTGAGGCGAGCAGTGGCTGGCCGTGGTATTCTCTGGGCATTTTGTGGAATGGCCACAGATTCAGCAGGGGCACAAGATTAAATCTGCATTAACTTTGTAAAAATCACCAGCCACACCCAGTGAATCCGTGGGACCTGGTGCCACCCAATTTGCATGGCATCGCTGTGGGCACTGCCAACATTGGATTTACCAGTCTGGTCCATGCACCTAAGGAGGCTCTTTCAGTTTCTGAACCTCATGGGAGGCTGGAATGTGGCAACTGGCCTAGGAGCATCCTGGACCTTTTGCTAAGTTGCCCTAGGACTGATTCTCATGGCAGTGGGACATGATTCACAGCAAGGCCAACCCCACATTCCTCTAGTCCAACATAGGGAGCAACCAATTACATATAACTTCTGATGGTCGTTACTACCAGATAGCCCCAGACTGATCACAGGCAAGGCTGAAATTGGCCTACATGGGACACCACCCAAGAGGCATGGGAAACAACAAACTTAGGGCCTGTCCTCAGACCATGGCAGAGCACTACCTTTTTAACCACACAAGCATCATAACACAAAGCATGGTCTCAACAGACACAGGAGCCCACTCGGGTGAATCCGCCTCTAAGGGGCCAGCCCCATGCAGTAGATCATATGCTGTGAGTGTAGACAATCCTCACACCCAGTCAACCTGAGAGTCAATCCCAACCACTGACGTGCCAAAAGTAATCAAAGCTCAACTGCAACATGAGAATATATACAACACACACAAGGGACACTCCTGGAACACATGCAAATGTAATCAGGGAGACTGTGCCACTGGACTATGCAGGAAACATACCATATAAGGCCACCCAACAAAGATTGAGAGACATAGAAGATCTACCTAATACATAGAAACAAACACAAAGAGGCAGGCAGAATGAAGAAATGAAGAAACATGTTGCAAATAAAATAACAGAAACAAAGTCCTGAAAAGGAGCTAAATGAAATGGAGGCAACTAACCTACCATAGGCAGAGTGTAAAACACGGTTATAAGAATGATTAAGGAACTTAGTAAGAGTTCCACAAAGAGATAGTAAGCATAAAGAAAGAAACCATAAAAAAGGACCAGTTATAAATAAAGAACACAATAACTGAAATGAAGAATACACTAGAAAAAATCAACGGCAGATTAGATGAAGCAGAAGGTCCATAATAATCAGTGATTTAGATAGAAGACAAGGAAACAGAAAACACAAATGAACAACAAAAAGAAAAATAATTTTAAAAAGTAGTGTAAGGGACATTTGGGACAGCATCAGCCATAACAACATGAGCATCATAGGAGCACCAGAAGGAAAAGAGAGTGAGCAAGGGATCAAGAACCTATTTAAAGAAATAATGCCTGAAAAGTTCCCTAACTTGGCAACAGAAATAGACATAAAATTCCAGGAAATGCAGAGAGTCCCAAATAAGATGAAACCATACAGGCCCACAGAAGACACATTATAATTAAAATGGCAAAGTTTAAAGACAAAGAGAGAATCTTAAAAGCAACAACAGAAAGACATCTAGTTACTTATAAGGGAGTTAGCTCCCATAAGACTCAGCTGATTTCTCAACACAAAATTAGCAGGGCAGAAAGGAGTGGCAGGAAATATTCAAAGTGATGAAAAGTCTTGCAAGATTACTCTATCTAGCAAGGCTATCATTTAAAACAGAGGGAGAGGAAAAGAGCTTCCCATACAAGAAAAAGCTAAAAAAAATAATTATCACCAAGGCAGTTTTACAAGATATGTTAAAGGCCTTCTTTAAGAAGAAGAAGGGGGAAACAAACAAAAGAAGATAAAAAATATGAATTAAAAAATGGCAATAGCTATGTACCTATCATTTAATCCATTTACATTTAATCCATTAAATGTAAATCGATTAAATGTTCCAATCAAAAGACATAGAATAGCTGAATGGATAACAACATGACCCATACATGTGATGTCTACAAGAGATCCAACTCAGATCAAAAGACACACATAGATTGAAAGTAATGGAATGGAAAAAGATATTTCAAGCAAATGGAAATGAAAAAAAAGTAGCAATACTTATATCAGGTAAACTGATATACTAACAGGAAGACTGTATTGACATAAAGAAAGACATTATGTAACGATATAAGGATCAATTCAGCAAGAGGACATAACCCTAGTGAACATCTATACACCCAACATAGGAGTGCCTAAATATATAAAATGAATATTGACCAACAGAAAGGCAGAGGTGGACAGTAACACAATCATAGTAGGAGACTTTAACATCCCATTGACACCAATGGATAGATCTTCCAGACAGAAAATCAACAAGGAATCAGCAGCCTTAAATGACAAACTAGGCCAGATGGAGTTAATTGATTTTTTAGAGCGTTAAAGCAGCAGAATATGCATTCTTTTCAAGTTCACATGGAACATTTTCGAAGATAGACTACATGTTAGGCCACAAAACAAGTCTCAATAAATTTAAGAAGATTGAAATATCAAGCATCTTCTCTGACCACAATGATATGAAACTAGAAATCAGTTACAAGCAAAAATTTGAAAAACATACAAACACATGAAGGCTAACTAACATACTACTAAACAATGAATGTGTTAACAATGATATCAAGGAAGAAATCAAAAGACATATAGAGACAAATGAAATGAAAATACAATGACCAAAAATCAAAGAAAGCAATCCTGATAGGAAAATTCATAGCAATAGAGGCTTGACTCAAAAAACAAGAAAGATCTCAAACAAACAATCTAACATTACACCTAAAGGAACTGGAAAAACAGACATCAAGCAAAGCCAAAAGTGGATAGAAGAAATGAAATAATAAAGATCGAATGGAAATAAACAAAATAGAGGATAAAGAACAATAAAAAAGATCAATGAAACCAAGAGCTGGTTCTACGAAAATATTAAAAAAAAATTGATAAACCTTTAACGAGACTCATCAAGAAAAAAAAGAAAGAATACCCAAATAAATAAAATCAGAAATGAAAAAGGAGAAGTGACAACGGACACCACAGAAATACAAAAAAAATAATAAAAATAAAAAAAAATAATAAAAAAATACTATCACCAATTATATGGTAACAAATTGCATAATCTGGAAGAAATGGTAAATTCCTAGAAGCAAACAATCTTCCAAAGCTGAATCAAGAAGAAACAGAAAGTCCGAACCAACCAATTACTACTAATGAAGTCAAATTAGTAATCACCAAGCTTCTAACAAACAAAAGTCTTGGATGAGATGGCTTCACAGGTGAACTTTACACAACATTCAAAAAATAAAAATAAAATTATTAACAATGATTCTTTTCAAATTACTCAAAACTTTAAGAGGATGAGTGGCTCCCAAGCTCATTATATGTGTCCACCATTACCCTGATTCCAAAACCAAACAAAGATGTTAAAAAACAAGAAAATTATAGGCTGATATCCTGGACAAACATAGATGAAAAAATCCTCAACACAATAATAGCAAAACAAATTCATCAATACATTGAAAAGACCATACCCCATAATCACTGGAATTTATTCCTGGTATGCAATGTTGTTTCAATATCTGCAAGTCAATCATGATACACCACAGAAGCAATAAATAAATAAATAAATAAATAAATAAATAAATAAATATATAGTCACATCAATAGATGCAAAAAAGAGTTGGACTAAAACCAGCATCCATTTATTATCAAAATTCTTAGCAAAGAGGGAATACAAGGAGCATACTTCAACATAATAAAGTCCATATATAATAAACACACAGATAACATCATACTCAATGGGGAAAAGGTGAAAGCATTCCCCTTAAGATCAGGAACGAGAGAAGGATGCCCACTTTCACCACTTTTATTCAATATAGTCCTGGAAGTTCTAGCCACAGCATTCAGAGAATAAAAAGAAACAAAAGGCATCCAAATTGGAAAGAAGTAAAACATTCATTTTTGCAGATGACATGATACTATATAGAGAGAACCCAAAAGATTTCACCAAAATAACTATTAGGATGGATAAATGAATTTAGTCAAGTATCAGGATACAAAATTAACATTCAGAAATCAGTTGCATTTTTATACACCAATAATGAACTATCAGAAAGAGAAAATAAGAAAACAATCCCATTTACAATTGCATCACAAAAAATAAATAAAATACCTAGGAATAAACTTAACCAAGAAAGTAAAAGACCTATACTCAGAAAACTTTAAGACATTAAAGAGAGAAATTAAAGAAGATACAAATAAATGGAAACATATATCATGCTCATGGATAGGAAGAATTAATATGGTTAAAATGTCCATACTACCCAAAGCAATCTATAGATTCAGTGCAATCCTTATCAAAATACCAATGAGATTTTTGACAGAACTGAAACAAATAATCCTAAAATTTGTATGGAAAGATATCAAAATCAGAATAGCCACAGCAATCTTGAGAAAGAAGAACAAAGCTGGATGTATCATGCTACCTGATATCAAACTATACTACAAGGCCATAGCAATCAAAACAGCATGGTATTGACATAAAAACAGACACATAGATCAATGGAACAGAACAGAGAGCCCAGAAACAAATCCTTGCCTACATGGTCATTTATTCTATGACAAAGAAAGTAAGAATACACATTGGGGTAAAGACAATCCATTCAATAAGCGGTGTTGGGAAAACTGGACAGATACATATGAAAAATGAAATTGGACCACCTTCTTTCTCCATATATAAGAATAAACTCAAAATGGATTAAAAATTTAAATATAAGACCCCAAACCATAAAATTCCTAGAAGAAAACACAGGCAGTGAACTCTTAGACTCATCCTTACTAATATTTTTACTGCTATATCTCCTCAGACAAGTGAAACAAAAGAAAAAATAAATGGGATTACATCAAACTAAAAAGTTTTTTCACAGCAAAGGAAACCATCAACAAAATGAAAGACATCATACTAAATGGGAGAAGATGTTTGCCAATGATACATCTGATAATGGGTTAATATTCAAAATCTATACAAAACTGATACAACTCAACACCAAAAAAAAACAAAAAAAAAAAAAAAACAGAAGAAAAACAACAACAACAAACAACCCAATTAAGAAATGGGCAGAGAACCTATGTCGGTATATCTCCAAAGACAACATACAGATGGCCAATAGACACATGAAAAGATACTCAACATCAGTACTCATTAGATAAATGCAAATAAAAACCATAATGAGATATCACCACACACTTGTCAGAATTGTCATCATCAAGAAATAAACAAACAACAAGTGTTGGTGAGGATGTAGAGAAAAGGACCCCTTGTGCACTGTTGGTAGGATTGCAGATTGGTGCAGCCACTATGGAAAATAGTATGAAGTTTCCTCAAAAAAATTAATACGAGATCTACTTTTGGCACAGCAATTGCACTCCTGAGTATTTATCCAAAGAAATCCAAAACACTAATTTGAAAAAAATACATATGCAACCCTATGTTCACGACAGCACCATTTACAATAGTAAAGATATGGAAACAACCAAAATGCCTTTTAATAGACAATTGGATAAAGAAATAGTGGTACATATATAAAATGGAATATTACGCTGACATAAAAAAGAATGAAATCTTACTCTTTGTGACAACATGGATGAACCTAAAGGCTATTATGCTAAGTGAAATAAGTCAAACTGAAAAAGACAAATACTATATGATCTCCAATTATATGTGGAATCTAAAGAACAAAATAAATAAATAAAACAGAAACAGACCCATAGATACGAGAACAAACCGATGATTATTAGATGGGAGGGGGATTGGGAGGTGAGTTGAGAAATGTGAAGATATTAAGAAGTACAAATTGGTAGTTAACAAAAGATCCATGGGGATGTGAAGTACCATATAGGGAGTATAGTCAATAATATTGTAAAAACTATGTACTTGTTGTTAAATGGGTCCTAGACTTACTGGTGGAATCACTTCATAAATTATATAAATGTCTAACCTCTACATTGTATACCTGAAACTAATATAAAATATTATTGAATGTCAACTATAATATAAAAAAAAAAACAGTCACAGGGAAATATAATACAACATAGGTAATATAGTCAGTGATATTCTAATCACTACACAGTGTCAGATTAGTAATAAACTAACTGGGGTTATTACTTTGTGAGGTATATACGTATCTAATCACTATGTTGTTTTGTACACCTGAAACTAATTAAAAAATGTGATCTTACAGTTCATCACAAGTATGAGTTATAAATAAACTCATTAATTAAGGTCTTCGTCATGTATAATTAGTTGTAATCAATATCCCCTAGGATTTTTTTTCAGTCTTTTAATAAAGAAAATATTCTGAAATTCCATTGGCATGTTAAAGATGAAAAGGTACAAATGATCAACAAATTATGACTGTTGTTTTACAAAGAAGGAAACAGAAACTTGTAAAGATTAGATGACTCTTCTAATGTTGCATAATTACTTATATGCAGAGCTGGGCCTAAGGCTAAGGTTTGCTTTTTTAATTCCTAGGCCAGTAGAGATACTTCAGTGAAGCCTAATGTTATCAGTTGATTAATGGATTGACGTGATTGGTTACTTAGTCCAGAAAGTCACCAGAGTGTTTGTTTAAAGAGCTAACTACTTATGTATATTTAATTTACTATCTTCACATTTATATAAGTAACTGCTACTGCTAAGAGGGTATATCACAAGACTCATTTGTGAAACTGTTATTTGCTTGAATTAAATTATTTGGCCACGTGCCTTTTCTTGTGTAAGTTTCATGATGCAAATTTATGTTTTGCTTAAGGCCTTTTAGTTGTCCTTTAGACCTAGTCACTCAGGGACTTGCTAAGATGGTAAGAGTTGATGTAAGAAAATAATTCACATTTCAGCAGAAGTTATATTGCTTAAAATAGATTAAGAGGCTTTTCTTGGGATATATTCTTGTGAGCCTCAGAGCTCACTGTATCCACTGCTATCCACTCTAAAAAAAGTGAAGAGTTAGTACTGAGTGAGATGGTTCACATCATCCTAAGATTGAGCAAGTATTAAAGAAAGATGAAATAAAATGTTTGCTTTTAAATTAAATATAATCAGTGACATGTCATTTCATATCCCAAAACTGACTCATATCCATACTGTAAGGTCAAGCATGTTTTTTTTTACCAGGTAATAATCTATAATTTGAAATTATGAATGTTACATATAAATAGCCATTTGTTATATCTTCACTTTTATTAAAGTTTATTCTCCATATGATGATGGTGTGGGGTGTTGGTTGGAAGGAAGAGAAAAACATGTTCAATTTTTTATTTGTGAGAAGACATTGAGAAGATTCATATTTCTTATATTAAAATATACAGTCTTCTTGGGGATAGTGAAAAATTATACTTTTTTTCCAAAATTTAAAACATGTCTTCAAAATTTTAATATAGTTTTATGAATAAAGAAAATGTTTTATAATAAGCCTGAACATTTTAACAGAAGCAAATGACATTTAAAATAAAATAAAACAGTAGTTGTAGATCATGGCTATTATTTCAGTATTACTAGCATTCCTTTTTATTTGCCCCAGCATGTCTTTTTCACACCTGATATTATTTGTCTAGTTCCTTAGTAATGAAACCAAGTGAGAACAAATACACGGCTATATTTGTACTGATCAAATAGTTCAGGCAAGGTGTTTCTGCAGAATGGCTTTGGCAACTATCTCTTTAGGTCACTATCTTTAAAATAAAACATGAGGAATCCAAATGGAATGATTTTTTAAAGAATTGGAAAAAAGATAAAATCTGCAGACTTTGAAAGGAGACAAAAACAAAACAAAACAAAAAATCAGTCTTAATCACAGCGATGATGCTTTCCTAATTATACTTATTCCTTCCCCAGCACCATTTTGTTCACCTTACTCTGCCTGTGGATCATTTCATATTCAATCTGTTTTGACCTAATTTTTTTACCAATTGAATATATTAGAGTTGACTAGAAAACACTCAGAGACAAACAGCCACTTTTCCTTCATTAAGAAATCACCAATTTTCTGAATTGTTCCATTTACCAACGCAGGAAGTTTATTTCACCTCAGGATAGATTTAGTAACAAAAAAGAATCAATAAACTTACCTCAAATAAGTGTTAGAACCCCCTTCTTATTTATTTATTTTTAATTTTTTCCAATGACAATATTTTGTAGCTCACCTCTTAGCCCTGAAGTAAACTCAAACTCTTTGGAGGTCAACTCTGAGCTTTCAGTGAAAATGTAAATTGGTCCATGCTTCTAACACATAATATATTATTAGATTCAGCCTGGGTACATATCTGTAACTTCACTGGTTCTGAGCCTGCAATAGGAGGATTTTTCTGGTCAGCTCGGGGTTTCCTGGAAATAAGGAAATCACTGTTAGGAGTTCAAAACACTATTAAAATGTAAGAAATGTATTGAATTCCATGATTCTGTCGGGTGTATCTTTGTCAGAATAAGAACTGAAAGAACTTTGTTAATCCCTCCAAAAATGTTGCTCACAAAAAAAGATAGCATCAGAAGGAAATTGAACACATTAAAGAGAAGTTTTAGGTAATGTCAAAGCAAAAAATGTACTGGACAAAATTAAACCTGCAAAGAAGACCTTATTCAACGCTACTGCTTAGGGAGGAAAGGCTACAACTGAGTCTGAATTCAACGCTGCTGAGACAAGGGCAGGAGAGTTTGTATGCACTGGTGTGAGCTAGTCAAAGAGTACTGGAAGACATTAAAGAGGATGTTAAGTTGATCAAAGGGATACTTCCAGCACCTTGAGTTATTCCTGAGTTTAGCGATGTTTTTCTCTGTGATTAGACCACCTGCGTTTGCTAATTGAAGTTAGACTCATACCCTCCCACAGAAACTGGGATGTAGTGCTGTCTTCCTTCATAATTACATTTTAAAAAGACAACCCATAGGTCCTTGAGAAAGACATCCTGGGTGGTGACACTGGCAAGAAGCTCTTTAAAATATTTACATCTCAAAAGGATGGAAAACATTTACAATCACAAATTTTCTAGAGTAAATGCTCAAAAAAAAAAGGGATGTCAGGGACCTAGAATCAGGAAGAAACCTAAGTTTAGTCAATCTGAGGGGAACATTAAAGCCCTCTGGTAAGTACATTGAAATCCTATAGGGGATAAAGAACCACTAAGGTATTTGGTTCACTTGGACAACACTTCCTTTGTTGGACTGAAACTTTGTGGCTTTACTTAGGACACATCTCAGCTTAGCAGTTTAGAATAGAGACCAGAGTCCCTTAGTAGTCAAAACACAGCTGTTCAGTTATAAAAGCTGGAAGACAGTTGATTTCAACCGAAGGCAAGATATCCAGGAGCTTTGAAATAAAAAAAAAAATTACATCTTTTTGTTATTCTGTTGTACACATATTTAAGTATAAAAGGCCACTTTATATTATCTTTTAAACAAAGAGCTTTAAACAACTTAACTATATTTGAACATTTAAAAAATTAATTAAGTGACAAGAGATTACTAAGTTTCTCCTTAATAGAATTGAGAGTCAAATTCTATTTATCCTTCAAAGTTCTTACAGGTCTGACAATTATGTTCGTGAGTTCATCCTAGAAAATGTGCTACATACCTCATTGCTGAATACCACTACCGTCACCTTTGAAGTACTCCCCTTGGGAAGCTATGCACCAACACCAACACCTAGTCCACCCTTCAAAGCAATTTTGGAACTCTTTTTCTGGAATGGCTGTCAGACGGCCATTTATGAATGTCATAAAAATATCTTCCTTTCAATATTTCCTTTATCTTTGGGTAAAGAGGAAGTAATTGGGGGCCAGATCAGGTAAGGAGGGAGGGTGTTTTCAATACAGTTGTTTCCTGGCTGAAAAATCCCTCACAGAGAGTGCCATGTGGCGAATGCATTGTCGTAATGCAAGAACCATGAATTGTTGGCTGAAAAGTTCAGGTCATTTTCATCTCACTTTTTCACGCTGCCTTTTCAGCACTTCCAAATAGTAAACTTGGATAACTGTTTGTCTAGTTGTTACAAATTCATAATGAATAATCCCTCTGATATCAAAAAAGTTTAGCAACATAATTTTGACTCTTGATTTGGACCGATGGAAATTTTTCCATCATGGAGAATTGGCTGACTTCCATTGTGCACTTTGACACTTTGTTTCAGGGTTGTATTGGCATACCCATGTTTCATCACCAGTGATAACATGGCCCAAAACATCATCTTGTGTCTCCAAAATATCTTGGCAAACTTCGGCTCTCCTTTGCTTTTGTTGATCGGTGAGCTCCTTCATAAGTATTTTTGCACACATCTTTCTCATGCCAAGATTTTCAGTTAAGATTTTCCTAACTGTTTCTGTTGATGTTTACTTGGTCTGCTATGCTTCTCACAGTCAGCCGATGATTTTGACAAACAATTCGATAAATTTTTGCAAGGTTTTTGTCTGTTCTGCTCGTTACTGGCCGTCCTGACCTCTCCTCACCAGTGATGCGTTCTCTCCCCTCAGAAAAACGTTTAATCCATTTGTACACTGCCGTTTTCTTCATGGCATTATCCCCATAAACTTGGATTAACATGTCCCTGATTTTACTTCCTCTCTTGCTAAGTTTAACAAGAAATTTAATGTTCATTGCACTAATTCAAGCTCATTCTCACAACGGCACACAAAAACACACAACAACAATAATGAACTCCACTCAGCAAGACACCACCACACATCGATACAAACACAGCTGTGAGACACTGATATATCAAGGTTATGAAACCTTACTGAACTGTTTGTACAGTGCTGCCAATGTAAGTGCAGGTGGCAAGTTCGCAAACATAATTGCCAGACCTCGTATACATGTTTAATTAGTTTCTATGAAAAAAAGGCAAATTCTATATTACTTTGCTTAACTGATAAGCTTGTTGCCCCATTGGTTAAGTTATTGTCCTCGTGTAGACATATCTTTAGAGGCAGTTTGTAGAAAGGATGGAGACACATATAATTGTTGTTTTGATTTGAAATCTTTTAAAACTAAGTGAAATGGAATAATGCAATTCTTTATTTATGCTTTTTGAGTGCAAAGAGATAAATCCTCTAGGATTAAGTTCAGAGGATACAAGGACGCATGGTATCCTTTCCAGGAAATACTAAATGCAAAGCATTAAGTTTACAGTAGCAATATAGGATTTTAGAAAAAATCTCTGGATAAAATTATCTTTTCAAAAACAAAAAAGAAGGCTGAAAGTCATTCAAATAAATAATATTCGATAGTTGAAGATTCAAGTGAGACCTTAAAATGGAAGATAAAAAAATACCAAATTCTCAGGAAATTTGGTATTTTTCCTTCATGTTTGTCTAAAATTAACCAGCCAAAACAACAAAAATATAGCAACATTTCAAATGAAACATCTGAGAGAATACAACGAACTTTTAAAAAAATGTAGAGATGAGAAAGTAGATATATTAATTATGATGTATTTTTTGAACTAATTCTTTATGTTCTTTCCAGAATTTATGTTATTATCAGAGAAAACTCCTTTGGTAAAATATTTTCAAAATTTAGTAGCTTTATATCTTTCTGATTCTAAAATATGGAAAACTCTCTTCTGAATCACATTTATAATTCTCACAACATCGTTATGATATAGGCAAGGTTACTTACAGTAAAAGCTGCTAGTCTAATTAGAGTTAAAAATGTAAACTGTAACTTAGCTACAGGTAAAGTTCTTAGTGGATAGGGTGGCAATGTGAGCTAGGTGTCCAGTTAGGGAAAGACAGGTCCAATCTGTGTTTGTGTGAATCTTCAGTTCAGCAATATGTCTGACTGGCAAGGAAATATTTAGCTTCAGCAGGGTTAGCTTTAGCTCAAGAAATACATTGGGAGAACAGTTGCTTCCATGAAGAAGTTCTACAACATAAACAGGCTTTTTTTCTGGAGGCTTTAAGACTTTTGCATTCTTTTCTTATTCCTGATGTAACCAATCAGCACAAATGTATAGGCCTAAAAGAACACACATGTATTATTTTACCATTCTGGAGCTCAGCAAGATGTTAGTGGGCTGCATTCCTTTCTGGAAAGCAATGGTCAGTCTAGTCTTTCTCACATTCCACACTCTGTCTGACACTGTCACATTTAAAAAACCCGTGTGATTACATTGGACCCACCAGGTTAATCCACAATAATCTATTTAAAGTTATCCGATTAACAGCCATCTGAAACCTAATTGATTCCTAATTCTTTCTTGCCTTGTAACCTAAGGTATGCACAGGTTATGAAGCTTTAGGCTATTGACATCCTTTGTGAGGGCCCATTTTTCTCTCTATTCATCACAGGTTCTTAGCTAGTCCTAACCCTAGGTGGACACTTCCTGTTCTCAGAGGAATTCCAGAAGACATACTAACTCCAGTTTTTTCAGCGAACTAATCCTTTCCAACCAAACAGTGTTGGGAGCAGAGGTGGGAGATATTCTTAGTATTATCCAAATTAGGAGTACTTTTTCTCTTCCAAAAAAGATCCTTTAGTTAGGTTATCTCCATTTGATACAGGAAAAGAATGACTGTCTCCAATCTGGATGGTCTGTATTCATTACATAGGGTGGACAATGGTGGTAAGTGTGGTATGTGGTGGTCAAATATTGTTTATTTTCCAAAATATTAGACTTTATTTCCTTTGACTTCGTTCTGCTTTGACATGTGACTGGAAATGCCTGTGAACTTCAGTTCCTACAGTGTAAAAATTCATAAATTCTGATTGCCTTATCATTTGATTTTAGCCCTCCTACATTTCTTCTAACCTCACCTTAGAGATCCCCGGTATCACATACACACACTTTTCTGATATTTCTCTCATTATTCATTTCTATGTTTAGGATGGTTGCTAAAGAAAGTGGAAACAAACATAAATGCATAAAGTCTCAAACAGCAACAATAGAAACAAAAAAATTCAGGAAATGCTACAAGATATGAAAAACAAGAGGTATGCTAATTAAAACATTATCTATTAAAGGATGCTATAAATATCTTTCTTTAATTTCTTTGTTTCCGGGATGAGAAAATGGAGATCTTGATAGGTTAAATGCCATGGCCAACTTCACATGACAAAGTAGGAGACAAATTAGACTTAAAACTCAATGTTCTTTATTATACTCAGCATTCATGACAAAACATCAAAGTCAAATATAAAATAAAAAAGGGCATGGAGAAAGAAGTAACAAAAGCCTTTGTGGTTCAGTGCTGTTTCACAATAGTTAATGAAATTCCAGCAACACTGTTCCAAATCTGATGAACACTGTATAAATCTGTCTATACTTGATAAATATTACCATTTTGAAATGAATCCTTTAGTGGTATTTTCACAAGCTGTTAATGGTTGTGGTTGATAGAGCCTACTCACATAGTCTGATGTGTCATAATTCATGCCATAGTCACTGTTCTTTTTTCTAGGTTGATAGCCTCTTGTTGACTTTAAGTACAGCTGTTTGTTCTTTCTAACCTTACATTTAATATATCGCACTGCATGCTATGATTACATAATACTGAAAGCCTGTGGTCATACATGCCACTTCTGTAATTACATAACCTGCTATCTTTCATATATAGAAAAGCTGCAGGAACAGAACAGTTGACCATTTACAAGACACGGAGTACATGTTCCTTTCTAGCATTATTTATGTAATATAAAAATTGGAATTTATGAAACTGGAGTTGCAAAATCCAAAATGGAAGGTGGAAGTTTATTGCCCATGTAACTTTTAAGTAAATGATGATTTATCTCCCAATAAGAAAGATAGTGGATTAAAATAATTGTGTTCTGGCCTGACAAAGACTTACTTAACTCCAAAGTGAATCAATAATTGTATATTTGCTATTTGGCATATAGATTATGAGTTATTTATATAATGTAAAACATGATAACAATTATTTTCACCTCTTACAATAGTATTACAGTTTCATCAGTTTTCATTGTCAAAATCATATAATAACAAATATATATCTGCATGCAGATTAGCACTATTCTTACAAAACTACTCTTTTCATATTTTTGTTACTGTTTGCTCCATGCACATATTGTTATAGTTATTCAGTGATATTAAACATAATGCATATTATTTTTGCACAAAACTTTACATGCCTAAATTTCTCTCTGGTGACTCCTAATTTACTAAGCCATTTTCAACTGATTGCATATTTAGTTAATCCCTATATTTTGCTCTTAATCATAATTCTACATTGAATATTTAGATTATTAAAATATTTACATTATTTACAAGAGTAAGTTAATTGATAGTAACTATTATTTATAATATTTACATTTTTGAATTATTTACAGTATTAAAACAGGTCCTTTTATATAAATGAGTAATTTCTTATGATGCCTCTCTGAGAAAGCAGATTGCTAAATAAAAGAGCATGATATTTTCAGTAACTTTGGTTGAGGTTTAGCTATTGATTTTCTCTTTTTTTCTTTTTTAAACTAATATATATTTTTTAATTAAAATTTATTGTGGTGACAATGGTTAGCAAAATTACATAGGTTTCAAGTGTACAATTCTGTAATATGTCATCTATATGTCATATTATGTGTTCACCACTCAGAGTCAGTTCTCTTTCCATCACCATATATTTGCTTCCCTTTCCCCTCATCTACCACCCCCTTACCCCTTACCCTTTGGTACCTACTAAACTATTGTCTGAGTCTATGAATTTTTGTTTATTTATTTGTTTGTCTTCTCCTTTGTTGCTTTCAGTTTTATGTCCTACATTATCAGTGAAGTCATATGGTTCTCAATTTTCTATTAGTGTTTGAGATAACAACTTTCACCCTACAACATGTTATTCATGATTAAAAATTAGTCTGACATTAAATTTCAAGAATAAATGTTTGTATTTTCTGTTCATACTCTAAGATTGGAAATATAATATATAGGATATAATATTAACTGTAGGAATAGAACATGGAGAGAAATATCATCTGGTCCACATGTAATCAGGGTCAATTTATTTTCACTTAGAATATTAATGAACAATACATATTTTATAATATTTTCATTTTAGAATGTAATGAAAATATTATTATAAGTGTGCTACAAAGAATATTTAGAATGAAATGACTTTGATGGATGATAGAAACTTGTTAAATATTATACCAATTATCAAGATCTTAAAAGAAAATGCCAATTTTATTGAATTTATTAAATGATGCATTGTCGTACCTGATCATCCACTTCTAGAAAAACCAGTAGAGAGTAAGTTATGTTTTGCATGTTCTGGGAAAATGAGGATATATTATCATAGTGTCTTGCATAGTGTCTGGGATTAAAATGTGGAGACTTTTTTCATAGGGGGTAAAGATTGTTGAGTTTTTTCTTTCTTGTTCTTCTTTCTGACTTTAAGGCCTGATCATCACAGTGTGTTAAATAGAGCCACATAAAAATCTCCATGGGAACTCATAAAACTGTGTGACTACATTTGTCTCTAATTTTATTTAGCTAATTTTTCTAACACCTACTTCTTTCTATTGAATAAATTACAAGTTCCCTTTGAAGCCAATAGACAAGGCTTGAAACAAATGATAGATTTTTAGATCAACCATCAAGTTAACCTATGAAAGTTTTTTCTTTAAATAGATAGCTGCTGAGCTAATTTACCTACCTGTATTCTGCCTATTGCAAAGAGGATTTGAAGTGACTCCCTGTTATTCATTGACAAGGCTAAGAAAAGTTTTCTAGCTTACTTTAACATTCAAATTCTCCCAAAGGAAATAAAATAGCAAATCTCAAGATCACAATAGTGAAAATGTAAGAATGTCCCTAAATTTCAACTAATTTACTCATTCCTTGCCCATCCCTTTTTCAGTATCACGTTTGGTATCAGTTATAGAGGAATGTGTCATCATTTTAGCACTAATTATTTAGGCTACATACAAATCATACAATATGAAAATACATCAGTTTTGCATAGTGAAGGGGATGAGTGTTTTGAGTTTCCTTTTGAATGTTTTTGTGCTTATACTAGGTCGAGTTGTCTACTCCTTTGCCCAAATCTCTAGGAACTATTGCTTATAACTTTTAGCCTCTACTTAATATCTTTTAGCTTTTCTCTATCCTCCCATAATTCTCACAGCTTCTCCTACTCTCTCCCCTGCCTCTGGAAAACTATTTTAAAGAATTTGAGCCTGAGAAGGATTTAAAATCTATATTCTGGGAACTTTGGATATAAAGCGAAAAGCTCATGTATGATTGACAAACTGGAATGGAAGACAGGGAATGGATGTTCTCAATATTTACTACTGAAAAATTATATTCATTAAAAAGAGTGTCTTTCACATTTTGGCAGGAGCTATTTATTATGCATTTGTTTTTGCTGAATTCATGCATTCATGAATGCTGCTCATGACATTTATTAACCCATGTACTTTGCTTTGTCTGTCTGCTATGATGGAAAGCCTAAACTGTTTTAAATATATGTTATTAAAAAATCTAAAGAATGCCTTTTAAGAAGATTTGTCCAACATATTTTTATTTTCCTTTTTAAAAATGTGCATAATTTATTTCTTGTCTAAATTAAGTAACAATCAGAAAAGTGAAAGAATGGTATTAGATTCAGAACCAAAATAGTTTACATGTAATTGTCTTACTAGATATATAAACCAAAGTGAATTTTTTTCTAAAATTAGATATTATCATGAACGTAATTTTCAAACTATATTTTGAGTAAGAATGAATTTTTGCTTTATCATTCTTCAATTTGTGTGTTAATAGTATTTTTGTTTCATGTAATATGATGATTATACTTAACATTTTCATAATATTAAGTAATATAATGTAAAATATTCTTCAAATGAATATTAACCTTTTATTATACTTATCGCTAATGCCATTTTGCTCTTTATTTTTTATGTATCAGTGCCTCATGGGTGTAGACTGCTATCTACTAAAGAAGATTAATCAGATTTATATTCCTGTGTTTCTTTTAGAGTTCAAAGAAAATGTTGCGCATATAGGAGTTCAGAAATTGAATTGATTGACTAATGGGTTTTTCATGTAAGTTTACTTTATAAGAGTTCAAACAATGAATGTGTGTACTATTTATATGATTCTTATCTATTCACCAGGATCTGTGCAATATAGATTAAAATTTTTTAGTAATGTTCAGTCTTTCCAGGTATTGATTTCCGATTATACACTGAGAAAACTGTTACCCAAATAATATGATTAATTATATGAGGCTATTGCATTCTCATAGATAGGAAAGAATTTACTCTGAGACCAGATAAATGTGGATTCAAATCTCTACCCTAACTCATTCTATAACTTCCTACAAATTGTATTACATCTTTTTAGCCTTTTATTTCTTAGTTATACAATAGAGGTAAAAATACATAGTTTATGGTCTGTTTAAAGGATTAAATGAAATAATTCTTAACTATTATCTTCTTTCTTTACATGTTTCGATATAATCGTTATTATTGCCCATACTACAAGCAAGATTAAGTAAGATAGTATTTTCTACGTGAGGGTTTTCTCATCTACAAACTCTATGTAGACCTGGGTAGCTTCTGGCTTTTATTCCCCATGAGTTTTGTCCTATCCTTTCACAAGGAGACTATTATTGCTTCAGTGAGTGAAAAAGTGACCGCACAAAATACTCTCTTTGATCAAGGTTTATATTTTCTTAGAAGTGCTACTATCAATTGATCCATCACAATTAGCTCTCTAATGACCAGAATTGATTACTGCACTTGGTTTAGTTCTACATGAATTCAGATGGTATCAGGCCTCCTTCTTAGTGAAAGGATTGGAATTTCCCACATCTTGAAAAGGGAATTGGACTTTGGGTTCAAAGAGCATTTTACGAACTTGACTCCAAAGGCAATGGAAGTAAAAGCTAAAATAATCGAATGGGACTATATGAAACTTAAAAGCTTCTGCACAGCAAAAGAAACCATTGACAAAATAAAGAGGCCACCAACTGAATGGGAGAAGATTTTTGCAAACAGTGCCTCCGATAAGGGGCTAGTATCCAGAATATACAAGGAACTCATGCAACTCAACAACAAAAAAACAAACAACCCAATTGAAAAATGGGCAGAGGACTTGAAGAGACATTTCTCCAAAGAGGACATACAAATGGCAAATAGGCATATGAAAAAATGCTCAACATCACTAATCATCAGAGAAATGCAAATCAAAACCACAATGAGATATCACCTCACCCCAGTCAGAATGGCGATCATCAACAAGACAAATAGTAACAAATGTTGGAGAGGCTGTGGAGAAAAAGGAACCCTCATACACCTTTGGTGGGAATGCAGACTGGTGCAGCCGTTATGGAAGGCAGTGTGGAGGTTCCTCAAAGAATTACGAATAGAATTGCCATATGACCCAGCAATCCCTCTCCTGGGTATCTACCCAAAAAATCTGAAAACATTTAGAGATAAAGACACGTGTGCTCCAATGTTCATTGCAGCTTTGTTTACAGTGGCCAAGACATGGAAACAACCAAAATGTCCTTCGATAGATGAATGGATAAAGAAGTTGTGGTATATATACACAATGGAATACTATTTGGCAGTAAGAAAAGATGATATAGGAACATTTGTGACCACATGGATGGATCTTGAGAGAGTAATGCTGAGCGAAACAAGTCAGACAGAAAAAGCAGAGAACCATGTGATTTCACTGATATGTGGTATATAAACCAAAAGCAACAAAAGAACAAGACAAACAAATGAGAAACAGAAACTCATAGACACAGACAATAGTTTAGTGGTTGACAGAGGGTAAGGGGTGCGAGGGGTGGGGGGTGGGAGATGAGGGTAAGGGGGATCGAATATATGGTGATGGAAGAACTGACTCTGGGTGATGAACACACAATGGGATTTATAGATGATGTAATACAGAATTGTACACCTGAAATCTATGTAATTTTACTAACAATTGTCACCCCAATAAATTTAATAAAATAAATTTTTTTAAAAAAGGGAATTGGTTCAAATGGAAATATGCTGTAGCAGGATTGCCATTGATTTGTAGTTTTAATCATCTGGAATAGGTCTGAGCACAATGCTAGACATGTATGTATTTCTGAGGAAAATAGAATAACTACAGACGAGTAACTGCAGTCATTAAAAAGCATTATGAAATCAAGAAGCCTTTGCCTTTGTATAATTCATGTGAGTATTCTAAGACTCTTTATAAACAAAAAATAAAATATTTTCTAGACCTCTTCATAAAATAATTCTGAATGTTGTCACACATGTAATTGAAACTGTGGTTGAAATGTAGAGATGATTCTGTTTGTGGACTGTTTACTGTGTTACCAAACCTCAATTAATTCATTGATCAAAAGAAAGGCAAATGAATTCTAGAAATTAGAAAATGGGGGGGGGGGGGGGAGATGCCAATGAAGGGATTTCCTGAATACCAGCAATGGACTTGATTCTCATGGCAGAAGTATTTGTAATTGAGTTTGAGCTCAGGTCCTGAAAACCTATAACAAATAAAGACTGTTTAAATGATTTCTTGATAGAAATTCTAGGTGAAGGTTTGGATCACAATTGGAAAGGTTTGTATTTTGACAGGTAACATGAACTAGCTAACACATAGTCTTGACTCAAAAATAGAAATATGCTTTTGTTTTTTTGTGCTGTCTGTAACAAAAATGAATTTCACAAGGGAACCTAGCAAGACTGCAATGACAACATCATTTCACTTTTTTTAAACAATGTCTTTTCATCTAATCTTTTGGAGATCTAGTGTCTCAAAAATTTTTGTTTAATGACGTTTTTCATAGTGACACTCAGCTAACACTCAGAGATTTTCTTTTTCTTTACTGCTATACATATTATGGAAATCTACAGTTCTAAGCTAGCATGTATGTAAGTCTTGGACTAAGCTAATACTGGACCTTAACTGAATTATTAAAATTGTATGGAGCACACTCTTTTCCAGGACCTATCATTTAAGAACCTTTTGGAGCCAGACTTAAGCATAGTAGAGAAACAGCTTGATATGGATTCAAAAGACCAGACATTTTCTTTGTTAAAATCCTCTCCCTCCAAATTTAAAAAAGATAAAAGTGATTGATTTTTTCTATAATACGAATTTGTTATTCAGATTCATTTCTCCAAACATCTATCTGAGAGGAGTAATTCAAATAGGACATTTGTTGTGGTTGGTGGTGTGTGGAGCTCTGATATGATGGAAGCAATGAGCATTTTTAGTATCAGGTGTTACAGACCTTCCTGAGAGTAGAAGACAGAGCCTTTTGTGGGCAGGGACTCTGAGACTGTGACGATAGCCTATACTTCCCCTCCCTTAAAGCACTACCAATAGCATGTGGGAAATGGAAGGGAGAACCAATCATCAGAAGAGATGTAACCAAATCACCTTGTAAAAAAATACGAAACTATGTTCCAACTTTTAACTTTGATAAAGCACTTCATATAATTACTTTGAGGAAAGTCATTGCTACCTGTATCATCAAATTCTGATCTATTTCACTAAGAGATTGGGTCTCAATAAACTTTGAGGGAGCTTATTAAAATGGCTGAAAAAATTGGAGATAGATTTACAAATATTTATATACACATGTACTCACTTGCACACATATATAGTCTCATTTTTTGACTTTGACTCTTGCATTCTTTAAAATAAAATTTTCATCTTTCCTTTCTTCTCAAATTATTCTCATTAATATTGCAAAACATCTTCTCTAAATCCAGTCTGAGGGTCTATCTGTAACCTCAATTTAGGTGACTTATCCATTGGTTCATAGCTCCACCTTCTTTGAGAATTCATGAGTTCATTTTTTCTTTATCCTTTTTGTTTTTATCTGATCATTTGTGACACTTAGGGATGAATATCTTTATTTTTCCTTTTATTGGTTCAGTTGTCTGCAGAACTGACTTTTTCTTATTTTTTTCTTATCCTTTAGGACTCAACACTCTATAGCAATTGTAATTTAGACAACATTAGTCCTATACCACATGATTATATGACTTCATCTAAGAAAAATGATTATTAGCACAGAATCAAATAAGAGTTTTGTTAAATGGTGGCAAATATAAAAGTTGCCAACAGTGACAAGAAGACCACCACCCTTGCACCTAATCTTATTTAGTATGTAATTGTCAATACCATGAAAGTCAAAAAAATAATCCTCAGAGTAAGAAATCAGAATAATGATCAATCAAACTTAGAATTCCATCAACATTAGTACAAGGCAAGACACTTTGCAACCAATAAGAATGGTAAAGTTCTGGTAAAGTATACAATATACAGAGGGTACAAAAAAGTGTATACACATTTTAAGAAAGGAAAAAAAACTGTATTAATATTGTAATACTATGAGTGACACTAACATGCGTTTGATTAACAACATCTTTTGAGCAAATGTCATACTACACATTGCTACCTTAATTCAACTCAACTTCAAAAAGTAATAGATAGGTAACACCTCTTAAAATGTGTACTTTTTTGACACCCCAGCATTATTAAAAAAAAAAAAAAAAAACAAAAAAACTTACCACAATTTAGTTTTTGATATGTTGTTTCCACTAAAAATTCCATTAAAATGTACTGAAATAAAAATGTTTTAAAAATTAACAAATTTAGAAAACCCTACAGTATAATTTAGCTTCATCTATACAGTAGTAATTTGCCTTTTTTAGAGATACACTAGTTGTATTTTCCAATATTTTAAGTAATCAGTTTTATGTAATCTATGTTGAATTTGAAAAGATTGTGTTGAAAAATAAACTCATAAAGAATACTGTTATTAATTTCTTACTCAGAGCATGTTTATTTTTTAAAAATAATATCTATATATTACTTTTTAAATAGAATATTTCTTTAGTAATTAATTCTACCTGCCTGAAAATAAAATTCATTTTGTTTTCCAAACAATATAATTTAAGAAAAAACACTCTCATTTCCATTATGGACACACTCTTTCATAATAATAAAAATGTATTTCGCAAAATCTCTTTCATAGTATTAATTACATAGGTCAGATAAAACTGCAAAATAATTTTTGAAAATAAAACTCCTTTTCGTTGAGTTACATATTGAGATTTTCCAGAAATAAAAATAATTCTTGGTGCCTCTGTGATGTTAGATAGGTCACATAACCTTCCTGATGCATGGGCTCATTTCCATAAAATAATAAAGTAAAACCAAATAATGTCTAAGATCTCATTTAACGATAAGGCTCCATTTTCTTTTTTTCCTAATGTTTTTCAGTTTTCAATCACAGTGGATATACTATATTATATTAGTTTCAGGTGTACAGTTGTGATTAAACATTTATATAACTTATGAAGTGATCACCCCGATAAATCTAGTGTCCACCTGACACCATACATAGTCATTACAATATTATTGACTACATTCCTTAAGCTATACTTTTCATTCTCATGCCTATTTTGTAACTTTTTGTATAAACTTTTATTTCTTTATCCCTTTCCTTTTTTTCACCCACTCCCCAATGCTACTCTCATCTGGCAACCATCAAATATTCTCTGTATTTATGAGTTTGTTTCTGTTTTGTTGGTTTATTTTGTTATTTAGATTCCATATGTAAATTAAATCACATTACACATGTATTTCTCTGTCTGACTTACTACACTCAGCCCAATACCCTCTAGGTCCATCCATGCTGTTTCCATTGGTAAATTTTCTTTCTTTTTTATGGCTAAGTAATATTCCATGATATATATGTGCTACCTTTCTTTATCCACTCATCCATTCAGGAACACCTAGGTGCCCTCCATATCTTGGCTATTGTAAATAATGCTGCAATAAACAAATGGATGAACATGTCCCCTCAAAATGGAATTTTGGGTTTGTTTGGATAAATACCCAGAAGTGGTATTACTAGGTCCTTCTTTGTCACCTGTTATAACATTTGTTTTAAAGTCTATTTTGTCTGGTATAAGTATTGGTACTCCAGATTTCCTGTTTGTTTGTTTCCATTTTCATAAAATATCTTTTTCCACCCCTTTACTTTCAGTCTGTGTGTGTCTTTCAGTATGAAGTGAGTCCCTTCTAGGCAGCATATATAAGGGTCTTGTTTCTTATCCATTCAGTCACCCTATCTCTTTTGATTGGAGCATTTCATCCATTTACATTGAAAGTCATTATTGGTAGATATATAGTTATTGCCATTTTATTATTCATTTCTCCTTCCTCCTCTTGTTCTTGTTCTTCTTGTTCTTCTTGTTCTTTTTGTTCTTCTTGTTTTTGTTGTTGTTGTTGTTGTTGTTGTTGTTGTTCTTCTTCTTCTTCTTCTTCTTCTTCTTCTTCTTCTTCTTCTTCTTCTTCTTCTTCTTCTTCTTCTTCTTCTTCTTCTTCTTCTTCATTTTAAACAAGTCCCTTTATATTTTTTGTAATACTGGTTTGGTGGTGATGAACTCACCTAGCTTTCTCTTGCCTGGGAAGCTCTTTATCTGTTTTTCAATTCTGAATGACAGCTTTGCTGGGTAGAGTAATCTTGATTGTAGGTGTTTACCTTTCATTACTTTGACTATTTTGTGCCAATCCTTTCTGGCCTGCAAAATTTCTGTTGAGAAATCAGCTGAGTCTTATAGGAGCTCTGTTGTAGGTAACTAACTGCTTTTTCTTGTTGCTTTTAAGATTCTCTTTAACCTTTTTGTTTTAATTATGATGTGTCTTGGTGTGGGCCTCTTTGGATTAATCTTGTTTGGGACTCTCTGCATTTTCTGGCGCTGTATGTCTATTTCTTTCACCAGGTTAGGGAAGTTTTCTGTCATTATTTATTCAAATAGGTTTTCAATTTCTTTCTCTCTCTCTTCTCCTTCTGGTATCCCTATGACGCAAATGTTGGTATGCTTGATGTCTTTCCAGAGGTCCCTTAAACTATCCTTCTTTTGTTTTTCTGTTCTGATTAAGTGTTTTCTGTTACCTTATCTTCCAAATCATTGATTCAATCCTGTGCTTTAATCTATTCTTAATTCCCTCTGTTATCTTCTTTATTTTAGTTATTATACTCTTCATTCCTGACTGATTCTATTTATGTTTTTCCATCATTACTTTTATGTTTCCTATCTCTTTGTTGAAGTTCTTACTGACATCATTGAGCATCCCTATAACCACTGTTTTGAACTCTGCATCCGGTAGATTGTTTGTTTCCATTTTTAAGTTATTTTTCTGGAGCTTTGTTCTGTTCTTTCATTTGAGGCATGTTTCTCTATCTCCCCATTTTTACTGCCTGTGTTTGTTTCTATGTATTATGTAGAGCTATTTTGTTCTTGGTCTTCGTAGAGTCATCTTATGTAGTATGTTTCCTGTGGGAGTCAGTGGCATGGTCTCCCTGATCACCTAAGCTAGGTGCTGCAGGTATGTTCCCTGTGTGATTTGTGTGTACCCTCCTGTTATAATTGAGCCTTTGTTGCTCTTTGCACATCAGTGAGAGCAATTGACCCTTAGTCAAACTGGTTGTGTGGGCTGGTCATGTCTACAGTGGAGGAACTGCCAGGTATGCCAAAGAAAAAAAATACACATTTTAAGAGATGTTATCTATGTATCACTTTTTTAAGTTGAATTGAAATAAGGTAGCATGTGAAGTATGACATTCTCTCAAAAGATGGCATTAATCAAATGAATGCTAATGTCATTCATTGTATTACAATTTTAATACATTTTTTTCCTTTCTCAAAATGTGTATACATTTTTTTGGCACCCTCTGTATTTGCAGGGGCTGACTGTATGGAGCAGAATTCATTTTAGCAAGCTTCTGCTGCCTGCCGAGTCTGTCTTTTGGGTGTGTCACTTGTGGTAGCAGCTGGGTAAATCTCTGGCTTGGTCCAAAGCTGGACACCAGGTGTGCTGCCCCTTAGCCTCCTGGGAGGGGCCCTGCCACAGGCAAAATTCAACCACAGACTGTGCCCTACCCACAGCTATCTGTCATGAGCCACAAAGCAATACACAATGGCAGCCACCTGCACTAGGCTTGGAAGTGCCTTGAGGGTCAAGCCATGAACCGAGGCCAGCTGCCACTAGAGATGGGCTTGGAGATGCTCAGCAAGAGGTATGAAACATGCCACATGCAGAGGCTGCTTGTTTGGGTTTTGTGAACCTTTAAGAGATTTTAGGAAAGTCTGCTGCATGAGCCAGGACAGGCTGTTTGTATGGAAAAACCACTGAAAATGGTTTGTGTGGTACTGATAGATGGGTGGGGTGGGGTCACAGGGAATAACCAGGGTGGGGTGAATGGTGTTAACCAGGTTGATGGAAATTCAGATATGGCAGCCACCTACATCTGCACACTGGGAGGAGGGAGGGCTCAACAAATGAATAGTGGATTCTGCCAGCACTTCTTTCTGGGAGAAGGGTTGCCCCTCCAGCCCTCACCCTAAGCCAGAAAATTCAATTCCTCCCCAGATGTCCCTGGCAGCTTTTGAGTTGCTGCCCTGGTGACGGAGCTCAGAGTGAGTGAGGCCATCAGTGTGTAAATCCATACAGGTGCCCTTCAAGAAGAGTCCCTAGGACCCCTGCCACCCTCTGTCTCACTCATTCACATCTCTGCTGATTTTCACAGCCAGAAGTTGTCGGGACTTCTCTCCCAGACACTGGAACCCTACGCTGAGGGGACTTGCATGGGATTGGGACCCCTTTTTCCTGCAGGGAGCCCTCCACAGATGAGATAACCCTCTGATTTTTTCTCTAAATTAAAGTTTATTGGCGTGACAATTGTTAGTGAATTTACGTAGGTTTCAGGTGTACAATTCTGCAATACATCATCTATATATCATGTTGTGTTGTTCACCATGTAGAATCAGTTCTTCTTCCATCATCACATATTTGATCCCTTTTACCCTCATCTACTACCACCCTCCATTACCTTCTGGTATTGTCTATGTCTATGAATTTTTGTTTCTTCATTTGTTTGTCTTGCAACCAAATTGTCCTTTGAAAGACGATTGGATAAAGAAGATGTGGTATCACAATGGAATATTATTCTGCCATAAGAAAAGATGAAATAATGCCATCTGTCACAACATGAAGGGATCTTGAAATTATTATGCTAAGAAAAATAAGTCAGTGAAGCCCTTTGCTCTACGTTCAGGAACACGACAGGGATGTCCCCTATCATCTCTGCTTTTCAACATCGTGTTGGAAGTCCTTGCCAGAGCAATCAGGCAAGAGAAAGAAATAAAAGGCATCCAAATTGGGAATGAAGAAGTTAAATTATCACTCTTTGCAGATGACATGATGCTATAGATAGAAAACCCTAAAGACTCCACCAAAAAGCTATTAGAAACAATCAACGAATACAGTAAAGTTGCTGGCTACAAAATCAACGCACAAAAGTCCATTGCCTTCCTATATACCAACAATGAAATCTCAGAAAAAGAAATACAAAAAACAATTCCTTTTACAATTGCATCAAAAAGAATAAAATACCTAGGAATAAACTTAACCAAGGATGTGAAAGACCTATATGCTGAAAACTATAAGACTTTTTTGAAAGAAATTGAAGAAGACACAAAGAAATGGAAAGACATTCCGTGCTCATGGATTGGAAGAATCAACATAGTTAAAATGGCCATATTACCCAAAGCAATATACAGATTCAATGCAATCCCCATCAAAATCCCAATGGCATATTTTAAAGAAATAGAACAAAAAATCTTCAGATTTGTTTGGAACCACAAAAGACCCCGAATAGCCAAAGCAATCTTAAGAAAAAAGAACTATAATGGAGGTATCACACTTCCTGACTTTGGCTTGTACTACAGGGCCACAATAATCAAAACAGCATGGTATTGGCAGAAAAACAGACATATAGACCAATGGAATAGAATTGAGAACCCAGAAATAAAACCACATAAATATGGACAGATAATTTTTGACAAAGAAGCTAAAAACATACAATGGAGCAAAGACAGCCTCTTCAATAAATGGTGCTGGGAGAATTGGATAGCCACGTGCAAAAGAATGAAACTGGACTGCTGTCTGTCACCATGTACCAAAATTAATTCAAAATGGATCAAAGACTTAAGCATAAGACCTGACACAATAAACTGCATAGAAGAAAACATAGGTACTAAACTTATGGATCTTGGGTTCAAAGAGCATTTTATGAATTTGACTCCAAAGGCAATGGAAGTAAAAGCTAAAATAAACGAATGGGACTATATGAAACTTAAAAGCATCTGCACAGCAAAAGAAACCATTGACAAAATAAAGAGGCCACCAACTGAATGGGAGAAGATTTTTGCAAACAGTGCCTCCGATAAGGGGCTAATATCCAAAATATACAAGGAACTCATGCAACTCAACAGTAAAAAAACAACCCAATGTAAAATGGGCAGACGACCTGAAAAGACATTTCTCCAAAGAGGACATACAAATGGCAAATAGACATATGAAAAAATGCTCAACATCACTAATCATCAGAGAAATGCAAATCAAAACCACAATGAGATATCACCTCACCCCAGTCAGAATGGCCATCATCAACAAGACAAATAGTAACAAATGTTGGAGAGGCTGTGGAGAAAAAGGAACCCTCATACACTGTTGGTGGGAATGCAGAGTGGTGCAGCCGTTATGGAAGGTGGTGTGGAGGTTCCTCAAAAAATTACGAATAGAATTGCCATATGACCCAGCAATCCCTCTCCTGGGTATCTACCCAAAAAATCTGAAAACATTTAGAGATAAAGACACGTGTGCTCCAATGTTCATTGCAGCTTTGTTTACAGTGGCCAAGACATGGAAACAACCAAAATGTCCTTCGATAGATGAATGGATGAAGAAGTTGTGGTATATATACACAATGGAATACTATTCGGCGGTAAGAAAAGATGATATAGGAACATTTGTGACAACATGGATGGATCTTGAGAGTGTAATGCTGAGCGAAATAAGTCAGACAGAAAAAGCAGAGAACCATGTGATTTCACTGATATGTGGTATATAAACCAAAACAACAAAAGAACAAGACAAACAAATGAGAAACAGAAACTCATAGACACAGACAATGGTTTGGTGGTTGCCAGAGGGTAAGGGGGGTGGGGGGTGGGGGGTGGGAGATGAGGGTAAGGGGGATCGAATATATGGTGATGGAAGGAGAACTGACTCTGGGTGATGAACACACAATGGGATTTATAGATGATGTAATACAGAATTGTACACCTGAAATCTATGTAATTTTACTAACAATTGTCACCTCAATAAACTTAATAAAATAAAAAAAAAAGAAAAGAAAAATAAGTCAGAAAAAGTAGAAACCATATGATTTCACTCATATGTGGGATATAAAACTGAAAACAACAAAGGGACAAAACCCTCCTGATTTTTAATTAACACACACAGGTGTGGTACCAGCTTATTCTGTGTTTCCACCCCTCCTACCAGTCTTGAGTCTTGAGGCTACTTTTCTGTATGTCCTTAGTTTTATGACTTCTGTTCAGCTAGATTTCGGGCAAGTCTCCATGATAATTATTGTGTAGTTTAGCTGTAATTTTGATGAGGTTGTGAGAGGAGGCAAGCGCAATGTTTGCCTACTCTGCCATCTTGACCAGATCCCCATTTTTTTGGTAAAATTGTATTTTACATTCAAAAAATGAATCTCATCTTTCTTCATGACCTGTTCCATTTTTCTCACCATGTGCTGTTATAAGGATTTCCTCTCCATCTACACATAAATATTGTTAATTACTTAACATATTACTATAAATACCTCAGACTAGGAGACTCTTGACTCTGTGTTTGTGTGTGTGTGTGTGTGTGTGTGTGTGTGTGTGTGTGTGTTTGAGAGAGACAGAGGGAGAGAAATTTTTTACTTCCCCCAAAATATGAGCTTACCTTGGAATTAATTCTGAACAAGAGGTTGGCTGGTTTTACTTTAATCCATGTTCTGCTTTCAGGGAAAGCTAAAATGAACGTGAAGTGGACTCAGAATGATTTGGCAGTAACAGAGAACCTGCTGAAAGCTGCTGCCAGATCCCATGCAAGCTAGGCACTTGAGTAAAGATGTGCTGTTGCTTCTATTTGAATTCTAACCACCTTAACACTTAGTGGTCAGTTTAGCTTATGGTACACCTTCAATGTTGGAACATCCTGAGAGTTGATCAGCATAAAAATTGTGTTCCTTGTTTTCAATACTATTCTCATTATTTGCCTCATCTCTTCTCACTCAACCTAAATTTACCTTTACCTAATAGTAGTCTTGTGCTTTCTGTCAGTGCCACAGTCTTCATTGTTGTTAAATGACAAATATTAAATTTCTTAGGTTCTGAACTATAGTAATCAAAATAGGAAGAACATAATATATAATTGAATTTACATGATTGAAAAAACTATTGTTATAAAACTATTTTATAATTACTGTTAAAAAAATGATTATATTTTAGAACAGATATTTAAACCATTACTACTAATGTGGGAATTAAAAAATGTTTAAAAAGAAGATTAGGGCAAGTGAATATGGACACAGATGAGGCCAGACACTTTTAAAATTATTGCTAGACCTTAAATTTTATACACTTATATATACATATCTTTTTTCTAAAACAAAAAGTACCTTTTATCATTTAACTTTTGTTTACTGTTTATTTGATAGCCCCCTTATTGAATTTCCTATTTTGTATTGTTTTTGTTTATCATTTTACAGAAAATTTATGATTTGGCCTGTTAGGAATACTCCAATGCCCTTTCGAAATGCAGATACATATGTGCTTTCTGATGGGTCAAAAGTGCTTAATAATTGTATTTTTGAGATTTTTTTAATCCATGGCCTGTACTTTGAGGCTTCATGAAAAGATGTGAACTATACTTTGATGTCTAAAAAAATAAATTGGTTGACTTACTTCACAGGTATTTGTGACAGGAAACTTTCTAAACAAGCTAATGGCAGTAAATTGAGTGATCCAGATGTGTGGTTCTATCTAATTATCTTTCTAAGAATTTTCTGTATCAGTGAACTATGATGCTATGCTTAGGTACCAATTATTACTAACAATTTCCTTCAAAATTGCTCCTTGTATTATTGGACTGTCATAAATATTTTATAAGCAATTTATATAGCATAATTTATTTCATGAATTACAAATAAAAATGTTTGGTTTTCTCTTATAATTATTCTAAAATTACATTATTTCATTATAAATATGGTGAATATTTCTTCAGTAAAGTGTACTCAAAAAAACCCCTAAAATTAGACATAAAACCTCTACTTGAGCATTAAAATTTATAGGACTTTTCTGTTCATTGATTACTCTTTATTTACAGAACTATTTCAAGTAATCACCTGGCTTGAATACTATCTTTAAACATGGATAGATAATTTATTATCATTGCTACTTCTACCCTGAATAACATTGATTTATACGTACTTTTCATACTTAAAGTCAATTAAATAATATTAGAAACAACTGTGTTTGCACATGGAAAGATGAGATCCTTTAAGACAAGTATAATGGGGAGAATATTTTGCAGCATATTGACGAGTATTACCGAAAACATAGCTTCATACATTACATCACCAATGCAGCCGTAGGACTATAGGTTTTAAATACTACCTGAAGACCTTCATTTTCCATCTCATTTTTCTAACTAAATTTTAACTTAGTAATCTTATTTCTTGACTCTTATATACATACTTTTTCACTGGGCTCTCTTCCAACTAGTTCTAATTATATTGCAAAAAAGCTTCAAAACAAGATTTTTTTTTTTTTTTTTTAATTTCGTTCTATTCTTACCTCACTCTTCTTACCTCTTTACGTTCTATTCTTACCTCACTTTAATTTCGTTCTATTCTTACCATCACTCGTCCCTCACCAGGTACCCTTCTGATAAAACATAAACAATTCTCATAAGCACCAAGTATCTTTGGGAAAATTAAAGTAAGAAAAATTGGAAAAATTAACTTAAACTGATTTTTTTTTCTTCCTGAAAGCTCTGTGAAGCTTGTGAATTTTTAAGCATGTTCATTCATAGAAGTCAGATTATGTGAGGTCTGATTTAAAAATATGGTGAATGTTTAAATTAAAATAAATTGATTACAGTAAAAGACACATTGCATTAATCCCCCTCAAAATACTCTTTCTCGCTTCTAACACACTCATCCCATTGTTCTTGCCACTTTCTGAAGCAGTTCTGGAAGTCCTCTTTCATGAATGTCTTTAGTTGCACTGTTGTGGCTGCCTCAATGTCTTGAATTGATTCACAACATTTATCTTTCATGGTTATTTAGACTTTGGGGAAGAGCCAGAAGTCACACAGTGCCAGATCTGGTGAATAATGTTTTTGTTTGACAGAAATTGCCATATACCAGAAGCGATGTGTGACACAGATCCTTGTCATGATGGAGGATGGTTCACAGCAAACTTTAAAACATACCTTCTCTCAACCATGGCTTACACCCAACTGACTGCACTGAACAAGATGAAACTTGTCACACACTGTTACTAAGGTTCAACGCATCATTTCCCATACTGAAGAGTCCTGCCTCTTTGTTCGTTGGATGGCACTCGGCAGTACATTCACCATATTTTTTTATCACACCTTGTATACAGTATGACACACTGAGGCAATATCAACATCACCATGCAGATGTTTCTTATCAGATTCAGAAGCAGAGGACTGATGGGCATATAAATAAAAATAAATAAATAAATAAAAGACATGGTGACTACAGCTGAAGTATAGGACATACATGAAGTAGATAACATATGAATCTATCCAAGACTTAGGTCATTAGTGATATTCTTAATGGTGGGGTTGATGAAAAGATCTGGAAAGGAAAATGCTATGAATTGAATGCTCCTTAAAAATTCACCATGTTGAAGTTCTAATCCTCAATGTGATGGTTGTAGGAGGTGGGACCTTTGAGAGGTAATTAAGTTTACATGACATCAGGAGACTGGGGCCCCCATGATGGGATTAGTGACCTTATAATAAGAAGTAGGAACACCGCAGATTCTTCTCTTTACCTTGTGAGGATACAGTGAGAAGTTAGCTGTCTACAAGTTAGGAGGAGTGTCCTTACCAACAACCAATGCAGCCTGCATCTTGATCTTCGACGTCCAACAATCAGAACCTTGAGAAATAAGTTTCTGTTGTGTAAGCAACCCAGTCTATGGCATTGTGTTATAATAGCCCGAGATAACTAATACAGTAATGCTTATCTATATTTTTGTGAATGTGGTTAATCTGAAAATGCACTTAGAGTCTTAGGATGGTCTGTTGTTTCTTTTATGACTAAGTTATGCATTGAAAATATAATGGGGTGTTTCTAAAACCTAGACTACTTTAGTATCTCCAAGAAAACGGCTTGTGAAACTCAAGAATCTGAGGAATTTTAGTCCATTGTGTTTAAATTTTGATGGCAATCTTAAAAATTAATAAAATGGTGATCAAATTATTTTAATCACTAATACAACTATTTTTTATTTAAGTACTGTCATGGGTCATGATAGTATTTATGAGTTTTGCTGTATAGAGATTTTATACTGAGGTTGCCTGCTTGTATGTCAGTAACACTCTACTTCAACATGATTTAGCACTAGAGTTCCAAGATCATTTTTTTCCCTGTAAAATTCTTACAATTTCAAGTTTGGAATATAATGTAGAGAGCTCTTGGCATCTGTTCTTACTTCTATCTATCTCCTTACCACTTTGTCTCAGATATCAAGAGATCTTACTATGAATTCAATGGTACAGTCCATTGCCATGAAAATTCTCATGCTAAAATAGATGTATCATAATCTGGTATATTTGAATAATACCACTCAATCATTACAAAATGTCTCATTCTCCATCTTTCATTTCCCCTCTATTTTGGCTTTCAATTGGCTCATAAGTATTTTTTAAAAATAGACAGAAAGAAGAACAAAAATGTAATAGGTAGTTATACATAAGGCTGTATTCAAATTTAAAATTTCTAGATGCTAAAGACTGAGTTTTTATATTCTTTTTGCAAATGTAAGACTAAAATTAATCTATTCTCTAGGAGCATATCTGGGATTTTTGGAAGGTCTATTAATTAGTTAAGGTGAAATGTACCAAGAAGGATATAGTATACATAACATATATTTGATCTCAAACTTTTAGTATAGGTACAAAATCCACAAGCATTTTTCTCTGAGAATGATTATCCAGTATTTTCAATTTTTCAAAGGACATTTGAGAATTAATAACGCTGGCTAATTTTAGCAAATAAAAATATTTTTCCTTCCTTTTTCAATATTTCTGGTGAAAAGTTTCCTTGGTTTTTAGTCATCTGTTATTGCTTTACTTCTTCACTTCATTATTTTCTGAGGAGATGTGCATTTTGTATTAATTATCATGCATTAAATTGTCCAAGTTTTGTTGACTTCAAGAGAATTTACTAAGGGAAAATAATGTATTGTTTTTATATGTGAATTTCAGCCAGGAGGCAGTTGTAAGAAAATATGTTTAACCATCATTGCTGTGAGTCTGATTTAAACTGTTCTAACAAGTAAACCTCACACTTCAGCATGAACACAGCAGTTCTCTGGCATTGAAAAAAATTATTTTTACTCTTCTTGTTTTCCTGAAAATTAAAAATTGCAAAGCTCTCTCCTTCCTTCTCCCATCCCTTGCTTCTTCTCTTTGCCCTTCCATCAGCCTATCACAGCATGTAGCACAGATCTAAATATTTTGTGTATGCTTTAATAGAATAATTCTCATATACTTTTAAGAGAAAAAATTAACATGTTAAATTTTAGATATGTATATAAAAATATAAAATTAGTTGTTTGTTTATCTAGACTAATTGAACCAGTATAAATTTTGTATGCTGTTTTGGGTTAAGGTAGACCTTAGAGGAAGAACTATCATTAAACAAAAAATGACAAGTGCACTAAATTCTACAGAGTAAAAGTGAAGAATATTGAAGCCAAAGGAATTATAGTCTGGGGAAAGTTGGATAGAGAAAGCTGAGACCTGAAACACGAATACTAGTTTGTTAGCTTAAGCAGAAGAGAAGTATTAGGTTGGTGCCAAAGTAATTGCGGTGTTTGCATTGTTGAAATTTGCTGTTTTATATTGGAATCCTTCTTAAATAAATGTGGCTGTGTTACACATCATTTTAATGTGCATTTCTCGTTTTATGTTTTTTTTGTGTTTTTTTTTCTAATGGCTTATTACTTGCTGTTTATTTTATACTTATTTTAGACTATGGAAATGATGTTAGACAAAAAGCAAATTCAACTGATTTTCTTTTTTCTTTTTTGAGTTCAAAATGGGTGGTAAAGCAGTGCAGAAAACTCTCAACATCAACAACGCATTTGGCCCAGGAACTGCTAATGAATGTACAGTGCAGTGGTGGTTCAAGAAGTTTTGCAATGGAGACGAGAGCCTTGAAGATTTGGAGTGTAGTGGCCGGCCGTTGGAAGTTGACAACGACCGCGAGCAATCATCGAAGTTGATCCTCTTACAACTACACAAGAAGTTGCCAAATAACTCAAAGTCGACCATTCTATGGTCATTTGGCATTTGAGGCAAATTGGAAAGGTGAAAAACCTCAATAAGTGCGTGCCTCATGAGCTGACCGAAAATCAAAGAAATAGTCATTTGAACTGTCCTCTTCTTTTATTGTATGCAACAACAACAAACCATTTTTTGATCGGATTGTGATGTGTAATGAAAAAGGGGTTTTATACGACAACCAGTGATGACCAGTTCAGTGGCTGGACTGAGAAGAAGCTCCAAAGGACTTCCCCAAAACAAATTTGCACCAAAAAAAGGTCATGGTCACTGTTTGGTGGTCTGCTGACGGTCTGATCCACCACAGCTTTGTGAATCCCGGTGAAATCATTATATCTGAGAAGTATGCCCAGCAAATCAATGAGATGCAAAAACTACATTGCCTGCAGCCAGCACTGGTCAACAGAGAGGGCCCAATTCTTCACAACCCTCGACCGCACCTCACACAACCAATGCTTCAAGAGTTAAAGAAATTGGGCTATGAAGTTTTGTCTCATTCACCATATTCACCTGACTTCTCACCAACTGACTACCATTTCTTCAAGCATCTTGACAACTTTTTGTGGGGAAATTCCTTCCACAACCAGCAGGATGCAGCAAATGCTTTCCAAGTGTTCATTGAATCCTGAAGCATGGATTTTTACGCTACAGGAATATACAAACTTATTTCTCGTTGGCAAAAATGTATTGATTGTAATGGTTCCTATTTTGATTAATAAAGATGTGTTTGAGCCTAATTATAATGATTTAAAATTCATGGTCTGAAATGCAATTACATTTGAACCAACCTATAGAAGTCAAAAAAATTCATTTCTTGCAGACAGAACAGTATGTATGATAACCTTGGGGGAGGAGAAGTGGTATAATAGAAGAATTGAAAGAAATTCATGATAGTTGGAGTATAGAAGGCTTTTGTAGGAGTGATATTAAATAAAGCTGAAGAGACAGAGGCAGTACCAAATAAGACAGGGTTTTAAAGTCCAGGGAAGAAATTTGGTCTTTATTATGAGGGCAGTGGAAAACATTCAAAAGGATTTTAGTTCATGGTTGACATGGCCAGAAATGTAGTGTGAAACACCACAGTAGCAAAAATGGATGGGGAAATAAAATGAGCAGGTAGAAGTAACATTTAACCAGCTATTGCATACAAAATTATGATTGATATGATCATGATATATATCCATAGAATCCGATGGCATTACGAGAACCCTGTGACTTGGACTCACAGGATGGCTATAGAGATGGTAAGCAGAGATAAGAAAAATATATTTTGCATTGCTTGGGATTTGGTAGTTGTTCCTTGTCTTTTAGGAATAGTGGCACTCTCTCTCAGTGGTATATTGGAGCTGATATGTGGAGAGGCTAACATGTGAAGGAAAAATCCCAAAATACGTGAGAGAATAGATACAAATAAAAATTCAAAGACAGATGGGAGAATAGTTGCTCTTGATTTACTTGGTTAAAACCTGACAATCTTACGAGCATCCTGGTGGTTAATGAACACTAATGAATTTATAGATGTCACTGACTAGCAGCTTCATTTTGAATGACGTGTTGCTATCTGCCCATTGAAAGTGGCCAGTTTCCTGTGAGGTCCCTAAGGTGTAACTATTTTCGATAATTCCATGAGATTTACTTGTCGGTTGTATGAAAAACCAGTGATCAGAAAAAAAGCTTTTCATTGTACGGACACGGAAAAAAAATTATCAAGATAGATTATATTTTATAAATAGATTCTAAACTAACATCAAATGTAGATTAATGTATCCATAAGATTCATGCTATTTCTATTCAATTATCACACCACTCCGTATCCTAGAAAGTCACAACTTGTCAACAAGTAAGTTACTTCCCAGATATATTACTACTTTAAATACAGGAATACAGATAAAACTAAGTTTTTTAAAATGGAAAAACATCTTTGTTTTCAGTTAAACTGTAATCAAACTAACCTTCCATTAGACATTTGAATTTCCCGAATAAGATTTTCAACAGTTTCTTCCTTTTCTTGTATCTAATGACAATCGATTCCTTAATTGTTATATATATATATATATATGTGTATATATATATATATATATATATATATATATATATATATATATATATAATGTCTTTGAGGGGTTCAAATTAATGAAAAAGATCTTTGTAGTAAGCTAATCTGCCTATATTTCCTTTTTGTTTCTACTTCTTAAAGCCATATATAGAAAAGTCAAATATCTCTTTCAAAATGGCACTTTAAATATTTGAAGATGATTATCATCTAACCTCTAAATTTCCATAAACAAAACCTTCCATTTTTTCAGATATTTCTGTTATTATTTACTGTTACTATGCACCAATACTTTTATCAATATCCTCTGATATATTTTCCATTTTGTCTAAATTTCCCTTAAAGTGTACAATCCAGAAGTGAATTAAGTATTCTAATTGTGGTCTAAGTAGCTCAGAAGTTATTGTAACTCATTTGAGATACCTATTTATTTAACAACTATTTATTGAACACATTTATATGAGAAGCAGTTTGCAATGGTCAAGATAGTCAGTAACCCAGCCACTATATAACCTACTATCCATAGCAGACACTTTTGGGGTTCTTTGCTCACTGTAACTCTTCCAGTGATGTGCTAAGGCACCTCATACAACCCAATAGTGCATATCTCCTCCCAACTTTGGTTTTAGTCATATTCTACTGATAGCTTGAAATAGGCCTTGAAAGGAGTATTTATACCATGGAAATTATTGAACACCAAAATAAATATTTTGATTTTTGCTTGTTTTGCTTGCTTTTTTTATTGTTGTTTTTAGGGTTTTCCTTTGTTTTGTTTTGTTTTTCTTTTTGGAAATCTGGTTATCAAACATATATCAGTATACCACCTTTTTTTGTTGTTGTTGTTGTTTGTTTATTTGTTTGGAGTTTCTTCCTCCCCCATTTGTGGGATCCAAGCAGTAAATTTTTACTAAGAGACTTGGTCTTATGACTATAGTTGATTAAGCTATTGGCAAACAAAGTGGATCATTAATAGATACTTGAAATTAATGTTCATTCTATGTTTTGAGGAGAAAACATTTATTTAAATCTATTAACTATATCATGCTGATCCTCTATACATTTATTAATAAATCAATAATTTTAAATTCAATTCCTTCACCTGATGAAAATGACACCAACATATAAGTTGGAGGTGTTTCATTGACTTGTTCTTCAAGCATAGGCACTCCTGAATGGGTTAACCAGTTCTCATGTGGAGGATATGTGTCACTCTCTTTTTTTATTGCTGCTTTCAATTTATATTATCTTCAATTGCCATCTATGCCTTAAATCCAGACTATAGACCCCAAGCTCGTCAATCATATAAATATCTTCAAGAGAACTCTCTTGCCTGGTTAAGGATGGTATTGCTCCAAAACATAACATATGTTATGTAGACAACTGTGACTTAACATGAATTCAGTAAAAGATTCATCACTCTCTGAGAAGATTTAGAAAATATTCAAGATTTTAATTGACATTATTTAATATTTTATAATCATAGATGGCAGGTATCAACCCACTTGCATTCAGTAAAGATCTTTGCAATTAGCAAACATCACAAAAGCGAGGAAGTAGCCTACTGAAGATCCTGTTACTATAACTGGGTCTCAACAATTCTAGGGACCACTTGCCAGATGCTTCATAATGAATATACTGTGAAGAATATCAGCAGATTTTACTGCACTAATACTTGTGACACCTAATTATATCTGCAAACAAAATAAAGGAGAAAAATAGCTGAGTAAATGGAAAGTGTTTTTTCATAAACACTTAGATACAGAAAATGCTTCTGAAATTGCTCTGGAGGTGGTATTGGCTGCATTTACTCTGTTTTACTTGCTAAAATTTAAGCAAAATTATGATCCACCTGTGTTGTTTGGCATATCAAACCATGAACTTAATTTATTTTGGTAGCTAATCAGTATTTGCAAAAATTGACATGAAAGGGAACTTATTTAAAGTAAAGTTAATGATTTTATCAATGTAAAGCTTTGAAAATTCAGCAAGTGAACAGAGAGTTTATATAGGTAGAAATACAGAACGGTAAATGGGTAAGATTTTTAAAAAGTCTCTTAATGAATGACCTGTGGATTTTTTGGGAAGAGAGGGCCACATTTAATTTAGAACAAACACCAATCAACTGTATATTCAAAATCCTCTCCAAAGCCCAATGCTTGACTGGAATAATGCTCCAAATGCACAATGAGTGCCTTCTCCTTTAGGATAGTTTGGGGGAATTTTATTAACATTTATGTTCCATTATTTCCATTATTACCACTAGACCAGATTTATACTTAAGTAGTTAGCATAGTTACATGGTATCTAAAACTAATGGCTCACTATCCCAGAGCTTGAAGATTTGGGCTTTCTAAAAGTCTGCCCAGGTTTTAGCACATCTTGTCCCTGTAGTTTGTTTTTTCAGGGATAGGTGATACTATTATAGATTGATATAACTGTAGGGAAATAATTCTATTTATTACTACAATGAAACCTCTTCTTTTTTACAGTTTAGATATGTAATCTATTTACCACACATAGAGTCTATTTAGAGTTCTCTCCTTAATATTAAGTTGGTGCAACAGTAATTGTGGTTTTTGTATTTATTAATATTTTTAACCTTTTAAACCACAATTACTTTTGCACCAAACTAATAGTAATGCTGCATGATTCTGACTTAACTGATGTCTCAGAATCTTCTCTTTAAAAGAAACCACAATACAAAAGATTTTTTCTTCTCTATTGTTCATTTTTGTTCTCAACATCTAATAAATTTATATTTATTCAATATATTCATCCAGTTAAGACAACACTAAATTCTACTACAATAGTTCACAAATTTTCCTAATAACCTTTCCATACAGTATCATGAAAAAGCAAACATCTTATTAAAGAAACATGGATTTGTACCACACATGTGTACAGTAATTGTGATGATATCTCTTTGTTTTCCCATGAAAGTACTCACTTGCATGTTCTTAGGAAATCCATGTCTCCTAAGTAGTAGCATGATATACTACTTTGTTTTCCATATAAATCAATCAATCTCCGTGGTCCATTTTTATGTTCTTCTTCATATTAATTTCCTCAGTATCTTAGTTTAGAATTCTCTAAGGTGATTCATACTTCTGAGAATTGAGAAAATAGTTTCCTGGATATTCCATCTTTTATTCAGTATATCAATGTTCTTATACTAGCCTCCTTGTCAATTCTTGCATTAAAGGGAGTCTATAATTTTATTTTATGTTTAGCCCACAGGGCCAGTCTTTTAAAGTAACAATAGTTATGTTACCCAAAATGCCTTCCTTAGGACAGCACTGATCTGTAGGAGAGCAATGCCTGCCTTCTTCCTGAGTGAGGATTATCCTGAAATCACCAGATTAACTACAATTTCATGAATGTTTGCCCTTCTGAATGTGATTTGCCAATGTAAACAATGGCTGGACAGAAAGACATCAAGGGCGAGTCCCTATTACATTTAATTCAGGCTTAGATCTGAATCCTTAGCCACAAACAGCTTTAGAAGCATCTTCATTCTAAAATAAACCATTTTCAGTGCTTTGAGATTTTGAGTCCTTGATTAAAATACATTTTTACCTGATGTTCACTTGAGAAATGAGTTACTTTAGGAATATTCATGTAAATTATTGAGTCAAACCAATATGCAGTTGCTCATTTAAAATTCCCTTTAAAGTAGAAGGCAAAGAGTTTGCCCAAGTTCTTATAATCAGTTGTGAGCTGCTGTGATGATAGATGCTTCCTTTTCTTTGTTCTTAGAGTCTTCTTTCTGAGGCTATTTCCACATATCCCCCTCTGTATGGCAGAGATAGCAACATATGGAATGAATGCTGCTTCTTTTTTTGGCCGTGTTACACTAACTCATCTCATATTAAATTCTGACTGATAATTTTCAAAACACACAGACATAAAACACCTTCTGATCATTTTCGACTTATTGCCTCTTTGACAAAATTTCATGTTTACTCAACCAAATTCATATTTCTTAGTTCTAATTGTCTCTTTATCTCTTATAGATGGGTCCTGTCAGCAATTTGTTTATTATTATTATTATTTTTAGGAAAGCTCTTCTCACAGTTTATTGTTGTTTTACCAAAATGAAAAAAAGGAGAAATATTCCCTTTGCCTTCCAGCTGAACTTGTTGCCCTCCTTAGAGCTTTATAGTCTTGCCTTTTCTAAAACCTGTTTATATCTATACTCATACTTGCTGTACATTTGGTATAGTTTATGGTTAAAGGAAACTGGAAACAATGAATTTCTCATCTACAAAGATTAAAGCTCCCAAATTGCCCTTATATTCTAGTTCTTTAGGATGTCTTGTAACTACCTCTGCTATAAAATGATGATGTTACACATGGAAATGGTCTGGTTGATGAAAGCCTAGGCCATTACCTCTTATGAGTCCATTCTTTTGAGCAAGCAATGCTTTCTGATAACTCTCTGTTGCCAAGTATTTTACTAATGCTGTGCCCAGAGCCTCGGCAATGTGACTGCAGCTCCTTTCATCAAAATATAGAGTCTATATTCCATTTCTTTGTGATTTGATTTGCCAATAAAATGTGGCATAAATAACAGTATGCCACATCTGAACATAGGCCCCTTGAGGTCTTGCGACCTTCCACTCAATCTCTGGGCAGCCTTCTCTTATGTAAAAAAGCCACGTTTTTCCTGCTGGAGGATGAAAGACTACATAGGATCAACCCAGTCGTCTCAATCAAATCTCCAGAGATGTGAGAGAGTCCAACCCAAATCAACAAAGCCCCATAACAAACCCAGAGATGATAGTAAACACATGGGAAAGCCCAGCCAAGACCAGAAGATCTTCCCAGCTGAGCCCAGCTTAAATTGACAATTCTAAGTTGTTGCTATATAGAAACATATATATAATTAATTTTTCCTAACCTTGAGTCCAGTAATATTGCTAAATTCAGTTATTAATTCTACCAGTTTGTAAACTACCTTGTATTTCCTACCTGTTGCATATATGATAACTACAGACAATGACAGTTATTTATTTCCCTTTCTAATTTACCTCTTTCATTTTTTTGTTTGCTTTAAATCATTTGGTAGGACCACTGGTATAATGTTGACTATAGTTTGTAATAGCAGATACCCTTGTTATATTCCTGATCTTAAGAAGAAACCTTTAAAGTAATTGAAATTCACTAATTTATTAATGGAATAAACCAATAGAAAATATAGAACATCATGCTCCTGGACATGTCCATCTATGTTGACACTGATCCATTAATCACCCCCCTTAAGATATTTGATTGGTTATGATTCTGCAGTATATCAGTTCATATTAATTGATTTGATTTATGAGATTATCACTAGTAATTTGTCAGATTTTTTTCCCCAACGTATCAACTGAGTCACATTTTCTGGATGAAAATATTATTAATTCGTTCTATGTTTTTCTAGATAATTTACATATAATTTGAAAAATGCATATATTATTTACACCAAAACATTTGTATCTTACAAAGGTGATGTGGCACTTTGATTTTTTTCACTAAAAACATATTTCTTGGAGACTTTTCCAAATAAAGACTCAGTGATGTATGTCATTTATTTTATAGAATCTTTGTCAAATTATCTCATAATGAAAAAAATATAACTCGAACCTAATACAAATTTTCACCTATTAGTTCAGTGTTTTGTTTTGTTTTGTTTTTAATTAGCATGTGGAGAAAATAGATAATCACATGCCCTGTTTAACTGGAACATCATTTGGGAGAATAAATTAGCAATATCTATTCAAGTAATAAATGCTCATATCCCTTGAAGAAAAAGTTTCTAACGCAATGAGTTTCCGTAATATCTAGTATTTTCTTTGTTTAATTTGTACTCATGTAATTTATCCAAATTTTAATAAGGATTTTTATTTATATTGGATTTATAAAGTTAACATGGCGGTGAAATTTATACTTAGCAGCATTTGGATTTTCAGATACTAATAGATTTACTATATTTCTATGTTTTTTCCAGTATTATTGAAATATGATTGACGTATAATATTGCATTAGTTTAAATTGAACGACATGATTTTATACCTGTATATATAAATATGTTGATATATAGAAATATAAATATATTGTGAAATGGTTATCGCAATAAGTTTAGTTAACATCCATCACTTTACATAGTTGACAATTTTTTTCTTTGATGAGACTTTTAGGATCTACTCTCTCAGCAACTTTCAAATGTACAATACACTATTGTTAATTATAATCATTATACTGTAACTTATGTCCTCACAACTTATTTATCTTAGATCTGGAAGTTTGTATCTTTTAACTGCCTTTACCCATTTTCCACGCTCCTTACCTTCCACATCTGGCAACCATCAATCTGTTCTCTGTTTCTATAAGGTTTTTTTTTCCTAAATTCCACATATGAGATCATAAATGTTTGACTTTCTTTGCCTAACTTAGCACAATGTCCTGAAGTTACATCCATGTTGTTGCAAGTGGCTGGATTTCCATTTTTATGAATAAATAATATTCCATCATATGCATATTCCATATTTTCTTTACCCATTTATTTGTTGACAGATATTTAGGTTTTTTTCATATTTTGGCTATCGTAAATAATGCTGCAATCAACGTAGGTGTACATATACCTCTTCATGATAAATTTTTTTTTTTTCTTATAATACCCAGGAATAGAATTGCTACATCAGATGATAGTTTGATTTTTAAATATTTTTAGACAATCCATATTGTTTTCTATAGTATCTGCACCAATTTACATTCCTACCAACAGTGCACAAAAGTTCTCTTTTCTCCACAGCCTCTTTAACACTTGTGATTTCTTGTCTTTTTGATAATAGCCATTCTAAAAAGTGTGAGGTAATATCTCATTATGGTTTTGATTTGCATTTTTCTGTTGATTAGTGATGCTGAGCACCTTTTAATGTACCTGTTGGACATCTGTATGTTTTCTTTGGGAAAATACCCATTCTGATACTCTACCCATTTTTTAATTGGATTGTTTGGAGTTTTCTTCTCTTCTTTTCTTCTTCTTCTGTTTTGTTATTGAGTTGTGTGAGTTATTTCTATATTTTGGATATTAACTTCTTATCAAATATATAATTGGCAAATTTTTCTCCCATTATGTAGGTACACTTTTCATTTCGTCAATTGTTTCTTTTGCTGTGTAGAAGCCTTTTAGTTTTATGTAGTCCCACTTGTTTATTTTTGCTTTCATTGACTGTGCTTTTGATGTCATATAAAAAAAAAGAGAAGAGAAAAAAACTGGAAATATAGGGCAAAAGGTAAAGTTTATTTTATAGAAGTTCTAATTAGTTAGGTGATATTTGACCAAAATGTATGTAAAAACACTAATAAAGTGAGATCTGAAAATGTTGATAAGAATATTCCAAGCAGAGAAAACTCCAAATGCTAAGATTCTACAGCTGAAATGTACTTGACAAGTAATAAAACAGATGACCACTGTACCGGAAAAGGTGAAGCAAAGGACCAAGACATAAGGAGCTAGCATCAGAGATTGAGCTGGGGGTTAGAGCACAGGTTTTTGTAAAGATTTTAACTTTTACTCTGAGTGAAATTTTAATCCATAGGAGGGCTTTGAATAGAAAGATACCATAATATGTTCTATGTTTCAAATAATTTATGGTGACTACTTTATTGAGAATAGCCTTTAGGTGAGCACTGGAGGAAGTACCAGACACCGGTAAGGAAGCTATTGCAGTAATCAACAGGATAGATATTAGTAATATGCAAGAGGGTTAATTACTGAGATGGGAGAGTATGGTCTGATTCAGAATATATTTTGAATTCAAGCCTATAGGATTTGCAAATGGACACCCTAATATGAGAGAAAAAGAGAATTCAGTGATGGCTTCAAGAAAACTGTGACAGGAACAAGTTGGGAGGATGGAGGCGGGGGAAGAGACATGCTTTGGGTTTTAGAAATGTTATATTGGGAATACTTACTAAATATTCAAACAGAATAGGAGAGAGGCAGTTGAATAGATGAGTCTGGAGTTTAGGTCTTCAGCCTGAACTGAAAATAAAAATATTTAAATACTATAGATAGTATTAAAGCTAGGAGAATGGAAAAAGTGGCTAAAAAGAGGTTCAAGTAATGAGTCCTGGTATCTACCATATTTAGAAGTTACAAATTTGAGAAATAATTAGACAAAAAGAAAAAAAAAAAAGAGTAGATCATGTTGGAAGAAAATCAAGTGTGATAAATTACAGTCCAAGAGAAGAGTTAAAAATAAAGTGGGCGACTATGTTAAATGCTTTTGTTAGGTCAAATAAGGTGATAAATCAGAATTCACCATAAGATTGTTAAACATATATGGTCCTTTGCAGACTTGTAAAAGCAGATTCAGAGGAATAACAGTAGCAAAAGCCAGACTGACATGGATTCCAAAAATAAAAGAATAGGAGGAACTGAAGACTTGAATATTGAACATAGACCTTAAAGAAATTCTTGACGAACCAAACATGTATTGCGAGAAAAAGAAAATTCAAAGATGACTACAAGTGTTTTCTTCTTTCCAACTGGAAAGATGAGAATGCAATTTAATAAGATAGAAGGGCCATATTTATGTACTATTTTTGTTTTGAGGAGGTTTCTTTTTTTTCTTTCTTTTTTTTTTTTTTTTAATAAAGAGAAGAAAAACAGGTAAGTTCCATTTCTTGAACATTCAATTATTATTTGAATTCTTGTGAGACGGATAATGTTCTCTTCAACCCAGTGTATGGTCTCCATGTTCCTCTGTTTGAAAATTGTAACTGTGCTTAACCATGAAAGACATTCCAGTAGTACCCCGTTTTTTTTGTGTATGTTTAATGAAAGACTACTGGCATTGATTAGAGTATCATTTTCTTATTTTTAATATATGATTAAAGAGTTTTAAATTGTATTTCTTGGGAATATAGTAGACATACCATGAAACCATCTCTTACTACAAAATTTCTAGACATTCTAGTAAAAATAAATCATTATTTTAATTGCATTGCTGAGATTTCAAAATGAAGAGAAACTGGAGTTTATAATATACACAGAAGTAAAAAATGTGATATACCTAGCAAAAGACCAAGAGGGAAAGATGAAAACGTTCTGTTGTAATATTAATATAAAATGCTTTAAATAGTATCAGTGGCAGGTGAAATGTGTTAAGTTAAAGATGTATACTTATAAATCTTAAAACAATCAAAACAACATCATTAACAGCATCAAGTTCATGCTAATTAGATCAAGAATGGAAAAAGAAATGGAATTATAAAACTACTCAACTCAGGAGAAAAAAAGAAAAAGAAGAAATAAAAAGCTGAAAAATGTGGGAAAATAGAAAATAAATTGCAATATGGGTTGATTAAAATCAATAATGACATCACTGTAGATGATCTAAACAACCTAATTAAAAGGCATAGATTGTTGAGTTGATTAAAAAATCAAGACTATAATGCCTACAAGAAATCCACTTTAAATATCAAGATGCAAACAGTATAAAAGTAGGCAAAATAGGTATCATGCTAACATTAATCAACAGAAAACTAGAGTGGCTTATATTAGTAACAGAAAAGTAGATTGCAGAACAAAGATTATCACGAGACATAAAGAGGATCATTTCATAAATGATAAAGAGATGAATTCATTAAGAGGACATAATATTAAACATTTACATATTTAATAGCAACACTTCAAAATACATGAAGCAAAAAAGTCATAAAACTGGAAGGAAAAATAGACAAATCTATAATTATATTAGAGATTTCAACACTCCTCTCAGTACCTGATATAAGAAGTAGATAATAACATCAGTAAAATAGAAGATTTAAACAACACATCAACCAACTTGACCTAATTGTCATTTATAGAATACTCCATTCAACTACAGAAGATGTGTATTCTGTAGTCAGAAATACACAGAATGTTCCTCAAGATAAATCATATTTTGGGGGACTGTGGGGGCAGAGCCCCAGAAAGTAGTTTACAGGCTCTCGGCCTCACGTGGAGGGGTGCTGGCTCGGGTAATAGATGGCCGTCAGCTGGGGCTGGTTGGCCGTCAGCTGTAGCCATTGAGCCATTAGCCACTAATATAACTGCTGCGGCTACAAAGGAGAGCCGAGGAGAGTGGAGGAGAGTGAAAGAGAGTCGTCGGTGGGTTGCAGACAAAACGGACAGCAGGTCGCACGTCCAGTGAACCCAGCCTCCAGTGAGACCGTAGTGGTATGACTCCCCTACCTATGGCTCCGTGGGTGTTCCTTTTTGGCCTCACCATATCCTGCGTTATGTGGGGAGCGGGACCAGAGACCCTGCAGGCCTCCCCGCCTGGCACCCTGCACGACAGGGACCACATAAAAAAGTCTTAGTAACTCTACTCTGTCACTAAAACTAGGAGAACAGAGAGAGGTAGACTTGCCTTAAGTGTCTCTCAGTATGGAACTGATAATTACAGAAATTCAGATTCAATAATTTGAATCCTAGTTTCTTCTCTTATTAGCTGTATGCCATCAAGTTTACTTAGTGTTAACAGCTGAGGCTTCTGGATCTGTATAGCAGTAACAAAAATGTGATAATACTTGTCTCATCAAGTTGACACAAAAGGTAAATGAAATTGCTTTATTAAAGTTCCCATTATATAAAAATTACATATTGTAACTTTATATCAAAAACATATCTGCTTCAGGACACAAGAAATCTATATGTTCCTAGTGAAACTATTTTTATTACTGTTCTACCCCTGATGTTTCCAATTATGCACTATTAGCTATAATTTTCATGAGTCCTAAACTCTCTTTAGTAAAAAAAAATCTGAAAAATTTAAGAGCATAAAATGCTTTGCTTTCAAAATTGAAAAACTTTCATGCAATGTCCTTGTTAGGCAAAATGGTTTCTAGTGTTTGATGTGACACATTCCATCTTAAGAAGCAAGTTGCTATCAGTGACCATCAGTTCACCCAGGGAGGGATGGGCCTGTATCACCTGAAAGGAATATACTTACATAGAATAAGGAGGCCCATTAAATTGTTTATTGCCTTGGAATACACAGCTTTTAACAAGCTCATGCCACTTGGCTACAAGCCACCTGTGTTCGTGGAGGATATATCTACTATCTATCTATCTATCTATCTATCTATCTATCTATCTATCTATCATCTATCTATATGTCTCAAGCCTCCATCCCCTTTCTGGTGCAGAGATCCACTGTTTTGCTGCTGACCAAGACTTCTGCCCTTCCTTATTTCCCTTAATAAATGTTTTGTTTAATTCTGGAATTCCCAGTCTCTTTCTAAAGGCTCTTGGTCCCGTCATCTTTTGGAGATCAGTTCCAGTACACCTTGGGAAATTTTCCCAACAATGCTATTCATATAAAGTTATTTATTCAAGGTTAGCTATTAAAATATTACAACTAAAATCAATTGAGTTGAATGTTATCATTTCTACCTTTTTTTCTTTTAGATAATCCAGGACAGAGTTTTCATTACCAGAGGGTTATATATATCAAATATATTTTTTAAAACATAATCCATTTTTTAAATCTCAAAATAAATTACACGTATAAAGGCAAAGGATTGATTAAATCACTTTTATTCACAATAAGAAGATATTAAACTTGTTTTTGGAAAGTTAATGATAGAGAGATAATTTAGATTACTTTTAATTTTTTAGATTACAGAACAGTACATACAGTGTAATTTACATACATGTGAGAAAAAATCTTGGAAGCATATATATTAAAATGTTAACAGTGAGTTTAAGATCACAGATGATTTTATGTTTTTCATTATTTGTATTTTTGTTGTATCTGGAAATATATGTACCTTACTTTTACAGTAAGAAAAATGCAACAAAGATGTTAATATATTTTAAATTATGCAAAAAAATCTTGTTGATTGAATAACAGAATGTGTATATTAACAAGTCTGAGTCAGAAAATATGCAATTAGTTCAAACAGTTACCTTATTTTCCCCAGAAATTACAGATGTTTAGTTCACTTAAATTGATCAACAATTTGTTCTGGTATCAGTAGGAACTTACTGAGAAGTGCTTGTGGAAGAAACTCTGTACTTATTGAACAGTTTGCTTTATTTCAAAAAGTAATTTCTTAGAATTCATTTATTACTACAGGTGCTGCCTTATGAATATATCATTTGTCCATTGGGCATTCAGGTGGTTAATGACTAAGTCTCTCTAATTATAGAGGAAATCAAGATGCGTTGACACTGCTATTTTTGGGGAGTGACAATCTGGGTGCATGCCGCATTCTGACATTCAAAGTACACATTAATATCAAAAATTCTCTGTAAAAAAATTACTTTAGAAATAATTCACAGAAAAATTTTGCATATATTTTGTCAGACTTTTCTAATCAGCTGTACCATCAATTCCCATACCCCCATACCTCCAGATTTAAAGCCCAAAGAGTTAGCAATAGAATAATTATTTGACTGCTAGTAAGATCCTTTCCTCTCAAGGTTAGTATGAAGTTGCAGAAAGGACACAAAGTTGGGAAACAAAGATCTTGGATTATGGACTTGGTTCTGATGTGAGACCCTATCACTGTAACTTTGAATAAAATTCCCTTTCTCATCAAATAATTTGACTAAATTTTCTCCAAGCTCCATTTTGGATAAAAAAAGTCTGTGACTTTTTTTTTTTTTTTTTTTTAATTTACTTTTGGATTAAGAAGGGAATTCATCTAAGACTTTAGGACATTTTCATGTCTCTTAAACAGAAATGTTGGTCATTTGCAAGGCTACTTTTGATAATACGTTTTCTCTCTTAATTCCCAAGTTTCATTGTAACCATCATGAGGAGAAATAGCTTCTTACAAGAAAGTCTTTTGAACATTTTAATAAACATTTATTGATAAACATTTTCCCATATTTAATAGGTTTGACTACATAGGTTTATATAGGTACCTTACATTTATGATATGTATCTATTGCTACACACACACACACACACTTAAGAAAATCCTGTGAACCTGAATTTGTGAAACTTTCTTGACTCACGTTTCAACAACTTCTGTCTGATGGATTAAAAACTGCATTCTCTTAATAGTGATTAATTTTCTTGCTTCATTAACCAAATTTACAAAATTAGGAAACGTATTTCTACATGTTTCTCGGATTCTTAATTTGTTCAATGTAGTTTTAAACAATTAAGAACACTACAGTTGATCATATAGCTAAAATAAAGTGTGCCAAAATATTTATGTATAGCTTTTTTCTATGACACAAACATGGTCCACTTACCATAAATAAAATGATTTTTTGTGAAAATTTGTGAAAATTTTGTAATGTGATTTGCATATATGGTTACATTTCTTGATTTTTTTTAATCAACAATATTGGTTTAACCCTAAACTAAGTGAATTTAGTGATTGATTTCCATAACACTTTTAAAATTAGTAAAAGAAAGGGTAAAGGGGGTCAAATACATGGTGACAGAAGGAGATTTAACTTCGAGTGGTGAAGACATAATGCAATGTACAGATGATGTATTATAGAATTATCCACTTGAAACCTATAATTTATTAGCCAATGTCACCCCAATAAATTTAACTTACAAATATATATATATATATATATATATATATATATATATATATATAATTGGTAAAAGTGTTTACTTATTTATTTTCTAGGAGACCATGAATAAGTGGCAATATATTTTAATTCTTTAAATTAATAATCCAGAAAAAATTAGAAATCATTCAGTACATCTATAAGCATCAATGTAGAACTCACTTAATGACTTCAATTAAATGGTGGCTAAAGTAATTTCTTAAAGTTTTCTCCCCATAATCATTGTTTATCATATCTAAAATGTGAAAATATGAGAAATGTGTTTTAGTCAAATGTTTTAAGTATAAAGTTAGCCAAATTCAGGTTACTTTTATCTCAATCATAAATGAATTCCATTGTCCTGAATTTACATTATGGCTTACAACTCATGTATTTTTCAAATAAAATAATCTCATTATTTTCCTGTATAGTATAAATATTTTTACTAATTCATTGTTTTTTTCTTGTTACTCTTCAGCTTGCATTACTTGAGCTGTTTTACTAATTTCCTTTATTTTACCTTTCATGCATCACCATACTATTGCTCAAACAAGAGGCACATCTATTGTTGTCACAATGACAGCCACAATGACAATAATACCACCCACTACCATGATGTGTTTAGAAAACTTTGTAGTTTTTTATGAGCATAACACATGTTTAAATTATTTGTGAATCCCTTTATGTCACAATGATTTTTTTTCAAAATGGAACCCTACTCTTAGATTTTTGTGGATATACATAATTCCCTGTCCCTGGGCTCATCTATGTTTTGGCCAATCGGATGTTAGCAGATCTAATGCAAAGAGAGTATTGAAAGGGTTTTTATGATTGGGTTTGGCTTCTTTTGTTCTTTCACATAACAATGAGAAGGACATGCTCAGATGATGGCAGGTCTCAGAAGAAGGATGAGAACAACATAAAGAGGAGATGTCCTAGACTAGAGTGAGTCAGCTGACCTACTGACACAAGAATACACTTGGCCAAGATCAGCCAACTTTCAGCTGATACCAGACTTGTGAAAAAATAAAAATAAATAAAAAAATAAAATAAACACGTATTGTTCTATGCCAATGAGGTTTTGTAATTGTTTGTTACACACTAGTTTTGTGATGATAACAAAATAAGATCTTTCCAAAATCATCAGCCATATCAATAATAGTTACATAAAGACTGGTTGTCTCAGAGATATTTTTCATCAGATAAATCAGTAACAACTGGGAAAATATCATTCACACACTTAAATCTTGTGATAAACTTCTGCCTTAGTCCATATTACTAGATTTTAAATCTGTGCTGTAGAATGTGTTAATGCCATTATTTTTATTATCTTCTATTTGTTTCTCACTTTTTTGTTATTTTAAAATATATTTTAGCATACTTTAAAATGTTTCGAGATTAAATCATAAGTTTTAAAAACCTTTAGGCTCTTATTTTTTATTATTAATGTTTGAACTAAATCACTTTTAACTCCATTAACAGATATTTGGAATCCATTTTGAATGATTGAGTAGACTAATGCTCAGTGTCAAAAATGTTTAGTTTTGGATTTCATCAGATAAATCTGAGGAATGTGATGGTTAATTTTCTGTGTCAACCTGAGTCATGGAGTACCCAGGTATACGGTTAAGAATTATTCTGGGTGAGTCTGTGAGCAGTTTTAGATGAGATAACGTTTGAATAGGTAGATTGAGTAAAGCAGATTGACATATTTATATCAGCATCTTCAGATCTTCTACTGGTCACCTCAGCCTTCAAACAAAATGGTATTGTATATTCATTTTTTTATTAATCATATATAATACTGCTTTATTTTTTAAAAGATGATTATAAAAATATTTCCATCCTTCCCTCTCTTTTCACTTTTAATATCTCACTTCTTTTGTTTGCAGGTTTACTTTCATATTTTCAAGGGGGATAAAGTTTGCATTTTGTTCTATAGCTGTATTTTTTTTAAATCATTGAACAATAACCCTAGAGTCAAGTTTGAAAGGGTTCTCTTTTTAACTCTGAATGAATTATCATTGTAGTGTTTTGATTTTCTTCATAGACGCTAGTTTATTATGTAAGTGTTTGATATTTTTTCCCCAAAGATTTCCCTCCAATTTCCTCCTGAAGCCTCGATCATTTTGCTCTAATTTGGTATGATTGTTTTATAGATCAGTTGATCTTTGATCCTGGAATTTCCCAATATTACTGTCCTTTGTTAGATCTATACTTTTTTGATATTACATATTTTCCTTTAATTATTTTGACAAAGTAAGTCTTCAAATAGTTCCTAAGAAAATTTGCAGCAGAAATAATATTTCTGAGTACTGAAATTTGTTTGTTCCTGAAATGTTTTTAGTCTTCACTTCCACTTGAATAATATTTTAGCTGGACATAAAATCTTACATTAAAAATCATTTTTCCTCAGAAACAAGATTTTGTTTCTTCTTATTCTGCCATAGAATTTTACTGATGTGAGTTAAGATGCTAGGCAGATTGTTGTTCTTTGGTAAGAAATTTGCATAGGCACCTCTGCTCATCCTTCTTTTGCACTCACACTACAAACTTTAGAATCTAATTTTATTCATGGTGATAAAGAACAGTGCTTACCCACATGGTAGACACCAGACATTTATTGCTATTGTGCACCTCAAGTAACACTATGAGATTATTTGGAATCCATTTTGTTCCTGGAATTTCCCAACATTGCTCTCCTTTGTTAGATCTATAATTTTTTGATATTACAGATTTTCCTTTAATAATTTCTGGGCTTTCAATTCTATTTCATTGTTCTGTGTCTGTTTTTCTGCCAATACTATAGTGTTTTGGTTACTACAGTTTTGTAACATAGTTTGAAATCAAGGAGTAGGATACCTCCAGCTATGTTCTTTTTTTCTCAGATTTACTTTGACTTTTGAGATCTTTTGTGCTTCCATACTAATTTCAGGAGATTTTGTTTTATTTCTGTGAAAAATGCAATAGGGATTTTGATAGCAATTGCATTGAATCTGTGATTGCTTTAGGCATTATGGACATTTTAACACAATGTTAATTCTTCCAATCCACGAACACAGAATCTTTCCATTTCTTTGTGTTTTCTTTAATTTGTTTTGATAATGTCTTGCAGTTTTTAGTGTATGAGTCTTTTACCTTGTTTTTTTGTTTACTCCTACAAAATTTGTTCTTTTTGTTGTGATTATAAAAGGGATTGTTTTCTTAATTTTTCTGTCTCATATTTTGTGGTCAGGGAATAGAAACACAACAGATTTTTATTTAGGGAGCCAGATTCTCATGTGCCAACATTGCTGCTGCCCCTATTACACTTCTTTGGGCTGTGGTGTGGGTGCCACTTTCTGATTCCTCCAATTCCACAGGTTTGCTGAGGCTGTGGGCTCAGCTATGGAAGCTGGAGGACCAGGTCTATGGGAACCATCCCTGTCCTTCTCCCTCAGCGTTGTTTTGCTTCCCCTACACTTTCCAATACACCTACCTTCAGATATGTGGATGTGTGGATCTCTCAGGTATCTTGGTGTGTTGAGTAGAGGAAACTTTGTTGGGTTATAGATGACCTGTTGTTGTAGATTTAAGGGGAGATACAAAAGGGTTGCCTCACTTTGCCATGACTCTGATGTCACATCCTATCATTTCTTTGTTTTTTTCTTTTTGTTTTCTTTTTTACAGTAGGGCAAATTAAACTCTAGTCTCTTAGCCTATTTGAAGTTTATAATACAGTATTTTCGTCTACAATCACTATGTTGTGCATTAGATCTCCAGGAATTATTCATTAGCTTCAAGATTGTACCCTTAAACAACATCTCCCCAATTCTCTTATTCCCCAGCCTCTAGTAATTACCATTCTACTCTCCGTTTTTATGAGCAGCTTTTATAGATTCCACATGTAAGTACTATCATACAGTGTTTGTCTTTCTCTGTATACACACTTTCAATTGATTTTTTGTTTCAGCCACACTTCTGATTTGAACTTGCCTTTTTGGGAGTTCTTGCCTTCTCCAGGGTTCTGCAGGTCAAAATGACTTCCTAATCATTGATTTCATTTTATGACTTTCTTTTCTCCGATGCATCAGGCACCACTCCTCCACTTGATTTATATCATCTAGAAAATTTCCATTTTATTTCTGTGAGTTAGCCTTTTCTAAACCTCCACTGTAATTTTGTTATGCTATCATAGGCAAAAAGATAAATGAATGTGTTGAGCCCACAACCCTGAAATAGATTTTCATTAGAAAGTGGATAGTCTCTACTTAATTGTAATCTCTTTAAAAAATTGAATTTTCTCCAGTGCACTTTAGTAAAGAATAAACTAGCCATAAAGTTCATTTGTTCTAGTCCCTATAGCCAGGAAAATTATGCTGAAATGTAATAATTCATTTCTATTACATTTTAATTATTTTCTGATTATTCATGATGCAGTCGACTTTTCAAAGTAATGTTGTTGTTTTGATTATGTCTTAAAATAATAGCCAACTTGTATTCCTGAAGATCTCTTTATTAATGAACATGTTTTCCATATCAAGCAATAGCATAATATAACACTATGCATGGCACAAACTATGGTAAAACATCTTTTAATGTATTCCTTGTGGGTACAATACCCACTCATTTATTAAATTTAATGTGTCATGTTATGAAAGTATTCATTAACTGTGTCACTGAAAAATTACCTCAAATTAATAATAATAATAATAATAATAATAAATAGATTAGTTTCAAGAAATAACAAAATTCCTAGCCTTTATACCTTAACGGGGCAACTTAAAAATGAAATCTGATTCATTTTAATTCTTTTAAAATATAAAAGAGTTTGTACCCAAAATATTCAATAATATCATATTTATATAGAAAACTTTGTATTATGCAAAGTAAATCATTCATTATTTATGGAATGTAGCAGCACTTATAAAACTAAAATTCTACCAAAGAAAATAAAAACTAATAACCTTCTAGAGAGTGAAGACTTTTTTTCTATTAGATACACATTACTCAAAGCAAAGTTAAATAAAATTTAAATGCATGCTATCATTGTTTGCTAAAACAATAAACTTACCTGATCATGCACTCATTAGCAGCTTTGACTAGTTTGCTCTGAATTAATTCTACTCTGTTGGGAGATAATTACACAAGTTTCTAACTTTTAAGGTATGCTGAGACAGAAAATCTTATAAGGGATACTACTTTAAATTGGACTATGGTCAGCATAAACTAATGGAACACAGAGGCTGTACTTTCTTTCAAGTATCAGGTCACTGTTGTCTTGAGTTATAAATAGTTGAAACGTTGTCTTCTACAGGGTTCTGTAAGTCAAAATGACTTCCTTAATTGTTAATTTCATTTTATCACTTCATATCAAACACAAGTCTCATGCATTGGGAAACAGGGTTGTTTCACTTCAAAAATTTATCTTGTTAGAGCTAGTGAATCTATTAATTAAGAGGTTTGACAATGAAGACACTGTGGTTCCAACTTCAGGTCCTTTTGTTCTTTTAATAAGTCATTTTCGTAATGGTCTTCAAATTACAATATTCTTCTCAGCTATTTGTTCACATTTTCGAATGTGTAGACATTTTCACTATTATGAGGAATAAAATTGTATAAAATGTGTACATTTTTATTTATGGTATGGGCTCTCTTTCTCATAAATACTTCTGACTATTTATTTGTTTATTTATTTACGTGAATAGGAGTGCAATTTTATATTGCTTTTTTTCTTTATTCCTTCATTTGTTGCTTATATTTTAAGTATAACTTCAGACATAGAGCATTACTACAGTAGTAGTAAGCTGAAAACCTATGACCTTTCATCCTTAGAATCTAAATGTTGTTGGAGGTGGCACTGTATCCTGCTGAAATACTGTATGCCATAGCACCACCTGAAGGAAGGGGTGATCCTCGACATAATATTGGCTAGTAAGATATAAACAAAAGTTGGTATCTGAGCCTTCCTGAAAGTTTCAGAGGACAGATTCAGTTGGCTAGTACTTCTGGTTTTAACATTACTTTTTTCTTCCTGGCTAAAATATTGACATCATAACTGAATTGATCTGCCATCTACAAACTGACCATAAGAGAAGGAACATGTTCACAGTGACATCTGTCCTGAGAGCTTTTAATTACTACTTTAGACTGGGATTACCTACTTCCATTCTTCTGGTTGCTTGAGGAAAAAAAGAAACCTCAATCTTGTTTAAGTCACTAGTAGTTGAAATTTCTCTTGCAGGCAGCTAGATTTAATCCTTGCTTGTATCTCATTTTAACAAGATTGGGATCTTTTGTAGAGTTTTCAAATATACCAGACTCCACCCACACTCAGTCAAATTTAACGAGCTAACTCTGGGTGAGATAAATGGGCATTACTATTTTTGAAAAGGTCTCCAAAAAGCCTAATGTCCCACACAGTTTGAGAAACCATTCCTCTAAGTGTTCCTTTTGTTCTATCCACTATAGGGATGATATGTTGTCTGAAATAATCAGTTCTCATTCGGATATTAACTTTGAAAATATTTTAATTTTTTTTCCTGTAACTCAAGTTTAGAAAATGAGCTACCATTGTACCGACTTCAATGTGATATTTTTTCAATAATTAAACATAAGTATAATTTCAAAAGTCAAAATAGCAAGCAATATTTTTTGAAACAATAACATTTTAGAGTAAAAATTATATAATTTTATGTTACATGCCTATTCTTCTGATGGAAGACTTTTTTATTTTTAGGTACTTAATGCTATCAATTTTCATGCTATGGAGTTGTAGATAATATATTTTAATGTTTCTGTACAGAGCTGACAAAAATCTTACTGAAACTTGGGACCTAGTCTAAAAGAGCAAGTGTTAGAAGTTAATTTGCAACTCTGATAACCCAGGAGAGATTTACCTAACTCTGGAAGTGTGCATTCGCTTTACAAATAGTGCTGAGACCTGGGACTTGGAAATATTTTTGGTTTGCAAAGTTGAAGACAATATTCGTATCAGTCCCCAGGAGAGATTTATTTACATTCCAAAAGATAGTAAGAAATCAGAATCTTTCAAAGGAACAAAGTTTATATACACACACCAAGGGGAGAAGAACAGTGTGTATATAAATACCCAGATTCTTTTCTTTTTTTTTGGTGTTTCTCACCTATAGTACAGGCCACATTACTTATTGATGATGTCTGGTCCTCATCACATTGCCCTAAGGGCAAGAATTAGGACAAATGAGTGTCAGTGCAACTATTATTACATGAACAATAATAACCTATCTCTGTTCCAGAAAACTCCTGTGTGCATTCAGGTTGTTATTAATAAATATGAAAATTGCGAACATTACACATGCTTTTTGATTCACAAATGGCTTTTCTACTCCAAATTTACAAGACTTTGGCCAAGTTTTAGTAGATTTTAAGCCTTTAAATTTAGTGTACACTTTTAAATATGGCTGTCAGGTTGGCCCAACACCATTTGTTAAAGTGTCTACCCATACTGCTCCATTTTGTTTGCTTTGTTTTTAATTGTTTTGCAAAGTTAAAGTGGTATCTGGCACCAAGTCACTTGAAGAACATCACGTGAATATCCACTGTTTATACCAAATGGTACAGCTGTAGAGCTAGAATCCCCAAGCCAAAAGGTCAATCTCCCCATTCTTCTTTCTTGTTTACTTCCTCCCTCCTTGCCTTCCTGCCTTCCTCACTCTCTTTCTGTCTTTCTTTTCTTCCTTTCACCCTTCATTCCTCTGTAGTTTCCTTTTCATTTGTTTTCTTTTACAACTTTATTGCATTCTGCAGATTTTTATATATTATGTGTTTAGTTCCATTCAATTGCAAATATCTGAATTTTCTTTATGGTTATGTTTTTGATCCAGGGACTATTTAGTGTATGTTGCTTAATATTCAAATATTTTGAATTTTACTATATGTCTATTGCTATTGGTTTCTAATTTAATTGCACTGTCATCGTGAAGATACTCTGCATGATTTCAGGCCTTTTAAATTTATTAATAGTGTTTTATGACTCAGCACATGAGCTTTCTTTGTGAAGGTACACCTGAAAATAATTTGTATAGAGTTATTGGGTATAGTGTTCTATATAAATGTCCAGTAGAGCAAGATTTGTGGTAATGTTTTAAGTTTTCTATATCTTTACTAATTTCTTGACTATGTATTTTACCTACTATTAAAAGATATTTGTAAAATATTAAAATCTCCTACTATGATTTTGGATTTTTCTTTAATTTTGTCAAAGTTTATATCATGTTTTTTTAAAGCTCTACGTTATGCACTGTAATATGTTTATAATTTTATGTCTTCCTGATGAATTATTCTTATTATCATTTTGAAATGACTATGTTTACCTCTGGGAGTACTCTTTGTCTTGAAGTCTATTTGATTTGATGCTAATCTAGGAAGGTTAGCTTTTTCAGTCAACAACTCACAAGATTTGTCTTTTTCCATTCATTTACTTTCAACTGTCTTTATATTTAAAGTGTGTTTTTTATAGGCAGTATTGCTTATTTATTCATTTTGATAATCTCTGCCTTTTAATTGGAATGTTCAGAATATTGCCTTGCAATGTTAACTATTGATATTGTTGAATTTTTATCTACCATTTTATCATTTTTCCCCATTTTCCTTCTAGTTTTGATTTCTGTTCTCTCATGCCCTCTTATATAATTTGTTGTTTATCAAAGTTCCATTTTAATATATCTATTGGCATTTTAGCTATGCCTATTCATGTTACAGAGTGCATTCTTAAATTTTCAGTCAGCTTAGAGTCAATACTGTACCATTTCAAGTTACAGCTAAAAATCTTGAAGTCATATAGGTTATTTCCTCCCTACCTTCATGGTAATTCATCATATGAATTTTAATACATTTTTAAAAAACGTAAAATAACGTTTTAAATTTTCCTCTAAGGTCATAAATACTTTAACTGACTTAAATAAAGACAAATCATGTGTTTTGTTTTTCCTGTTATTTCCCATTAATAATGATTTTCCTTTGTTCCTCAAGATGGAAGTTTCCTTCTCAAGTCCTTTTTCTAGAACCTGAATATTTTGCATATATAGTAATGCAGGTCTGCTAATGATAAATTCTGTATTTGTTCATTTGAAAATGTCTTATTGTGCCTTAATTCTTGAAGGATATTTTCATTGATTATAGAATTCTAAGCGGACAGTTCGCTAAATAGAAAGTTTTTTTCCCCTTATGAAAAGTTAAGATTTTTATTTCTTACAAAATTTCTGTTGAAACTCTTTTCTGATTCTTACTGTTGCTTCTTTGGAGAGAATGCATCTTATCTTTCTGACACATTTAGAATTGCCCTTTTTGTTTTGTTTTTAGAAGTCTTTCTATAGCATGTTTACTACATGAATTGGAAATAATTAGAAATTACTTTTCTTGGATTTCACAGAGCTTTTTGAATAATTGACTTGGTGAATTTTATCTATTGTCTCTCTTCTCTGTTTATGAGATTTTAATTTTCATAATATTAGATCCATATGTCTTTTACACTCTTTTTGAATTTCCACCCCTTTTACTCTCTGTACTTCAATTGGGATATTTTTTCCTAAGCTAACTTCCTGCTTATTTTATCTTCTTTATTGTGATGTCGACTGTATTGTTAACATATCTTAATTATATTTCTGGTGTTTTCTGAATTCTAGAATTTCTATTAACTGTTTTATAGATTACATTTGCCTATGGTATTTTCTTTATTCTTGAACTAGTCATTATCATTTAATTCTCTCTAATAGTTCTAACACTTAGATCACCTATGAGTCGTTTTAAAAATCACTACGATGTAAAATTTTAAATGGAAATTTTGTGTTCTAACAGTTTTAAATTTACAGAAAAAATGTAGAGATAATACAAAGACTTCTCATATACCTAGCACCCAGTTTCTATAATTAACATTTTACATGAATATGATGTGTTTATTAAACTTAATGAAACTATATTAATATATTATTATTAATGTAAAGTTTATGCTTTATTCAGATTTCCTTAGTTTTTACCTAATGTTCATTTTATGTTACATTATAATTATACTCTAGCCCTGTTGGTTCTATGATAAGATGTAGGGGAGCAGAAACATTCCATAATCTTATGAATAAATCTTAGTCTTTTATTGGGCCTCTGTCTCTGGGATCTATCCTTTACAAGTATTTCTCCAGTGGTATTGTTTTCTTCCCCCTTAGAACAGAAGGGAGAAACAGTAAGACTAGAAGGGGCTTGTATATGAGCAACACCTTTCCTCCAGGTAGGACAGGGCTCTGGTAAAGTCTTTTTCCCTTCTGATTAGGCCTTTGTTTTAGAGCATACTCCTTGTATATTCTACAACGACTATTTTAGCCCTCCTACTCCCAGTCATGAAACAATCATTCCTGGATCTTGAGCTTGAGAACCTCCTGTGTTTCCTTGAGATAAAAACAAACAAACATTAAACTGTTGAATATCACGGCTAGGACTGCAGCACCAGGAATTTCTCATTCTCAAGCTAATCTATACTAGGCTTCAGCAATTAGTCACAATCACCATTTAAGTATTCTTACCAGTGTTTATGGCCCAGTGGCTTCTGCTCCAGGTAAGCAGATCTAAACTATGACTCTCTAGATTCACCTATCTTGTCAAATTTGGGAGCAGTATTTAGCCTTGCAATCTCCGTTCTCTAATAGAGTAAACTATTACTTTTCAGCTTAAATTTTGTGTGTTGTGAATATGGGAATAATGCCATCTCAGCTGTTTTTATTTTGGAACTGAAAACAGAATTCCTCAATGTCTTTTAGTAGGAACAATAAGTTGACTTGTGGGTCTTTTTACACTGTTTTGTTGTTTTTGGTTGGGTTGGTTTGGCTCATTTGATCTCCTTTGGAATGTCTATGATCTTTTATTGAAAGTCAGGTACGTTTTAAAGAAAATTGACAGGGTTCTATCTTATGTTATCTTCCTCTTAACAGGATCTATTTATTTATTTATTTATTTATTTATTTATTTATTTATTTATTTATTTATTTATTTATTTCTACAAAGTAGTTAGAGAACTTTTAGATCACCTTGATCCAGGCAAGGATGTTTGTTAAGCTGTGAGATCTGAATTCCAACCTTAGTACGCAAGACTGCTAAAATTCTTGTGGAATACTTTAGTCATATAGCTACTACTTTCTGCTTTGTGTGTATCGCTATTTGCATATTCAGTTTAAGAGTCAGAAGATACCTTATTGTGGTCTGCATTTTGTCCTCCAAATTCATATATTGAAGTCCCAATCCGCAGTACCTCAGACGGTAACCTTATTTGGAGATAAGATCTTCAAAGAAGGGATTAAGCTAAAGTGAGCCCCTAAGGGTGGGGCGCTCATCCAATATGAGTGCCTTACTAATAAGAAGAGAGAGGCTGTGGGTACACAGAGGGATGCTTATGTGAAGAGACAGCAAAAAGTTGGCCTTCAAAATCTAAAGAGAGAGGGCTCAGGGGAATCCAACCTTGTTGGTACCTTACTCCTAAACTTCCAGCCCCCAGAACTATGAAGGAATACATTTCTATTGTTCAAGCCACTCAATGTGGTATTTTGTTATGGCAGCTCTAGCAAACGAACAAATGCTTTATGAACATATCTGAAACAGAATTTTAGTCTCGTATTCTGCAATTATCTCTTTCCCCTTATGTCTCAGACTATTTGGTAGTTTCAAAGTATAACTTCATTATTGTTAACTCAGTTAAATTGCAACAAGACCTGGGATGTCAATTTTCCTATGCCTCTACTTTCCCTGTTCTGATTTGGAAAATCATTCAAGAGAAAAAGCTGAAGTGACTAGGAGGCTCAGCTCGGTATGATTCCCTTATCTCAAGAATTTTTCACTCTTTTAATGTTGTCTGCCTCATGTATTTTTTTTTTTTTTTTTTTTTTTTAGGTTTATAATTGATCTTGGTGAGAGTGCTTGTCTTTATACTGTTCTCTACCAAGAAGTTGAAATCTCCGTTCAGTTGTTGTAGGATTTAATTTTTTATTGATAATTTATAAATTAAGGCATAATAGACTATTATGGTACAGTGTATTTTATACAGTGTGTAATTTGAGATTTGGGTGCTCAACTATCTTTTTCTCTTGCAAAAGTACCCATTTTTTCCCTTTCTCATTGAATGTGTGTATAACTCCTTCTAATTTGCCACTGCATTTTCTAAGTGAGAAATTTTTATTCCATCTGCCTTCAGATTTTTTTCTTCCATAAATAAGCTCATTCCAGACTGATTACAAGAGTGCTGAAGATTTGTCTCTATCTCTGTCACAAGATATAAATAGATAGATAGGTCCATATATCTTTATATATCTTTAATGAGAGGAGGACACTAGTATCTCGTTTAGTGATTTAAATATTTACCTTAATAAAAGAAAAAAATTAAGCCCGATAACCTTTTGTGGTATCTTCTAAAAATCCACTACTTCACGATAAACATGAAACCCTTCCTAGCTTTTATTCTTTTAGTTGGTTTAGGTTGCATCCTTACCTGGGAACTATAAGCTGAAATTATATGTAAAATAGTTGGTATATGCTCGTATCATATCCTTCCTATCATCAACTCTAAATGTGATAAACATTATTTCAAATCACAACATTTATTGATATTTTGTTGAACTTACTATTTATTTTTTGTTTGCCCAAAGACAATTTAAAACAATAGAAGAAGCAATGAAAGCATATTATTGAGAGCTTCAAATTTAAGATCTGACCTTTCTGTCAAGCACAGGCAATATAGATGGTTTCTATATTTGGAGGCATAGTCTGACCAACCCGAGTTTCAAATTTGTACACAATTGACCCAAAATAATGATATTGGTAACAACAACTTTATGCTTTATGGGTCTTGTGCAAAGAAAGAAAAGCGCAATCAATTCTCTTTCATGAGATGTTGAGATCTGTAGGCTCCCTTCAAAGGAGTTCTTTGTTCTCATGTGGAAAGGGTTAAGGAAGGGAAGAAGGGAAGAAAGAGCCCTTTCCATTCCCTTTTAATACAGGGTCTGTGAAAGTGATTCAGTGAGGCAGAAAGTTTCATTGCAAGTCTATGATACAGGTCCTGTTTCAGGCAGTAAAGAGAAAGTGAATTTCAAAAGTCTTTTCAAAAAAGTAGATTAAAAAAAAGTAACAACAACAACACTGAAGGGCCAGGTCAATTCAAACGTTGTGCCCATAAAAAATAAGAAATATGGAGAAGTGAAAAAAACCTCCAGTGCTAAATAAGTTTTATTAGGTTATCTACTCATGTTGACTTTCTTTTGTAGTAACACTGTCCCCAAAACATTTTTTCAAATATATATATATATATACATATATATATATATATATATATATACACATATAAATATATTTATATTTATAATAAGTATATATTCAAATGTTTACATTCCAAAGCAGGAAAGCCTAATGATCAACTTAGAAAAAAGCAATATTTTTTGTTTTAATAAACTAGAGATCCATGGTCCCGATATACTCCCACAGTTTTGTGTATAAGTGTGGGCATGCATGTGTACATAAGTAATTCTGTATGCATGTGCATGCTTTTTGTGCGTTTTATTATGTCTTCACAGATCAGATACATTATGTATATGTATGTTTGACCTGCAGTATTTTGGCCTACTGTATATTAATTTTAACAACAACATTAATTATCAACATATAAAATTCCTGGGAATTCACATTTAAAAATCCATATTTTCAGCTTCTCTTGGAAGAGCAAATATGAAACAATGACAGGCCAGCAATCTCTTATGAAAATATTTTGCTGAAACCTAGACTAAGTGGGCATTCTCTTCTGCCATAGTTCTTACTACACTGATCATCTCCAAATTTGAGATGTCAACTACCATATGTGACAGAGTTTGTACTACTTAATTGTAAATATGAGAGGAAGTTTTTCTAACTCATGTCTCAATTAAAAGTGAAAAAAATTAAAAGACCAGTGGTCCATGTGTTTCAGATAAATGGGAGTAATCATTGTTCTTCGTAAATGTGAAGAATATTTATATATTTTAATATGCAAGGTGTGTTACTGTGAAAAGAAGTAAAAACTGTTAGAAAAGACAAACACTAACATACATACCAGAATTCAGAAATATCAAATGATTTTTTAAAAACTAACAAAAATAATGAACTAAAAAATAACCCTGCATTGCCACATACTTTATTTCTGATACTGTTGTATAGAATAGCCCTTTCAGCACTAATATCTAAACAACATTTTCAACTTTTGGGAACTTGAAATATTATCATTATCAGATAGATTTGATTTGTTGTAGATAGTATTGTGTCAGTTGTGTTGAAATCCATTGGAGTGAATGTTTTAGAGGAAGTTACTGGCTAATAAGGAAAGGACATTTTATTTAAGGAATGGAATATTTTAATTTGAGATATGGGTAGAATCAAATTTTCCCTTTTGATCTTTGTCTTATTGATGTCGTACATTTCACTTGTACGTACATTATAATCCTACATTATATTATTACTTTTATTTAAACAATCTTTTAACATTTGTTTGAACAATATCTGAAAGAGATTTTAATAATAATAAAAGAAGCCATACATTTACTGTTGCAGTTACCATTTCTGCCACATTTTATTCCTTAAGGAGATCTATTTTTCCATCTTGTATACATTTTATCCTTCCTGGAGGACTTTGACATTGTTTGTAATGCAGATCTGATGGATTGCTTTAGCTTTTCTATGTCTCAATTCATATGTATGATTTTACTTTTTGTATATCTAAAAACAATGTTGTCTTTGTATTTGAAATATTTTTTCTTTCTTTCAGTACTTCAAAGATTTTTAACTATCTTCTCACTTGAATTGTTTCTGATAAACAATCTGTGGTCACCTTTAACTGTACCCTCTTCCCTGCTCTGGCTACTTTTAAAACTTTTTCTTTATCATTGGTTTTAAGCAATTCAAATTGATTTTTTTCTATGTTTCTGTGCTTGCCTTGGATTGAGTATCTTGGATCAAGCTTATTATTTTCCTTTTTTTTGCCCTTAAAAATTAAAAAAAATATTGCTTTCGTTATTAACGAAAGCAAGTAATTTTAAACTGTTCTTCAGTCTTTGTTTCTAAAAGTTATTTTAAGGCAGGAGTTTATTCTGGTTTTCAAAAGCAAAAGTTTCCTTAACTTATTCTTTTGAATTATAAATATATCCATGTTTGTTTAATTTAAAAAATAATGTATTTTATTTGTTTATTTATTTATTTATTTAATATCCTACGCAGTCTTGCATGCTGGAATCATCCTGGCTCCTCTCACTATCCACAAGATAAATGTTAAATTTTTTTTCTTACATTAGTGTCAATCACGGTCTGTACCTAAGTTCTCCTGTTTGGTAGTTATTTATTTAAACTGGCTCTGATGTACTGAAAAGAGTTCTTTTATTGTATGCTTAGCTCAGGCTAGCTGGAAGATCACTTATTTTTGGAAACCTGGAAGTTCTCCATGGACAGTGTAAATGTATAAAACAATACTATGCACACAGTTCACTGTGCCCGTGGTTCTAATTTTCTCTATTTGTACTATCTCAAAATGTAATTACACCATTCATATTGTCTAATACTATTTGCATAACATTTCGGGGAAATGTAATCTTGAAATAGATAAGGAAGGAGAAGACTGAATGGGAATGCTGGTAGTAGAGCTATGCCTCAGAAAGTCATGTTCTTCAGTGAGAGACAATGTCTTTCTCTTTAATCAGTTAAGAACTTATACCCCTGAAGTACATCTACAGATGTGACAAAGGATTACAGTCCTCTCCTATATAGTTCTCAGCTTTCATTAACATTCCTCAAGATCTCTTCCCTGCTTTAATTAATAAAAATTTCTTCTGGAGCTTGTCATAACTTTCAGTAACATGTCTAATTTTCAATGCTATTACAAATTTGCATTTATTTGTATATTTTTTCATGTGAAATCAGGCACTATCTTAAACCAAAATCTAATAGAATAAAACTTTTATTTTTCAGCAACATTGCATAACCTATCTGATTTAACTGAATGGTAACATTCTGAAATTCTCTTGAGGAACTGGCAGCAAAAAGCATTACTGCTGCCTTAAAAAAAAAAAAAAAAAAATCTAGTACTGAAAATTAACTCCTAGGGGATAAAAAATTTAACTTGAAAGCCAGAAATACTTTTCAGCTCCATCCATGAAAATTTTAAATATTATTCCTTAAGACTGTGTTAAATAGTAATGTAAAATATTATTTTTGGGGTTTCTTCATGGTAATATCAGCAGCTTTGATAAAATACAAAATGACTAGGGAACTTAGTTCTACCCCAAAAAGACAGGCTAGAAAAATATGTGTTGTTTTTCTTGGCACGGTTAATAGTAAAGTACCTGCCAATAAAAGCTTTGCAGAATATTTTAAAGAGCAGAATTCTACCAAAAATCATTCTCATATACTTTTTGGTTTGGGTTTTTCACTGTTTTATGGTGATAAAAGGTAAACAAAGAACTATCCCCTCCCCCCCGTTTTAGAGGAGTTTTAGTATAGAAAATGATTTGTCTAAAGTGCCCCAGTATTCCCAGTGTAAACTGATACAAATTTAAATTGCGTGAAGTTTGGAGCAAACACAAATTTATGCTGCTTCCCTTCTTTCCCTGACAGGACTGCTTTCCCTGTTCTGATGCTCGTATCTCCCTTAAAACGAAGCACATATGTCATTCCATAAAGATATGGTTATATTGTAATGGCAATCACATTTTTTTAGACTGTACATCATATCATTAGTTCATCTCATCAATCCTGGACAATGGTTTTCATGTGTGGGCTGTTACCAAGGCTTTTGGTAGTATTATTCTATTTGCTTATATAGCTCCTGCATTACTGACCAATTTATATTAAGTCAGTTTATCTCATATTCTCTTTTGAGGGAAAAATAATGCATTAATATATACAAGGGAAAATGAAATGGTTCAGGGGGCTACCTTTCTAAAACAAAAAAATTGTGAAGGGAACCAAAATATTTAATATTCATTTATTAAATCACACTAGAGCTATTCTTTATTAAGAATTTATCCTCAGTTTTTTATTGAAATGAAAAAAGACTCTCTTAAAGTCTTTTTCTATATGTTTTCCCTATGATTACCTGGAATGCTTTCTCTGCCTCTCAGCTCCCTTTGGGAACATTCTCTCTCTGTCTCTCTCTCTCTCTCTCTCTCTCTCTCTCTCTCTCTCTCTCTCTCTCTCTCTCTCTCTCTCTCCCTTTCTTTTAATTCCAGGTAAAAGTCTTCTGCTATGATGAAGAGTTCTCAGTTCTCTAGTAATAGCAATAAAAGTTCCAACCTCTTGAGGACCTATTGATAGAATGTGAACAGCACTGTGGTATATTGTCTGTAATCTTATAAACAATTTTTCCATTTTGGTATTATTATTTTCATTTTTCAAATGACAAAATTAAGGTTTAAAGCAATTAAATATCTTAGCAAAATTAATATACCATAATTTATATTAATTTATATTCTGGTGTCAACCCCTTCTTGCTCCTAGAACACTATTTGATTACCAGTTCTAATTCACTTAATAAGCTCTGAGCTCCCTTGAGTATATGAAACGTGTCTTATTCATATTTCTACCACTAGCGTGCCATGTTTAAAACCTGAAATTCAGTAAATGTTTAGCACATATGTTGACTATAAATAAAGAACATGAAATATTTTTATAAATCTGACTTTTTTAAAAGTCTGAGTGACTGTCACTATAAAGACATGTTCAAATATTTCATACACATCATGTTAATATAAATTATTTTATTAATTATAAATATTGTTCCTGTTTAGCAACATGTGAATTTTGGACTCATCTAGAAAAAGCGAATACTCATTATTATATCAGACTGAATAAGATGTCAAAACATCAAGGATCCCTGCATCCAGCTGAAAGGTCAGTTAAAACTGGGCTTTTTGAAGAAACTTGAGGCACGCTTGTAGCACAACCCTCTGATTATGATATTCCAGTTGTCATAAAAATTGTTTGAAGAATAAAAAATGTTAAGGCTTTTTGAAAAACAAACAGCACTGAGCTAGGTGATCCATATTTCTTATATGCTACTGAAAAATAAAACTACACCTTAGGGAAAAGTTCTGATTAACTCTCTCTTGCTCTTTCTGATAGCTTGGGTCCATCTTTTCTATTATAACAGTGTTCATGTTCAGTTCTGCCTAAACGTCCTCAAGCCACGGCAGATGTATTTTTCCAATTTTCAAATATGATATGAATATAGAAACAATGTTTTATATAAATTGTTTTATTTATAAACACACTATTCTAAGCCAGTTAAATGAACAAATCCTAACCAGATGTTTCATCATCTGTATATTATGTTTTGCTCTTTAACAGTAGAAATAACTTTACCCTTGAATTATTCTAACATTGGCTGTGGTCTTCTCTAATTCATTCATTTTGCTACGAGCAATGGGAATTATGCAAGATGTTTAATCCCTGATTTTAAGGAATAGCCAATTTTGGGAAGAAAACCATATACATGAAATAATTAATAGCAATGTAAGTTGATTATATATTGTAATGATTGTAACAAGTGATACTGTTGAGAAACAAAACCAAAAAAAAGAGAGAAGAAAAAGTTCAGAAGTATTCAGGGTCCTTTTTGTTTTGTAAGTAATTGGGGTTTGCCAAGTTCTGAGAAATATTTATAATTTTGAACATTTATGCTGCTTGCAGGAAGATATGTATGTGTGTGTGTGTTTCCTATTATAGCACAGATTATTTTTATTTGACTTTGATAGACTAATCTTATAATTGCTAAAATGATGTATCACTTGTGTCATCGCCTAGTTGCTTTGGTACAGTGAAATTTAACCTAAAGTTTGTCTCTAGTTTACTGAATTATGTTTGGATTTTAATCTCTAGTAAACCACAAATTCTCAAATTTCTGTGTGTATGGCAACTAGCCTGGGAAATACTTAGAAAAATACAGATTCCTGGCATTTATCCTCAGAGATTCTGATTTTTTGGCTATGGGTTGGCCTAGAAGTCTGAATTTTAATTAGTTTCCTGCCCACCCAAAGGATCCTGATATAGATGGCTAGTATGGAGAAGCAGTACTGTATGAGGTCGGGTGACAGCAGAGTTCTGGCTATCTTACGGTATTTGCGTTTGTATCTCCATTACTTTGCACAGTGTTTTTTTGTTTGTATGTTTTGTTTTGTTTTTGTTTTGTTTTTAATGGAAAAATGACCAGACTGACCATTTAGGCAGCTTTAGCAGCTTCATGCATTAAGCAGGTGTTTGTTTAGTAATTTAGAAGTTTCCATTGTGGTTTTTTTTTAATTGTAATGTTTATTTTGCCAATATGGATCCAATTTTAGGAATGTAGCAATAAATAAGACAAGAAAACACATCCTGAAAAAAATGTTAATAGAATTGGGTAAATGTATCAATAAAGATAGACATGGAGTGAGGGAGCGTAGGAAAGGTCGTCATTTCTCATACTGGGTTCAGATAGAAGATGTCATGAAGTAGGTGATGTCTGTAGTGCATCTTCAGGCAGAAGCTGGAAACAGTGTGTCAGGGAAAACTGGTTGAAGTTGTTCCAACCAGAGAAAGGAGCAAGGACAAAGGTAAGCAGATGGGTAACACTGTTGCTGTGGAGGAACCACCAGTAGGCAGAGGCAATTTGGTTTGGTATAAAGATGGATGCAGCAAGAGGAGGAATGTGACAGGGATCACAACCAAAGACAGAGGCAGAAGCAGGACAAATTATAAACCTGAGTAGGATGATATCTTTGTATATCATAGGGTCATACACATTGTCCTGGGAAATCGAATGTATTCGAATCAGTAGAAGTATAGTTGTACTGTATGTGAAGGGGGCACATACAGCAGGTAGACTGATGTGTATCCATTTTCTTTACCTGGAGCTCTTTGGGAAGGAATAGAAGAAGACAGATGACTAAGTCTCATCACTTTGTCACCTGACGTCTAGGTTAAAAGACAAGTGGTATTTACTAGGAAGAGACTGTATCTCTGCCATGCCATTAGCAGAATGTCTCCAGTTAAGGATGGCCTGCAGTAAAGAGAACCTAGGATCCATGGATTTAAGCTGAAGGCTCCCCGGGGAAACTAATAGGAACTGTGTAACTCTCAGGGGTGCACACTGGAGGTGTTTCAAAACTCATACATGCCTCCTGCTATAACCTCATTTGGAGACAATTCTGGGGCAAAGAACGCATTTCTGTAGTGAGGAAACAGGACCTGAGGAGCCACCCTTGATGTCCCAGATTTCGCTCTACTTCATCTGAGCCTACTGACTGCCTGTATCAGCACATTATTAGTAAAGCTTAATACTAGACAAGATGGTTGATTTTTATTAGTTTGGTTTGGCAATTCAATCATGTGTGCTGTCCCTTGTGCTGGGTAGCATAATTAATGTAGAATAATATAATAATTATTTTTGGTGAGAAAAGTGGAGACACATACTTAAAAAAAAAAAGATACTTATATGTATCATGCTGAAATTTCCCTGATCATCAAGAAAGAAACAAGGGCTGGGAATATTGACTTTTCTGTGATCATAAAACTGGGATAAACTTGGAACACTTTGGGGGTTGGGACAAACAAGCAAAGACAAAATCATTTATCTTCTTTTCCTGATTACTGATTTCAAATTGTATTTTCTAATTAAATAATTACTAGAAAAAAAAAGTAAATGTTAAATAGGATTCATAGTTAATTTTATCTGCAAAGAGGTTCTTGGAGGAGAACTTGAGGGTGATTGAAGTAAAGGGTGGAATAACTAAGAATGAAGTTGCTTTTGCAGTAGGCGTGGTTTGCTTGGAATTACAAATACTTAGAATACTTTTAAAATTCCTACATATTTGTGGCATCACCTACAAAGCTGGTCAGCTAGTGTAAATAAACAATGTTGTTTATCTATCCATGTTACTTCGTCACTTCTACGTGATGGTCAGTGTTTCATAGGAAGGATCACAGAATGGGGATGAAATTAAGCCCATTCTGCTGGTAGTGACTTCTGTGATAAGCTTGTGTTCCTGGCAATTGCCGTAGCCCTGTTCATTGATTGCTGTCCTCATCCCTTACTGCTTTTACAGGGGCATAGGTATGTCCAAAGGGAGTAAACAGAATATAGATTGTTTGGTATTCTTTTCAAAATACGAGTATAATTAAAAAAGAAGAAGAATCACAAATGCTACTAATGCTTGTGGCCTGAAGTCTTATAACGTCACAGGAAATCCAGCGTAATGTAGACAAAAGATTTCACGGGAAGTCATGACATTGTTCTGGCAAGGAAGAAAGAGAAATAAGGTAAAAAGGAACTGACAGATTGGTGTTGTGTAAACCTGGAGAGTTAACATCAAGGACTTAAAAATCAATTCTCTGCTTTATTGGGACCCAGTGTAATTATCTACATACAGGTGTAATGTGATGGAAAGTCCCTCTTCTAGCAGGAGGAGAGGTAGTCAATTCTGCTCTGAATACAAATAGATCACAGGGAAAGGAAAACTATGAATCAGGAAATAAATGAAAGAAACAAAAGTATAAGGCCAACAAAGAAATCTGATTTCCCAATCATTTCATCCTTTTCCTATCGACACATGATAGCAAAAGTATAACATAAAGCCTAAAAATATGGTGTGATTAAATAAAATAATAGGAAAAACTTTTTAAAGTTAACCACTGACACTTTGTGTTAAAAGGCAGGTAACGGAACGCCATTTGTACAAACTATATCAATGTCAACATTTTATTATGTTACGCATATTTCTATACTTAGATATTTATTTATGAAAAAAATGAATCAAGCAGAGGGCTTTCAGATATTACACACAGCCTGGAAAACAATTTGGTTTAAAAACTATTCTCATTTTATCTGTTTGCTAGAATTTATTTCTGTAAGGAGACATGAGTTTTCTTTTGTAACATCAGCTAATCAACCTAGATTTTTAACAAATTGAAAGTTTTTATCTCATTATTGCTATATGTGTGTGTGTGTGTGTGTGTGTGTGCATGTGTGTGTGTAGGTATATATATATATACACACACACACGTACATATATATGGATAAATATTATGAAATTGCATTTCATAAATAACTGGATATGCTGGTATTATTTTAGGGAGTTAATTATAAAAAATGTTTTCTTCTAGCTTTTCATTTTTATTTTGCTCCTCAAGGAAATATGACTCTTCCTTTCTCCCTCTCTTCCTTCCTTCCTTTTTTCTTTCCTTCCCCTCCTTCTTTCTCTCTCCCTCTCCTTCCCTCTTCCTTTTTCTTTCTTACAACATTACCACCAGACATTATTACTATGAAACACCAGTATTAAGTTCAGTATTATCTGCTGCTGACACAATAAAATTTAAGGATATAAAGTAATGTTTTTAATATTAACAGAGTAAATAAATGATGGAGTCAAGTATAACTGATTATTTTAGAGTAACTGGAAGAGTTATTATTTATTTATTTTGAGGGGAAGGAATTTCTTTTCATTACAGTTTCAAACAGGGAAAAAATGAGCCTACTGCTTCATAGTCACACGTGATTTCAGCCCAAATGTAATATTACTTATGGCTTAACCCTGTTGATTATTGTTCTCTGCTCTTTTTCTCATGTGCTTCAATTTGAAAGTAATAATATAATATTGACTACTTAGGGAGTTTATTTGGGAGATATGATGTACTTACTAAATAAAGGAAACAGAGCTTGAAATATATTGAAGATATATATGTTATATCTATCTATTTATCATCTATCTATCTATCTATCTATCTATCTATCTATCTATCTATCTATCCATCTATAGATATAGATAGGTATTATTTTTTATGTTAGCAAATGTGTAGTCAATTCCAAAACAAAAGCGACTATAGAACACTACTACCGGTATATAGGATTTGTATTAGACCAAGTTTAAAAAAAAATTGTTTTGGAGGATATTTGTTGTAGTATGTTTCTCTAACAAATCATTTAAGATATAGTTTTCAGCTTGATCAAGGTCTTTCCTAGATCACACAAACTACATTTTAGTGAGGGTACAAAATAGCAATGTTTTCACTATTTCTATATGTCAGTATATCAATATTTTAATACTTTTAGTATTATTTCCTTTGTAAAGCTAAATAATTTCATTATTTTGGTTTTATTTGTATGATGCAATCCTTAATTCTTCAACTGTTTTATTCTTCTAAAAATTTTGACTGAAAGCTTAAATTCCAATCCTGTGTATCTTTATTTACCAAATACAATCAATATTCTTGCTCTAATATAATAGAGTCTCTAATATGTGAAAAATAAAAAAATAAAAAAATAAATAAAAAAAAAAACACCCAAACTATTCAATGGAATTGGGGTTCTACAAGGTCTGACAATTAGGTTTGCAGACTCATCCTAGAAAAAGTGCTACACACCTCATTGATGAGTATCACTATGGTCACCTTCAAAGTATTCTCTTTGGGAAACTATGCACCGACGCCAGCACCTACACCACCCTTCAAAGAAACTTTGGAACTCTTTTTCTGGAATGGCCATCAAGGCTGTTATCATATTACACTTGATGTCCTGAATGTCATCAAAATAGGTTCCTTTCATTATTTCCTTTATCTTTGGGTAGAGAAAGAAGTCATTGAGGGCCAGATCAGGTGAGTATGGAGGGTGTCCCAATACAGTTATTTGTTTACTGGCAAAACACTCCCTCACAGACAGTGCCGTGTGAGCTGGTTATTGTCGTGATGCAAGAACCGTGAATTGTTGGCAAAAAGTTCAGGTCATCTAACTTTTTCACACAGCCTTTTGAGCACTTCCAAATAGTAAACTTGGTTAACTGTTTGTCCGGTTGGTACAAATTCGTAATGAATAAACCCTCTGATATAAAAAATGTTTAGCAACATCGTTTGACTCTTGATTTGGATGGAGTTTTTTGGTCATGGAGAATTGGCTGACTACCATTGTTCACTTTGTTTCAGGGTCGTAGTGGTATACCCATGTTTAATCACCTGTGATAACACGATAACATTTAATCACCCAAGATATCATCTTGCCTCTCTAAAAGGTCTTGGAAATTTCAACTATCCTTTGCTTTTGTTCATCGGTGAGCTCCTTCAGGACCATTTTTGCACACACCTTTCTCATGCCAAGATTTTCAGTTAAGATTTTCCGAACTGTTTCTCTATCGATATTTTCTTGGTGTTATGCTTCTCACAGTCAGCCAATGATTTTGACACACAATTCAATATCGATATTGAAACATTTTTGCAATGTTTTCATCAGTTCTGCTTATTACTGGCCGCCCTGACCACTCTTCATCAGTGACACATTCTCTCCCCTCAGAAAAACGTTTAATCCATTTGTATACTGCTGTTTTCTTCATGGCATTATCCCAATAAACTTGGACTAAACATGTTCCTGATTTACTTCCACTCTTGCCAAGTTTAACAAGAAATTTAATGTTTTTTCATTGCTCTAATTCAAGCTCATTCTCGGGATGACACACAAAAATTTTTAACAATAATGAATGCCACTCAGCAAGACACTGCCACATGTCAACAGGAACACAGCTGGGAGACAATGATGTACCGAGGTTATGAAACCTTACTGCACTGTTTGTACAGTGCTGCCAACGTAAGTGCATAGTGGCAAGTTCGCAAACTTAGTTGTCAGATCTCATATAGGTGAATGCATAAGATAAATGAGCATGTTTTAATTGTTTTTAGCTACAATGATTTCCTATTAACAGACTTTGAAAGGTCAGAAGTGAATCACATGATTTCATATATCCTCACTATGAAATAATTTGATTAGCTCTCTTGTACAGTGTTTCCCCGAAAATAAGACCTAGCCAGAACATCAACTCTAATGTGTGTTTTGGAGCAAAAATTAATATAAGACCCGATATTATATTATATTATATTATATTATATTATATTATATTACCCGGTATTACATTACATTACATTACATTACATTACATTACATTACATTACATTACATTACTTTATATTATATTATATTACATTATATTATAAAGACCTGGTCTTATATTATATTAAAATAAGACCAGGTCTTATATTAATTTTTGCCCCAAAAGATGCATTAGAGCTGATGGTCAGCTAGGTCTTAATTTGGGGAAAACATGGTATATCTATCTATCTATCTAACATCTCATCTATATATCTACAATTATCTATGTCATTGGTTTGAGATTTAGATATTAGCTTTTAAGAATCCAAATCCAAGGAGACTGGGCTTACAGTTGTGGATGAAACCCTGTATTCCATTCCTGACTTATTCTCCACAATCGGAACTCCTGAAAGTTCAGTATACATCTGACACAGTGAGGACAAAGTTAGGGCTTGTAGAAAATGCTTAGCGCAAGCTTTAAAGAAGTAGCTTTTGATCTTAATATCTGGTATTACAGTTAATACAATTACACATACATTATAGACATGTGAATATAGATATCTAATATTTTATAGCTCTAGCATGCTTAGATGTTAATTTATTTCGTCACAAACCTTTGTTATTCTCATTTTTATGATGTAATAGTTACTCAGAATAAATTCCTCTGTTAAAACTAAGTAGGCCATATAATTTAATGGACACAGAACATTCAAAATGTTTCCTAGTAATATTAAGAGTTTATGTCTTGAGATTTGATAGTATGACTGTTCTATCTGAATAATTGTATTTACAAAAGAAATCGCTGAAGCAGTTCTGCAATTTCTAAGTTAAAATAATTTTTTTGAAAAACTCAATGCCATCTTGAAGTGAGGACAAATGCAATGCCTGGAACATTTTATATGAATATTATGCACTTGATTGATGGTACAAAGCTGGGAGAGTAGTGACAAATCATACTAGATATATTCAAATAAAAATACAGAATTCTACTCATTTCTTCCTTCTACATGTTATCCCCAAAGTGCTTCAATTTTTTCATTGTTATCTATAGTTGTTTTGTTTTGGATTATAATGACCATCATGACTGTTGAATGTTTTGAGTGAATGACTTTTTATTGATTTGTTTAAATATGACCTTTTATCTTTCTGACCAACTTGAGAAAATAATCCTCACTTCTCCTACATTTGCAATTGCCTAACGCAGAATTTGAGAACAAATATGTCACTAATTCTTTTTATCCAAAATCTAATTACAATAACAGAAGTATTTTTAATCCCTTTAAAATACTTGTTTTATCTTAGAGGGTAGTTAGCATACTGAACACTTTGTACTCTCAGACATGGAAAGGAAGGAGACTATAGCTTCAGGCTATCTTTCCTATGGACTGCATCGAACAGTGAGCCATCAATTAAGATGATAAGACAGGCCCATTTAAAATAGAAATCTGATAATTCTAAAATTTATTAGAAAATGATGCACTCCCATATGACCTATGGATAAGAACAGCTTCTTCATGGCAATGATAATTTAGAAATATCTCAAAAATTTATTGGTAGTAAAGATATGGTCAGTTCAAAAAGAAAATGCAGATGTGTTAGCCATCAGTTGTAGAAGGACATAATATATGAAGGAAAACCCAATTAGTAATTATTAAGAATTATTTTCTTAGACTGAAGCTACTACATTTTATATTTACGTGTTATACTCCCAGTCATCTGTCTACAGCTAGGACCAACTCATATGAAAGACACATGCATAGTGTTTTGAATAATCTAAATAATCTATGTTAAAATATTTTAAATGAATTTAAATTTAGGATGAAAGCTTATTTTATTTTATAGTTCCTACAATATGCTTATCACATATTCATAAATTGAGGTTTATATTTAGGGGATGGGAATTGGAATAAATTAGGAGACAGAAGGGAAATAAAAACTTAATAGATTTTTAACTTGCAATATTATGGTATTTTTAGTAAACGCTATTGTTAAATACAGTTTTGGGAGTATTTTTTGTTTTTTTCTCCCACAGATATAAGGCTATGTATAATAAACATGTAATATTTTAACTATGTTAAACATAACATAGTTAAAATATTTTTTTAATTTTTTAATTATAGTTGACATACAATATTATATTAGTTTCAACTGTACAACATAGTGATTAGGTATTTTTATAATTTATGAAGTGATCACCCTCTTGAATCTAATACCAATCTGACACCATACATAGTTATTACAATATTATTGACTATATTCTCTATGTACTTTCCATCCTATTCTGTAGGTACTTTCCATCCCCATGACTATTTTGTAACTACCAATTTGTACCTCTCAATTCCTTTCCTTCTTTACTCAGCCCTCTGACTATCCTCCCATCTGGCAACAATCAAAATGTTCTCTGTGTCTATGAGTATTTTTTCTGCTATGCTTGTTTGTTTATTTTTTTCTTTGATTCCACATATAAGTAAAATCACATTGTATCTGTCTTTCTCTGTCTGGCATACTTCACTCAGAGCAATATCCTCCAAGTCCATTCATGTCGCTGCAGATGGCAAGATTTCATTCTTTTTAATGGCTGAGTAATATTGCATTGAATATATGTTCCACTTCATCTTTATGCATTTAACAATTGACGGACCTTAGGTTGTTTCCATATCTTGGCTATTGTAAATAATGCTGCAATGAACATGTGATGCATAAGTTTTTTGAATTATTGTTTTAGGTTTTCTTCATCTAAATACCTAGAAGTGGAATTACTCAGTCCTTCTTTGTCTCTTGACAGCTTTTGTTTTAGTCTATTTTGTCTGGTAAAAGTAATGCTATCTCAGCTTTTTTTTTTTTCCTTTCCATTTTAATGAAATATCTTTCTCCATCCCTTTACTTTCAATGAGTCTTTTCATCTGAAGTGAGTCTGTTGTAGGCAACATATGTAAGGACTTTGTTTTCTTCTTCATTCAGCCACCCTATGTCTTTTGAGTGGAGCATTTAATTCATTTACATTTAAGGTAATTGTTTAAGATACATAGTTATTGCCTTCTTCTTCTTCTCTTCCTTCTCCTTCTTCTCCTTCTTCTCCTTCTTCTTCTTCTCCTTCTTCTCCTTCTTCCTCTTCTTCTTCTTCTTCTCCTTGTTCCTCTATATTTCTTGTAATACTGGTTTGGTGGTGATGAACTCCTTTTATTTTATTTATTTATTTATTTTGGTTCGGAAACATTCATTCAATTCTAAATGATAGCTTTGCTGGGTAGAGTAACCTTGGTTGTAGATCTTGGCTTTTCATCACTTTGAATATTTCCTGCCAGTCTCTTTTGGCCTGCAAAGTTTCTGTTGAGTCCCTTGTATGTAACTAATTGCTTTTTTCTTATTGTGTTTAATATTCTCTCTTTGTCTTTAATCTTTAGCATTTTATTTATGATGTGTCTTGGTGTGGACCTCTTTGGATTCATCTTGTTTTGGCCTCATTGTGCTTTCTGGCCTTGTATGTCTTTCAAAATTAATAATAACTAGTCCTCAAGGAAGAGGACTTGACAGCACCATTTGTCACATGTAATTCATTCTAACTTTATCTGGTAATCAGACTGACCATCTGTGTTAACTGACCTTATCTACAGGAAAAACTAACTTCTTATGTTTTTATGACAGGAGGGAGGTAGTTTTGCATCTTGAAGCAAGGTGCTCCCTGGAGGTAGGCCCTTACCTGTCCACAGAATCTGAAAGATAGAGGATCTAGCTCTCTTGAAGTTTGAATTTCAAACATATGTTCCTAGGTCCCTTAGAAAGACATTCCTTGGTCACAAAACTGACAAAAAGCCAATCTAATCTTCAAAAGGATCTATTAGGTTGGTGCAAAAGTAATTGCAGTTTTTGCAATTTTTTTTTTAACCTTTTAAGCTGCACTTACTTTTGCACCAACCTAATACCATACATATGTTTCAAATAGTGGAGAAAGTACTTACAAGTTTTCTAAAATAAATGCTCAAAAAAAGAGGAGGGAAATCTGTTTTGTTTTGTTTTTACTTTCAACAGAGAGAATTAAGTCTCTATTTTTAATTTGTATTTGTTCTTACAATAGAAGCATAAGAGCATCACGTGGTTGGGATTTCTTAAGAAATATTTTATATGATGATTTGCTATTATTTTCTTTACAAAGTTTCTCCTGAATTGTCATGCTGTGCTTATTTTTTCTTACATACCTCTCACTTGCCTTTTTTACAAGTCAAAGAGAAAAAAATATATATATGTATTTTAATAAGTTAAAAGTAAATTGTTACAAATGTAATCCCGAGTCAAAATTTACCCTTTGCTTTATATTTTATTTCCATTCAATCAGTTAATGTTTGAGTTTAGGTGTGGTGAGAAAGTAAGCTAATTTAAAATTTCAAACTGAAATCTCAGTATTACACAATATTTGATCAGAGTCACATTAATCACCGTTCATGTTAAACCTCTAGCTACTGTAGAGTACCTTCCTGAATAATGGCTGCCCTCCAGGGTTATCAATTATTAAAACAGAAGCCTTTTTTAGAGGAATGGTCTATAATATTTCTAGTTTCATTGATTTCATAGAATGCATTTTAACAAGCAAGATGGAGAAGTTCACATTTTTGGATACTTTTAAAAAATATTATAATTAAATACACATATATCTTGAAATTATCTTTTACACAGACTTGTAATACTTGGGATCGATCTATTCAGAGCTTGTTTTCTTCTAACTATAGAGTTACTGAGGCTTGCAAATATTCATATATGAAACAGAGAACTGAACCAAGAGCCATAGAAAACTTACAATATAATATCCTTAGATAGAGATCAAGACAATTATACATAAAATATATCACCTGCATTAATGCAAACTGTTATGCCACAGGACTAAAATAGATATGCCTGTTATAAAGCTCATTACCAAAAACATTGATGAGACATCTTCTCAGTTAAACATAAATACTCAAAATGAAATAACAAAGTATCTGTTAAATTATACGCAATGCCATATTTTAAGTAGTCTATCTCTTCCTTTACTTTTAGATTATTGGGAAACTATAGTTTAACAATAGTAAAGTTTAACAATATAAATAGAAATATGTTCTTCTTTAATATATTCCATTTTTTAAATTTACTGTTTATTGACTAACCTATTTTCTCAATGGCAATCACTAATTAATATATAATCCTGTTAATGATTATATTAAAAACACACTGATATCCAGTTCTGAAAAATAATAAAATTATGACTGTTGAGCCTATCTATTTTAAATTACATTTTGCCTCCATTTCACCAAAGGACCTTTCCTCTTGACCTTTCATTTCGTGTAATTTTGCTCACAAAGTTTTTGATTGCCAAGAGCACACTTGTTTTTTCTGTTTGTTTTCAACTCACTAGTTTAAATTTGTTTCGCAGCAGTAATTCTCTATGCTCATAGCAAGGTCTAGATTCCAGAAGATTTCTCTTTCACGGTTTTTCCAGTTGAATCCTGTTTACTAACTGCAAGTCAGTCACAATTGTAGTACGTGCCTGTGGCAAGCAGCAAACAAGGTCAGTCTTATATTACTCACAAAAACATTCAAGTAATTTCTTATGTTTCTGTAGTGGCATAACGCATTTCCAAGAGATGTGATATAGATCCCTAACATCAAACAAATTAAATTGCTCTAATTGAAAGGATAAAGGAATGGGTTGAACTTCACACATTGCCCCTCCCACTCATTCTAACTTCCACTACACTGAGACATCTACATGAAATTGGATGGGTTTCTGTAGAAAACACATTATAAAACCTGAGAGATTTAGAAGATGTTAGTACTAGGATTTCCATTGAATATGAACATGAACAGTAATTCCAAGGCAGCAGTATTAAGATAAAACAGGAGTGAAAGTTTTGTAGTATGATAAATAACATTTTAATATATGTTACTGAGTTAAAATGAAGGGGCCTAAATACGTGTAGAGCACATTTTTTTCATTCATCTTAAAAACACTATATTTGACAATTTGAAATCAACTTTGAAAAGGATTAACTCTATGTTAAAGAAACATATCCAAATGTTTACTTCAGTGTCATGTCATCTAAAAACAAGACAAAACAATATAATAATAAAAATAGTAAATCTACTTTCCTGTCTGTACCTCTTTTTAAGCTAATGGGCCACTTTCCTAGCTAAGTAGTTTATTTTTATTTCATTTAAAATTTATTTTCAAATTAACTCCTTCAAGCTACCTATGAGTACAATGCTTTGCAGAGCTGTTTTGTCCAAATCCCTTGGACAGTAATAGAATTATCACATATTCTTCAGTTTTCAGTTTCACAATTCAAGGTACCAAAATTTGTGGAGCTCCCAAAATAAACAAAATCTTTAACAATTCTCCAATCAGGTTAACTGTACTCTCCCAGCTCTATAATAAATTTATCATTGTTTGGAAGTCAGTGACACATTTTGTTTAGACTGCAGAAGTACCAAGAAAAAGTGTGTCCTCTTGCTGTATAGCAAAGTACCCCATAATTTAATGGTTTCAACTAGCAATCCCTTATTATTGCTTATGAGTCTATAAGTCAGTTAGGTAGTTGGGTGAATCTGAACTTGCCTCAGCTAATTTCCCCTAGACTCACTCATGATGGCATTTGTAGCCAGTTGGCAAAATACTGGTCCAATATGGCCTCCCTCATGAGTTAGGGATTAGCTGACAATCAGCTGGAGCAACAGGGATGGCTGAGCCATGTGTCTTCATCCAGTAGGCTCTCTTGAGCTCATTAACATGGTGGTAACAGTATTGTGAGAAAAAGAATAGAACTACACAGCACTTCTTGAGCCACAATCGCAGAACTGGTACATCGTCATTTCTGTTGCATTCCATTGGCAAGTCATAGAATAATACAAGCTCCCACTTGATGAGAATGACAAAGTCAAATTGCAAAGGAGAGGAATAATTGCAACCATTTTTGAAGTAATCTATGACATGAACTAAGACACCTGCTACTAATTCTCATTGTTTTGCAAATCAGTAGACAGTAATGGAAAATTCAACCTTAACAGAAAAATTGTGAAGAGAGGATTAAATTTGAAATAATGCCAAATTATAGTACTAAATCAAAATAGATTGATCAAAATTTCTGAGACCTTAGGTGTTTCAAATTAGATACATTACTTTAAATAAACCCATTTTATTTCCATTTATAAGTAGAAATTCAGAATAATGTTGATAACTTTTTCATGTAGTCATTAAAAATGTATCCTTTATTACTTGACCACAATTCACTTATGATCTTCAGATATTGTATAAGTGCTTTCTGTGAAAGGAACTTAAGTGTTATGTGGTCATGTGGGAAACAAAGTGTTTTTATTGAAAAAGGAAGCCATAACAACAAATTTCCTGATTTCTATGCAATCAAATAATATTATAAAAATACACTAAGTTTCATGTGCCATTTGTTTTGATACTGCTCTAACAGAATACTAATAATGCATATAAATCACAAATACTTAGCTATTAAGAAATTTATGCAATGCTAAGCTAATTTAATGTATTTTTTTATAATACAGGGTTTTCTTAAGGTTTTTGTCCTCAAACAAGATTTTTCCAAATATTTTTTATCATTATTATTCCTTATAACTGCAATATTGAAAAATCTTTATAAGTATATTAGTTCCTTAAAACCATTTAAAAAACCTACTAATTGTAACACAAGTACTCTGAATTTCATGACTAGAAAAAAACATACAGAACTCGTCTATGAAGTTATTTAGATATTTAGCAAATAGGTGGTTTTAAGATTTGTATTCACCTTTTCAATAACTCAAACAATGGAAAATAGGTAAAAGGGACCTATTTTTGTTTTAAAAAATGTATCCTACATAAGGTGGTTCATACATAGAATAGAAACATGATATACTTGTTTTTGCATTTTTATTTCATTGATTATTTCTACCCTGCTTTTACCTCCTGAAACTCTCTTGCCAGTCAATAAACTCTGAATAGAGAAACCTAGAGAAAGAGAAGAGTTTGACTTAGGACAAAGATAACAAATTTATGCAGTCCTGCTTTATCTATAGGTGAATATTTTTAAGAATGATCAGGCTCACATTAAATGATGGATGATGGTAATAAGACATTATCATTAATATGATTGCTGCATTTTACTTTAGAGATCACTGGGAAAAATATGCCTGGAAAGATTGGGATGAGGTTAAACAGCGTGGGGCATGTTAGGAAAGGAAAATGTTAATGTGGCATGGCAAAGGAAAATGTTAACATGTGGTACAAAATAAAGGTAACCACTTTCAAGATACAATATTTAAAATATCGGACTGTTGTTTATGTGTCAGTTATCCTAGTAATAGGGAATAAAATATCAGCAGGTACTACCATTTATGAAATTCCCTTGTATGAAAGATATTCACAAAACTTATTCTGCTGGCATTTTCTTATCACAACAAACAAAACTAACTCTTTTTAAGTTTTGAAATAGTTTTTATTGGTGTCAGCCATTGCAGTTGTATTACAGTTAGCTAACTCTATTCACATATGCAAGATAATATATATACCCTTAGTTTTTATATGTATGGAATGATTCATGAATGTTTAAATGAAACTTTAACAATTATTCCTAATTACCATGCAGTAATGTAATGAGCATATATGTATATGTATAAAATGTCAGACTTAATTTTCATAGATTAATCAAGGACTAAATATTCTATACATGGATATTCAAGATTCATAATTTTTGTTACCAAAGTATATTTAATACTCATTCCTTAATTTATTTTGAAATGGAAAACTTTATTAAAATCCCAAGTAACATAATTGTTATAATACAAATTAATCGCATTCCATTTTGAAAAAAAGTTTGAAGATAGAGAGACATACATTATCTATAAATAGCATTAATTAGACATTAGAACTTTAAATAGACATTGAAGTGAATGAGGTTTATCCTTGTATGTTTTGATATGAAAAATTCTCTAAGATATATTATTGATTTTCAAAAATAAGGTTGCAATAAGTTGGTATAGGACATACTATGTTCCATGTTCTAGGCAATGAGAATGTAATGGTGAATAAAACAGAAAAAAATACATATATCTTGCTCTGATGAAGTTTATAGTCTAGGCCACTCATGAAAATTATTATAATAAATGGGAATATTAATTAATACATATGAGTATATTTTTAGTTAATTTATTATCAATGTAATATACTAGCATTTTTAAAATTTAAATGTTACCTAAAGGCTACCTATAAAGAACCAAGACTTGTATTTTATTACAATTTCTACCTTCAAAGGCAACATTTTAAAATTTGTGAACTGTCTCTTGCAGTGTTCCTTTCCATATATCTAAATAATATATTTATACACGTCTTTGACTCTTTATGGACAAACTTGTTACAGTAGTTGCCTATATTTTTTATGTCCACTTTCACCTCCCAGCATTCTTTATTTCACTCAAGTCAGGCTTTCATCCCTATCAGTACACTGAAACAACATTTGCCAACTCACAAATGATCTTCACATTGTTACATCAAATGTTTAATTCTCAGTCTTTTATTACTTCATATACCAGGAGAATTTGGCACAGTTGCTCACTTCCTCTTCCTTGAAACACTTTAGCACCCTTTTCTTGGTACACTTCCTACAGTATTGGCTTCTGTTTCTCCATCTTCTTTGAAGGCCCTTTCTAATCTCCCTAACTACTTTGCAGTACTCCAGGGTTCAGCCTTTGAACGAATTTCCCTTTCTCTCTGTTCTCACTCTTATTTATTTACATGGCTTTAAATATTATATATATATATACATATATATACATATATGTGTATATATATATATACATATATGTGTATATATATATATATATATATATATATATATATATATATATATATTCTTACAACTTCTAAGTTTATACATCTAGCCCTGATAATCCCCCTGATTTATAGACTTGTATATAAAATTGTCTAGTTGACTTTCCAGTTGGGTATCCAATAGCATCTAAACCTTTGCATATTCAAAAGTGAACTTGTAATTCCCATATCTAATTTGCTCTTCTAGTAATCATCTCCATCTCAGTAAATAAAATGCCAATATTCTACTTACCTGACCCTCCATAATATGGAATTATACTTGACTGGCCTCTTTCTCTCATACAGTAGTCCCCATTTTCCATGGTTTCCCTGTCTGTGGTTTCTGTTTCCCACATTCAACTGGATTCAGAAAATATTTATTGGAAAATTCCAGAAATTAACAATTCATAAATTTTAAATGGTGCACCATTCAGAGTAACATGATGAAATCTCGAGCCATTCCACTCCATTCCTCTTGGGATGTGAATTATCCTCTTGTCCAGTGTATCCATGCCGTATGCATTACCTGCCTGTTAGCTGTCACTTAATAGCTATCTCTGTTATCAGATAAATTGTCTAAATATCATAGTGCTTTTGTTCAAGTAAATCTTATTTTACTTAATAATGGCCCCAAAGCACAAGAGTAGTGATGCTGGCAATTTGGATGCCAAAGCGAAGCTGTAAATTTCTTCCTTTAAATGAAAAGGTATATATGTATAGGAAAAACTACAATATATATATATATTATAATCTGTGGTTTCAAGCATCCACTAGAAGGTCTTGAAATGTATCCCATGTGGATAATGGGGGAATGCTGTATTACTCCTTAGGTAATTAGTTCTACTTTCAAAATGTATTCCAAATCAGGCCTATTCTTACCACTACCTCAAACCTGGCCTAAGGTACCATCATCTCCTATTTGGATATGTCCAAAAGCTTCCTAACCTATTTCACTCCTACCCTTACTTCCTATAATATATTCTTCATATAATAGTCAATCAATCTGATTAAAATCTCATCATATCACCCCTCTGTCCAAAACTGTTCAGTAGATCTCCATCTCACTCAGAGAGAATGTGATGTCAACCAAGGCTGTGTCAGCCAATTCCCCAGTGGCCTCAGATGACACCCTCAAACTGGATAATTTACTCTATTTTCAGATGTGTGGTTAGGGTTTATGGAAAACAAACAATAGATAGTGCATTATTCTGAGTTTTGTAGGTGGGATTTTCTGGGAAGCCGATTCTGAGACTGAGTTTAGCATGTAAAATATTTATTAAGAAGTGCCCTCAGGACCAGGATCAACACCTGTGATAGAAAGAGGAAGAAAGCAGTATTGGGTAGAAGTAAAAGTCTAACTGCAATGCAGGCTCAGAAACAACCTCAGCTGATGACATGAGGAGCTCGGGAACTAGGATGGCTGTGGGGGCAGAGCCCCAGAAAGTAGTTTCCAGGCTCTCAGCCTCACATAGACAGGTGATGGCTCAGGTAGTAAATGGCCAACTGTGATTGCATGGCCATCAGCTGTGGCTAGTTGGCCGTCAGCTGTAACCAGTGAGCCATTGGCCACTAATATAACTGCTGTGGCTACGCTAGCAGAGAGAGGGAGGAAGGAGGAAGAATGGGGGCTAGCAAGAAGATGGCGGCTGGGCTGGCAAGCGTGGATGGCGGTTTGCGGACAGTGTGGATCCAGCCTCCAGTGAGAGTATAGTGCCGCCAGAGAGAATATAGTGGTATGACTCCCCTATCTATGGCTCCGTGGGTGTTCCTTTTTGGCCTCACCATATCCTGCGTTCTTGTATGGGGAGTGGGAGCAGAGACCCCACAGGCTGCCCCGCATGACAAATGCGAGCAGGGTCTCCCGCACGACAATGGCTCTTCAGAGTTTTCCTGAGTTACAGTGCCCCAGTAATGGGGGCAACATCCCCTTTGTTGAAGGGGGTGTATCACAATGTCCATACAGTATCCACCACAGAAATGTAGATAATTTACCAACAGCAGGCCTGCCAAAGCAAGAATCACTTATACCTGGAATGAGTAGCTGTTTAGAAAGGCTTATTTTGTAGGAATTGAGTCTTTGGGAAAGAGATGCAATCATCCTAAACCAATTGATAAGACTGAGTCAGGGAAAGGAATTCACTTACTTCCCTTTCCTTCAAACTATTGATTTCCACAAGGCATTTCCCATTCCCATTTATCACACTAGATGCCAAGGAAACCAGTTGATTTAGCACACACAAGTTTGACACCTAGGTTGTAAGTTTGAGGGGCAACAATTGTGAGTTGAATTTGGAGGGTTAATATGAAGCTATACAGTGAAATGTTTCTACTTAATCTTACCCTAGTATGTAGTCTGATCTTATCTCCAGCTATTTATTCATGTGGGCTTCAGTGAATGTTAATAAGCCAGCTTTTTCACAAAAACATTCCCTATACACCATTAAATGAAAACCCTCTAGTCTCCTTTCCAGGGTATACGGTTCTTACTGCTGTTTTTCTGGAGCAAGGGAGAGAATCTGGCTAGTAATTTCAGAATTCAGTTTCCAGATTTCTACTTAGACCTATGTTTTGAACACCAGTCTCACACCTGACTCTCTTTAGTCTCCTCTTTTCTCATATCATCCTAGTACAATTCTCTATCAACGGCAACTATGATTTCCTGCCTGCTTTAATCATCGTGGAGTCCATTGTCTTCATAAGATGGTAAATTGGAGATACAGCTGGCTCAAACAGAGTCCCTATCAATCTATCAGAATTTAGCCCTTCATCTCCTGATGCCACCAAGGTCAGAGCTTCTCAAGGGTTCTGAGAAGCAAATTGGGTACCTTCTTGGATTCCCTCTCTATTGTCACTGTAGTCTTTTTCTTTTTCTTTTTTTTTATGTTTTGCTTTATTAAATAGAAATAGCTCTCCAACAATCATTTTCCAATCGCCAAAATCATTGAAATTTCTTTTTTATAACCTGTCCTATTGTGCGTATCCCATCTTGTATTCTTTACCTAAGAGATCTGACAATTAAGTTCGCGAAATTGTTGCAATGATGTTGTTAACCTTGTTTGATATCAGAGGGATTATACAGCATGAATTCATACCAACTGGACAAACAGTTAACAAAGTTTACTATTATTACTGGAAAGGCTGCATGAAAAAGTTAGATGACCTGAACTTTTCGCCAACGTTATGGCTCTTGCATCATGACAATAACCAGCTCATACAGCACTGTCTGTGAGGGAGATGTTAACCACTAAACAAATAACTGTGTTGGAACACCCTCCCGACTCACCTGATCTGGCCCCGTATGACTTCTTTCTTTACCCAAAGATAAAGGAAGTATTTAAAGGAAGACATTTTGATGACATTCAGGACATCAAGAGTAATATGACAACAGCTCTGATGACCATTCCAGAAAAAGAGTTCCAAAATTGCTTTGAAGGGTAGACTAGGCACTGGCGTTAGTGCATAGCTTTCCCGGGGAAGTACTTCCAAGGTGACCATAGAGATATTCAGCAATGAGGTATGCAGCACTTTTTCTAGGCTGAGTTCATAAACTTAATTTTCTGACCTGGTATTGTTAGTGCAGTGTGGGTAAGAGAGGCACTTGTAAATGCATGTTGTCTGTCAGCTGTGTTTACCAGTACTCTGTAAATTCATTAAACAAGTGAACATAAATAAGAAAATATTAGTGGTTGTTAATTGAGATCTGAAGAGAAGAGCTGGAGGCAGACTGAGGAGGCAGGGTATTTTCATTTCTTATTTCATTTCTAAACTATTGATGTTTCTTAATTTATGCACCCACTAATTCCTATTTTAATGCCAAAGAACTTATTTTAGTGGACTAGTGGACAGTATTATAGCAGGATAACCTTTTATATTTTAAATAAAATAAAATAAATATATAAAGGAACATTTGTTATTATTTCTAAATCAATATTTTTTACTTTAGGTTTTATTTCATTAATTTTGTTTTATTTTTATTTTTACTACACTATGTTGCCTTTAGTAGTCAGTCCATTTCTGTCAAGAAAACAAAGCCCACATCAGGTATTTTATTAGAGCAAATACAGTGAACTAGGTACAGTTAGGAATACAGAAAGATCAAATTGAGAAAGTAAGACAACAGAGTGGTAAGTAAACATAGGAAGCTACAACCTGGGGAAGGAAAAAATAAAAGGACTAGAAGGTATTATCAGAGGCCAGAAGTTGGTAGAGGCTTAATCCATGTCAAAGGGGCCAGATCAGAGCTGGACGATGGAGGTGAGACAAACAGATTAGAGATGCTGCCTCAGTCAGGGTAGCATGCACTGGCTTTTCATTTCTCTCATCTTACCGTGTCATATGGTTGCTTCTCTTGGCTGAAGATAACAGGAAGAACAACGGAAAGGAAATTTGGAGAGTGCAGAGACAGAACATTGATATGAGATGAGAAAAGCACATGACCAGCCACTTCTCTTGTCTCCTTTTTTGCTTTCTCTTTATTTGCTCTGGAACATGATACAGAGCTCACGTTCCAGACCAAATGTGCTGGAATGATTTCTCTACCACTTACTAGCGGTGTGACTTCCAGCAAATGATTTAACCTCTCTCAGCTTCTATTTACTTATCTTCTAAGTGTACATGATAATAATGGGACCTGCAGGCTCGAGTTGTTCCAGGGATTGAAAGAACCAATGCACACCCAGTGCCTGGGGTTGTGTGGGACACATAGACACTTACTTACATTGTAGTTACCATTATTAGTAGTAGTAGTAGTAGTAGCCTGTAAACATTAAGATAAATCTGAGAGTAGATCCAATTCATAGGAAGTAAAGGTTGAGAAACAGCCTTTGAAGTCCAGGAAGGTGGAAGACTTGGTTATTTGTACAGTTTTCATCAGTGTCTCTTTACTGGTCTGGAATCACATCAAAAATCAACTAGGGGCTTGTTAAAATGCATATCTTGGACCACATCCATGCCAAGTATACCATAATGTATAGGAAATGGAAACCAAAAGTTACATTTAACAAGCTTTTTAAGTAATTTTTGTGCACAAAATTATTTAAGAAATGCTGCCAAAGGGGTCATGAGTAAACATTGCCTTCCTTTTTGTCTCCCATTTGCTGAATGAACTGAGGTGGATGCATTTGGATTTGTAAATGATCACAAGAGCTTTTCTACTGGGATTAAGGTAACGGATTTCACTACCAAGGTGTCACAAATATAGGACTGGTTTATGCTTTAACCTTGGTCCTCTTGTAAATGTTTCTTCCCTTTGGCTAAATGGCAGTGCTATCTTTGAGCTTCCATTAATATTCAAGGGAGGAATAAAGTTGACCAAGCTAACCTCAATCTTTTGATAGGTTTTGTTGCTATTGTTTTTAATAGGACACTCTTTTTAAAAGAGAAAGCACACAACATTTTATATAAAACCTCAAATAATATTAAAAAATAAACATATGTCTGCTGAATTGGTGCAACTTTTTTTTCTTTCTTGTAGGTATACAGTTTTTTTTTTCTTTTGCTTTGTGTTTTCTTTTTTATAGTTCAAGATTTTCTTACATATCATAGAATGTCCCTTAATTAAGCCTCAGACTTTAAAATTGTATTGTTAAAATAAGTTTTTGTAGTTTATTAAAAACTAGAAAAATTATACCAAAATGGAATATTTTAAAAAGTGTAAAATATCTATAATCTGAAGGTGTAAATGTTTTCTGCTAAATTGCAGTGTTATCTATATTACTGCTATAGAGGGACGAGAATAAAGATCATTTCAAGATGGGAAAGACTGAAAATACTAGAATGATTTACTCATAAGGTATCAGACATATTATTAAGCTAAAAGCAAAAGATTAACAGTGGTTGTGTTTTATGATTCATCCAACTGAGATCAAATTGATCATAATTGCAATGAGTGTTACAGAATTCAGACATTGAAACAACCCCAAATCACAATCAAATTTAAAATATACTATATAATGGGCACGTTGTGAAGACTCAAAAAGAAACTGAGTTTAATATCATTTCCAGATGTTTAATGTAATGGTTAAAATGTGTATTATTTCCTTTTTAAAAATTTCACTAAACTTATTTGGGTGATATGGTTAATAAAACTATGTAGGTTTCAAGTGTACAATTCTATAATACATCAGTTATATATTGCATTGTGTGTACACGACCGAAAGTCAAATCCCTTTCCGTCTCCATATACTTGACCTCCTTTACCATTTTCTACCCTCTCCCACCCCTTTTTTCCTCTTGTAGCCACTGTTATATGTGTCCATGAGTTTTTGTTTGTCTGTTTGTCTTATTTGTGCATTTGTTGCTTTCAGTTTTATATCCCACATGTGAATGAAATCATATGGTTCTTGACTTTCTCTGTCTGACTCATTTTATTTAGTATTATATCCTCAAGATCCATGAATGTTTTTGCAAATGACAATATTTTATTTTTTCTTATGGCTGAGCAATATTCCATTGTGTGTGTGTGTGTGTGTGTGTGTGTGTGTGTGTGTATCTCACATCTTTCCAATCATCTATCACAGGACACTACAGTAAAGGACACTTCAGTTCTTTTCAGTCTTGGCCACCATGAATAAAGCTGCAATGAACATTGGGGTACATATATCTTTATGGATAAATGTTTTCAGATTTTGGGGGGTAGATGTCCATAATAGGGATTGCTGGGTCATGTGCTACTTTTATTCTTAATTTTTTTAGGAATTCCCATACTGTTTTCCATAGTGGCTGTACCAATTTACATTCCCACCAGCAGTGTATGAGGGTTCCTTTTTCTCCACAGCCTCTCCGACACTTGTTATTATTAGTCTTGGTGATGATAGCCATTCTAACAGGTGTGAGGTGATATCTCATTGTTGTTTTGATTTGTATTTCCCAGATGATTAGTGATGTTGAACATTTTTTCATATGTCTGTTGGCCACCTGTATGTCCTCTTTGGAGAAATGTCTATTCAGGTCCTCTGCCCATTTTTTAATTGGACTGTTTGTCTTTTTGTTGTTGAGTTCTATGATTTTTTTTACATATTTTGGATATTAGTCTCTTATCGGAAGTGCTATTTGCCAATATCATCTCCCATTTGGTTGGTTTCCTTTGTTTTTTTGATGGTTTATTTTGTTGTACAGAGGCTTTTTAATTTGATATAATCCTATTCATTTATGTTTGCTTTTACTTCCCTAACCCCTGATGTCAAATTCATAAAATCCTCTCTAAAACCAAGGTCCATAAGTTTAGTATCTATGTTTTCTTCTATGTATTTTATTGTCTCAGGTCTTATATTTAGGTTTTTGATCTATTTTAAGTTAATTTTGGTGTATGGTGACAAATTGAAATCTAGTTTCATTCTTTTGCCTGTGGCTTTCAAATTGCCCCAACACCATTTATTGAAGAGGCTTTATTCTCTCCACTGCATGTTTTTGGCTCCTTTGTTGAAAATTATTTGCCCATATATATGTGGGTTTATTTCTGTGCTTTCAATTCTGATTCCTTGGTCTCTGTGTCTGAAAACTAAAAGACATTATTAAAAGAAATTGAAGAAGACACAAAGAAATGGAAAGGTATTTTGTATTCACAGATTGGAATAATCAACATAGTTATAGTTAAAAAGGCCTTGTTACCCAAAGCAATATACAGATTTAATGCAATCCTCCTCAAAATCCCAATGACATTTTTTAAAAAAGAAATAGAGCAAAAAATCATCTAACTTGTACAGGAACCACAAAAGACCCTAAACAGCCAAAGTAGGAAAAGAGGAAAAAGAACAAAGCCAGGGACATCACACTTGCTGATTCCAAATTATATTACAAAGTGACAATAATCAAAGCAGCATGGCATTGTCTTTTTTAAAATTTAAAATAAGTTGGAAGTAATGGGGTTATTTGGATTTTGTCCCGCTTTTCAGATATATTTAGAACTTGGCTTAGTTTATTGCATTTTTTTCCAATTGTCTGTTTTGGCATCTGACTTTCCTTATGACATCCACATTTCCCAGAACAGGTTTTCTTTGAGTATTTCTCATGTGAAGTCCTAAGGCTGTGACACAGACCCATAGGAATGTCCTGGTGAAAAACAAGATTATTGTATTTAGTTGTCCCAAAGATCGTGATTGTTATTCCCCTTACTCTTTCTTAGGGAATAACAAGGAAGATTTAGCAAAGTCCTTGCTTCCCATGGGTCTCACAAACCACTGTTAAATCACTAAGTTTCAACAATCTCTTTCAATGCTCTCACATCCTTTATTTAAACCACACCCTCAATACTCTCTCCTATCATTCTCCAGAACAGTAGCCCAACTTTCTAGAAAATCTTTCTCCTTTTATAGCTGAGAACCATTTCTCCTGCAGGAAACACACTATGTACTTGTCTCAAAAAAATCCACTGGATACCAATTGTCTATAAGAATAAGAGAACATTTTCTGACTGATATCAAGATTATCTACAAACTGGTCTTAATTTACCTTTCTACTCTCTGTGCCACTAATTTTATTCTTATTCCTTAGATTGTAGTTCCTCTTTCATAGTCAATGATGCATATTATTTATGATGACACTTTTTATTTTTCCAGAAAAGACCTTACCCTCAATCTTGGTATTTACATGTTGTAATATACTTTGAGGAAATATTTAAATACAGGCTCCTCTATCATCTATTAAGAGCAAAGCAAGTGCTATTTACATCATTAATAGTAGTAGTATTTTCCCAATTTACAGTTGAGAAAAAGAGCCTGAAAGAGTTTGCTGTTATAAGGCTATCAAGAACTTTTATTATTTCTGAAACATAATAGTTATTCTCCTCAAATATGTAAAATTATGTAAGGATAAGTTAAACCTAAAGCATATGAGGAATATAAATCAACTTTTTTCCCCTCTATTTTGCAACAACTTTCCCAGAGTTCAGGCCATCAGCAAATTTCATTTGGACTGCTGGCCAAATTGTTCTCCTGACCAAATAATACTTTACACTGTAGCCAGAGTTATGGTTGTAAAATTTAAACATGATTATAGCATTTCATAATTTTAAACACTGGAATGACTCCACATTACTGCAATAGGGATTCCTGTTTATTAATGTGGAATACGAGGCTTTGAGGATATTTTATTCTATTTAACTCTCTTCCATTACTCTCCTTCATACCTAGCTCTTGCATTTTACAAGCTTCACCAGACTTTTGTAGTTTTTCTAATGTCTTATTCTCCACTGTTGGTCTTGGCAGAAAATATTTTCTTCATTTAGAGCAACGTTTTCCCTGACTCCCACAGCAATCTTTGTCTGTGTAACTCATGGTTTTTTACTTTGTTTCAAATCCCAGCCTAGATATCCCTTCATTTAAGATTTATCCCTTATGCTGTAAGTCTTTCTAAGTACTATAATAGCACTGTACTTCCACTATCATAAAATCGCACTTGTCTATTATAGTTAATATTTGTCCATCTGTATCCCCTAGGATAGTATTTGTTCACCTAGCTCAGGTAGTATACGTATATTGATTATACTTTACTATTTCTTTACCACCTTCAGGTTGGTGGGGAGGGGTTTCCCATGTCATTAAGTAATGCTTCCACACTAGCTGGATGTGCTACAACTCAATTCTATCACTATCTACCCTGAGATAGCATCATATTCTATACGTTAAGGGCTCAGTCCCACAAGACCACATTACATTTCAGACACCAATCGTAAGCCCGGGTTGTTAACTTGTGCTTCTGACCTACTGGCTACAAATTGGAGATTCCCACAATAATATCATTGGACTTCAGATGCTAGTTGCAAGGTAGGTTGTTACCTATACTTTTCACTGACTGGCTATAAATCAGAGGTTCCCACAAGCCCCTCCTTGGATTTGATTAACTTGCTAGAGCAGTTCACAGAACTCAGGACACTCACTTACTTACTAGATTACCAGATTATTATAAAGGATATTTAAGGATATGAATCAACAACCAAATGAAGAGATACACAGGACATGGTCCAGAACAAAGGAGCTTCTGTCCTCATGGAGTTTTAAGCCCATCCTAATGGCACATGGAACCATTCTGGTTCCCCAACCTGGAAGCTCTCTGAACCCTGTCCTTTTGGGTTTTAATGGAGGCTTTATTACATAGGCATAAATGGTTAAATCATTGCCCATTGGTGACTGAACTCAATCTCCAGCTGCTCTCCTCGCTCTGGAGATGGAGGGGGCACTGAAAGTTGGAACCCTCCAATCACAGGGTTGATTTCTCTGGCTACCAACCCACATCCTTAGGTGACCTAAGAATTTTCCAAAAACTACCTCTTTAACGTAACAAAAGGCCACTTTATTGCTCTCAACACTTAGGATATTCTAAGGGTGGCCAGAAATAGGGACAAAAGCCAAATATATATTTGTTATTATAAATCACGATTTCATACTAGTCAAAATAGTTTCAGGTGTATAGTAGTCATCTAGTCAACATTTGGTAAATGAATGGATGTGGATTAGAAGACAAATGCATCAAGCTCATGACATTTCAGATAGCAAGTTGTTACAAATTTTGAGGAAGACCCACGATTCCCCACCCCCCCCACATACACATACTGACAATATATTTAATTAAATATATGGGACTTAATAACAGCCAACTCGCCATAAAGGAAAAGAATAACTGCTTATGATTTCTGAAGGTTATGTTGTTGATATTGATGGAAACATATTCCTGCTAGAATTAAGAAATAAGTCAATTTTTTACTAAGTCACTGCCCTTTTACACTGAAGTGTATAGCAACCATTTGAAATAATTTGCACTAAAAGTCTAGATACTTCCATTAATAGGAATGTTTACCAATATCAGACATTCCTGATTCTTAAACTCACTACCAGCAAGGCCACGTCCTTGTCCAGGGTGAAAAGCAGAAATTACCCAAATGCTCCTAAACAAAGTCAGCTCTTTATTATTCCAAGGAACTACATTTCCACAGAGCCTGCTAGAAAGTGGGTTTAAAAAAAGAGGGAGGGAGGTCGAGAGGATATTGGAATTTAATCAATACTAGGAAAACCCAAAATAGGCAAATTCCATCATAACCACCCCCAGAATTTGTGTTAGGCTCAGCTGAGATGATCTCAGTTCTAGGAACATTCTTTAAAACTCTGGAAAGAACTGTGAGTGTGTCTTTTATGGTTCTCTTGTCATCCTGCTCAGTCCTCTTCATTTGTACTTACCATATTGAATGAACAAGGTCTATTTATTGTACAACCTCCATAATAGATTCTAAGACACTGAGAACTAGAAACTCATATATGATGTGTTAGTGTTATCAACACAATGCCTTGCTTAGCATTTATTGAAGTGAACTCAATTGAATATCTGCACCTTTTTTCTCACTATGTTCCTTTTTTCACTTCCTTCAACTGATATCTTAAGGTTCTTTTACTCCAACCTTCACTACCAAAATTCATTTTCTCTCTCCCTAAAATATAAAATATCAATCACTTATTTATTCTTCAGTTGCATTGAAGGTCTGTCTCAAGAATGTTTGAAGTGCATATCTGATCTTCAGTTGGGAATAGGTTTGGTCTCCATTAAAAATGCCATGCTTCACAAAGCAGGCAGGCAAGAAAAATTCCCTCCCATCCTTCACTAGCTAATTCCCATTTATCCTTCAGGACACAGCTCAAATATTACTTCAAGCAAGTCTTCCTTCAGAGTAAATTAGATTGCCCTGATAAAAAGCTTGTGTATTTTTAATTAAATATTTGTGCACTTACTCTTTGTTAAATGCCTGTCTCCCTCACTATGCTGTAAGTTCCTTGTGGGAATGGGAAGGCATACTCATTTCTCACAACAATATCTTCAGTAAATAGCACCATGTTTGGCATATGGTTGCTATGCCACAAACATATTTCTGAATACATCAGTTTAATATAACATGGAATCTCTAGGTCAAAAGTAAATGTAAGGGTTTTGATCATCAACAGAGATGCCTTTCTCCTCTCACTTTATTACATTTAAACATTCATGTTCTCTGCTCAGCATAAAGTTCCAAAGGACAATGCTTGGGTAGACATAAACAATTACAGACAGGAATGCATACTCTTCCAGTTAGCCACAAAAGAAATTGGAAGTTGAAAGTAAAAGTGATATGATTTAAGAGTTAGAAAAAGATAAGTATAATAAGGATAAAGTAGCTTTGAAAATTTCCAAAAATCATTGGAATTTCATGATATTTTATTTTTTCAAAATAAAAACCATGATATTTATTTTACTTGTTTCCTAATTACGTGTAATATAGTGTAGCCAAATCTAAAAGATGCAGATAAACATTTTTTTTTTGTTATTAACAACTTAAAATTATTTCAGCTAAATTTAAACAAATATTGTTACTGTGGAAAATATGTCAATTCTAACGATCTATTTCTAGTTAATCACCTGTCTTGTTTTGCCATTTAAAAATTACTCAGACTAAAAAACATAAGTTGTTACTTATTAAATAGCATCCACCTGGTGGTTCTGCTTTTTCTCAACTTAAGTTGTCACCAAAAATAGTGTGACCATAACTTATTTAGGTACTGCCACCATATCTACCTAAAACATATAACGTCTACTATAAATGTTATCTTTCTATTCTTACTCTTTATCTTGTTCCTTTTCTTCACCTTCTCTTCAAGTTTCCATGGGAACTCTAAGGAAAAAAAAGTAATGACAGATTTCCTAGGAGTACCAGTTTAAACAATATTTTCACTGTGGAGTTTAGTGCTGTAAGAGTTTTTACCTATTTATAGATATGGATGTGTCTCCTTTAACAGAAATAAGATACATTTTTTCATATGAGATTTTTAAATTGGTTTTATCTTTTTTATGCAATTAAATTGTTTGATCTAGCTTTTATGTGAAACTATTTAATATAACTATTTATACTTCTTGGAAGTGTGATATATATCCTGATTGATGTCAGTAATTTGATGGCTTACTCCTATTTATTCCTCTAATGTTAGGATTTGGAAAAAAATGATTAAATACAAAAGAAACAATTGAGGAAAACCTTGGGAATTAATTTTCTTGTGACAAACTTGTAATTGTATGGCAATACCAAGCAGAAGCTACTAGTTCTAGAAAATAATAATTTCTTCTAACACTTCTCTTCTAATATGCAAATATCCATAACTACAAAGTTAAACTACATGAGAAATCAAATCAAAAAATAAGATTGCACTATGAGTCCATGATGATGCTTCTTAAAATAAATAAATAAATAAATAAATAAATAAATAAATAAATAAATAAATAAACACTGCTTCCATTTTTCTTCTCTACTTATCCCCAAAGGGGAAAACTAGATGTTTTCCATAAGACAAAAGGCAGGTGAAATCATATTTCATATGTCTAAAATCTCACGAAAAAGAAAAATCAAAGCAATAAGACAAAGCAGATAAAAATCCTCATTTAATTAAATATGTTAGAGAAATTTAAAAATATTTATTGTATACCAATAAAGGTCATATGTTCTTCCACATTTTTACTTGTATGTAGTTTCTCATGTTTGACTTTAAAAATCCATTCACATATTTGTTCCTTATTTTGTTGCATAAACCAAGCAAGTATTTCATAAAAATTGGCAGAAGCAGAATCCATTTGAATTTCCCTTTAAAAAGCAGAAGAACCCATTTCTTTCTAAGTGAACCCCAGATATTTTCAAGTTGAAGTATCAATGGAGATTTTACTGTGTCTGCTGCCACCAATTGAAAGACAACAGAAACAGTAGAGACTAGTTGGCTTCTCTGTGGAGGTCCTGCCAAAGGAGAGTTAAAGCCTAGACAAAGGTTTACAAGAGTGTGTTCCATAAAATTCCAGTTTCTTAGATTTCAAAATGTGTTATATCATTGGAAAATATTATGTGGTTAAGATTGGAAAATACTGCGTTAAACAAAATTAAAGTATTATCTTTTAAAAATTTTCATAACCACTAATTTGTACTTCTTAATCCATTCACCTTTCTCACCCAGCCCCCCAAGCCCCCTCCCATTCAGCAACCATCATTTTGTTCTCTGTATCTACGAGTCTGTTTCTGTTTTGTTTGTTTGTTTCTTTTGTTTTTTCGATTGCAGATATAAAATGAAATTACATGGTATTTGTCATTCTCTGTTTGACTTATTTCACTTAGCTTAATACCTTCCAGGTCCATCTATATTGTCACAAACGATAAGATTTCATTCTTTTTTATGGCCAAGTAATGTTCCACTGTATGTATGGCCCACTTCTTCTTTATCAAATTATCTATTGATGGTCACTTAGGTTGTTTCCATATCTTGGCTATTGTAAATAATGGTGCAATGAACAGAGGGGTACATATAGCTTTTCAAATTAGTGTTTTCAATTTCTTCAGATAAATGCCCAGAAGTGGAATTGCTGAGTCATAAGGTAGTGTTATTTTAAATTTTTTTTGAGGAACCTCCATACAGTTTTTTCACAATGGCTGGCCCATTTTACAATCCCACCAACAGTGCATAATAGTTCCCTTTTCTCCATATCCTCACCAACACTTTCTTGATATTATAATTTCTTGATATTAGCCATTCTGACAAATGTGAGGTGATATCTCATTGTGGTTTTAATTTGCATTTCTCTGATGAATAGTGACATTGAGCATCTTTTCCCATGCCTATTGGCCATCTGTATGTCCTCTGGAGAAATGTTATTCAGGTAGTCTGCCCATTTTTTCAAATGGATTATTTGTTTTTTATGGTGTTGAGTTGTAAGAGTTCTTTATAAATTTTGGTTATCAACCTCATATCAGATATATCATTGGCAAATTTCTGCTCCCATTCAGTAGGATGCTTTATATTTTGCTGATCATTACTTTACTTTTATTTAACATAGTCCTAGAAGTCATATCCACAGCATTCAGACATGAAAGAAAAATAAATAAAAGGCATCCAAATTGGAAAGGAAGAAGCAAAACTGTCATTATTTACAGATGGCATGATACTAAATATAGAGAACCCCAAAGATTCCACCAAAAAATATTAGAACTGATCAATGAATTCAGTAATGTAGCAGGATACAAAATTAATATTCAGAAATCAGTTTCATTTTTATACACCAATAACAAACTATCAGAAAGAGTGATTAAGATAACTGTCCTATTTAAAATTGCATCAAAAAAATAGCTAGGAATAAATTTAACCAAGGAAGTAAAAGAACTGTACTCATAAAATTATAAGACACTAAAGAGAGAAAGAAGATACAAATAAATGGAAACATATACCATGCTCATGGATCAGAAGAATTAATACAGTTAAAGTGTTCATAATAGCCAATGTAATATATACGAAATCTGACAATTAAGTTTGTGAACCCATCCTAGAGAAAGTACTACATATCTCATTGCTGAATATTGCTACCGTCATCTTCAAAGTACTACCCTTGGGAAGCTACACACCAATGCCAGCATCTAGTCTACCCTTCAAAGCAATTTTGGAACTCTTTTTATGGAATGGCCATCAGATCTGTCGTCCTATTACCCTTGATGTCCTGAATGTCATCAAAATGTCTTTCTTTCAATATTTCCTTTATCTTCGTGTAAAGGAAAAAGTTATTAGGGCCCAGAACAGGTAAGTAGAGAGGGTGTTCCAATACATCTATTTGTTTACTGGCTAAAAACGCCTTCACAGACAGTGCCATATTGAGCTGGTGCATTGTCACGATGCAAGAGCCATGAATTGTTGGCGAAAAGTTTAGGTTGCCTAACTTTTTCATGCAGCATTTTCTGCACTTCCAAATAGAAAACTTGGTTAACTGTTTGTCCAGTTGGTACAAATTCCTAATGAATAATCCATCTAATATCAAGAAAGGTTATCAACATCATTTCAACTTGTTCAAGAACTTAATTATCAGACCTCATAGATATAATGCAATCCTTATCAAAATACCAATGATATTTTTCACACAACTAGAACAAATAATTCTAAAATTTATATGGAACTATAAAGACCCTGAATAACCACAGCAGTTCTGAGAAAAAAGAATAATGCTGGAAGTCACAGTACATGACATATAGCTATACTACAAGGTCAAGTAATCAAAATAGCATGGTATTGGGATAAAAACAGACACATAGGTCAATGGAACCAAATAGAGAGCCCAGAAATAAATTCATGTCTTTATGTTCATTTAGTCAATGACAAAGGAAGCAAGAATTTACAGTGGGGTAAAAAATAAAAATACTATACAATAAATGGTACTAGGGAAATTAGGGATACATGCAAAAAAATGAAACTCGACCCCTTCTTACTTTATATAGAAGAATATACTCTATGTCTTGATTTGATCACTTAATCCATTTACATTTAAAGTAATTATTGATAAGGGCATAGTTATTGCCATTTTATTATTCACATTTTTTCCCCTTCTTTTTCTCAAAGAAGCCCCTTTGACCTTTCTTGTAATACTCATTTGGCAGTGATGAATTCCTTTTGTTTTTTTTCTGATCTGAGAAGCTCTTTATCTCCCCTTGAATTTTAAGTGATAGTCCTGCTGGGTAAAGTAGTCTTGGTTATAGGTTTTTTCTTTGTATCTTCTTGAATATTCTGTGCCAGTCCCGTCTGGCCTGCAAAATTTCTGTTGAGAAATCAACTAACAATTTTATGGTAGCTAACTTGTCAGTAACTAATTTCCTTTCTCTTTTAAGATTCCCTCTTTGTCTTTAACTTTTGGCATTTTAATTATGATGTGTCTTGATGTGGGCCTTTTTGGGTTCATCTTGTTAGGGACTCTCTGAACTTCGGGCTTGTATGTCACTAGGTTAGGAAAGTTTTATGTCATTATTTCTTCAAATAGGTTTTCAATTCCTTGCTCTCTCCTCCTTCTGGTAAATCCATTATGCAAATGTTTTTGTGTTTGATGATATCCCAGAAATCTCTTAAACTAGTCTCATTATTTATTTATTTTTATCTTTAAGCAGTTTGGATGTGGTGTTTTCTGCTATTTTGTCTTCCAAACCTAATTCAATCTTTAGCTTCATCTAATCTGCCATTGATATTTTTCTAGTGTATTCTTCATTTCAGTTACGATTGTATTCTTCATATTTGAATTTTTCTTTTTTTTTTTTTTTATGGTTTCCATGTTCTTTTTATGCTCACTATCTCTTTGAAGTACTTACTAAGTTCCATAAGCATCTTTATAACCAGGGTTTTGAATTCTGAATCTGGTAGATTGCTTGCCTCCATTTTGTTTAGTTCATTTTCTGGACTCTTTTCTTGTTCCTTCATTTGGGGCATATTTATTTGTTTACTCATTTTGGCTGTATCACTGTTTTTGTTTCTATTTATTAGGTGGATCTGCTACATCTCCCAGTCTTGACAGTGTACCCTTATATAGTAGGTGTCCTGTGAGGACCAGTGGCACCATCTCTCTGGTCACCTGAGCCAGATAATCCAAGAGTTTCCCTTGTGTGTGTTTATGTGCCCTCCTGCTGTATTTGAGCATTGATTATTGTTGACACGTCAATGGGTGGGATTGATCCTAGGCTTACTGGCTGTGAGGATTAGTTACAACCATAGCGTATGAGATGTTGTATGGGGGTTGACTCCATGGAGCAAGATTCTATGCAGTGAGCTGTGGTACGTGCCAAAAGCACCCTTTAGGTATACTGCTTGTGTGGCTATTGGGGTGGTGCTCTGCTGTGGTCTGAAACCCACCACTGGGTATTTTGGTTTGGGGGCTTTTTTGAAGGGGCTCCATGCAGGCCAAGGTCAGCCACTGTCTGTGACTGGCCAAGGGCTACCTGGTAGGAGGTATAAAGCTATCCATAGTTGGCAGCTTCCTTTGCTGGATCTGGAGGTGTGCAGGAGAGGCCACAATGCAAACTGAGATGGCTGCCACCATTGCCGGGCCTAGGGCAGTTCAGCAAGTGGCCCAGGGCACCCCACAGTTTGCCACCATCTGTTGGTTTCCCACAAATTTCAGCTGCTGAAAATCTCAGGCAGTACACAAATTGTTTAAAGCAGGCTCTCATGGTGTCATCAGGGTGAGACAAGTGGTTTTCAGGGGGTTCATATAGATTCAGATTTGGAGACACTGTTTAGTCTGAGGCCACTCAAAAAACTCAAAGAACACTCAAGCCAGCTATGACCCACCTGAGCCAAAGACTCTGGTAAGTTGTTCAAGCAAGTGGCAAACACCGGCTGCACACTGGCTGCCAAAAAAGCCTTGTATAGTGTGAAAGTCGGGTGGGGCGAGGTCCTAGAGTCATTAGGGTGGAGTCAGTGGATTGCACCAAGTCAATGAAAATTCAGACATAGCTGTGTTGAGGGAGGGCTCAATACAGGAAATATGGCATCTGCCAGCTGGCTACTCAGGAACTCAGGAGGAGGGCTCAACACAGACAATAGCGACTGCCCCTCCAGACCCTTGCCCTACAGCCAGTTAACTTAGTCTCTCCCTATCTGTCTCTGGCTCCTCCCAAGCTGCTGTCCCAGAGTGACTGTCAGAAGTGAGAGAGACTGTGCACTGGTCCTTTAAGAACACCTGAGTTTCTCACAACCTTCCATCTCACCCAGATAGATGGAATCCCCACTGATTTTCTCTGCCAAATGTTGTGGGGCGTCTCTTCCCATCACTGATACTCCAGGCTGGGGAGCCTGGTATGGGGCTAGGACTCCTCACTCTTCAGGGGTGACCTCTAAAACCAAGATATCTCTCCTGATTCTCACCGGCCACATATGGGTGTGGAACCAGCCCATTTTGCGTCTCTGCCCCTTTTATCAGTCTCAAAGTGGCTTCTTCTTTATATCCTTAATGATAGAAACTCTGTTTAGCTAATCCTCAGATGTGTCTGTAGGTTGACTGTTCTATAATTTTTAAAAATTTAGTTGTAAGTTTAATGTGGTCATGAGAGGAAGCAAGCACAGCATTTATCTGCTCCACCATCTTTACCAAAACCCAAATTAAAGTGTTATCTTCACTACGAGATACGTCTGAATCTTTGCTATGTTGATGGTCATTATAAAGAACAAAGAAATAATTTATTATATAATTCTTACTAAATTAATTTGAATATAGTATGCTTTTTATAGGTTATTGCCACTTAGCTACCACACACACACACACACACACACACACACTTAAGAAAATTGTTTTAGATAATTGATTTTATTTCAGAGCCTGTTGTATATATATATCTATATAATATATATAATATATTATATATAATATATATTATATATAATATATTATATATATACAGAATATATATAAGAAAAAATGTATATATGTTGTATATTATATATAATATATATTAGAAAATATATGCATATATTAGGAAAAAATGTATTATATATGTTTCCTAATATATGTATATATTTTCTAATATATATATTATATGTATGTATTATATATAATATATATTATTTTATATATATATTATATATGCATATATATTTATACATTATATATATATAAACATATATATATGCATATATATATGTATACATATACATATAAAGAACTTATTTATCTTTGGTTTCTCCATCAATAGAATAACAAGACATTTAAGACAGGTTAGCAGCTTCCAAGAGCATCTCAAGTAGAGATGCTGTTTAGAGGAGTTTAGAGGTCATGAACAATATTTGTGCTGATCATATGGATTTGGGACCCATTAGTTTATTGGTAGTTATTAACTGTACAGAGAATTATAAATATTGGGCCTGGGGGACAAGACTATAAAAAGAGAAGACGAAAGATCGAGACTAGAGTGCTGAAGAAGATTAACGTTCAAGAAACACATAAAAAGAGGTGTCAAAAAGGAAAATGAAAAGGAACGAGTTGGACTGCTAGAGGAGAAGAATAAATATTAGGAAAATATAATTTCTAATAATAAATAATAATATTGGATTCTCAGTAACAGCTTGATATATGTTGAAACAGAAGAAGTCAAATGATAAAATGACCAAAAGCAAATATCTGAAGAAATATCACCAAATTATAAGAATTTTTCCACATTTAGTTATTATTTTTCTAGAATCTTTCTCAATTTATCTGAGAAAATCAAATAACATGTTTTCTTTTCTAAACCATTTTGTATAAATGTGTGTCTGTGTGTATAGATATGTTGTGAATGCATTAAACTATTTTCACTAACCAGTTTATACAGAAGTCAGATTCTATTTTAATCAGAGTCAATTATTATGCTATGGAAGTTAGCAGTAATAGAAAATGTATGAATAAATTATCATAAAGGCCTTTCAAAAAATTACACTTTATTCATTAATTTTTTAAACATAATTTTGAAAAAGTTTACACATTCATAAAATATAGAGACTAATATAACAAATCCACATGTACTCATCATAAATTTCAGCAATTATTGTCTGCAATATTTTTAAAAAACAAGGCTGCTATATCATTACTGCTGCTAAACAATGGCTGTTTATAGAACAATTCAATACTAATTGGATATTTGACATAAAATCTCAGGTATGCCAACATTTTTTACCTATAGCTCAACTTAATATCATGAAGTACCTAGTCAGTGCTCAAATTTACTCAATTGTTTTATAAGTGTGTGCATATATAGTTTTAATTTGATGTTTATTTGTTTTATTTACTTATACATGGTTAAGAATTGTTTATTTGATTCAGAATCTCAACTTTAAACATGGTAATTGATTGATATACCTCTAAAATTTCTTTTATCTATAGATTCCTCCCTAACAACTTTTATTCTCCTTGTACATTTTGTTGAAGTAGTCATGTCATATTTTCCATAGAGTCCTCACAATCTGAATTTTTTCCTTTTTGTTGCATCCTCATTCTGTTATTTAACTCATGCCTATATCCTATATAGTTTATACATATTTTTTTTTCATAAATATTTCATTTTTATGTATGTATTTCATATTTTTCCCTGTAAATTGATACTTGGATCTGCTATATTGCCTATAAATTGCTACTTAGACATTGGATATTTTTTTTCAATGTTTAGTCAAGGGTAACACTATATGGAAGTAATTCTATCAGGAACTACATAGTAATTGCTTTCAACTCTTTCTGAGATGTTAACAGACACTAATTATTAAATCTATTGTTGCATTAAGTGTTATAAAATGGTGACATTCTAATTTTATATTACTTAATTCAAAAACTGGAGTCATTCTACAAAGAGAAACTTTTTACTCTAAAGCACAGGTTATAGAGGGAGAACAGAATAAAAACTGGATTTTCTAACACTTATCAGGGTTTTAAAATAAATGTTTTATTGTTTTAAACAGCTTTAGATTTAGAGAAAATTTGTGAAGATAACACAGACTTTCCATTAAACCCAAACATACTTTCCCCTTTTTTTAATTTTTAGCATTAATATAGTACATTAGTTAAATTTAACTAACCAATATTAATACATTATTATTGACTAAATTGGGTATTTTATTCGGATTTCCTTAGTTTTAACGCAATATCCTTGATCTGTTTCAGGATCCCATCCAAGATACCACATTTAATCATTATGTCAGCTTAGGTTTTACTTGCTTGTGACAATTTCTCAGTTTAAATTGCCTTGCTCCTCTGCCAAAGACCAGCTGACTATCTTCATGAAATTTGTGTGAGTCTATTTCTGGGCGCTATAGTCTGTTCCTTTGATATATATGCTGATTCTTTCACAAACATTATGCTGTCTTGATTGCTGTAGCTTTCTAGTAAATCTTGAAATGCAGTAGTGAGTGCTCCAAATCTTCTTTAGTATTGTGTTGGCTTTTCTAGGTCTTTTAGAGGAAATGCTTGAGTAATGGGCTGAGGATGACACTGGGACAGTATATAAATTAGTAAAGAATGCAGTGACCTAAAGCTTAATCCACACATGCGCTACGCTTCAGATGGGATTCTGAGTGTACTTAGGTCACATCATGGTAATTGACTAGGTAGAGAATGTGTAAATGTAACTTAAATAATTTAAACATAGTTTTACCCTTATGGTCCCATTGCAATTAAGAAAAGATTACACTTGTATTTCTGATGTCTAACTGGTTTTGTGAAATTACTCTGGACATTGTGTAAGAAGAGATGAGTACACAAAAAAAGATGGAACTCATGAAATGAAAAGTTTAAACTTAAGTGCAAGAAAATCCTATATATTCTCATATAATAACAAGATAACATTCCTCATAAAGGTGCAAAAAATCTAGCAGAAACACTTTATTTGAACTTTTCCCTGGGGAGAAGTAACATCAAAAGTATTTTTTAAAAAACAGTCCAGGATAGACAATGACCAAAGCAAAGCTCCTCTAAATACCTAGACTGCCAATATTGGTTCGTACTTGTTGTACATCAGACCTAGCTTTCTCTTTTGTTACATATCATGAGAGTGGGAAATTCTAATTCCTTTTCAACTATTCAAAAGAGTGATATCACCAGTAACTCAATTGCCTTTCAGTGCCGAACATAATAGAGATTCTCTTGAAATCTGATCTTACATATCCCTGATCTTTAAAATGATTTTTCTAAGCACTGCAGGTTTAGTTTTTTTCAGAAGGTGGAATTGATGGATGTACTTTGTGTTCGTGAAATCTTTTCATTAGATAAGAACTTAAAAGGACTTTCTGTCAAAGGAAAAAAATGATTTACTTCATTTGATGTGACTGTTTCATCCACCATAAAATTAGCTTGTAGTAATTTAGCTCTTAAAAGAGTTTTAAAAGAATCTTGGTGAGTTGACAAGACTATTTTTACAGTTTTGTTTCTTTAAGAAATATACCGATTTGTTAGTTTTTCTCTGAAATGCTCAGGCAATTTGAAAAGAGCAACATATATAATGATACATTGAACTTGTATGGTGATGACTAATCCCCAATAGATAAAAGTAGGCTCTGGGTTGTTAAAATTTTAGCTGATCCCAAATATAAATTTAAGTTTCTCATACTATTAATTCAGGGACAATATGATACCATTAAAGGGGCATTTTTTTGGCAGATCAGAAATATAACCCAATTATATAAAAAAATCAGAATTTATTAAACATTTACAACATGCAAATTATATGTGATAAATGCTGTGGAGATTATAACAAAACAAAGAATGATGGCAGAAATCTCACAATCACAATCAAATCTATACAGATATGAAATTTTTTCTTCTAAAAAATGACTATGTAACTTATTTAAACATGAAAAATTATTTCTGAAGTTTTACTACCATTTAATTACAAACAAAACTAAATTAAGAACAATATAATCAATAAAAACATTATGTGTCTGTGAGTCGGCGAAGATTTGCCATTTTCTTTAGGTGTTTTGAAATGCTGTATAATATATTTAAGGCTGAGGCTGTGACAGAAAGAATCCAAGATGAAATTCTCCATCTAAATATTTTGAACACTATTGAAAAGTGAAGCAAAAACAAAACAAAACCCTTTTTCTTGAGACACAAAGTTGAATAGAAGACGGCTAGAGGATGCCTTCTTATAATGGAATTCTTGAGTTTACTTATATAAACTTTCAACTTACCTATTAAATGTCAAAGTAAGCTGACTAACATTATTTTTGCCACTGAATTAACAACTTAAAATATTCTCCTATAAGAAAAGTCTACCTAGTCAACAACAAAAATATTCATAAAGAAATTCATAAAGAAATCCAGCTGCAGTCTAAAAAGCTCTGTGTGATATTTCAGGCTTGAACATAGACGATTTACCTGGTGGGCCTAACGCAGGAAAGCTGCCGTCCCCACGCCAGGCTCGTGCACAGCCAGTGCCTCGCAATCTCTGAAGGGAGTTGCAGTCAAGGACTCAGGCTCCCTCGTGCCATCCTCTTGTGCATGGCTGCATTCCTAGCCCAGGTGCCTTCATTTCGAGACATCTTTATGGGAGCTGTCCTCAGGTGCCTCTGCCAAGACCTCCTTATGGTTGGGGGTGAAAGCAGGGAAACTTGAAGACACTTTTTCCTCCACTCTGACTCAGTGCTCAGGAGTTTTGCACTTCTAGTCCCTACCTCTCTGCTCACCCCAAACCCCCATGAGTCCATAGAAGTGCAGTCTCTTTTGTTTTCAGCTCCCTCCGTGAGACCATCTCCACTGGTGCCATTCCATGGGAGAAAATGGATCAGGGAAGTCAGCACTTCCTGTGGGTTAGCCTATCATGATAAGTATGCAAAGGCCTTTTGTTACTTGCATTTTGACTTGTCTTAATCAGATCTTTCCACACCGGGCAGCTCAGCTCTCTTGAGTTCAGCAGAGCTCCTGACACAGGGAAATGTATACGTGAAAAATATCTCAGTGTAGACTAAAAGAGAAAGGAATATGCAGGAAGTGAAAAGGAAAGTGGCCTAGTAAGGACACCTATATGTAGGTCATGAGAAAAGGTTGTGAATTAAAGTGCAGGATCCTAAAAGACATGCGGAAAACATCGAAGATATAAACGTGGTTCAAATGAAGGCTTTCACTTGGGATTGCAGCAAGAAATTTGGCCTGATAAACCTAGTGGCAGCATTTTATATTTAAACTAGAAATCAAGAAAATGTAATTGGTTTTTATCCTGTACAGACAATGAGAAAGTCATGGTGTGTTTGAACAGAAGAGTAATGTAATAAAATCTTGTATTTTAGAAGGTTTTAGAGTGTTTTATCCAGCTCTCGGGTCAGCCTAGCCGAATATTTATTGCCAGTAACCTCTTGGAACATATTGTGGAAGATATTGGAGTGCCTTTGAACAACTCATAATCTGGGAGTGATGTGTGTGTTTCAACAAAGAGTAGGAAATTATCCTACCTTGTGACTTAATAGAAACCCTGTAAAAATAGTATGGGGAAATAGAGGTATAATTGACTAACTCAGGAGACATCGGGAAATATATCACACAGTGGGTAATTCGTACGCCGAATTAAAAAAAAAAATGTGTAGGATCACAGGACTGGGGCAAGTACTTGTGAAAAGTTCCCATAAAACAAAAATCTGTGCTTTACTTCAGATATTCTGTAAACTTTATTTCACTGTTCAGAAAATGGGAATAATTTACATTTGTCCTGTAAAACTATATAAATTGAAGGGTTTATTTGACAACTGATGAAAGTGTTTATCGATCCACAAATATGTCTTATTATTAACAATCAGTCTTTGTATTTATAAAGTTCTCGGCAGTGCTTTCAGAAAAGCATAAATGATACTTCATAATTTTACCTAGTTTACAGCCCTAGCTTAATTTTTCACCAATTTTCAATAGGCACGAGTCATTTTGAGCAAACCAGGTTATAATTTAAACAACCTGATCATAAACAATCTAGACTAGTAGTATTTAATTAAAAATATCTGGTAAAGCAATAAATAATTTTAAAACTATCCATAAGCATTGTGAACATTGCATTTTAACATAAACCATATATATAAATAGTCATTTGCCAAATGTTTGCTGTAGGGTTGTTGTCTTTTCCTTTGTGGAATTGCTAATTGCAGTTTGTTATTGCCTTCCTTTTAAATTTTCATCATACAAAAATCTAGATATTCCAGTTTTGGCTTTCTCCAAAGAACAGCAAAAACTTTGAAGACAGTTTTCCATATTTATTCTAGATGTTTATGATTAATTTTCCAGTATGTGACTATTATCTTTTTATACCCAATTTAACAGTAAAATTTTAAATGATGCACCTTTGTCAAGTATTTACAAATTATTCAATTTATTTATCATATGAACCATTTATTTTGAACTCATTTGGTAAGTTTAAGTATATTTTCATTACATAATTAGCATGATAATTGCAAGTGGCATAAACAGAATTAAAAAGAAAAAACAACAGTTTTCAATGATACAACATAAAATGCAGAAAAAAGGTATATGTGTATGAGTATACTAGAGTGTGGTTTACCTAGTTATGAGCATTTAGCAAGTTGTGAGTACTAGTCAGTATTTTTCCATAAAGAGAAGGTTATCATTTAATTTGGGTAAATGGCTTAGATGGCTTTACTTTTAAGAGTTTTTACTATAATTATTATCATTTTCCAAACTCTCACATATTTACCTTTGCACATGAGGTCTAACAATTAAGTTCACAAACTTGTTGCAACAATGTTAACTTTTTTTTTTTTTTATTTCAGAGGGATTCTTCATTATGAATTTGTACCAAATAGTAAACCAGTATCAGGATTCAAACTTAAGTATTCTGGGTTCAGAGGTCATGTTTTAGGGTTTGCACTTATTGTCTCTCAATCACAGGACATTATATTTTAGTTGTTGGTATTCACAATAAGCAATTAGTTCTTGCAATCACAGTTATTGCTGAAAAGGCTATACTGAAAAGGCTACGAGAAAAAGTTAGACGACCTGAACTTTTTGCCAATAATTCATGGCTCTTGCATCATGACAATGCCCCAGTTCATATGGCAATATTGATGAGGGAGTTTTTAGCCAGTAAACAAATTACTGTATTGGAACACTCTCCCTACTCACCTGATCTGGCCCCCAATGAGTTCTTTCTTTACCTGAAGAGAAAGGAAATATTGAAAGAAGACATTTTGATGACATTCGGGACATCAAGGGTAATATGACGACAGCTCTTATGGCCATTCCAGAAAGAGTTCCAAAATTGCTTTGAAGGGTGGATTAGGCACTGGCATCAGTGCATAGCTTCCCAAGGAGAGTACTTCAAAGGTGACCATAGTGATATTCAGCAATGAAGTATGTACCACTTTTTCTAGGATGAGTTCCCGAACTTAATTTTCAGACCTCTTATATTGCCCCCTCTGCTGAAATATTTGCTCAGCTATAATCCTGGGATATTACTACTAATTTTTCAAGATTTCAAGAGAAGCAGCAATTTCCCTGGAAATTATTTTCAAACTATTGCTCCCTCAGAGAGTTAGGCAGCCCTAAATCTGTGCTTAAAGACCTCCATCTCTAAATCCTTATTGTTCATCTTTTCACATAAACATTAATCACAGCTAACAATTATTGAGCACCTTATTAGCATATGCTAAGCTTTGTTGTCAGCAACTTGTATTGTCTTATTTAATCTTTTTAGCACCCTATGTGGTAGGTACAATTATTTTCCTCCATTTTATAAATGTGAAAGAGCATTTAGTGTTTGAGCAATTTGTATAAAGCTACATATTAGGTGAAAGTATCAGGATTCAAACTTAAGCATTCTGGATTCAGAGGTCATGTTTTAAGGTTTACACTTACTGTCTCTCAATCACAGGACATTATATTTTAGTTGTTGGTATTTACAATAAGCAATTAGTTCTTGCAATCACAGTTATGTTTTTTAACTATCTCTCCTTAATGTAGATATTTTGTATTGTTATATATATATATGTATATATATATATGTGTGTATATATATACATATACATATGCATATACATATACATATACATATGTGTGTATATATATATATATATATATATATATACACACACATATATGATATAGTGTCTGGCACTTAATATTATTTATCAAACTGTTTTTCAATAAATGAGTGAAATTTCATATGGAACTACTTTTCAACATTTGAAATTAGAGTGCTATCTAACTGTATCAGACTTCTTTTTAAAGCAGATGCGTAAAGTGAAAAGAAGAAGGAATGCTGCATGTTTCTCATATTCTAGGTCCTCCCCTTGCTTTGAAGATCCACAGAGCTTATTTTTCACCTCAGAATAGTATCAACATTATTGGGTTGTGCATTCTTGTTACTTTATTAAATCATGGAAACTGAAAATTGATGTATCATTGAATGAGTCAAAATAATATATATATTTTTTCTTTTCTGCCATTTTATTATAAAACTCAAAGCATTGGTTGCCTGAGTTCACAAAATTTCCATTGGATAGACAGGTTAAAGTCACTCCATAGACTCAGTGTCACACAAACCATGTGGGTTGATGGATTTTTTCACATCAAACTGTCACTGTGTCTCTGATGTTACATTAAATTTGCTATCTCAACAGTGATTCAAGTTGTTATTTTTTACAGATGTTGTCCCACTACAAAATAACCCAGTATGATCTTGACCACCCATTTAACTGTTTATTGATATCTAAAGGCTTTAGTTTTTCATCCTAAGTTTGAGTCTAAAAATTGTCTAGATGTTTTTTATGATGGCATTTAAAAAGAGATTCAAAACATTAAATGTTTTAACATTAAAACATTAAAATCATTTAAAAACAGATCTATCTGTATACATCGGAATCTTACTGAGACTGGAAATTGTTACAGAAGTCAGGGTTGACTTATTGATGTTAACATTTTGCTTTCCTTTCAGTTATTTCTTTTTTTTTTTTCTTTGTATCAGTTACCGCCCAGCTTAACTTGATGATATTTTATGAGTGACCACAGGTTCCACAGATAACTTTTAAGGGATGTTTTTGCATTTAGATAAGAAAAACATGCTCCCTCAAGGATGATTAAGGGAGTCACCTGCAAAGAGGGTGTAAAGGACAGTCCAGACAGTAGAAACTATGCTTTAAATTACAGAAAGAAAACAAAGAAAAAAATGACCTGGAAATTGACAGGAGTTGTATGTGTGCACACGTTGCCTGTGTGTGTATGTGTGTTGGATGTACACGTGTGTGCATGTGTTCACATTTGCATTTTGGGAATGAGGTTGAGAGATGTAAAAAAATAATAAATGCATAAAAATTAACAAAACTATAAAAGATAATGAAATATCTTCAATAAGGAAAAAGTTTATATTTTATACCAAATCCATTAAAGAATTTCAAATGGGACATTAATATAATCAGATGTCTATTTTAGACTTTGTAGGTGTAGAGAATTAAGTGGAAATGAACAGAGACAGAAGGATCAGCAATGTTATTTGTGTAACAACTAAGATAAGATAAAACTCAATTCTGGATCAGGGTGATAATTGTGAGGATAAGGAGAAGGATTGGTTTTGAAAGAATTAAAGAATCAATACCACTTGGTAAAGTACTCAATTGCACTGGGCATCATAATAATAGGAAAAGAGAAAAAGTCCAAGATGGTTCCTCAGCTTCTGGCCTGTGCTAGAGGAAGTTCATGGATATTGATGAAGATAAATGTTGAGCTGTATTGGTAAGCTAAGGGAGGCAGAGAATGGGGTGGAAAATTGTATGGGGCATAAAAAATTTAATATGCTTATAAACTGGTGGAGAGATACAGAGGCAGCTGGAGCTCAGGGGAGAGACTTGGACCGGCAGTGTACATTTGCAAATTGTCAACTGTATACACCTGGTCATTGAAAACATGGATGCCAGGCTGACATCATAAAGATAAGTCTCACAGTTTTAAACGACAAACCAAGTAAGTAAAATGTAAACCAGAATAAAATCTGCACTCTTTGCACTCTGAACTTCTCACTACTCTCCATAATGCTTTCACTCTTTTACAGCTCCTCACTTTGAGGATGTTATTCCTTGTACCTGGAATACTTTGTGCTTCTGTCTCTCTCTTTGTCTGACATACTCCTCACTAGCATTAACCAATTTGACCTGAAATGTAAGTAAGGCACAAGGAATCTGAAAGTAGGAGGAACTTAGGTGGTACAGAGGCAAAAAAGCCAACTACCTACATACATTCTATATTTACTTTTATCCATCTATAGACACTTATAAATAGCAGGTTTAAATGTTAACTGTTTCCTGATCCCCAAGATGACATCTCTTTATTGTCTGGGCAATCTGTCCACATAATATTTTAAAGATACATAAATAATTGCTTTGTATTCACCTATTTGCATATCTTTTACTTCTGTTAGACTAGAAATTCTTCAGTATCCTAGTGTATCAGCTTTGGTCCTCCAAGAAGATCTGCCAAGATGGGATTAGTGAGCCAAGAATTTATTGTGGGAACATCTGTGGGGGCAAGAGACTATGAGACTGCTTTCAGTCCATGACACAGTTCTGATACTTGTTAAAGGAGAGTGAAAAAAAAAGTTTAGGAAAAAATAGTTTCAGACTTAAATGAAATTTTCAGAAAGTTTCCAGTGGCTTTGGAGTGAATGCTGTGGTTAATTCGAATAAGCAGTGATATATTCTCTCTTGCAGATTTTCCAGAAGACAGATATCTGCAGCATACCTCCTTGGCTGCCATATGTACAAGGTGTGATAAAAAAAATATGGTGAATATTTAAATGAAAAAAATGTCATTACAGTAAAGAACACATTGCCATAAATCCCCCTCAGAATACACCCTCTTTCAACACACTTATCCCATTGTTTTTGCCACTTTCTGAAGCAGTTCTGGAAGTCCTCTTTTGTGAGTGTCTTTGGTTGCACTGTCGTGGCTGCCTCCCTGTCCTGAATCATTTTGACTTTGGGGAAGAGCCAGAAGTCGCACAGTGTCAGATCCGGTGAATAAGGTGGATGAGGATACACCGTAATGTTTTTATTTGACAGAAATTGCCATATACCAGAAGTGCTCTGTGACAAGGAGCAGTGTCATGATGGGGCATGATTTATGGCACACTTTAAAAAACACCTTCTCTCAACCATAGCTCACACCTGACTCCACCAAACAAGTTGAAACTTTTTACACACTGTTACTAAAGTTCAACATGCGGATTCTCATATTGAAGATCCCTGCCTTTCTGTTGGATGGCACTCGGCAGCAGCATTCACCGTATTTGTTGATCACAACATAAAGGCTCCATGTCACACATTGCTTCTGGTTCAGCAATTTCTGTCAAATAAAAACGTTATGGTGTGACTTCATCCACCTTATTCACTGGATCTGGCACTGTGAGACTTCTGGCTCTTCCCCAAAGTCAAAATGACCATGAAAGGTAAATGTTTTGAATCAACTCAGGACATGAGGCAGCCATGACAGCGTAACTAAAGACACTCATGAAAGAGGATTTACAAAACTGCTTCAGAAAGTGGCAAGAACGATGGGATAAGTGTGTTCGAAGCAAGGGGAGTATTTCGAGGGTGTAATGTCAAGGTGTTTTTTACTATAATAATTTTATTTAAACATTCACCATATTGTTTGTTCACACCTCTTGAATGCTGCCTAGAATAAATCTAATGTACAATAAATGTTTGTTATATGAAAAGAGTTTTCTAGGAGTTTTGATGAATTTCCTTGCTTGTCCTTTTTTTCTTTCCTTAATGGAATTTCTTTCCTTGTCCACTTTAAACCAAATGCGTATATTGAAAAATGAATAGTAAGGGAGAGATAACCGACTCATAAGGATGTTAATTTCACTAGTATCACGTACTCATCAGTTGAGATTACTAGTCAGATAAATTACATGATTGGTATTTATAGCTCAATAATCAGTAAATGTATTTTAGTATGACCACATGTTTATTTGCTTCCCTTTTTTTTTTTTTTTTTTGTTTCCTAAATCCCTCATAGACTTAATTAAGAATCTGTGGTTACTCTTTGCTATCTCAGGTCAAATAATAAAATCTGTTTTTTTTATTGTTATTCATTTCTATGCTATTATAGAAAAATTAACCTCAAAATAGCATTGTTGTTATAAGAATGCCAGACATTTATTGCTTCAGTAGTAAAAAATAGTTGATGCAACAAAAAAACCTTAATTGTTGTCAAGAATTTTTTGTAATTGATGGGTTTTAATATTCTGTTATTGTACATTGAAATGATGGAATAAGTTTAAAAAGTCAAGGTAAATTAAGCTTGCCTAAATCTAAAAAACATGCAATCTATTGAATGATTTATATTTTAAGTATTGTTCTTAATTTTTAAATAAATAGAACAATAACATGTTTTTTCTATATAAAGTGTTTTATAAAACAATCTTCTTCCTGATAACTTGAACTACAGTCAGGCTTATTTGTGTATGTAAGGAATGGGACTTGGATTTTAAATGCCTACATTCCTAAATGTGAAATCATTTAAAGTCATGTAAATATGAAGTATTTTACCAGAAATAGTGACATGTGATTATCAGTTTGAATAACAAACAAAATTAATGCATATTTTAAAAAATTGTGTTTTCCTTTTGCATGCTGAGCAAACATACGTTATGCTGAAAATAAATTTTTTTTTTTTTTGACCAAATGATCCTTTAATGTGCAGTTAATTTATTTATTTTTTTTTTTTAATTAAATTTATTGGGGTGACAATTGTTAGTAAAATTACATAGATTTCAGGTGTACAATTCTGTATTACATCATCTATAAATCCCATTGTGTGTTCACCACCCAGAGTCAGTTCTCTTTCCATCACCATATATTCGATCCCCCTTACCCTCATCTCCCACCCCCCACCCCCCGCCCCCGTTACCCTCTGGCAACCACTAAACTAAAATTTAAGCACAAGTTTAAAATTACAGAATTTTTTTAAGTTAGTTTTTTTTTGTTTTGTTTTTTTAAGAAGCAGGCATGGAAACAATTTATATTAAATAGGTATATATATTAGTTTCCTAGGGTGGTATAACAAAGTACCACAAACTGTGTGGCTTAAGCAACAGAAATTTATTCTTTCACAGTTTTGAAGGATAAAAGTTCCAAATCAAGTTATCAGTAGGGCCTTTCCCTCCCTAAATGCTCTAGGGGAAGCTCTCTCTTTGCCTATTTCTACCTTTTGGTGGTTGCTGGCCATCCTTGACATTCACTGCCTAGTAGATGCATGACTCCAGTGTCTGCCTCTGTCTTCGCATGTTTTCTCTCCTCTATCTTTACAAAGCCTTTTTTCTGTCTCTGTGTCTCTGTGTCTCTTCTCTTATTATAGGAACACTAGTCATACTGGATTTAGGACCCACCCTACTCCAGTATGACCTCATCTTAACCTAACTAATTACATCTACCAAGGTCTTTTTTATTCAAATAAGATCATATTCTGAGGCTCCAATTAAGACTTGAATGTTTTTGGTGGGGGGTGGTGGAGAGGGACACTATCTAACCCAATATAGAATGTATTAAATAAGTAATTTTAACATATGTTTTGTATTTCTTATGCCAGGCTCAAACTGTTTAGATAGTTTATGAAATACTCTTGGAGAAAATTATATTGTTAATCTCATGAAAAATAATGAAATTGGTCATTATTGGCCAGAATTGAAAATAATATACACATGGACGCACTTGTGTAATTGTACCATGAATACAGAATGATCAATCAAGTTACTGCTCTGCAATTGTGGGACAGTTCCCCACACTGTATCATGTTTTAAACTAAGAGCTATGCTAGTATTTATGATTTTAAAGAACTGTCAAAAATTCAAATATGTAGCTGGAATACACTGGTTACAAATAATATAATATAGCACATGGTTTTGAAATTCTTCAGTGTATTTTTATTAGGCAATATGGGAGGTAAAACTTTACCTAAAACATGTGTGAAAGCCTAAAGGACCAAACAGAGCTTGTAGTACAGGGAACAAGTCACCAAGAGCATCGGTCTGAGAGCTGGAGGAAAATGGACAGGAAGGTACAACTGTAGTGCCCTAGAGTTACTAACAGTAATGGTGAGGTTCTCTTCCTTCCCTTGGCCCAGAGAGGGAGGGGAGGAAGTTACCTGGAACCAGAGACAGAGGCTAAGGGGAAAGGCCCATCTTATAGGAACTGGGACCCTAGATCATGTATTCAATCAAGTGAAGCCAACCTTGCAGGGAGGAAGCTAGGGTGATAATTAACCTGGTTTCTCTCTATTTTCTCCCTCCACATCCCTGCCAGTCCCCCCTCTCTCAGATTCCAACCAGAAGCCAAAAACAAGAAAGCTCATTTATGTCTGATAAGCCTCTCCGAACACAGGGTGTCTTGTAGATTTGAAAGGTCCTCTCAGTTTTATTCTATACCTCTGCCAGATCATTGTTTACACTGTCTGAAAAAGCCAAAGAACACTGCTATTTAAATTTAAATTTTTAATATGGTTTAGTCCTAACGTCAGTCTCCCTTTTCATTTTACAACTGAAAGCAGAGTTTAGCTAGGCTCTGCAATCAAAATGGTGATGGGAGGTAGGGAATCACTGTGTCATTGGTTTTCTGTTACATGTAGAAGCAAGTATTCTGCACTTGACAGTGACATTACACGTTGTTTGTGTAGTGGGCAGCCGATTCATTCTAGCATGCTTCACAGCAATTTGCTGCCATTTGATAAGTAACTCCATATGGACTGAGGCTGAAGCACTAAATCATTGTGTCTCCTTTATGCCAAGAACTGATTCATTGCAGTGTCTTACCCTGTGACTGCAAGCAATATACTTGTTTTCCCCAATCACAATGATATCTTCAATTTACTCTCTCTGAATTTGACTATGTTGATATTTTAGCATTACTGTGTGTATGCTAAACTATTTTCAATCAGACATCTTATAATTATAACAGGGTTTGAAGGGACCTTAAAGGTCACATAATCTCACTTCTCACCACATGCACACCATCCCCAAATGATAGTCATATATCTGGCTTCTGCTTGAGTAATTCCAGTGACAGGAAACTGACTACTTGAGATGCAGCCTTTACTATGCTTGGATAGTTTTCATTACCAAAAGTTCTTCCTTATGTTGAGTGGAAATTTATTAACTCTGTTTTCCAAATCTTGGTCCTGGTTTTATTCTCTAGGACAATAAATGTAACTTTGTATTCTTTTGTTAACTCTTAAATATTCACTACTGCAAGAATTTTTTTAGCAAAGCACACACTATTTAAGTAAGGTATAATATATATTCCATAATAACCATATAGAACACATTTATTCGGACCCATTTCCACAGGCAGCAAGTACTTTTACATTCTAATTCTAAATAGAAATTCAAGTTAAAACTCAAAATAGAATCTCAGAAGTGTAGAACTCAAAGGGCAACTTAAAATTACACACTGATTTACTGATTATGCTACAGAGTTCACAGCAGAAGAAAGTTATAGTGAGGAATTTCAGAAAAAAAAAAAAAAAAAAAAAAAGATTTCTGTTTGTATGTAAATGACATTGCCCAGGAAAAGTTTTGAATCTCAAAATCCAAACTTAGTGTAGAAAATATCTGAATTTTGAGTGAAATTTCTATGAATGCATTTCTTGTTTTGTTTGTTTTCCATGTAAATTTGAAAAGGAGAGGGAAAAAAGTGACTACATTAATGAGGATACCAACAAAACATAACCATTGACTACATATTGACCACTAACTAAACATTTAATGGATGAACATATATACAAAACATGATGTCTCCACATTCTAGCTTAAATGCTGTTTCCTTACAAGTGGATTCTCCAGGGCGCCTTCCTCCACTATGAGAAGCATTCTTACATTACTTATCCCCTGCATCTGGTGTATCTTCTCTCCCAAGCTTTCCTCAGCTGTAACTACAATGGACTAAATATCTGCCAAGTCATTACAGTTCACTTATTTATTGAGAACTGAACATTTACTCTGTCAGGTACAGAATTTAAAATGGACAGGAGTCAGTTTGGACTTTGGAAATAGCAACTTTTTCCAGGTATAATTCTGCACATCACACTCTGCTACATTATCTTCCTAAGCAGTAATATCTTGAGACTATATTTTGTTCATCCTCTTGTAATATTATTGATCTTATTTGAATTTCATTCCGCTACAACTTGTTGCAGATGTTCAGATTTTGCAAATGACTCTGAGGTTTGCACCTCAATACAACCAGGATCTATTTTTGCTCTTGATAACTGACCCTCATATCACTAGAATCTTGCTCAAATTTATTTTTCATTTTCTCAATGAACAAGGCAGAATGTGAAAAAATAAAACTCACTGAAAAATATTAGGTAGCTCATTTTACTCGTGGAGATATTATTATAGCTAAAGATATTATAAATGCTGACAATTGATTAAATGTAAAAAATTAAATTCTCAGCTCATCTAGAATATTTAATACTCCCTTTCATATCATGTGTGCTCTACTCTTTAAGACACTCTGATTTATCATTTCTTCTGAATAATGTGTTTAAAATGAATGTCTCCAAAGAAAATCAACCAAAATAACAAATCAATTCATTTATAACCATAAGAAAAAAATTGAGTATTGCTATATAAATTGTTTACAGTTACATGGATGTGTAATCTAGGAAAATTCATATAATATTAAATGAATAATTAGCTAAAATGAGTTTTAAAATAATCAAATTTAATGATTATATCACCATTACTTATATTCATAACAACCCTTATGTAATTTTCGCTAATTGCCTCTGTAATTAGGGCTTGTTAAAAAAGTGTAATGCCATCAGAAAGCATAGGGCAAAAAAATCTGCAGAAGTAAAATAGCATAATTGCTTTTTTCTGATAAGCACCTATTAACATATGTACAGTATTTAGAAATAATTTTTATGGAGACTGTTGTTTAAGTCAATTTTTTGGTGTCTGTACTTAACTATAAATTGTCAACAGCAAAATAATTTCCCACAAAGGCCTTGTGTATTAGTTTTCAATAAAATTTTGGATAATGAATGAATATTTTATTTCTTTGTACAGAACAGCTGTGCACTTTAGGTGATGTCAACATGTTTACGGAACTATTGCATCATTTTTTTTCAATACACTTAGTAAGTGGCATTACACAAATGAGGTGAAAACAGCAGGATATTATTTATGTTGTACTCTGGCTTTGAAGGTGACACCACAATCTTTCTAAAGGTTATTAATTTAGCAACACAAACAAAGATTTCTTCCTACTTTTCTAATAGTAACAATATCCAATTTCTTTTTCAAAAGGGGAAAATGTATTGGCATGTTTGAAACTTTATTTCTATCATTTGTTAGCATTTTAGTAAGAGGTAAACATAATGAAAGGGGAGCAAAATAATAAAACCCTCCCCCCCAGTCTTCAAGTTGCAACCTATTTGATCACATTTTGAAACATTTTAAAGACGAGTGTGATCTCAAAATCATTTCTACCCCAAACCACATTGAACTGGAATAATGGTGAGAGTTGGGAATTGAGCAAGGCTTCCTGTGATCTATCAGTGATTTATTCTTAACTGAGAACCGTTAGGGATCTACTGTGAAAGAAAGGATTCGTCTCTGAACTCTGCTACTTAAATGTCAATATATTGAAATGTTTTTATTTTTCTCATGTTTACAAACCATGGGCTTCAACTTCCAGCTTCCTGGTTTGCTAGCACAGCTCCAAAGCACAAATGAGCAACCAAAATGTGATTACCCAACGTCTGATGTTGGGGTGCCTCCCCTCACACATTAAAAGCCTTATGTTTCCTCCTGTCCCCATTGGCTCTCTCTCTGATTTAGGTTCTTGGGAATAGCAGAGTGATGACAAAGAACAAGTAGGATAAGGGAAGAAGGAAGTCATATTTATTGCACAGCTAATTAGGCACTGGGCTAGTTCTTATTCAATTTCCTTTTTGCTTTAATGACCTTTTACGTCTCTCTACCAATGTACGGAAACCAGTTTCCTGATGAGACCTTCCAGTGAAATGGGCCATCTTGATTCCTGGCTGGATTTTACCCCCACAATCTATATTTTCTTTCTTAAATTGACCAACAAAGGAACTGTACTTTTATTTTATTTTATTTTAATTTTATTTTACTCATCTTCCTGGAAGTCTAAACTTCTGCCAAGTCTGAGAGGGCAGTTCCAATTACTGCCCCCTTTTTTGGGTCTTATCCTGGCCCCAATTTTCTTCCAAAATGGAAGATACTACCTCTCAAGCAAGAGAACACATTATGTGAGTCTATTCATTTTTATTTTCCTCCCCCCTCCCCATTTTTTTTTTTTTTAATCTTGGGAGAAACATAAATAGATAAAAGAACTCTGAGCTTGACTTTTCTGTTCTCTTTTAAGGAACAAATGAAGGAGATTTAACTCCTTTCAGTCTCCTAGACATACAATCATTTAATTCCTATTCCATCTCAAAAAAAAAAAAAAAAAAAAAAAAAATTGAAAAGAAAAAGTTGGCATGATTCCCCATCTCAGGTTATTGGAAGAGAAAATATAGAGTTTTGTTCTAATGAGGTCCAATTTGGTGTCTTGATCTCCTGCAGTGTAACTTAATACAGTTCAGGATTTGCCCATCTCAGAAATTTGAAGTGAAATTGATAAGGGTAAGAGATAACCTCTATACTTAAAACAAAGCTTCAGGGCAGTATTATTATTCAATTTCTATACTTGAAAAAAACTGAGACTCATGCAATTTTAGTGTTTGTTTATTCAGTCAGAAAGAGTGGCAAGATTTGAACCCAGGCCTCATTAAATCCAAAGCTATAAACTCTGCATTGTAATGTTTTCATAGCGGAAGGGCTCCATAGAGGAAGTCTGTCTGTGACTCATTTACATTTGTGTAAGAGTTGCAACCGAGGGGCTTAAATTTGATGCTTATCAGACACTATCGGTGATATACCGTGTTTTCCCCAAAATAAGACCTAGCTGAACAATCAGCTCTAATGCTCTTTTGGAGCAAAAATTAATATAAGACCCGGTCTTATTTTACTATAAGACTGGGTCTATAATATAATATAATATAATATAATATAATATAATGTAATGTAATGTAATGTAATGTAATGTAATGTAATGTAATGTAATGCAATGCAATGCAATGCAATGCAATGCAATGCAATGCAATGCAATATAATATAATATAATATAATATAATATAATATAATATAATATAATATAATACCGGGTCTTATATTAATTTTTGCTCCAAAAGACACATTAGAGCTGATTGTCCAGCTAGGTCTTATTTTCGGGGAAACACGGTATGACAACTGATTAATATGTTTGATTCATTTTTTTAATAAATGAACTATTATAAGTGAACTAATATAAGACATATAAAGTTCATATACAATAAAATAGTTGCTTTAAGATTGCAGTTCAGTAAGTTTTGATAAATGTATGCACTTTGAAACTACCACCCTAATCAAACTCTAGAATGTTTCTATAACTCTAAAAAGTTCCCTCATTCCCTGATGCAGTCAATCCACCCTGACTTCCACCTCAGGCAACATTTTTCTGATGTGTATCAGAAATATGGACTAATTTGACCAGTTGAGAAATTCATATAAAATGAAAACATATGGTATGCATGTGGTTTGTGCCTGGTTGTACCTGGTTTATTTTTCTCATTATGTTTTGAGATTCATCTTTGTTGTTGTATATATCACAAGTTCATTATATTTATTGTAGAATCCTATTCCATTGCATGCATATGCCTTAATTTATCCATTTACCAGTTGATGGGTATTAGGTTTGTTTCTATATTTTGCTATTATGAATAAACAATTATGAACATTTGTACACCATTAACTCACTCTTTTGAATTAAAAATCTTCTGTATATACTATGGATATAAGTCCTTTGTCAGACTGATATATCACCAACATTTTCTCTGAGTCTGTGGCTTGCCTATGTATTTCCATCTCTACGTCTTTTGAAGATTATGAATATTTAATTTTGATTAAGTATGTTTCATGCTTTTTGTATTTTTCTCTTAATGAAAGTACTTTTTGTTTACTTTCTAAGAAAAAATGGCCTTCCTCAAGTTTATGGAGATAGTCTTTTGTATTTATTTGAAGAAGTTTTATAGTTTTAGCCTTTATATTTAGGTTTTTGATTCATTATGAGTTAATTTTTATGTACTACTGTGTGATGTAAGGATCAAAGTTAATTATTTTTCTATGTGAAAGACTATTCTCTCACCATTTATTTTTCTTGGCAGATTTGTCAAAATTCACTTGAGCAGATAAATGTGGATCTATTTCTAGATTCTTTTTTCCTCCATTGCTTTATATGTCTATCCTGAAGCAAATATTAAGCTACCTAGATTACGATTTTTCTATTGCTGAAGTAACACATTACCCAAAATTTAATGGCTTAGAACTATACACATTTATCATTTTATAATTCTGGATATCAGAAGTCCAAAATAGGTCTCATTCAGCAAAAATCAAGGTGTCAGCTGAACTGCCTTTCTTCTACATTACAGAGTATAATTTATTTTCATGTCTTTGACAGCTTCTAGAGGTCACTCATTCCTTTGCTCATGACCATTCCCTCCATCTTCAAATCCAACAGAGTCCTTCTCACGCTATTGTTGCTGGTGAAAGGTTCTTGGTGTACACCACAGGAAAGAATTCAAGGACACACTGAATAAGCCAAGGAAGCAGCAGATTTATTAAAAGGATAGTACACTCACAAGGGTGGCAGGAGTGGGCAGGCCCAGAGAAGAGCAACTGCCTCGAAAAACAATGAGATGTTGGAATTTATTTTACTAAAAATGAGAGCATGAAATAGTCAAGATTTAGGAGTGGTGTTATAGGCGTTCCTCTGTGAGTCCTCGCTGACCACTCGTTCCCCTAGGGAGAAGAGATTTTTGTCCTTGTTTGGCTGGGTAGGAACAGATGTCACAGGGAGTGAAGATTTCCCTAACTGCAATGCTAATAATATTATAATCCATTAGAATTAGCTAAAGTTCACCTTGTGGGACGAGATGGAGTTCTGGGTCTGCTCTCCGCCACCAAAATTTAGTTCTGGCAGGTTGGGTAGCTGCACTTTTTCTTAAGGATGACATCATCTCCTTCCTCCTTTGTCTCTCCTCACCTCCTTCTTCTTTTCCTCCCCCTCTCTCCCCGCAGCCCTATTCTTTCTGCCTGTGGTAACACTATTATCTCTCTGGTCCTCTCTCTTTTGATTCTCTTTTTAATTTATAAGGATCCTTGTGTTCATTTTGGGCCTAGCCAGATAATCCAGTCTAATCCTCATTGCAAGGTCAATTGTTTAGCAAACTTAATTCCCTGTGTGACTTTAATTCATCTTTGCCATGTAAGGTAATATATTCCAGGTTCCAGGGATGGAATATGGGTGTCTTTGAGGGGGCTATTATTCTATCTACCACAACTTGTTTAGTTTTATGGTAAATCTTAAAATAGGTAGCACAGATTTTCTTCCAACTTTGTTTTTCTTATTTATTTTGTGTTTTTGTGTGTATTTCATTTTTTACATTTCCAGAAATATTTTAGAATCATCTTGTTAATTTCTACAAAAAAAGCCTGCTGAGATTTTTATTTCAAATACAAGTTTTCATTTTATTTTTCCCTGAATTTTTTTGAATTATGCTTCAGTATTTAATTTTAATCCTGTATTCATTAATAGATATATTTCTATTTCTTTTATTGTCATGTTTTATCCATGGTTTATGATATATTTTTTTAAATTTATCACACTGTACCTTCAAAAAACACTATACTACTTCACCTGAAATTAAAAAGAAAAGAATTACAGTTTGATTGTTCATTTATGTATTTATTTATTTATTTTGCTATTGAGTTGTATGATTTCTTTATATATTTTTGGTATTTATCCCTTATCAGATATATGATTTGTAAATAATTTCTCCCATTTGGTAAGTTGCCTTTTCATTTTGTTGATGGTTTTCTTTGCTGTGCAACTTTTCAGTTAGACGTAGTTCTACTTGTTTATTTTTGATTTTGTTGCCTTTATTTTTTGGCATCAAATCCAAAAAAATCATTACCAAGACTGACAACAGAGAACTTACCCCATATATTTTCTTCTAAGAATATTATGGTTTCAGGTCTTATATTTAAGTCTTTAATCATTTTGAGTTGATTTTTGTGTATGGTATAAGATATGGGTTTAGTTTCATTCTTTTACGTGTGGTTGTCCATTTTTCCCAACACCATTTATTAAAGATACTGTCTTTTCCCCATTGTACATACATTCTTTGCTGTTTTGTTTTAAATACTTGACCACATTAAGTGTGGCTTTATATCTGGGTTCTCTATTCTGCCTTATTAAAAAAAGATAATAAAATAAAAATATTAAAAATATGTTTGTATGTTTTTTCTGTCCTCTGTCCTATTAAGGTCATATGATTTTTAAAAAAAACACATTTGTTATAATTCTTACTGAACATTAGAATGGCTTTGTGTTAAAGGATAAAATGTGTTTTTTTTTTTTAAATTGAAACATATTTGACATACAGTATTAGTTTCAGGTGTACAGAATAATGATTTGACACATACCTTACAATGTGATCATCACAATAAGTCTAGTAATCATCTATCACTGTACAAAGTTATTAAGATATTATTAAGTATATTCCCTGCACTATCCATCGCATCTGCATGACATTTATTTTATAACTGGCAATTTGTACTGTTATTTCCCTTCATCTTTTTCACCACCCTCAATCCCCCACCCTTCTGCCAACCATCAATTTGTTCTCTGAATCTACGAGCCTGGTTTTGTTTTGTCTGTTTTGTTTTTCAGATTTCACATGTAAGTTAAATCATGAGGAATCTGTTTTTCTCTGTCTGACTTATTTCACTTAGCATAATACCCTCTAGGTCCATCCATGTTGTTGCAAGTGGCAAGATTTCATCCTTTTTTATTGCTAAATAATATTCCATTTTATATATGTACCACACCTTCTTTATCCGTTCATTTATTGATTATGCAGGGGCAACAAAAAAATACCTCTAAGACCTCTGGTCACCAAGAAAGTAATTGATATAGGGTGAGCGCAAAGCCAACAAATGACTGAAACCAGAGGGTATAATATTAAGGAGTTGTTTCATTTTGTAGATCAGTATCATCAGATACCTGAGAAACTTCTACTGAAATGGATTGTGAGAGGAATGAATTTGGGACCTGTGTCTTTGGTTTTGAATGCTGCATAGTGGAAGAACATGTTTGGGTCGATAAGGACCCACAGTTCACTGTGAAACAATCACAGGTGGTTTTATATGATCCACGCACAAGGGAGATTATTACTAAGGGTACTCACAGCCTGATGAACTGGATAAAAGCTACCATAGATCTGTTCACTCTAAGGACTGCCAGATTCCCTCAGTAAATGCCAAATGGAACATCTCAAATGAAGCAGCTGATGTGTTTTGTGTGCAAGCCATGTGGGACTAGCTTTATGATGACCAGGATATTCACCTACTGAATATGCCCATTACCCAGGTTATGGTAAATGCTATGATTAAGAGGGCACCCACTTCATGGACACCCTCTGTAGCTACTGATACAAAACTGAACAGTTCTAGAAGCCTTATCAGATTTGCTATCTCAGCTTCCCTTCATTGATTTTACATTTGCTAATAAAAACTTTAGGTTATTTAACAAGAGAATGGGGAGAATCCAATGGGAGTACCAAGGGACTCTTCCCAATAAGGTAAATTATTAAATTGTTATTGAGAAATAATATGAACAAAGCAGATACTAAAAGAGGCAGAACAAAGAAGAAACGGAAAGGGAAGTCACTGGACTCATTCCAGCAGGGTGGAAATCTTAGGTGTTTACTAACAAAAGGGAGGAATAAAATGGACATTGATGCTGATAAAACAAAGGTTTTATTGCAGCACTATGTAAGGTTGGGTGGGTCAAAGGAACTCTCTGCTAGTTCCCCAACATTAAAGAGACCCAAACAAATCCACTTTATTTACCTCAGTTTGGAGAAAATTTTAAAGCCAGAAGGCAAAAATTGATGAGAAACCTGAGTAGCAATTGCTTGAGTGAAGCAGATTAATCAAGTTAAAGATTGGTGAAAGGGCTCAGGACCCTTGTCTGGACCCTTTGTGGGAACCCAAAGTCATTTGCACATGATTGGTGAGAGGGTAGAACACAGAAATTTCCGACAGTCCCATGGAATTGTGGTACCAAAATCCATTGTGAAGCCTGACTCAGGCTATAATTAGACTGAGAGAATGTAAAAATGTAACGGTTGACAGGATTGTGAAAGTTGGAATGTTTAAGCAGGTTTTATGTTAAGAAGTTGTGTCTCCTTTACCTGAATTCATTATTGGGAATGGATGCTATGCATAGCTGGGGAACACTTCCCTTATCCAGTATTGTAAAACCGAAACCTGTTGGTGAGGTCTTAATGGAGACAACAGTTACAAATTTAAGAGTTGATGGAATTAAGGTTAACATTTGTATCAGAATTGGAATGTTTGAACAGGCATTATGTGAAATGGTTGCATCTGTTTTACCTGATTGTATTACAGGGATGGAAATTGTATCTGATGGGGGAACATTTTCCCTACCTAACATTGTAAAACAGACGGCATATAAATCCCCCCTTCAAGCAGTAATAATTGGAAATGCTAAATGAGAACCAGTAAGATTGCCTGAGCCCACAGAGTGTAGAATAGAAGCTGGAGTGCTGGTGGGACAAATTCTCTGTGCAATAGCCTATTTGGAGCCTAGTCTGGTCCTTATGACAAGAGCCTCTGAGCACCCATAGTAATGACTACTGGGGTTTCACAATGGGTTTTGGTATCCAATGACTACTGGGGCTTTCAAATAGAGAATTTCCATTTGAGGGGCATTTACTACCTTGTTCTCTGACATTATTAATTGAAGCTATTCCTATGACTAAAGGACATAAAATGATCTTGAAACCTTAAATACCTACAATGTCTTGGGTGTTGTCAGAAGAATGCTCTATGGGGACGGCAGTGCCCAGAAGAGTTCCATGATAAAAAGGAAATGGTTTATACAAGATCATGTTGCCTAGGAAATGCAAGGAAGAGATACAGGAGAGGTAGGGAGGCTTTTCCCTTAGGACTGACTCCGGAGCTGCACGATGATGGATTCAACTGCTACTCGGACAGCATCCTGTAAACAGCTCTCAACTGTTGACAAAGAGCTGTTTGGTTTGTGGATGGCAGTTCCAAGGTGAATGGACAACATCCTGCTTGGAAAGCTGCTGTGTTAAGATCAATAGATAGAAAGATTCTAATGGAAGAAAGTAAACACAGGTCAGCTCTTTTGGGCTTAAATGCATGCTGTTTTCCTAGCAGCAATGAAAGAATTGAATAGTGGTAAAAGCTCCTATGTTTGAGTTTTTACTGACCCATGAGCAGTGGCCAAATGGCCTGGCTATATGGTCCCACAGGAGCACAATGGAAACCTGGCCTGTTAAAGGATTACCCATGTGGGGCATGGCCCTATTGCAGTTTGAGGGGTGCATTAAAGTAGGATGTGTTGTTGCCCATCAGAAGAACACCATTCTAGGTTTGGAAAGTGATTAGAATCAGCAAGCAGATATCCCCATGTGCTCCCTTGAGATGGTCACCTGGGTCAATGAAATGAATAGACGGGGGTCTGCAGCAATGTAAAGATGAGCTGAATCTAGACATAGTTTTCTTGCACCCTCTGAGACTCAAAATGTCAATAAGAATAGTTCTATCTGGCAGCAAAAGAGACAGAGACTAAAGATAGCAGATTCCCTGATGGGAAGGCCCTGAGCATAGCTGGCAAGTCAGATGACGCTGGTAGCTCTGGAGGGTTTACAAATGGTCTTGACAGGAAAGGACACTGACTCTGGAATGGGCATGGCTTACCCAATGGTAGATACAAATCTCACAGGATTGTGAAAGAAGCTGAACAGAAAATATTGCACCAGTTTGGATGGCTGAGCATGATTTCTGCAGATCAAGCAACACATATTACAGCCCATAAGGTCCAACAGTGGGCAGAGAGATATCATCCCCAGAGTAATTGTTTTAATAGAGAATTGGAAAGGGCAACTGAAACATTTGCTATCAATGATGGACGCAGATAAAGGCATGAGGGCTGGCTTACATGCCCTCGTGAGTGTGTGCTCAAACTCAACATGAACTTGAGGCAGGTAAAGGAGTGTCCCCATGGGATAGATTTCTCTGTTTTTCTGATATATCTGAGGAAGAGCAGGTGGGGGAGGATATTGGCATTCTTTCTTCCCCACATCACCTCAATTTTATTTTCCCTACTGGATAAATCGTCACAGGACCAAGGCTGCAACTATAAGGGCTGTAAACAATGATGATTCCGAGCAAGAAAATATAACTATATTTTTAACTTTTGTGTTGGATTTCCTAAGGGCCTCATGGGGCCAGATGTGTTTTTTACCCCCTCTGACAAAATTGGGGCTGACAGTGATTGCTGCTGTATTTTGTGATGGTAAAGATAACCTTGCAATTTTGTTCCAGTGTGAAGGGTAATGGACCGGGAACGCACTTGCTGGACTCATATTGCTGCCAGCAATATAGACCAGCACAGTGGTGAACCTAATGTCCCTTTCTAAAGTAAAAGTTTGGGTATAAATGGAGAGAACTGTGGGTAAACAGATGAATAAACGGGTATGTAATAAGAAATTTACAATACTACATTAACATCTTGAAAGAGACTCAGAGAAAGAGATAATATTGTCTCTTAGCTCGATTATACCAGATGTCAGAATGGGTGAACCCATGTATTGCTGAAACCACTCTTGCTTTTGGAACCTCACAAGTTCAAACAGAAGTCTACAAACCTGAGTGTACTCACCCTGGGAGACATTTCCATATGATACGATGATGGATTGGATAGTTCTTACTGACAGAATGGGATTCTGGGAATGTGCCGATGCTTTATGACTTTTATGATCTGTGTTTGAAGACAAGGGAGTAGACTGTGATATTGTGATTTATAAGAATATATATTTGGTTGTTCAGATGACCAAAATAAATTCCTCATATATGAGTTAATTTGATCTTCATCCACAATTCCTGACTCATAGCTGCTTTTAAGACCATGTTTGACAATTACATTATATTCATCATTTCTGTTCTCTTATATTTACTGATTTTTTTTCCTGATCATAGATGATTTTTTCCTACCTAATAAGTTTTGTTTTTTCGATGCTGGACAATATAAATGTTATGGTTGAACACCTGAAGCTTGTTGTTTCTTCTAAGAATGTTTAGTTTTATTCTGGTCAGCAGTAAGTGTATTTGTGGCGCAGCTTTATTTCTTTCAAATCTTATTTATAAATTTTATTAGTGTGAGTCTAGACTAGACTCTCGGGACAGTTTAGTTATACTCCTGAAATATGACATGACATCGCCACGAAAGCTGAGAGCTCAATGTGGTCTATTATTTCTGATTCTTTCAAACTGGAACTTTTCCCAAGCCTTTGCAAGTTTCAAGAGCTTTTCAGTTTATAGCTCTTTGGTATTTGCTCTTTTTAAAAAATCACATTTGGGTCTTACCCTGTGATGTGCAATTATTATTTACCCAAAACCGTGGTACACATAAATGGATTTCTAGACGTCATTCTCTTTATTTTGTCCTTAAAATTCCAGTTGCTTCAGGCCCTGAGTTTTGATCTCTTGTCTTCCAATCTCAGCAAAATTGTGGCGCTCTTCTCCCTACTCTAATCTTTGATAAATGTCTCAGGGCAGAAAGCTGGTGTGAGTGAAGGATAAACTTCATTAGTTTACCTAATCAAATTAAAAAAAATATCGGCAACATTCCCAATCAAAGAAAAACAATAACAGTAGTAATAGTAATGCAAAAATAGGTTCATGTTTTTACTCTCTCTGTTTAGATAATTCAGTAGAGTGGATAAAATTGCCAACTTGTTCACATCAGTTTCGATACCCTGCTATCTACAGACCTAATCTACTAGCACATGAATGGGCACATCTGCTCCTTCCATATGGTTAAACTTACACAGATCCCTCCAAATTAGCATATGTAAGTGCATCATGACAAAAGAAAACCTTTTCCAAATGAAAGTTTGTACATAAAAAGTTCCCAAAACGAACTTCTATGAAAGGAATTATTCTAGTTATATATTCCATTTTGTGAATAAAAATGTCGTAAGGAAAATACACAGCATCTGTGTATTTACCGAACAGTTGTGATCATTCACCTTCAGTCACAGTTTGATAAACCAGTATGAATTTTCACAGAATTTTATGAGAGTTATCTGGCAATCTTTTATAAGAAAAAAAAACAAAACAAAAAACTGATGTAGAATAATATTGAATGCCAACTATAATTAAATATATATATATATATATATATATATATATATATATATATATATATGCATATATGTATATATACTCACAGGATGTAAAGTGCAGCATAGGGAATATAGTCAATATCATAACAGCTATATGATGTCTTATGGGTAGTAGGCTTGGAGGGATTATCACTTTATGAGGAGTGGGAATGTCTAATTATTATGTTGTTTTTATACACCTGAAGCTAATAAAAATCATTAAAAAATTAATAAATATTGACTTGATTTTCTTTGTTTGATTTTAGAATTAGGAAAGGAATATGCATTTATTGACAAACAATGTACCAGGCAATGCTCTGGTGTCTTCATATACTTCATTTTAATCTTCACAACAACCCTATGAGTTATGTATTACTATTCCTCTTTTCTACATGAGTAAAATTAAGTTTTGATTAATTTTAGAAGAAGTTTATGATTTATAAACGTCATAAAAAGAAATTTATGATTTTCCAAGGTCTGACAGCTACCAATAGCATTACTGGAATTTCAACCAAATTATTTAATCCAGAACCCATTTTCTTTCCCTTATACATGATGATTTTTGATTATTACCCACTTCTGTTTTCTAATTGTATCCCACATGTGGTAATCACACATCCAACATTTGTACAAGAGCAGAGGGCCACATGCATCAGCTTATGTTAGCTAGTCTTCTTTGCTCTAAATTCTACTCACACATGTATCAGTAGAAAATATAGAATTTTCTAGAGGTAAAATTAAAAAAGGAAGAAAAGCTTTGACAGAAAAATAAAAACAAAGCCCTCAAAAATACACTCAAAATGAAAAACATATACATTTTCATATTTCTGTTTTCTCACAAGATCCTCTGTCCTTAGCTTTTCTCTCCCATTTTTTCTCCTTTCAAAGCCCCACCTTCTTTCTTGCTGCCTTGTTAATTCCATCTCTGTTACTCTGATCCTCTCCCTATGTTCAATTTTTACTAAGGGTTTTCTAATTTTTCCCTCGTTTTAGTAGTGACCTTTGTTTCTATTTAACTTAGGTACATGTCCTAAATAGTTTATCAAAAGTAATATCTCAATTAATTCAAGTAAAAAAATGTTATAGAAATTGTTAAGAGAATACATACTTTTCTATGTATTTATATATGTATATATTTTCATTTTGAATTTCAAATTTCACTTTCAATACAAGTTACTATAAACAAGAACAAATAAATATGAACTCTAATACTTCCAAGGTATTATTACAAAACATATATTCACAATACACCTAAAAATTTACACTTCATATATATGGGTTTTTTTCTTACTTTACTATGTAGGTAGGTGCTAATACAGTAAAAGTAGTTGAAAACAATGAAACATTTATACTAGAGAAAATAAGTCTTAAATATCCAGTTTTTAATACTTGTATATCATAGATTATCAATAATACCATTCATTATTAATAACTTTTATAAACACATATACAATGAGTCAATTGTCATAATATAACTGAATTTAAGAAAGATAATTTGGAATCATTGATGTAAATAACAAAGGGATGGTAAAAAAAAGAAATTATTTATCAATTGCCAAATGATTTCTTTAAAACTCTTGGGTGTTTTACATCCATACTTATAACAGTAAAACAAAAATAAGGAAGGATATCAAAGTGCCAGCTAGCAGTTTTGATAATCTTCGTAGTAGTGTCTTATTTAATAATTCATGACAATGACAAAATGGAAAAATGTTGTATTTCACAATTGCAAGTGTTTCCCAATCATGCTGTAACATTTCACTTTGTGTGTGTGTGTGTGTGTGTGTGTGTGTGTGTGTGTGTAAATGGACTTATGGGAGTATACCTTTTTCCTTTTAAAAGATACATACATTTGCTCAAGAAAATAAAATAACAAATTTCCCTAGCAATTCGCCCCCAATGATTTGAAAACTGGATTAATTCTTTAAGAAAAACATATAACATTTTCTTTGGGATATGAGGTGATTGATAGAGCATTTTAGAATTATTCCCTGAATCACGACAACTTTTTAAGTGAATGAAGGCATGGAGCATTCAAATAGTTGTATCCAAATAATTTCTTTTGGGTTTTTGGGAAGTCTGAAACTTACTTTAAAGAGAGTGTCATTAATGATTTAAAAAACAGACATTGGAATTTGGACAAGTACTTGGGAGACTTCTAAATTTGTCATAGTAGCGTAGGAAAAAATACAGTTACATGAGAAGCCCCAATAAACTATGTTGTTAAGAGTTATTTAAGAAATTAAAGTGGTTAGCATTGGGAATCACCTAATTTGTTCACTAGATTCCAGAATTTCTGGGACAATAAGCTTATCACAGCCCAAGGACCAAGTGCAAGATATTTCATGAGAATACTGCACTTGTAATGATTGGCAGCGTCTCATCTGGCAATATTTTTAAAAGTAATTCAGCTATAATGCTCTTTAAAACATAAAAATAATTCAGCTATAATGTTCTAAAAATCTATACACAAAAATTAAACAATTTAGGTTGCATGGCATAATATACCTTTTGATCTTAAGAGAAATAATAAAATAAAAATTATCTTACTTAAAACTAAAAATGCCATTAACCAAGATTAATAATAAAAGTAAAAGTATTAAATGCTTATCTGCAGAAGACCTATGAGACCTCCAACACACATAGCTAATGCTAGTCTGTTTTAATAACTGTTTAATTGTGTGTTAATTATTTATTCATTAAAATGTTTATTCTACTACTTCATCTAGAGTCTCTAGTGGATCTGGATGAAGGAATTGAAGCCCCCAGTTGCTTGTAAACAACCAAGCAGACATTTTTATTGCATTAAAATTAGTTGTGATGGGAAAACATGCAACAATAGACATGGAACCCTCTCAGACTTCATCAGCTTACACTTGCATCCTGAATAAAAAATCTCAACATTTAAATATTAGTTTTAAAATTAATACAATTATGTTTATTCTATCTTTGGACTCTAAAATATATGAATTTATGGTAAATGCTTATCATAGGAAGAGTGGGACAGAATATTCATAATCAGGACTCTCTATGAATTGGGCCCATAATTAAACTAGCAATACACTTTTTTGTTTTTTTTACAGTTTCTTATTATGGACGAGGATGTGGAATAATATAACATGGTCTCTGTCCTTGATGAGATCATGATATAGTGGCAGGTACAGTTGTGAAAGCAGAGTATAAATTACAATGAGACAAATACAAAATACTACAAAGTTAAAGAGGAGGCAGAGATTTGGGGATTAATATTTAAACTTGTCTTTGAAGGATTACTAGGATTTAACCTGACTAATCAAATTATTTCCAGGGAAATGCTCAGAAACATTAAAAAATGTTTGAGGAACAGCAAGATTAAGGGACTAGAGTATAAGAACATATCTAGAAAAAGGTGAAATTGAAAGTAGATATGGCATGCTTGCTTCAGCAGGTATGGAGTTCACTAGTAAATAATATTGTAGGTCAGAATTAAAATTGTAATTTTTATTTTGAACATAGCAAATTGAGAATTAACATAAATGTTTTTGCATAAAGTTAATAAATTTTATTTTCCTTTTAGAAAAAGAACTCTGGCATCAGTGTAAAATATGAATGGGGATGTTGATTTCTTGCAGGTAGAGGAAACAGAGAGTAATTGAACACGACTGGTGAGGAAAAATACTGAAGGGTCTGAACCAAAGGAAAGGCAGTGTGGTTGAAAAGGGGTAGGGCAATTTCAAGAAACTCTACTGGGGCAGAATAAATGCTAACTGTTTGGATGGGGTAGAAAGAATAAGTAGTTCAATATGATTCTAAAGTTTTTAGTTTGAGGTTATGATGAAGCTATTAACTAACATAAGAGATTTAACAGAAGTGGTACAAATTTTAATCATGTTGGTGGTTTTTAATTTATTTGTGTCCATCCATATCCAAGGGTTCAAATGTCACATATCTGTTTTAATGGATCCTGCTACACTGGATTTCTGGGTAGGTAACACTGGAATTGGAAGAAGGACATTCACCAGTTTTCTTAGAGGGACAAGTCCATTGGGTCATGCACAATCTAAAGAAAGGGGAGTGGCAGAATAAAACATTCTGAGATTTAGTTTCCTAGCAAACTTCTATATATCTTGACCTCAAGTATCATGGGAAAGTTGTATTTTCAGTATCTCAGTGCATTTCGAGTATAAAAAGGTAGAGAGGTGATTTCAAAGGGTTTCTCAGTCATGAAGAGAAATCAGGAACAATTCAATGTAACTCTATACATAAAGGGTGCAAAGACCAAGAGATCAAAGAGGTAAAAGGAAAAGTATATATATATATATAGTGAATTCCAGTTATAATTTAAGTCTGCCCGACCTTTGTTCTGTTTGGTGCTTCACTTGGCACCTAACAGAGGTTGTCTTGCACTTTACAGGGTCTATGTTTGTCAATAGTCATTGTTCTAGTAAACAAAATACCTAGAAAATGTGAAAGACAATCTTTTAAAAAATATGGATTTTTCAATCATCAGAAAACGGAATATAATTGTTTCTAATATCCTAAACTTGAGAAAAAATATTCCAAATGTACGTCAATTAGATGAAATCAGTCTACATTGCTGGTAGCTGTTGAATGAAGTGACTTTTGAGAATATGTGAAGTGGAATAATTCATTTAAATAATTGCTGCTAAAAATTAAATTTCAAAATAATTATCATTAAATTATACTTAGTTTTTATTGTCAAATATTTTTGTATTGTCAGGTATTTTATATTATCTGAGAGAGTGAAACATAAAAAGAGACTTGCATAAAAGTATTATTAGATATTGTCTAATAGGTTTAGATGGTAACCCCAAACTTTGTAAATCTAAGGCACTCATTTTAAAATTACAATTGACTTAAGTTATTTTCTAGATGATAAGTGTTTTTAAATTTGTTGTATGCCCCCTTTTGCCCCTTTTACCATAATTTAAAACACACACACACACACACACACACACACACACACACACACAAACATGGTCTAAATGGAAAGTTCTGAAAAATATAAAATTTTGAGGAGCCAGGTAATAACCACTTAATTTTGTATTTGCAGAATCTTTGAAAGATGCTTTGGAGGCATTTTGTTTCTCACAACATCAACCCTCGAAGATCATCAAATCTATGAACTAAGGTTTCATGTAAATTTTTTGATTTAAAATAATTAATATTTTAAAGCAAGACAAGTTATTTGGAGAAAGTAGCTATTTTGCCTTTAAGAAAAATGTAAGTAGTTAACTACAGTGTGTGTGTGTGTGTGTGTGTGTGTGTGTGTGTGTGTGTGTGTTTTCAACTCCATTTGTAGTCTGGTCACTTGGATATTAATGATTATTTCTTCCTTTAAGCTAAAGAAGGAAAATGAAAGAGAAAATTCCAATTTTATTGCTAAGAAATATTCACATTGAAGAATTCTGGGAAAAGAGTACATTTTCAATAAATACTTGATTATGAATTTGATAACATTCCTTGCAAACTGGAAACTTGAACTGATAAAACAGCATCTCCATGACAAAATTTCATCATACGGATCTAAAATGCCTCTCTTAAATAACTTAGACATGGGGAAACTGATTCTGTAGCTTTTGACTTATTTTATATATTCTATTTGCCCAACATGGCAGGACACTAACACCTACAAGTAAAATATACATTTAACTTCTAATCACAGGTAGTGAGATTTTTGTAATAACGTCTAAGTATCTTTTATTAGAACTTTCATAAATTTATTGTCATATAAATTTAAACTAATTTTGAGTCAGATGGTTTCCTAGATGTCCATATACACATAAAATACCTCAGATAAATGGTTGGAAATAGACTCTTTTTCCCACAAGACACTTAGTAACTAAATGATCTATGATATATCATTTTTATTTATCCCTTTAAATGAGAACATTTTAGTGCTTGCTTCGGCAGCACATATACTAAAAGAGAACATTTTATTTATCAACTTTGTGGTTTCATCATCATCAAAAAATCACTACTACTATTATTACAAATACTATGACTAATATTAGCTAATGTGTAGTGTGCACTTGGCTCACATACTAAGCATTTTATGGTCATTGTCTCTTTGATATTCATGCTAGGTATATGAATCAGTTATATATTGCAAATATTATATTTAAATTCTCATTTTCGGAGAAGAAAGTAAGACTCAAAGAGTTTCTTCGTGTGTCCCAGGCCACTCAATAAGAGTTTGGATTCAAATTCTTATCTGTGTGTAGCACAACATTCAAGCTTTTAATCACTGCTTTCCTCAACTATGGAAACAGAATAATCTGAAAAATGAAGCAGATTAACAATCATTTTTAGGATATCTTTTCAGTAAAATTAGTAAATGGGGTTTATAAGGCAACAGTTTTGGTTAATATTATCAAAATCCATCTATAAACTTCTTAACAGAGACTGTGGGGATTCTCATTAGATTGATTGTTGTCTAGACTGCATACAGGAAGCTGAAATCATCAACTTGGACTACAGCATATAATTATTTTCATATTACATTGCATTGTTTATCCTGGTTATCATTAGCATTTTGAGAGGTTACAATTTAAAGAGTAAATATTGTTTTCAGAAGTATTTTGATATATTAGAAAATGATCATGACTTAATGTGTCTCATCTAAATACATATAAATTCTGCTTTTGGAAATTTTGCTCTTTAGAGAAACAAACAAACACACTCAAACACACACAAAAACTAAATTAACCTGGAACTCTACAGGGAATGGACGTTTGTTCTGTGCTTTCTTAAATTTAATAAAACAAAACATTTCTTGACAAATATTGATATGTATATTTATAAATATGACATGATTTTAATTCTCTTTGTTTTATTTGGCAGGATAATGAATCAATAAGGTCAGTAAGTACATGACCATATTTCATGTATTCATATAAATTTTCCATTGAAGCAAAGTTCTAATGATGTGGGTATTAGAAATCTTCCTCAGTTCCAAACAAAATAGGCTAGGTTATGCAGAAGTGGATAATAACAAGATTTATTTATCATTTACATTGCATGTTCATTGTGAATTTTCTGGGGACTCCGCTCTAATCCTATTTCAATCAATAATGCAGGGGATGCAGCTTCTACCATCTGGAATGTCAGTTACTATGGTAAGAAAAAGAGATTTGATGAATTGTAAGCTGACACAAATATTTACACTTGAAGGTTACATGTGAATTCCGCTCTTATTACATTGGCTACAGCAAGTCATATGGTCTTGCCTAACTCAACGTTGCTTACATTGGAAGAAGAGATATTATTTATGAACAACTCTAAGGAATACCATATTTTCCTTTCACCAAAACAGTAATACACAAAATTTTATGTGAAATGGACTAAAATATTTAAATATATGAACTTCTAGTGGAGCATATTAATAATACTAATCCTAATTATCAGTTCTACCTTAATCTGCTTCATGGTGACTAAGGATCCAAAAAAAATCTTTTCCATATCGCTTGCATTATATCTTTGAGAGAAAATTGATTGCATCTAAAAGTCTTGAAATGTTGCAGGTGGTGCTGCCATCAAAGTCAGAGACAATGTTTTAAGTTGAGAGAAGATTTGGACAGAATAATCTTTTTTTTTTTCCCCTAAAACAAGTTTGAGCTGTTACATTTATCTTTTTCCAGCTTTTTTCAAATGTGATTGACAAACAAAATTGTCTGTATTTAGTGGAATTTTTAAGTTAGAAAGTAATACATTTATTAGTTAATTTTTTCCTTTCAGATAGCTGAAAGCCCTATATAACCCAGCATTATTTCTCAGTTGTGTGAGGTGTCCATTTTCTTGCTTATTTTATGTTCCAATTATTGTTTATGGAAGTAATATGCATTAACGTGACACACCAAAATTGCAATATTACTTCATGTTACTCCTAAATTTGTCTATACATGTTACTTACCCTTAAATTTATTAACAGTTCTTTACAGTAACAACCAAATGGACTCGCACTACTAAAACTGTATAGTTTTATTTATATAAAATCATTCAAAAATTTTTAAATTTTTAAACATTTAAAATGTTGGCATTATTTACATATTTTTTTAAAAATAAATAGAGATATAGCTCAACTAAAATTGTATCTTTTAAACGTTTACAATTTCAAACATGTAAGAAGGAAATAATTCTTTGTATAAATACATAAAAATGATTTTGAGTTGATAAATTGGATATTGTTTTTAAAAAGGAATTATAAATTTGTATATTCAAATACAAATACATTTTATTTTAAATTTTTACATTTTTGTTAAGTGAATCCAAATGTGAACAATTATAACTACATAATTATTAATTTTGTTAAAATGAAGACAAAAGTATATTTTATATAATATATAACTTAAATGGATATTTATTTATTTTATTACTTATTTAATAACATTGTTAGACAACAAGCAGAGCATACTATATGTATTATAATAATTAAATTTGTCTTTATATTTTACTTACATATAGAAAAATCATAGTTTTGTAAAATTTGTCAATATGGATGCATTTTTCATGGTAAGTGGATGTTTTACATTATATTTAACTGTTACCTTAATTTTTATCTTTTCATTGTTTAGAATTATATTATGTGGTTATATTTGTTTTCTGTCCCAGTCTCTACATAAACTAGAGGTACTTTTATTTCTAATTTTACCCCATCTTTCATAATACTTTTCAGTCTCTTATAATGCATCTGTCTGTCATTCAAAATCTTTCCTTTGTTCAATCCTACTGGACTGTACTCTTGGAAAGCATATCTTTATTTACTTTCATCATCTAGAACAAGGGTTGGACCAAATACAATTTACTGCCTATTTTCTTAATGGCTGCAATCTAAGAATTAACTATTTAATCAATGATCAACCAAAGATAGGGCTACCCTTCCAAGAAGAAACAAAGTCAGTTAGTCATGAGACCCCGTAAGAGTTGCTCTTTTTCAATTTTCTCTGAATCTATCAGTTTAGATATTATCCTGTCAGGCATAGAATCAAATTTTGAAATGTATTATCTTTTATTTATTTGATTTAGAAATTATTGTAAATAAAGTCTGTTTCTGCACTCATTTTATGTCTTAGTGTATTTATTTTTATAATCTTATCCAATGTAAATATTCTGTTAATTAAGTAATTGATTGTATATTTAATTGTATTACTTTTTTTTATTTGACAACATCTATTGAACTTCTAATATAGTCCAGGAATTATTCTAAGTATTGATATGAACACTACCAGCTTTTTATTTTCAGGTCAATATTTTCTTACTGTAAATTTTACCATAGCTTTTAATTCACCCTTTTGCTAGCAAAGCATTGTATTAGTCATTGTGACACATAAAACAGATGTGGAAAAATCAATGAGGTCTTAAAAGCAAACAGTGCCTCTTAATTTAGCTGCCATTGCCACATGAAACCATCCCTATGACACAAGATTAAAAGATCATGAAACTAGTCAGTCTTAAAAATACTTTAGTTTCCCTCATACACAAAGAAAATAAATTGAAAGGACTGAAAAATCAGGGTTACTTTTTATATGTCACTACTTCCTAACTTAGGTTTACTGTTGCCTGACACTCAAAAATAAAGTGATTATATTTAGTATTATTTTAAGTTTTACTTTAATGGAAATATTCCCCAGTGTATTATATGTCTTTGGAGAGATGAACCAATATTTATTCAATACTTTACATGCTATCTATGTAGCAGATTAAATTTTCAGAATTCTATCTCATGAAAATTATTTAAATTTTACATTGGAACATCATTACAATTAATATAATAACATATGTATTAATAGAATTTAATAAATCAGTCTATTCAGGAGATTTGCTACCTTTTTGACAGTAAATAAATAGTATTTGCTACAGCAGACCAATACTAATTCTCTCTAAATGCTTTCAATAGATTTTTAAAAAATTACTTAACAGAATCCAGAGCTTCTCTAGGTTTCTGAGCCAATATTTGGGTTTCAAATTTTTACATTTTGATTTTATTGGTCTAACCTTGAAATCTGCATATTTAGTAAACATAACAGTTCTGTTCCAGGTGTTCTTTGAGTCAAACTGAGAACACAGTCTTGATAATTGTTTCCTGCCTATATGATGATTTTTATAGCACATCATTAGTGCAGACATAGGATAAGAGATGGATTTACTTTTGAATAATAGGATACAAATGATTGTTTTGTAAGGGAGTCACAATCGGATGTGTTGTGGAAAATCTTGACTTATTCATCCTTCTCAACATCCACCTAAATTTATCAAGAATCTTTCTAACCTTGTCAAAAATTATTTGCTTGCTGATTACAAATCATTTAGCTGATATCAAACGTAACACTTGTTAGCTCTACAGAAAGCATTCATGTTACTTTTTTAAAACTTTATCACCTGAGAAAATAATGTATTCTTGGAAGAAATGTTGATTTATGTATAGTGAAAAAAAGTAGGAATAGATGAAAGGAAAAATATAGGATGATTTATATGTGGCCAAACAAAATGTTATTCAAATGTTTACCATCCAAAAATAAAAAAATATATAAAAAAATAAGCCCTTAAGCTTATTAGGGAAAAATATGTTTCAGTTGTATTCACATTTATAAAATCTAATAGCATGAAAGAGTCATAAATGATCATTTATGCTGATTTACATTTACATGTGTCAATGCGGTAGTTCAAATTTGAAACATTTACTACAAATTCATTTAAAAATTCATGCTCATGAAGCCCTGTCACATTATTGTTCCACTCCTTCTTATAATGACAAATGCTCACAACTGAATTTATACATATGCTAAATGATCCATCTACCTACAATCCCAGACTCTTACAGAAACTAAATTACACTATTAAAAGGTTATATTTAAAAATAAACACATAATGTTGCTTTGAAAGCTGAAATAGATAGAAATAATAAATATAAATTAATTACAATTATTTAATTTACCAAAACTTTAGAGTAGGATTATGTAAAAGAATATATCATCTTAATGCAGTAGTTCTCAAATGTAGCTTGCATCTGACTCACTCATAAGGCTTATTTAAACACAGATCTTGAGTCCCCCCTGCAGAATTCCTGATTCCTTAGTTTTTATGTGGGGCCCAAGAACTTGTGTTTCTAAAAAGCTCCCAGATTATGCTCATGCTGATAATTTAGTAACTGCATTTGGAGAATCATTGCTTTAAAATATTAAACTGGGAAGTTCCATGGCAGATTAGATAAATGCTACATCTATTGCATCCCAGGATCACACGGAAATTACAAATAAATTATAGAACAATCAACCTTAAGAATCATCTGAAGACTAGCTGAACAGAACCCCTATAACTAAAGATATAAAGAAGAGGACCACATCAAGACTGGTAGGAGGGGCAGAGAAGCAAAATGGGCTGACCCCAAACCCACAGATAATGAACACTGGGAGGGACACCTTGATGGCAGAGTTCCCCCTGAAAGAGAGAGGGGTCCCAGCCCCACACCAGGCTCCCCAGCCCAGAGGTCCTGTGCCAGAAAAGGGATTTACCACAACATCTGGCAGTGAAAATTAATGAAGACTGTCTTCCTGTCCTGGTGAGATGGAAGGCAGCTGGAACACCAGATGCCCTCTTGAAAAACCACACACAGACTCACTTGAAAATACTCATGTGGTCTATGGTGGAGAGGTGGGAACTCTACATGCACCAAGGATATATGGGGAAAGACTGAGTTGTGTGGATTCAGAGAGAGGGCTAGAGGAACAGCCACCCCATCCCTGTGTGGAGCTGGACTCATGTAGCCCGCAGGAAACCACAATTTTTTCTATGTTGAACCCTCCTCCAAAAAGACAAATCTGAGATTGCATCGGTCTGGTAAAATCAGCATGTGTGCACCATCTTAGTGATGCCCTGGGTCCCTGCCCTGCACAGCTAGTACTACATCGCCGAAAATGCTCTTGATTACTGAACACTCAGTCCCACCCTACAAGCTATGGAAGCCTTTTACAGAAGCAGAAAGCCTATAGCAGCATGGAAAACTTTTGGTGTTGGGCAGTGACCCAAAACCTGTGCAGCAGCCTGTCTTTGGTGGCTCACTGGGACCTATCAGCCTGAGGCTGTGTACTTAGGATGTTTTTGTGAAGTGGTCATGGTCTCAGCACTGGTGCAAGAAACAAAAATGCATTAACTTTGTAAAAACTACCGCCCACACCCCATAACTCCCTGGAACCCCATCCCACCCACCTAGAGCTACATTGCCAGAGGCACTCTCAGCACCTGGGTGACTGGTCCAGCCCACAAGCTTCAGAAGCCTTTTATAGCAGTAGATGGGCTGAAGCAGCCCACAGACCTTTTGGTGGTGGGCAGTGACCCAAATCCTGTGCTGCAACCTCTCTTGGGCACTCCCCGTTGATTTGCAAGCTTGAGGCAAAGGTAGGGGATGTGATATTCTAAAGACATTTTGTGTAATGGTCACAGGCCAGGCACTGGTGTGAGAATTGAATCTCCATCAACTTTGTAAAAATAACTAACCATGTTTCATGACTCCCTGGGACCCTGCCTCACCCAGGTAGTGCTGTATCACCTAGGGCACTCTCAACACCAGCCTGGCTCAAGCATCTAAGGAGGCTCTCAAGCACCTAAGGATGCACCTTATGGGCAGCAGGCAGGTGGCACTAGACCTAGGTGCCCCTGGGACTTTCTCTAAGCTACCTCAGACCCATCACTGGTGGCAGCCAGCCTCTGTTCATAGCAAGGCCACCCATATACACCTTCAGGTCCAGCACAGGCAGCAGCCAACCACATATAATTTTGTGGCTCCTACCAGCCATGGGGTTAAATCTTTCTCTGAAGGGTTAACCCCACACAGCAGCTCATACACTGTGGTCATAGCCAATCCTCACAGTCAGTCAGACTGGAAGTCAATCTCACCCACTGACATGCCAAAAGCAATCAAGCGTTAACTAAAACAGAAGAACACACACAACACACTCAAAGGACACTCCTGGAACACATGCACAGGACATCAGGAGACTGTGCCATTGGACCACACAGAATACTTACTACATAAGGCCACCCAGCAAAGACTAAGAGACATAGGAGATCTATCTAATACACAGAAGTAAACACAGAGAAGCTGCCAGTATGCAAAAACAAAAACAAAATGTCCCAAATTAAAGAACAGAAGTAACCTTCAGAAATAAAACTAAATAAAATGGACACAATCAACTTGCCAGAGACAGAGTTTAAAACACTGGTTGTGAGAACGTTTAAGGAACTTTGTGAGAATTTCCACAAAGAGACAGTAAGGATAAAAAACAAAACAAAACAACAACCAAACAAACAACAACAAAAAACACAGAAATCATAAAAAGAACCAGTCAGAAAAAAAAAAAAAAGGAAAATACAATAACTGAAATGAAGAACACACTATAAGGAATCAACAGCAGAGGATTGAATCAGTGATTTAGAAGATAAGATAGCAGAAAACACACTTGAACAACAATCAAAAATAATTTTAAAAACTTAAGGTAGATTAGGGGACCTGTGGGACAACATCAAGCATAACAACATTCACATCATAGGGGTACCAGAAGAAGAAGAAAGAGAGCAAGGAATTGAGATTGTATTTGAAGAAATAATGACTGAAAATTTCCCCAACCCAGTGAAGGTAATAGACATACAAGCCCAGAAAGTACAGTGTCCTAAACAAGATGAACCCAAACAGGTTGACACCGAGACACATCATAATTAATATAGAATAGTTTAAAGACAAAGAGAGAATCCTAAAAGCAGCAAGAGAAAGACAAGTAGTTACTTACAAAGGAGCTTCCATAAGACTATTAGCAAATTTTTCAACAGAAACTTTGCAGGCCATAAGGGAATGGCAGGAAATATTCAAAGTAATGGAAAACAAGTGCCTACAACCAAGACTACTCTACCCAGCAAGGCTATCATTTAAAAATTGAAGGAGAAAGAGATTCCCAGACCAAAAAAAAAAAAAAAAAAGAAAGAAAAGCTAAAGGAATTCATTACCACCAAGCCTGTATTACAAGAAATGTTAAAAGAACTTTAAGGGGAAGAAAGCAAAAAAATAAAATAAACAAATAAATGAAAATAAAAAATACGAATAATAAAATGGCAATAACTATGTATCTCTCAATAATCACTTTAAATGTAAATGGATCAAATGCTCCAATCATAAGACATAGGGTAGCTGAATGGATAAGAAAACAAGACCAATGCATGTACTGTCTACAAGAGACCCACCTCAGATTGAAAGACACACACAGACTGAAAGTAAAGGGATAGAAAAAGATATTTCATGTAAATGGAAATGAGAACAAAGCTGGGGTAGCATATTTATATCAGAAAAAATAGACTTTAAATGAAGAGTACAGTATTTTCCCGAAAATAAGACCTACCCCCAAAATAAGCCTCAGTTAATATCTCAGCCAGACAGAAGCATTTAGTACGTAATGATGATGTTCCAGAAGAAGATTACATGACTGTATTTGAATAAATGTAGATTGTTGGACATGAAAAAATAAGATATCCCCTGAAAATAAGCCCTAGTGGAGCAAAAATTAATATCAGACCGGTCTTATTTTTGGGGAAACACAATATAACAAGAGACAAGGAAGGACATTACATAATAATAAAGGGATCAACACAACAAGAAAACATCACCCTAGTAATCATTTGTGCATACAACAAAGAAGCACCTAAATATATAAAGCAAATACTGACCAACATGAAGGCAGAGATCAATAGTAACACAATCATAGTAGGGAATTTTAACACCCCACTGACACCAATGGACAGATCTTCTGGACAGAAAATCAACATGGAAACAGAGGGCTTAAATAACACTCTAGATCAGATGGATTTAATTGATATTTTTAGAGCACTTCACCCCAAAGCAGCAGAATATACATTATTTTTAAGTGCATGTGGAACATTTTCCAAGATAGACCACATATTAGGCCAGAAAATAAGTCTCAATAAATTTAAGAAGCTTGAAATCATATCAAGAGTCTTCTCTGACCACAATGGTATGAAACTAGAAATAAATTACAAGTCAAAAGCTGAAAAACACACAAACAGATGGAGGCTGAATAATATGTTACTAAATAATGAATGGGTCAACAATGAGGTCAAGGAAGAAATCAGAAGATACCTTGAGACAAACAAATATGAAACCACAATGAACCCAAATCTATGGGACACAGTGAAAGCAGTCCTAAGAGGGAAATTCATACCAATGCAGGCCTACCTGAAGAAATAAGAAAAATCTCAAATAAACAGTTTAACTTTACACCTAACCAAACTGGAAAAAGAAAGCAAACAAAGCCCACGTGAGCACAGGGAACAAACTAATAAAGATCAGAGCAAAAATAAACAAAATGGGGACAAAAATACAAACAAACAAACAAACAAAAAACAACAACCCACAAATGAACAATGAAACCTATAGCTTTTTTTTTTTTTTTTTAATAAATAAAGAAATAAAACTGACAAACCTTTAACTAGACGCATCAAGAAAAACAGAGAGGACACAAATAAATAAAGTCAGAAATAAAAGAGGAGAAGTGACAATGAACACCAAAGAAATACAAAAAAGATACTTTAAGAAAGTAATATGAGAAACAATATGTTAACAAATTGGACAATCTGGAAGAAATGGATAAAGTCCTAGAAGCATACACTATATCAAGGCTGAATTAAGAAAATACAGAAAATTTGAACATACCAATTACTACAGTGAACTTGAATCCGTAATTAAAAAGCTCTTAACAAACAAAAATCCTGGACTATATGGCTTCACAGGTGAATTTTACCAAACAGTCAAAAAAGAATTTACATCTGTTCTCTTGAAATTATTCTGAAAAACCAAAAGGAGGGGAAAGCTCTCAAGCTCATTTTATGAGGCCACATGATTTCAAACCCAAGCAAAGATACTACAAACAATGAAAACTATAGGCTGATACCCTTAATGAACATAGAAGGAAAAATCTTCAACAAAATATTTACAAACCTATTTAAGCAATACATTAAAAAGATCACATACCATGATCAAGCGGAATTCATTTCTGGTATACAAGGTTGGTTCAAAATCCACAAATCAATATAACATGATACATTACACCACATAAACAAAATGCAAAATAAAAATCTTACAGTCATGTCAATAGATGAAGAAAAAGCATTTGATGAAATCCAGCATGCATTTATGATAAAAAACTCTCAGCAAAGTGGGGAGAGAGGTAACATATCCCAACATAATGAAGTCCATCTATGTCAAACTCACAGCTAATATCATTCTTAATGGGAAAAAGCTAAAAGCATTTCCCTTAAGATCAGGAACAAGACAAGGATGACCACTTTTATTCAATATAGTACTGGAAGTCCTAGACACATCAATCAGACAAGAAAAAGAAATAAAAGGCATCCGAAGGAGAAAGGAAGAAGTAAAACAGTCATTTGCAGATGACATGATACTATGTAGAGAAAACCCAAAAGATTCCACCAAAAAACTGTTAGAACTGGTAAACGAATTCAGGAAAGTAGCAGGATCAAAATTAATGTTCAGAAATCTGTTGTATTTGTATACACCAGTAAGAAACTATCAGAAAGAGAATTCAAAAAAAAAATTCTGTTTACAATTGCATAAAATAAAATACTTAGGAATAATTTTAACCAAGGAAGTAAAAGACCTGTATTCAGAAAATTATTCCACATTGAAGAGAGAAATTTAAGAAGATACAAATAAGTGGAAACATATACCACGCTCATGGATCAGAAGAATTAATATAGTTAAAATGTCCATACTACCCAAAGCAAACTATAAATTCAATGCAATCCCCACCAAACCATCAATGGCATTTTTCACAGAAGTAGAACAAATAATCCTAAAATTATATAACCATAAAAAACCTCTAAATACCTGTGGCAATCCTGAAAAACAAAAACAAAGCTGGAGCTATCATGCCACGTGATATCAAATTATAATACAAGACCACAGTAATCAAAACAGCATGATATTGGCATAAAAACAGACACATAGATCAATGGAACAGAATAGAGACCCCAGAAATAAATCCATGCCTATAAGATAATTTAATCTATGACCAAAGAAGGAAGAATTTACACTGCAGTAAGACAATCTCTTCAATAGGACACATACACGCAAAGAAATGAAACTGGACCACCTTCTTACACTATATACAAGAATAAACTCAAAATGGATTAAAGACTTAAATGTAAGTCCTGAAACCATAAAACTCTTAGAAGCAAATATAGTAAATAAACTCTCAGACATTACTCTTAGTAATACATTTACTGCTATATCTCCTTGGGCAAGAGAAACAAAAGAAAATAAAAACAAATGGAACTGCATCAAAACTGGAAGATTTTGCACAGCAAAGAAAACCATCAATAAAACAAAAAGACATCCTACTAAATGGGAGAAGATATTTGCCAATAATACATCTGCTAAGGGGTTAATATCCAAAATCAATAAAAAACAAATAAACAAACAAAAAAACTCATACAACATCAAAAAAGCAAACAATCCAATTAAAAAATGGGCAAAGGGTCTGAACAGACATTTCTCCAGAGGACATACTGATGGCCAATAGACACATGAAAAGATGCTCAATGTCACTAATCATCTGAGAAATGCAAATAAAAACCACAATGAGATACAACCTCACTCCTGTCAGAATGATTATCACCAATAAATCAACAAACGACAAGTGTTGGCAAGAATGTGGAGAAAAGGAACCTTTGTACACTGTTGGTGGGATTGTAAATTGGTGCAGCCACTATGGAAAACAGTATGGAGGTCCTTCAAAATATTAAAAATAGAACTACCGTATGACCCAGCAATTCCATTTCTGGGTATTTATCCAAGGAAATCCAAAACACTAATTCGAAAAAATATGTGCACCCCTATGTTTACTGCAGCACCATTCACAATAGCCAAGATATGGAAACAACTGAAATGCCCATCAATAGATGATTAGATAAAGAAATTGTGGTACATTTATACAACAGAGTATTGCTCTGCCTTACAAAAGAATGAAATATTACCATTTGCCACACGTGGATGGACCTAGAGTATATAATGCTAAATGAAATAAGTCAGACTGAGAAAGACAAATACCATATGATCTCTCTAATATGTGGAGTCTACAGAACAGAATACATGAGCAAACAAAACAGAAATAGACTCATAGATACAAAGAACATACAGATGGTTGGTAGATAAGAGGGGGGTTGGGGAGATGGGTGAGAAGGGTGAAGGGTTAGGAAGTACAAATTGGTATTCACAAAATAGTCATGAGGAGGTGAAATACAGTATAGGGAATATAGTCAATAATGTTGTTAAAACTATGTATAGTGTCAGATGCATACTGGACTTATTGGGGACATCACTTCATAGATTATATAAATGTCTAACCACTGCACTGTACACCTGAAACTAATATAAAGTAATATTCAATGTCAACTACATATATAGTCATGGGATGTAAAGTACAGCATAGGGAATATAGTTAATGGTATTGTAATAGCTGTGTATGGTGTCAGGTGGGTAGTAGACTTTGTGGGGTTATCACTTGTGAGGGATGTAAATACCTAATCATTATGTTGTTTTGTAAACCTGAAACTAATAAAAGAAATTAAACTGTGATTCCACTATCAAAAGTTTGCCTTACACACAACTTCTTACAGAATATTAGTCATGGAAGGAAATTTACAGATAATTTAGCATAATATTCAAGACTATATCTTTTATTTTAGAGATTAGGAAACTGAGGCACAGGGCATTAAGTGACTCTTTAAGTGCATAATTCAGGGCACTTTGCCCTGAAAATGAATCAAAGATGTGTGGGAAGATTCATGGCATTATGTGTTCGAAAAAAGAGTAGTAGAGTTAAGAGAGATTTTCATGGTGAAAAAAAAAAAAAGACTCAGTGGACTTAAACTGACCACAGAATTTCAGAAAGTCCATTCTAAATGAACAACAAAAAGTAATATCATTTGAAGCTGACATCAATTCCAGGTTCTACATGTTAAGAGATTGAAAGTAGTCACCTCTATCCTTATAACAAGATAAAAGCTGAACAAACCAAAAATTAATGATCTTTCTTGACCCATTAGAGAAATGAGGTCATGGTGAAAACCACCCTGCAGGAATTTGGAGAGACAGGTAAATAAAAAATACTCAAAATCACAGCCAAACACAGATGACTTAGACCAAAAGCCACCGGAGTCATACCCTGATAGGAGCACTTCAGCATGAAAGTAAGAAACTTCTGGAAGCCCCCGTCTTAGGAGGCCCCTACACTTTCAGGGGTTTACTCCCAGGTACCCCTGCCAGGTTCTCCAGATAAAGAGTTAAGAAAAACCAAGGACAGAAGGATAAAAATAGTAACCATCATGAAATACACTAGGTATGTTTTCCATAACAAAGTCCTACTCTCCCTTGTAAAATATTTTATAAATGTTTTATCTCTCATAGACTGAAGGGCAATTATTCTGTTTATCATACACCAATCCTAGGGAAGGACAGAGCAAGGGAAGCTCTCAATGTTGGTGGGGACGCTAAAGGGCTCAGCCACTTTGAAAAACAGATTGGTGGTTTCTTAGGAAAATCTTACCGTAGAATCTTGTTAATCGTGTTCCTTGTCATACAGAAAAACATTTGAAAATCTAAGTCCACACAAAACCTGCACAAGAATGTTTGTACAAGCTTAATTCTTAAACACCAATAATTAAAAGCAACCAGGTTGTTTCTCAGTAAGTGAATGAAGAAACAAAGTGCAGTGCAGCCATACAATAGTACGTTAGTCAGAGATGAAATATATACGCTATCAAGCCATGCAAAGACATAGATGTATGTAAATGCATATTTCAAAGTTTCAAAGCTAGTCTGAAAAGTCTACATGTTTTATGATCCCAATTATTTGACACATCAAAAAGGCAAAACTATAGAGACAAAAACAATTTGTGGTTGCTGTAGGCTCTGGAGAAAGTGCCGATAGTAAACAGGTGAAACCCAGGGGATTTTTAAGTGGTGAAACTATTCTGTATAAAGTAATGGTAGATAAATGACAATAGACATTTGTCAAAACCCATGAAACTTTACAGGATATGGCTTAATGTATGGACATTAAAAAAAAAAAAATCTTTTAGGAGTTGGGAGATCACAGGATGGAATGCAGAATGTGACAGAACAACCTAACTGTATTGTGAACACATGAAACAAGCTCACCAAATGGGATGGAGGAAAAATGGGATGGAGGAAAAGTCACAGCACTAGAGCAACTCTGGAAATGAGTGGGATCTGTAATACTCAAGGTAAAGGAGCTGCACATAAGCATACTGTGGTTAGAAAAGGCTGCTTTCAAGGGTCCACAGGTTAACAAGTCTGACACTTCTGTCTTTGTGTACTGGAAATAAATCACTAAGTAAAGAGATGGCAGATTGTGGGAGCCATGTTTCTCACAGTTTGACAGAGTTTGCATATAAGCAAGGAGAGGAGGCTGGAATGATTCATGAGACAATGCATTAGCATTGAAGAGAGTATGATTTCACAACTTAATATAGGTATTTACATGTAAAATATTTATATATACATGTACAAAAGTCCTCAATGCCATTGATAGGTTCTGTGACTTTAAATGAAATGATGTGTAACAAAACCTATTTTACCATGAACTATTGAGAGTTAAGGTTCTGGCATCTCATTAAAGTTATCGTGAAATGATGTAGAAAGAAACAATGTTATTCAAGGACTTTTTGTATATGTACAGATTAGTATACACAGGTGTGTTTCCTTGCTGTGTCAGCTAAGAAACCCTGGAAATATCAACACTCCAGTAGCAGTGTGCACACCAATGTGCATATCTTGGTTTCTAATACTATTGTCCAATAAAAGGAACCAAGACCTTTTTGGAGAAATTTCTGATTCTAGAACTGGGGTAGGAATAATACAAGATGAACCTGGAGCATCTTGTATTGCCAGACATTAAGGAAATGCTTGACAAGAAAAATAGTATATACACTTTTGGGGTTATGTGAAAGGAAACAAAAGCCAGTTGGAGCTTCCAATGGCCAAAACTGGAACAATTTAAGTAATAAAATAAAATAGTATTGGATTATAACCCAAAGAATATGGTAAGTATCTGTAAATTCATACTGATATAAATAAATTTATACACAAATAACTGGGAGAGAAAAGACAAATATATCTTGTAGAATAATTCCATATAAGCTATGCAGATACTTCACCCTCAAGGAGAAGAAGCATATATCCCCACTCTGTAAGAGTGAGCTGTGTGTGATGACTTCCTTCCAGTACAGTAGGAAAACATGGAGGGTAAAAAGAATAACTGTAGAGCTATCCCTATCCCAACAAAAGGATCAAGGTCAATATCAACAGTGATAAATCATGTTGCTAGTATGTAGTCTGGATATGATGTGCTAAAAATGACACCTTACAGCTATGGTCTTCCTCCCACTAAATCATAACCCAGTCTGATTATGAGAAAAACATCAAATTCCAACAGAAGGCGTCCTGCAAAATCCTACAAAACTACACAAAAAGGGGGGAAAGTCTTGAAACTGTCACAGCCAAGAAAAGCCTTAGCAGACATAACAAGCAAAGGTAATGTGGTAACCTGGAACAGAAAAAAGATTTTAGATAAAAGCTAAGGATATTTGAATAAAGTATGTACGTAGTAGTAGCATGTCATATTGGTTTATTAATTGTAACAAATATACCATGATAATGTAAGATGTTAATAATAGGGAAACTCAGTGAGAAGATATATGAGAGTTCTTTGTGCTATCTTCTTGTTTTGTTTTTTTTTCTGTAATTTTGAAACTGTTTAAAGAATAAAATGTACTTAAAAACGTGAAAACTTTATTAAATAATTACATTTGATAAACATACTTTTTATCTGAAAAGTCTTGTTATTCATGCTGAGGTGAAACTGAAATAAAAATCTTACTATTTCCCTAGACACCTGCCATAAATGATGGTAAAATCTACACTCAGATTCTTTAATGCATCTGTAAATTCTCCTGTGCTCAGGAATGAATGGTGAATGGCTTTGCATTGTATGTCTGTGGTTTTAAAACTTTTTGTTGTTGTTGTTTTCATATCCAAGTCCTCTAACCCTTTTAGAAACTAAATTTTGTCATTTTAATATGACAGTAATTGCTACATACTACTCTACTGAGTATCCAACAATATAGCCTTGGGGAAAGAAAGAGATAAGTGTCCTATTGAGTTTAAATAGATTTGTTCTGCAGATAAGCCAGGCGACATTTTATTTTTTTAAACTCTGTAAAATGATTCTGAATCTGTTTCAATTGCTTCACTTTACTGATAGTACTGATAGTGAGCCTTTTGAATACGATTCTTTTTGTCCTACATGAAAAATCTGAGGGGGGAAAAAATTGCCTTTTAGTATCAACTATGCACATGTTTTCTCTGATTTTACTGGAAAGTTTACTTAACTAGGCAGCTCAGCAATCATTTTCCAGGAACAAACTGTGAAATACAGAAAGAAAAAACAACAACAACAACAAAAATAAAAGTTATATTATGACCTGTATGCAGCCCATTCTTTCCTAAGAAATAAGCCGACACATTTTAAGAGTGACTATACTCGTTATGTGTTACAATCATTTAAATTACGTATTATCCTAATTATACCAATAGTAAAGATATTTTATTAGACTTCGTAGTTTAAAATAGTATGAAAAGAGATAAGGAATCTCTCTCTCTCTCTCTCTCTCTCTCTCTCTCTCTATATATATATATATATATATATATATATATATATATATATAATTTTTTTTTTCTTTAAGTTAGTTAAGATTTTTGAAAAAAATCTAATTCAAAAGCTTTAGAATTTAATTCAAGGCACATTTATCTAATAAAATCTTTAAAATGCATAAATAGAGGAACTGTTCAGGTTGAAAGTGAGTAGAGGAGATAGAGACAGTTCTTTATCCTTGTTGCTAAATTCTTAATCTCTACCATCCCAGAATCTTTGCTAAATTCTTAATCTCTACCATCCCAGAATCTTTGGAAATCTCAAATCATGGACTGAAAACAACACAGATCCAGTGTCTTTATTTATGTACATGCTTTTAAAAAAATTCTTTCGAAGAAAAGAGAAAGTATGAAAGGAGGGAGCAATTATGAGATGTTGAGGTACTTACTGGAGGTCTCATAGTGAATGGCAGGGCCAAGCTCAACAAATATTCAGAAATAATCAGAGAATAGAGACCTTGATTCCATGACTGCTTCTCTTGCCACTACACCCTGCACCTTCAATCATAACTATGATTATGAAGGAGATGAAAAACTGAAACCTTATTGAAAATATATGATTTAATTTAAAGGAATTGGATTGCACATATAAATTTGGGAAAACTTTTCCCTAATCAAAACCTCAAATTGTTCAATTACTTCATTTTGTTAAATTAGTCATTTTAAACTTCCCAAACCTCAGCTAATATAATGCCTTTGTTATTTTACCAAATCTCAGTGCCACCTATGCCATTATTTAAAATTGTTCTTACATCAATAATTTCTTACATTGAAATAAATTGTTCTGAAAAACATGTACTCAATACCAGTTGTTATTAATACAATTGAACTGTTAAAATAAAAATGATTAGAGTCAAGAAAATTCTCTAGAAACTGTTAAGCGCCAAAATCAGCTTTTGCTTTGTTAAAAGGGGATTCACTGCATTCAAGATATTATAACGCAGCTTCAAACCAAGTTGAGATTCTTTTTTTTTTTTTGGAAGTTTGGGAAATAAAATTATAGAAGTGAAATTTCTAAGGCCTAATTTCTGTCCCAACCTTCTGTTTTTCTACTTCTTCCAACACATCTAACACTTCAGCCACATTCCATTCCCTGAAAACATGTAATGTCATTGTGCCTTCTTCCAGGAATAATGACAATATTTCCTTCTAGCTGAAGCTTCTTTTCTACTGACAGAAGTGTTACCTACTTCTAAGCATGCTTGTATAGAATATTTGTCTGCACTAAAAAATCATCTGGTATCATTTTCTTGTTTATCTCTCTTTCTCTTTAGCTAAAATACATTACATATAGTGGTACAACCATATCTTACTTTTTTAAAATATCAAGAGAACAAAATAGTGATTGGATCATGATACTGATTTAGTTATATAAAATGTCTTTTTTCTGATTTTTAAGGAAACATATTTATTGTGGAAAACAGAAAAAATTCTAAAAGTATGATTTTTCAAAATTATCACTATCCTATACAGATATTGTTTTTATTTTTGAAAACAGTATCTTAATATAGGTATAAAAATCCACAAACCTCTTTTATATAATTTGATCATACGTATATCAGCATTTACTCCAAAACACACAGTGAATATTTTTCTTTATCAGTAGTTTTGTACTCACTTATTTTTGATGAATGAATAAGTAAATAAATACTTCAAAAAGTTCATAGTCCTGAACTTTGATACCTTTCTGAATTAAAATTAATCATTGATCCAGTGGCAAAGAAATGTAACCACTTTGTCAGTTACTACTTTTATTGCTAGGATTAAAACTTTTAAATTTTTGTCACCTCAGACTATGCATAACATGAAGGTGTTGGACCTGTAAATCTTAAGGTATTGAAGGAAATTGAGTTGACCAATAAAGTTTCTTGGTGGCAAGCAATAGAAAGCAGTTTTGATCTATTTACCAGAAACCTGATTGGACGGCTATCAAGAAGCTCTGAGAACACACGCAAAAGCTGGAGACTCAGTCTAGGAAAATGGACCAGAACTAAGGAAACCTAGGGAGCAAGAATTGTAGGTAAGATCACACAACGGAAAGTGTGTGTTTGGATCCCATTCTATGTACCTATCACCATTATCAGATTCTTGCTGCCTCTGGACTCTCTCAATGCTGTCACTGTGAAAAATCTCTACTTTGACTATATCTTTGTGTTAGTTCAACAGGATTTTATATCCTGAGAGAGAACACCTGATTGGCCAAGATCGAAAAACAAAGGATAGTATATTCATCCAATGGAATAAAACTCGGCAATGAAAACAAAAGAAGAGAAAATAATTTTTTAAAGAAGAATAAATACTAACATACAAGAAGCACAGATGAAACTCAAACATATTATTTAGCTAAAAGAAGCCAGACACAAAATAATATATATCATATGATCTCTTTTATATGAAATTCAAGAACGGGTGAAATAATCTGACAGTGTAAGAAACCGAAGTGGGTATTGACTAAGGGGTTATGTAGAAACCCTGGCATGATGGATAGATATATTTTATGTCTTGATTGTGGTGGGGTTATATATATAAGTAGTTGCTAGGAACAACAACAATAACAACAAGAAAAAACATGAGGTTTATTCAATTCTTCATCATTTTTTTACACTTTATTATTATATCCTGACATGACATATTTGCTAATACCAAATGTTAAACTAGAGACTTATTGCAAAACATCACAATTTTTTTTTTTTTACTTTCCAAGGACTTTGAGATAGTGCTGCCGATCCCATGTAAATGATCATTCACAATTATTCATCTCCATAATTAGAAGAATTTAGGAATGTGGCTATTTAGGATCAACCCCAGCTGTGCTACTGAACAACTGCGTAACCTTCACTTGGGTAGATTAACCTCTTTTTAGCTCAGATTCTTCATTCATAAAATGGCAATGATAATAATAACACCTAACTTTTGTAAGAAACAATACCTGGAACATGCTCCATGTATGTTAGCTATTATTATTTGGAAATCATCAACCTCTAATCCTTTGATTATTTTTATATTGTAATCTAATGTTGACTATAAAAAGGAAGGACAGTAAATGAATGGATTTATGTAGGATAAGTCACTGCAAATCTCTGCCAAAAAATAATTTTTTTTTTTCGACAGCCCAAGGTAAGTGCCAATTTTAGATCAACCAGTTGGACTTTGGTTTGAATTTTTATTTACAATCAATTCCCAAAGGGTACTCCAGGGAAGAACCATCCAAGAAATATTGACTAGTGTTTTGAAAAAAGAAACTTTGCAATAAATACGCTTTAGTATGGCAGAGAACTAAATCTTGTCAGGCGGATTTGTGACACACTTTCACAAGATTTACAGAAGCTATGGCAACAATATTTGCTTACTTGTTGAATAAGAATATTTACTCATTTGAAGGCATTTTAATCAACAATAATGATAAACACCTTCTTGGAAATTGGAGATGTAACTTTTAGATATAAATAGGGAGCAAAAAATGGCATCAACATTTCATTTTTCATTGATGAGTAAAAACATTTTGAACACACAGTATTTCATATAAATTAAATTTAGAAAAACGATTAAAGCTAAAGTTGTAAATAAAAGCCCTGTAGTAGCTAAAACCTCTCATTAAACCTTTCTTCCTTTTTTGAATTGTTTTAGTTTTCTTCATCAGTGATGCATCATTTTTATTTATATTTCCTATCTCCCTCCCTCATGTATGTATACTTCCTCTCCTGGACACATAACATGTCCATAGTGGGGTCCATTGTGTACCTTAGGAGAAATGTGATTCTGAGCGATTTCTGACACAGTAAGGAATTTCATATAATATATTCTGGCTTCGTTAATGATAGATGTGTGACCTTGAACAAGTTAACATCTTGGCATTTCAGCATTTGTGTCTGTAAAATTGGGACTACAATAATGTGTCCTCCTAGATTTATTGTGAAGATTAAATTAACTCATATCTGTGAAGTGCTTAGAACAGTGTAAATAGTATAAAGTGTTTAGCCATTGTCATAATAATTATCATTATGAGTACTACTAGTAATAAATATTATTATTTAAAAACTCCTATAAATGTTTATATTTTATGGGAGAATCTCATGGAAGAGAACTTACATGTTTCAATGGATAGCATCTAGATTTGAGGCAGAGTATTTAATAGACACTGACTAGCCTCAGTATCCCTCCACTCACATCACCTATTTCATCTATTCATAAAGCCATGCCTATACAAAATAAATGTGTTTTTTTATACTCCAGACAGTGAACAGGATAAAAGAAGGTGATATTTATAGTCCTGGATTGTTATTTCTGCTCCTTTCAGCTTATCTCAAAGAATATTTAAAAAATTCATATTTTAGACATCTTTCCAATCTCATGTATTCAGGGTCCATAGGGAAGTTATAAGAATTAAATCAAAAGTGCTATTGTACAATATTTAAATCACTTTTTTATCCTACTCTTCCTTTTAATATTCTTGGGTAGATATCCCAGTTAAAAGACAGTTTTTGTAAAAATCTTATGGCATATTTTTTAAATTTGACTGAGCACTTACGTTACCTGATACTTTTAGAAGTTTTTGATTTGGTTCCTATTGAAAATGTGATATTATTTTATGATTACAAAACATATATTTTCTAGGATGAGCAAAATATCTGTTTAATTATAATATTTGAATCACACAAGTACACAACTTTATTTTTCTGAGATATTTTATTATATTTAAAGTTTGGAACTATGTGAAATTTGTTATTATTTTCTTTTAATTTTGCATGGTAGATGAATATATGCTGCTCATAGTTCTTTAAATAAAATATAGATAAAATGTACCCAAAATACCAAATTTTCTCATTTGAAAATTTCAGTAAGTACTAAATAGAATTTAGAAAAATAACTTCTGCAAATCACATTTTACAGAAAAATAGTAGTTACTAAGAGTTTTTTTTTTTATTTTTTATAATTATTTTTGCAAGTCTTACTGTGAGAAAAACTCATGATTTAAATCTTTAAAATCTGAACATTAATCTTCATGGTTACTATTGCATAATCTAGGCTGTATCAAAAATTGTATCAAATACAATTTTCACAAATTTCTGTCTTCAGTGATTTTCAAGTTGGGTCCTCATTTCTCAACAGAGAAAAAACATTCCACTGTTTACATCAATATCTTAAAAGAAAAAGAATACATGAAATTAAGAAGAATTAGAGAAACTACATAAGTAGTAAATTTTGAAGCAAGTAGAGACTTATTTACATCAATTAGGAAAATGGCTATCTGTATATTTTGAGCACCTATTTTATTTCACACATCATCCAAAGTAACTTTTGATCATCAGGGAAAAATGGCAGGCATGTGATTTTGGGGAGTGTTTGGTGGCCAAGGAGAGGAGATGACAATCAATGTACAAATCCTGGACTATTACCTGTTTAGGATCAATATGTTTTATGAACAGGTATTGAATATCCAAAAGTAAGGTCTTCATTATTAAAGCAATGGCCCTTACTTTTTAGTATCTGACTTTTAATGCTGTAGCATCACAGCATAAAACATGAACAAATTGACAAGCCATCACAAACTTAACTCTCATCCTTCCTTCCTCTCCAGTTCTGTCACCCAGTAGTTTCCTTCTCAGATACAATACCTTACAGAATACCTGCCTCTGATCTTTTCAAGTTAAGTAGAGTTTCCTCAGAGAAGAATATCTAGTTACATTTCCAGATTTCAAAATATTAAAGTATGTCCATGATCAGTCCATTCATCATCCTACGCATAACTCCAATTTTCCTAACACTATTGACTGTTTCTTTCTACACTGATCCAAAAACTGCAGGAACATCCAGCTCTCTTATAACAGGCCCCAATTTTATTTCTTCACTCACACAGTCATTCCTTCCTTAAAGAAACATTTACCGTGTTTCCCCAAAAATAAGACCTAGCCAGGCAATCAGCTCTAATGTATCTTTTGGAACAAAAATTAATATAAGACCCGGTCTTATTTTACTATAAGACCGGGTTTTATAATATAATATAATATAATATAATATAATATAATATAATATAATATAATATAATACTGGGTCTTATATTAATTTTTGCTCCAAAAGACATGTTAGAGCTGATTTTCTGGCTAGGTATTATTTTGGGGGAAACAAAAGCCTACTCTGCACCAGGTATGGTTCTAAGAATTAGGATATGATAAAAGCCTAAGTTTGAGTTGCTGGCATATAATAATGTATGGGGGGAAAAAAGAAAGAAAAAAGTTTTGACATTTCAGGTTCAGATATAGGAGAGAATGGAGGATAGAATGGAGGGTAGGAGCAATTGGTAAAGAATCTTAGAGGTCAATTTCAGATCTGATAAAGCAAGAAATCTTGGAACCAATTTGCAAACTAGTTCATAGGCACCTCCTATGCCAGGCAATGATTTCATAAATCAGATAATTTAGATATGATTAGAGCGTTCTAAGAAAAAATAAAATCAGCAGATCAGGCATTAGTAAAGTGTCAGGAACTCAAGAAAAATTATTTTGATATAAAGAGACTGACATATATGAAGAATGTTGGAATAACAGCTGTAAGATAACTACAACAGATATTATTTGATTTCGGCCCAAAACAAACAAACAAACAAACAAACAACCTACCCTTTGTGACCAAAGGACTTGGTTCTCTTCAAAGGTAAAGGTTTTCTCTAAACTTAGATTAGAACTTAAGTTTAAGGTAAATGAACGAAACATAAGAGTATGAAAAGGAAATAGTAGGGTATTTCTAGTAGGTAAATTAAAAGGGAAAAAAGTGCAATTTGGGCACATTATTATCATTATTTTTTTCCTATTCAGTACATATAGACTGAGTTGTACATTTGTTAGTGAAGAAATTTTCCCATCTTGCTGTTAAAGTTCTCTGGGAGTTAAAATCCTGTATATCTTTCTCTTTTTTAGTGATCTTCTTTAATAGTTGAACATTTTATAATGAGCAATCTTCTTTTGCTCAACCAAATTCTTGCTTTGATATTTGCTCATTTCTTTTCCTCAGTGAGAAGGAAAAGCAATTGTTTTCCATTCTCCACAATTATTCATTTTGTACTTGGTGACAGTCATCATCTGTCACTTTCTCTGAACTAAACAAATCCTTATTTTTACATTCCTCTTATCTCCTATTAGTAACCTCATAACTACCAGTGATGAGGTGTGGTTCTTTATACCTCAATCTGTATATTCACACTTCAATCTTTGTCAGTACCTAAATAAGCTTTCCAAAGGGTGTTTTACAGCACTTTTGGGCACACAAGCTGTTAATATGAAAGACTAGAAAGGATAAAGTATTTCTTGCTCGAAGAAATTTGGATTCTATTGATTAAAATGTTTTACCAAGTTTCTTTATGCTAAGCCTTTAATATAAATGGCTTGGGAGATATTTTGTTATAGTGTTATGATCTGAATGTTTGTGCCCCCCAAATTTAATATGCTGAAATCTTAACCCCAGAGGTGATGGTATGATGGTACTAGGAGGAGGGGACTTTGGGGGTGATTAAGATATAAGGGCAGGGTCCTCATGGATGGGATTAGTGTCCCTATAAAAGAGGCCCAGAGAAGCTCCTCACCCTTTCATCCATGAGAGGATACAAGGAGAAATCTGCAACCCAAGGCTTTCACCCAACCATGCCGGCACCTAAACTTGGACTTCCAGCCTCCAAACTGTGAGAAATAAATTTCTGTTTATAAACTACTCAGTCTGTGGGATTTTGTTGTAGCAGCCTGAATAGCCTGACTATTGTAACTTTTATTCCCATTTTTTTTCTTTCGCATTCAAGCAGGTTCCAGGTAAAGTTATAGGTTACACAGTGAAAATAAAATAAAATAAAAGTACACAAATATTTGGTAAATCTTTCCAAAAGCTTAGGGCCTCCATATAATTAAAGGGCCATAACATAAAGAAGGTTTGGCATAATCAATGTATTTTGCAAAAACACAAAGAGAGAGAATAATTTTATCTTGTCTTGAGTGAGATTCCTTTAGATTATGATAGCAAAGAATTCCTTGTTCATACTTACCAGAGCGGAATCTGATGAATCTAAACGGATGAAACCACAGACCTTCCAAAAGATTACTAGGCACTAACCACGGCAAAGAAATACAGAAAGATTCTGAGCTTCGAGCAATAGTGGAGATTCAGTAGCAACAGAGTTGTGGCTGAGAAAGAGCCTGAGCAGAATATTAGTGACTTCATAATAACTTCCATCAGCTCCTTTAAAACCTTGCCAAATAAACATGCAATTAGAATTAAAAAACAATGCCAAGTATGCAAATCCAGTTTCAAGATAAATTCATTAGCACTTCTACCTATATTGCAACTTCTATGTCCCTCATGTAGAGAAATCAGGACTAGCCACTGCACATAACCAGAGACCTTGCAGGAGCAGCAAAATACCATTGGACTTGAAGACCATATGGATAGACAGGGATGATAGATGTCCCAGAGACAATCAGGACCTCAGTTAGGTCCGAATACTGCCCATACTGAACACTTTAGGATAATGAAACAGTGATTCTGAATCATAGGATGATCTTAAATTAGGAGAGATCCTCAGGAATCACTGCAATGAGCTGTTTTGGTCATGTAAGTCATATAGGAACTAAGAACTGAATCATAGAAAAGAAAGATAAATTTCTGGGACACAAATTAAAAGAATGTAATTTATATTACAAATATAAATATAGAAGTCGAAACACTATTATATATATATTTAAAGGTTATGTTCTTAAAGGAGAGATTTACTTCACATTATTTTCTAAGCTTAACTGATTCATTCATTTAACAATTTTTTTGACCAGCTACTATGTATCATGCCTAGTTTGTGGATCAGGGATACAGAATTAAATAAAGCAAATAGATTAGGTCATTTCTATTGAACAAAATACACTTTTCTTTGGATGGCAATGCATACATCCCATGGGACATTTCCAGTACCACTTATTCATGAAAATACAGATCAAGGCATACTACGATAAAGTAAAAAAATCAGTAAATATTTATGGGGTGATACTATATCTACAGTAATATCCAAGGTACTGTAAATTTTATCATTTTATAGAAAACACTAACTTCATACTACATAGTTTGAAACTCAAACATTGTTTTTTTCTCTTTCTCAGTTAGCTACTTCTTTCCTTCTTTTTGTCTCTCTTTCTGCTCTTCTCCCTCCTTTTCTCCCCCTCCCCCTCTTTCTTTCTGTAAAGACTTCTGCTTCGCTTTGAAATACTCTTAGGAACCTTATGTTGGAAAAGACATAGAAAAAAAGCCTTTCTTACTCATTTATTATAACCATGGTTATATTGTACACATTAGATTTCTATTAAATAAATTTTGTATTAACTTATCACAGTGCAAATTTTATTTGAATATATGCGTTTGAAAATAGTATTTGATCTAATTTTTCAGTCTAGTTTGGCCATTAGTATTGAATAAGTCTTTTTACTGTTTGATAAATCAATAATTTCACTTTTCCTTTCTGACGAAATTGAAAGCCAGTTTTTATTTTCTGTTCTTAATAAAATGTCCCTTTCTTGTTCAGAAATCTGAAAGTCTGCTCAGTGCCAAATACTGAGTTATATTATAGCGTGGAGAGTGATTTTTTTATTTTTATTTTTGATGCCTTTCGAAGTGAAACCACACAAATCACAGTGGGATAGCCCTTCTTTGCATACACAATATGCTGAAATCTTGGTGGACTTTTATTTACAGTCACTGATAGAGGACTGAAAAGAAGTTCGTGCTGAGATCAAATCTTTCCGTGTTGAATTGATTGATTAATAGACTATGTGTCTGAATTAATTGCCCCCAAATAAAATCAAAATAGATATCTTTACACATAGTGTACTTTCCCATTCATAATTTTCACTAAAAGTCAGAAAATCATCTTTTCTTTTTCTAAACCCTTCTCAGCATGCTTCAAGTATTTGAAATCTGAAGACTAAAAAACATTTAACCTGAAGACAGATTAACTTTATTTTTCACATATATATTATCTTATATATGTATAATTTTTCTCTGTTGACCACAGTAGAACTTGAATACTTGTTTCATGGAGATTTATATTTTCTCTTGAATATGAGGTTCATGAAAGCAGAGACTAAATTTTATGCTTTTCATGTATCTGTAAATGAAATTAGTATAGCAAAACCAGATCAGTCAGTGCTTATTCTGTCTCCCTGCCTCCCAAATCTCCAGTTCATTGTGACGTTTTCTCCATCTAAGAAAAGACTATAAAGAGATGTTTTTGCCTTTGGTTTGATAACATAAGGGGCACTGATCCCCTTCCCCAGAGAACTGGGAGTGCCATGTGACCATGTGAAGGTTGCTGCCTTTCTTTCCATCAGAGAACTGCCTAAAGGTATTCCATGGGGAGGCCGAGACTGATATGGCACTTACATGTGGCTCTCAGACTCAGAGACCCTTCTTGGGAACACTCCAATTTGGGAGCGACCCAGACTCTGGGGTCTTCCACAACTTGAATTTAAAACACTCTTCTCTGAACATGTAGAAGTTTATGACTTCTTACTTATATGAAAAACTATCAGTCTTTCCAAATCAAATGACAGATGATTCATTTCCTTAGGAAATAAAGGAGATAGAAATGGATTTGGAAGAAATTAGTTCTAGGGATATAAGTTCATGTTTTCTGTCACTATTACTAGCATTTTTTTTTAATTTGATGTTTTTAATGATAAATTTTATTTTCCAAATATCTTTTCTTCCTTTACCCTTTTATTTGTTTTGTATCTCTATAAAAATATTAGCTCTTTGAAAAGGGAGAATTATACTCATAATTTTAAATGCATTCTTTCATATTTTCATACATTTGTATGTAATTTTCTATTTTATTAAAAACTATATCATGATAGGATAGCAACACATTAAAAATATTAGTATGTTTAGAGATAATCCTGATAAATAACTTTTAGTGACAGTAGATACTTCAGCAGGGGTTTGTGCACATAATGCCTTGTTATAGTTTGAAAACACAAAATAAATCCATTAACTGGTGAAAATTATAATATAAATTTCAGTATAAATTTTCCTGCTAGTAAAATATTTAAAACAATATTATTGAAAATAAACCTATGATCAAAGTAATTTCAGAAATCTCAGTTTGCTACCAGCCTGCTTTTACTGAAACATCCTAAATCAGGAGCAGATATTCTGGTGTAAAGAACTAGCCTAGTTATGCAGAAGGTGGTACAGGTGGTCAACAGGAGTGAAGAGTAGCAATAGTACATGAATAAGCCCCTAAAAGAAAATGAGAGTAAAGTGTTGTAATCACTGACTCTTATATGCAGAGTAATCTACAGAGAAACGAAGGTGAAAATATGCTACTAAGTAGCCAAAAATTTATTCTAGAGTCAGCGAAGCATGCCACAGGTGCCAGGGAAGTAGGGTATGAGCAAGATTATTCTTAACTACTCTTGCTAATTAGAAGATGTGTGCGATGTACCATATTTCATATGTAACCAGCTACAATCCTTGTTCACGGCTACATGATTGCCTCCTCTCATGCCTGTCTGGATAGAGGTAAAAAAATATGTTTGTATACGAGGAAGGAGATCAGGAAACAGACTCTTTGTAGTGAGTCCCTTCTCTTGGAACTAATTGTGAAACATAAATTTTGTGTGCAAATTAAAAACAGGTAGAAATCTGTCTGATCATTGTTCTTGAGAAGATTCTGCTTGCAGAAGCCTTATGATTCTTCTGTGAATCACTTATCTGTAATATTATTTGGGAGTTACACAGGTAGAATGTGACCTCATTCCAAAATACTTTAATCACTTTTTTGAACTCCAGAAAGAAAACTAGAAATGATCAGTCTGTATAAATACTACTTTTGAAATATCTGTGCCATGTTTCAAGATCTTATGTAATTTGTATAAGGTCATAATAAAATACTAAAATGCCACAATTTAAAACCAATTCATGTACCACAAATAAATATTGAAAAAAATACATCTCTTTGGCTTAAAATATGACCAAGAATTTAGTATTCAACTTTGTCATTTGGATACTGACATAATCTCACATAATATGCATCTATTTGATTAAAACATCCAATTGATCCTGTCTTGTTAAAAGCTGTAACAATAGGTTTGCTGGTTATTTACCTCAATCCACCAACTAATTATTTCTAAATAGTCCATTTTATTTTATTCCAGAAAAGTAAGATGAGTATTATCTTACTTTATTAATAATGCCAAGCTTTTGGGGGTGTCTACTGAATTAGAACACACACTTTCCAGAAATTATCTCTAGTTCTTAGAGTACTCTTACAAGGTAAGATGCAATATCAACCACTTTTTTTACATGGAAACAAAGTAATCAATATAGCTTGCATATGAAGATAGTTCAATTAACTTTCTTGATATTACATAGTTTCTAAGTGATGTAGACAAGATAGAAACTCACCTATGTCAGATGTTAAAACTCTTTTTTTTTTTTGTTGTTTACACCAAACTGCCTCAATTATTATACTGGGTTTAATTCTTGACCAAACAAGATGATGATAACTTTTCTCCCCCTAACTTTATTTTTTAAGTTGAAACCGATACTGATCCTTTGTTTTGTATCTTGCCACATTTTTTTTTTTTATTCACAAGTATCCAAATAAAATTTTAGTGGAAGTATTAATGAAGTCTGCAAAAAAAGCCTGGAGCTAGCAAAAGGTACCATGGTTGTAAATACATGAATGATATACATACATTGTTATAGCTTTATGGTTTTGATGCAAGGTATTTGAAATCACCAGTACAGTCTTAATCTGATATTAAAGGTACTTGGATCTGAAACTCATTAAGTATAAGTGAATGCACTGCATTGGTGATGGCATGATTGCTGATTCCTCTTGGAAATAAGTGCACAATAAGTTAAGTGACAAAAATTCTGGCTGGAGAATACAGCTAAACATCAAGGTTCAACCCATTTTGTGAAATTTGGGATAACTATGTGTGCTAATGCAACCAGGGGTATCTGTGAAAATATGAAAAACAATTATAGTTTTCTAACCTCACCAATATATATATATTTTTAATTCCAAGTATTTAGTAGGACTTTTGGGGTCTAGTGAATCCCACTTCCCACTTAGGAATTTTGCTGGCTTCTATACACGGATCACCAAAATGAAATCTGAACTGGAATTGCGTTCTGAGCAGAAACACTAAAAAATTAACAAAAGGCAGATATTTAGGAACTCTCACTGGTATCTGATAACTCAACGGCTCATAACAGTTTAAATGTGCTTACAATCGTAACTCATGCAGACCGAACCCTTTGGCAGAAATTAATTCATCCAAAAATTCTTGCGTTTTGAGCTCTAAAATGGCTTGGCATGGCCACTTTTATAACTTATTTAAAAGACAATTCCTCATTTGTTACTGTGTGTTGAAGGAGACTGGTGATGCCACTGAAGGATATCAGATAATTCTGAAGCCAGAAATATCTATCATATCTTAGGTATTATTGGAGGAAGTCTAAAAGAGAAGAGCAGCACAGTAATTCTCATTAATAAAATAAGGATAATATTAACCAGAACCATGATCAGGAGAATGTCATTATGAGTTCATGTATCCCAGGCCCAGTTTCTTCACTGTCTGCAGAGTCCTATGACAGAGCCCTGACAGATCTCCCTGTCCCCATCCCAGTGTGGTCTGAACCTCGTGCTTCTTTTTCAGTAGCAACCCAATCATACTCTTTGGTCCACAATTAGTGCTGTAGAACTGAGGGTTGAATGGTTGCTTTGGAAATTGGTTGCGATATACATGATAGAAAGTATAAAACCCCAGTAGGGAAGAAAAACATACAGTTGACACTGGATGAAGCTGGAAGCAACTTACCACATGCAGGTAGAATTAGGCTCCCACTCTGAGAACAGTGTTTGGACCTTTGCAGATTTTTATGCTATAGTCACAGGCCTTAGAGTGAGACAAGGAGGTCCTAGCTAACTAGATAACAAACTCCACTGCTGTTATGAGTTACTCTCTTATGGACATTTCTGTGGGAATTTACAGAAAGAATCAAAGTATTTCATGTAGATGCCTTCTGAAAAGACCAAGTTGCCTGCTAAGAAGACATTGGAATGCTATAAATTGATACCTTAGTCAAATCCCCAGAACTAGTTATGTGAGTTCACGAAATGAGTAAGCAAGGGCATGCTCAGACTGTGCACAGCTGGACACTCAGCTTTCTAGATGGCTGTAGGTAGAATTATTGCTCAGGGACCAACATTTTGCAGGAATGCATGGACTTGTACAAGTAGCCATATGGGGCTACAAATGGGTGCTGTTTAAAATTGATAATTTTTTTCACTTTATCTTTTATTTATTCAGTTTCAGAAGCAATTGTGGAAAATACAATTAAAGTTTGGAAAAGCAAACAGGCTACCAATTTACCCCATTGGGCTATAGTTCTTCTCATCAACATATACAATTTACTGTTAAAAATGTACAGCCATAAGCAAGAAAATATGTTAAACAGATATATCACATTCCTTAACACTGTACCTAATTTATAAATTAAACTTTTTCATAGGTATGTATGCATGGGAAAAAACGGTCACATGGCAAGAATGGACACCTACCAGCAGCCTAAAACAGTCCCTGTTTGATATTCATAAAAAAAATAATAATAATAAGGACCTCAGTGCTAAACCTTTAAGAAATTGAGTTATACCAATCATCTGAATGAGCTTAGAAGGGGATCTCGAGTTTCAAAAGAGAATACAGCCCCGGATGACACCTCAATTTCAACCATGTGATACCATAAGCATAGAACCAGCCATGACATGCTGGACTCTTAACACATGAAAACTGTGAGATAATAAATTCATGTTGTTTTCAGCTGCTAAGATTGTAGTATTTTTTATGCAGCAAAATAAACCTAATTAAAACAAATGGTGGGTAAACTAAAATAGTTATAACTTGTGGCCATGGGGCCTATCTGAAAATATATTACATGCTACCACGTTTCCCCCAAAATAAGACCTAGCCAGACAATCATCTCTCATGCATCTTATGGAGCAAAAATTAATATGTGAGCCAGTATTATATCATTATATTGTATTGTATTATATTATATTGTATTATATTATATTAGAATAAGAACTGGTCTTATATTATAGTAAAATAAGACCGGGTCTTATATTTTTGCTCCAAGAGATGCATTAGAGCTGATTGCCTGGCTAGATCTTATTTTCAGGGAAACATGGTATGTGTTCCATTGGATTGTCTCAAGGTATGATTATTATATAAGTACTTAGTATACAGCTAAAAATTTACTTAACTTTTTGAGCGTGTAGTCAGCAGCACAAACATCCTGGTTTAAATAAGAATATAAAGGAAGAACAAAGAATTGTAGAATAAGATTGCTCAAAGAGAAATAAACTGGCCATTGTCTTCAGTGGGAATTAGACCACAACCCTTAGAAATATTTTCTCTACCAGATGAAGAATCATTTTCACATGATCAATTCTCTACAAATTCACCACTATTGTAGAGTTAGCTTTCTACTCGATAGCAAATACAAGTCAAACAAACTTAGATTTTTCTAGTCAATTAACCCTTAGGTGATTTTCTTAGGCAGTCTTCTAGTATGATATTGAAAGGACATGCAATCAAATTTTCCTTTTTATAAGTTCTGAATATTTATTATTAATGTATACTATTGAACATGGGATAAGGTGATGACTGAGGGTCACTAATAAATTGTGGGTCTGAATACAAAGGTGATTCCAGATATATTGTAGGCTGGAAGAAGTCCAGGAATATTCAGACCCTGTAATAATCAACAAGAAAATTCCCTATATCAAATCAATTTATTTATAACTAAATATACATTGAATAGAATAAAAATTCTTCAGAAATTTGTTTATATTGTATGCATATATATTAGTAAAATAACAAAAACAAACATTCTCTGTATGAACTTTTAACTAGTTGAATGAGAATTTGTAGAAAAAATGTTTTCCAAATTATTTGCCAGCAAGGAGGCTGGGTGCCTTTAATATTTTAAGATTTCTGCCAATTAAATCATCATTCTTTCCTGGGACGGTCTCATTTTTCTCTGATTCCTTTCAATGTCTTGCTTACCTAAATTTTCACCCACTTGTTATAATGCCATAATCTAAATTCTGGTTCAATAATTCAGTAGCATTCCTCTGGGAAAGTTGCCATCAGTCAATTAATTTCTAAACCCCACCAAGAGAAAATAAAAGTCTGTTTTTACCCTATCTTCCTTCTTTGCTCCCATACTATGTTTTATTTATCTCCATGAGGATATACGAGTACTTGCCTTTTGCTGTTTTGTAGTTGTTTCCTAGAAGATATTTCCTGAAAGGAAGGAAATAGGCATTACTCCTCTTTATACTAAAACACTAACATGAAATTGTTGCCTTTGCTGACATTCATTAAATGAACGGGATAATTTAAGAGATGGGTAAATTAAGGATAAAAAGTTTTAATTTAGTGGGTGACTATTGGCCACACCTATGAAGGAAATATTTTCTTAAGAAGATTGGAACCCTCTGCACTGAATTAACTAGCGTTAGGACTGTAATTTATGAGGGTTTTTTTGTTTTGTTTTGTTTTGGTTTTGGTTTTGTTTTTTTTATTTCTGGAAGCTCCCTAGTATTAACTGTTATATCTATAACTTTCAGCAAAAAAAATAAGGTATTGGTTTATTATTCTAAAAAAAAAGAAGCAAAGGGAAAATTAATGTAACTGTTTTTCTTTTCTTAATCTTCATTCAATTATTGCACTTTAATTTCAAGTGGAGTGCTAAGACCCTAGAAAGACTTGTCCTGCTTGTTTGGGTTTTGTGAACCTTTGAGAGATTTTAGGAAAATCTGCAGCACGAGCCAAGACAGTCTGTTTGTATGGAAAAGCCACTATAAGCAGCTTGGGTGGGCACACAAATTGGTGGGATGGGGTCTCATGGAATCACCAGTTTGATGGAAACTCAGAGAAGGCACCAGCCTGCATCTGCATGCTGGGAGAGGTAGGGTTCAACAAAGAAACAATGGATTTTGCCAGCACTTCTCGTTGGGAAAAAGCTGTTCTTTCAGCTCTCACCCTGAAGGCAGACAAGTCAGTTCCTCCTTGCATGTCCCTGGCAGCTTTTGAGCTGCTGCCCCAAAGTTGGTGCTCAGAGCAAGTGAGTCCATCAGTAAGGAAGTCCATGCATGAACCCTTTGAGAGGACTGCCTGGGTCTCTAGCTACCTGCTGTCTCACTCAGCCACAATCTCTGCTGGTTTTCTCAGCAAGAAGTTATGGGGACTTCTTTCCCCAGCCATGGAACCCTGGGCTATGGAGCCTGGTTTCGGACCCTTTGCTCCTCCAGGGGGTACCTCTGTGGCCAAGATATCCCTTCTTATTTTTAATGGTCACACATGGGTGTGGGGCCATCCTGGTCAGCATCTCTGCCCATCCTACCAGTCTCGAGTTGGCTTCTGTATTTCTTCAATTGTAGGACTTAGTTTAGCTAGACTTTAGGTGATTCTCAATAATGGTTTTTCTGTAGTTTGGATGTAATTTTTATGTGGTCATGAGAGGAGGCAAGCACAACATTTACCTACTCTTCCATCTTGACCAGAAAATATCTAATAGAAATCTCAAATGTAATACCAATTCATCACTTGCTCAGTAGTGACCAGTTACCTACTACATATAATGTAGTGTAGAAATTGATGGGGTTTGTCTTTGTTTACATATAAATTAATATAAAAATTTTGTTTTTGAAGGATTTTGCACCTATGGCACTCTTTCAAGCTCTTTTCACCTTGTGCTAAATGAACACATCATCTCTAACATTGCTTTCCTCTTCTCTATTTCCTGTTGGATGAATAAGCCTACCCTTTTTCAAATATGATTGCCCTCTTCTTCAGTTTTACTATTCTGTTGAATTAAATCACCTTATCAAGTACAGCAGTTCAATAATAGCCTTCCTTAAATAGGTACATGAAGGTCAACTTGAGACTTCCTTCTCCACAGATATCAAGAAGAGGTATGAAATGCCATTACAGCCTAAATTCTGATAGTCTCTAACCAAGTGGAAGGTGTTTTTATAAATAAATCTAAGTTTATCATAGATGGCTCAGCACAAGCAGGAAGGGAATCAATAAGAAATCTGAAAACAACTATAAGTCAATGAATATTAACAGCTCAATATTAAAAGGATCATATGAATTTATAGCAACTATACATTTTATTCCAGAACTTTTGTTTCTATGAAGAAATTATATTTTAGTCATATGTGATGCAGTGTGGTTTTTCAGTAGACACCTATCTCTAACATCTGTTTTCATACAATTGTAAACTAAAGCAAATTATAGATATGACTATAAATAAACAGCATGCTTATATTTCTGCATATTTCCTAAGCTCTGTGAATGTACCATTTATTGCTCTTAAAGCTAATAGAATGCCAACAGTTTTCAGCACTACCACCTGCAATGAAATTTGTGTAAAATGATCTTTATAATTTCCCAGATGGTAGGATAGAGAAGTTTTTGCACATATTTATGATTTTTTATGTCCGCTAATGTTTTCCTCTAAAAATGAATTTTTCTCTTTTCACTCAAAATTTTATTGCCACTGAAATGTTTAATGATGGAAAATCTCCCCTGAAAGTGCATTAGCATTCAATTATTTTCAATCTCATTTTAACTGATAGGTTAGGCTAAGCTTTAGGTAAAAATATGACTTGTTAGGCAGTCATATATTCCCATTGAACTGAATTTCATATTGGGCTGACATCTTTTATCAAATCTGTGTAGACAGTTGCTGACACAGATTATCGTTTGCATACTCTCTCATGTGTCTAGAAGTCTGTTTATCTAGTATCATAAATTATTTTAATGAACTTACTCTGTCTCTGAAATGTCTATGATATTGTAACTTGAACAGTGGAAACATAATTAAATGATCAGCCATATTCTCAACAATGCAGCAAGAGTACCACATTCGAATATAACATTATGCTACCTTTCTGTTCAGAACACACCAATGGTTTCCCACATTACTCAAGCATAAATCTTCAAAGAGACTTTCTATAATTAGGTGTTAATTTCCTATCCAGGCTCATCATCTACTTGTCTGATTCTTGCTCATTTAGTTCTAGCCACATAGGTATCTATACTCTTCCTCCATTACACAAGGCATGCTTTGCCTAGAGATTTCGCACTTGCTGTTTTCTTTGCCTGAAAGAAAGGCACAAGGCTAAGCTCATTGTTGGGTCCATTACATTTTCAGGTCTTAACCCAGGGATACCTTCTCAGATAGGCCTTTCCTGTCCACCACCCTACCTAAAATTGTAACTTTTTTTTCTCACCATGTTATTTATTCCTTTGCTGCTTTAGGTTTCCTTGTTATCTATCATCATGTCTGTGTGTATGTGTGATGATTTCCATTCTAATTTTTATTATTGTCTCTCTCTTTTCCCTACTTCTATCTTATCCTAGTTTTCATATTCCTAAAACTATAATATTTCCCAATCTGTTAATCATTCTTGGTTTACACCCCAAGTATAGTGAAAGTCCTAGGGACTTCTAGATAGCCTTTGTCATACTGGTTATATTTCAGCTACTTATATTTCCCTATTTTAGTATGAGATATCAGGACTTTATTCATTTCCTGAATTTAGTCTTTTCACCGTTCCCTTCAGATGAATGTCACCTGGAGCTTGCCTCTCTCCTGTTGACTGTGGTTTCATCTTAGAATATTGGCTCATGCAACCTTGCACGTGACTCAGATTCTATTAACTCTAGCCTGAATCAATCATGTGAACTCTCAGTTCACCATAAATGCACTCGTACATTAGATGATGAGGGTGTCATGTAATTTACTAATATGCTGAAATAGAGTAGGGAAGGAATAGCACTTTTCTGAAAGCTGTGATTAGTGAGCCTGTAATCTGTACTCAAGACAGATACCAACAAACAGCAGACAACTGAGATTTCAGGTTTCAAGATCCTCAGAATGCCCTATTAATTTATCACAATCACCTCCTAGAGAAACATGGAAACTAGTATAAAATTTCTCCTTCTATTTGGTTATCCCAGTAAATTTTATTCTACAAAGGTAATATTTCTTTGTCATTCACATTGATATTTTCTGAAATATAAAATATGTTAAAATTTTATTTTGGTTTGAAAACGGATTTAGTTATCCGATTAATCTGTAAAACATGGCATCAGCTTTAAGTTTCAAAATACACTAGAAAAATATACTGTGGAGAAAAAGTATCACTTTAAGATGTGCATAATATTTTTAAAAGTGACATGCCTCACTTTTCATTATTTAGATTTTGGCGTAATTTGAACACATTAATCAGTGCTACAAATTACTTGAGACAAAAATATAATTTGTATGTAATTAAAACTATTTCACTTTCATATATAGAGTGATTTTTGACAAGTGTGCTGAGAGTAGTCAATGAAAAAAGAAAACTCTCCAATAAATGGTTTTGGGAAAACTGGATATCCACATGCAAACAAATGAAGTTGGACCCTTATATTAAAATGGATCAAAAACCTAAATCTGAGAGCTAAATCTATAAAGCTCTTTAGAGGACACATAAGGGAAAAACCTGATGATACTGTATTTGGCCATGATTTCTTGCATATGACAGCAAAAATACACAGGCAGCAAAAGAAAAAGAGATAAATAGAGTTACATCAAAATAAAAAATTTCCACACATCAAAAGATACAATTAACAGAGGCAATCCACAGAATGGGAGAAATATTTGAAAATCATATATCTGATAAAGATATAAATCATATAACTTGATAAGGGGTTAATATCCAGAATATATAAATAAATTTTAAAAGAGGACAAAAAAAACCAAACACCCCAATTAACTAATGGGCAAAGGACTTGAATACACTTTTCTCCAAACAAGATACACAAATGGCCAATACGCACATGAAAAGATGCTCCACATCACAAATCATTAGGGAAATGTACCACCTCACACCCATTAGGATGACCATTTCAAAACAACAAAATAGCAATATAAGATAACAAATGTTGGCAAAAAATGTATAGAAATTGGAAAACTTGTGCACTGTTGGTGGGAATATAAAATGGTATAGCCACTATTGAAAAAAATATGTCAGTTTCTCAAAATATTAAAAATAGATTATCATATAATCCAACAATTTCACTTTTGTATATACACCCAAAAGAAATGAAAGTAGGGTCTCAAAGAGATATTTGTGCACCCATGTTTAGAGTTGCATTATTCACAATGGCCAAAAAATGGTGGCAGACAAAATGTCCATCAATGGATGAATGGATAAACAAATATAATATATATATATATATATATATATATATATATATATATATACACACACACACACACACAATGGACTATTATTATTCAGCCTGAAAATGGAAGACAATTCTGGCACATGCTAGAACATGGATGAACTTGAGAATATTATGCTAAGTGAAATAAACCATTTATAAAAAAACAAATATGATTTCACTTACATAAGGTACCTAGAGCAGTAAAATTCATAGAAACAGAAGGTAGAACGCTGGTTGCCAGAGGCTGGGGGAAGGGAGAATGGGGAGTTGTTTGATGAGAATAGAATTTTAATTGTATAAAATGAAAATGTTCTGGAGGCTAGTTGCACAACAATTTGAATGTTCTTATTACTGAACTGTAGGTTTAAGAATGGTTAAAATGGTAAATTTTATATCTATTTTACAACAATTAAAAATAAAATAAGTATTTCATTGAGTTGCATACTTGAGAATGGATCTCTGTCAAATTTGCAACTTTTTTTTCTTAAGGGAAGCATTAATTTAACTGATGTGAGAGAAATCTTTGTCCTGATTATCTAGAAATCCCAAGAATCCAGAGTTTGAGAAAACAGGTGTAAGACCATCAGATAATAGTATCACAAATATTATACACTATGTATTTCATAGAGTACTTATTTATATATAAAGGTAATTCTAAGGATATTTTAATATAATTGGGTGTATGTATGGTCTAGAGAAGTTAGGCAAGAAAGATATAATACATAAACAAGGATATCCAAGATGCACTGGTAAATGTTTTGTTCTTTGTTTTCTGTAGAAAGGTGGTGAAGTATTAAAAATAAGAAAAGGGTAATTAATCCAGCATTACTTAGCAACACATTTTGATAATTAATGAAAAATTTGATGTCTCCTCCTCAAGTAGCTATATTCAAATATTGTTTTATCTTGATTTTTATCCTTCCTGTTCTCTTTGACTTAGATTTTATGCAATGTAAAGGAAGTTATTTAATGAGTGAAAGTTTTTCTTTCCTTTTCTTTAAAGACTTTCGCTTAAGTTTAATATTACTACTAAATTTGGTTCCTAGATGAATATAAATGTATTTTGAAAGGATTTGCCTCTTATTTATTTAAATGTCATATCTCATCATAGCCTAATCACTCTTGTAAATGTCAACATTTTCTTTTCCTTTGTTTATATTTTCTAGAATTCGGATGTTCTTCCTGACATCTCATGACGTCCTATAATTTAAGCTACCAGAGAAACACTGAAGAAACATGCTTCTCTCTACTCAGCCAAAAATAGGACAGGAGGTACTAACAATCCATGTGAAAAGCCTGAAATCAATTATATCCATCCAGGAAACGTAAGGCAGCTTATAATGAAAGAAGATATCTTATGGGAGATAATACTCCTGAAACCACTTTAGAATTTATGCTTTCAATTCTTAAAATGTGGACATGCTCCTACTCAGTGTCTATTCATTGTTTTTTTTTTCTCCTTGATTGTTTTTCCTTGGCATTCCTATAGCTTGCCTCTTCTCATCACTCGGGCCACAGATCACGTGGCATCTCTTCTGTGGGCCTGTCCATCTTCACTGCCGAATAATTCTGTCAAAGGAATTTATTTCATTGCTCTCATAGCACTTAACACTATCTGAGAATATTTCATATTTGATTTTCCCCCTTCTCTCTCAATAGAATAAAGTTTCATGAAAATAGGGCCTTCTCTTTCCTCTTGAATGGTATATCCCTCATGCTTATCCCACTGCCTGTCACAGAGGAAATGATGTTGGGGGGTGTGTGTGTGGGGGGGTGTGTGTGCGTGTGTGTGTGTGTGTGTGTGTGTAGAATCTATAAATTATTATAGGACAATTAGATAGCAAATGCCACCTTTGTAATTAGTCTAAATTATTTTAAATTCAACTTGAACTACTTAATAATACAAGAAAGAAGCCAGTATTTGTTATTGTCATTGTCATGAAATCCCTATTCATTGTAAAATATCAGAACCAGGGGCTCATGCAGTGTCAGGAAAATGGTGGAGGATCTAATTTTAAAATTGCAGTATTAGTAGAATTGCTCCTCCTTGCCCTGATCTTGATGACCCATTTAAAGGTGATCATGTCCACATCGTCACCACAGCTGCTGTGCAGAGCTTAGCCACAGGGAATCTCATGGAAACTATAGCCTCAGAACAAAGATGGGGAAGCCCCATCTTCCCCTCTGATGTGTCACTCCCCCTCACCAGCATTTACTCGCAGTCTTCCTCACTTTCAGGATCTCCAACCTTCCTTCTCAATTTTCAGTGATCAAAACTTGTACATTAACATTGTCTCCTTCAATTCTCTAAACACAAATCTTCATTTTTAACCCGTCTTGGAAAACCAACGGGCTCTTCTAAAGTGTCTCGATGTTCTAAACAACAAAACCATGGGATTTAAAAGCTGCTTTCTTGCAAACATTTTCTGCTCTAGAGCTGAAAAGAGAATTAAAACAAACAAACAAACAAAAAACCAAAGAAACAGACAAAACATAATTTCCTTCCCCTACGAGTACTGAGGACTTAATCACTTTTACGAATTATTTTCTTTTGTCTCACATGTAGTTAATTGATAAGAAGAAACTCAGTGAAATGTTGTGGTGACAGTAGCTGATTTTAAAAATTTGTTCTTTGAAAATTTCCTTAAAAAAATAATCCTTTTCTGGTAAATAATTAACAACTTTGAACTTGATAGATTTCTATTTGAAGTTGTTGCTAATTAGTAATAAAGCAAAGGCACATTGTTTATGAGGACTTAAACTACATCAAGTGTTATCTAAAGTGGTCAACTCAAGAATAAGAGAAAAGATGGCATTTTCCCTAAAGACAGAAATGATTACTGTTTAGCCAGAATGAAAGATTTAACATAAAAAAGAAATGCTGCTTATAGTTTCTATTTCTTTCTATCCCTTAGGGAAACATTATAATCTGAAATGCATGTGTGGAGAAGAAATCACGCCTAACCTAACCGTAGAATTTTTAAGATGACAGAGTCTCTAGATAAAATCTCTTTTGTTATCCTTTATGCAAGTGAAAACAATCTGAAGCCTCTGAATAATGAAGGTAGTTCAGACAAGATGTAAATTGAAAATCCAGGTACCCTGACAATTTAGTCTTGCATTTTTTTTCATCTGATGTAAATAACATACTGTAGTCAAAGAAACAGCTCCCTAATTCAACAGCTAAAAAGTAACAGGTTAAAACATTTTTTAAAAAGTTTGAAATACTAAAACAGGGTCAAAATGAGTGAAGTTTTTGGAAAATATGGTAAATGTTTGGTAAGATAACAAAGAAGTACATTGAATGGGGACTAATCTTCCAAAGAAAAAAATACCATAACAATAGAGAAGTAAAACATTTACTATATTGACTCCATACTTTTTGTTCTTCTTTTGCTAAAAACATGTGATTCTTTGATTGGTGTGTCTTATTTCAAGACTTTTATCAAGTATAATGGGATATATTTTCTTTACATATGTACATATAGATTTAGAATCAATAAACAAACCTGTTCCACATACCTTCTCAGAGTTAATGACTAAGTCACAATTCCACCACAGAATTATGCCAAGCACCAACTTGAGCATTGGATTTAAAAAGCTATTTGAATAATTACAGTGATAGAATATGTTAAAAAAAAAAAAAAAAAAAAAGGAAGGGATTTAATATGAAAGTCCATATGTCAGATATAATTCTAAATGGAAAACAAAAGCAGATCAAAATCCATTTTAAAATTTCATTAAAAAAGACAACAGAATCTTCTAAGTCAATATGGAAGTGGGGAAATAGGTTGAAAGAATTATTTTCTAGATCTTCACATGACAAGTAATAAGGAAACTACTATATTATTTTAATTTATTCTTAATATATAGCTGCCATAAATATTAATACTTATAAGTGGAGAAAAATACATAAAAATTATGTAAAGTGTATTGATTTATACCTCTAATCACAATAAAAATAAGAAGTAATATTAATCTATGGATCCTACTTTAATGAATAGTCTCAAAACTATATATGATTACAAATCCAAAATTTAGAAATTCTTGGACTATTAGATATCTGATAAATTTTCTTTATCCATAACTTGTTGAAAACCTCAGTCATTTTTAAATTTGTTTTTATTAAATTTATTGTGGTGACATTCTTTAGTAAAATTATATAGGTTTCAGGTGTACAATTCTATAATACATCATCCATATAATGTATTGTATGTTTACCACCCAGAGTCAGTTTTTCTTCTATCACCATATATTTGGCCCCCTTTACTCTCCTCTACCATTAGTATATTTTTTAAAAGTAACCTTATCTCAAAATCCATACATGTTGTCGCAAATGGTACTATTTCATCTTTTCTTATGGCAGAATAGTATTCCATTGTGTATATATACCATAGTTTCTTTGTCCCATCATCTATAGCAGGACACTTTAGTTGTTTCCATGTCTTGGTCATTGTAAATAAAGTTGCAATGAACATCAGAGCACATATATCTTTATGGGTAAATATTTCCAGATTTTTTGGGTATATACCCAGGAGAGGGATTGCTGGGACATATGGTAATTCTATTCTTATGCTAAGCGAAATGTCAGAAAAACTTGAGAACCATATGATTTCACTGATATGCAGGATAAAAAATTGAAAGCAACAAAAGAACAAGACAAAAAAATAAAGAAACAAAAACTCATAAACGCAGACAATAATTTAGTGGTTACCACAGGGTGTGGGGGGTGCTAGATGAGGGTAAATGGGGTCATATATATGATGATGTAAGGAGAACTAACTGAGGGTGGTGAACATACAATGTGATACATAAGTGATGTTTTACAGAATTGTACACTTAAAACCTATGTCATTTTACTAACCATTGTCATCCCAATAGATTGTAATTAAAAATAAATAAAAATAAATAAAAGTAACCTTATCAATTATTTGAACTCCTTTAGAATTCAGTTATAGATTTATTTGAAATTTTTTGGGGAGGGTCTTCTTTTTATGAAACACAGAGAATATGTGATTTAATAATACCTCCATTGGGTTATTATTATAAATCTAAAAGTGAATTTGTTTCACTTAGTAGAATACTATATTTACATACTTTCTTTGGTTTAATACAAAAGTTCACACCAAATATAGGTATGATGCCATCCTTCTAAATTTCTATCTATAGTGCTAAAATGATAGGAAAAATGGGCAATAATAGATCCTTTTTAGGTGAATTCAGAGCCCTGTGTGACCTTGTGAAAAATAGGAGCAACTTCTCCTTTTCTAGATTCTTGATATTTTCTACTTTTGTAATTAGCACAGCACTGAGATCTAAACACAGAGAAAAAGCACAGCTATTTAAACGTTTATTTTGTGGTCACACTCGAAGGTGAGCTAGGTCCCTCCCAATTAATAAATTGAATGTTGTGCCTGATGATATTCTATGCACTGAGAGAATTTGAAGCGAAGTTTATTACTTAAAATGGAAACCTGGGGAAAAAGTGCAACACAAGTAAGTCGAGGATGGTATGAGTGAAACAGAGAGAGTGAGTTCAGCTAAAGAATGCCTAGGACAAAGTTTCCACTAGTAAGCCAGGTTTGGTGAGGTTTGAATTTCCCTCTAGAGCCAAAGAAGGGAGTCCACAGCTTTCTTATCAGTTTGCCCAGATGTGACGCAGAAGGGATGTCTTAGTTGGTTCAAGTTCCTATAACAGAGTACCATTGATTTGGTGGCTTATAAAAAACAGAAATATATTTCTCAAGTTCTGGAGGCTGGAAGTCTGAGACCAGGGTGCCAGCATAGTCAGGAAGGGAGTCACTTCCTAGTTTATAGCCAGCACCTTCTTGCTGTGTCTGCTCACTCGGTGCAAGGGGCGAGGGAGCTCAGTGAGGTCTCTTTTCCAAGGGCACTAATCCCATCCGTGAGGGCTCCACCCTGATGACTTAAAGAGCTCCAAAAGGCACCACTTCTAATACCACTATATTTGGGGTTAAGAATTTCAACATGAATTTTGAGGGGACACAAACTCTTAGACCATAGCAAGGGAGATAAAAGGTGGGGCTTGAAAAATATCAGCTCTCAAATATGTAAAATGGAGTTAGACTATGGTATTGCATTGATATTAATAACATTTTTAGATGAATGTGCCGTATAAAGGATAGGAGCTAAAAATATTATTTTATATGAATGTTCCTGTTCTGCCTATAAATCAATAAATGTGTTTTATAAAATAAATAAAAGTATACTAAATAAATCTAATTTGTCAACAAATTACTCATATACTTCATTCTTGGTCTAAATATATTATGATGCAATAAAAGAAATAAGAGAAAAAATATTACAGATGTTCAAAGGACCTGAAAATAGTCAAAAGTGAATATAGTGGCTCAGACAGGAGAAACCTGAATAAAGTTTAAATTAACACAAGCGTCTTCATTCAAGAATCTCTGAGGAATGATGATTGAACATTAGGACAGATAGCATATTCTAGAATGTAGAAATTAGAGAATAAAAGAAATGATGTGCTATAATTTTTAATCAGGGAATTTTGAAGACAGAAAGCTCATGGATTTTATAGAAAGAATGGTTTGTTCTTTATGCAGCAAAATTCAAATGCTAAGTTTTTCTGGTAACAAATGTCTATTCTAATGTTTTTGTTTTCTTTTGTTTTAAAATCATGATTGAAAATGTGCAATTGTGTTTGCTCCATTTTGTATGTTTAAAGTAATCATCTTGTATACGAACTTATTTTCTGAGTAGAACTAACAGAGAGTGCTCTAAATTCTTAAGAGATCCTTGACTCAGGTTTATGCATAAATTTGCTATCAAACATAATTTAATTTCATTTGATTACCAGTAACAGGAACATATTCTCTAGAATCTGTCCACTACTAGATGAAGGAACTAGTAAGGTTCTCCGCCTTTGTGGTTGAAAGGGTATGTCCTAGTGTATGATGAGCTCACTGAGATTTGGCAGCCTTTAAAACTGGGCATCACAGACATCATAATATATTTTCAGACTAACTTTACTTTAAATATGTCAAATGTAATCCAGGATTAAATCATGTCTTCTTGTTTACTATCGTAACTTTTTTTTTTTTTTTAATTGGAATAACCAGTAAAATAACTGAAGTTAGTTATTGGTCATGATTTAGGGACAAAGAGCCTTGTTATTCAGTCAGTAGAAAATGAAGGGTGGCCATGAAATGAAATAACATAACATTCCAACTTTCATAAATTAGATTACTCTAATGGAAAAAATACTACAATATGTTCCAAGCAATTTGCTTTGGGCTTAGTCTGGTGCCAACCAAAATTACTCTATGATTTTTGTGCAATCTGCATGAGTTCAGGTTGTCCTGCTTTCAGAGGGCACCATTTTGAATTGTATGTAACTGATGTTATCTAAGCCCCCAAACTGAGTAAATGCAGAATTTTCAGTTTTTATCTTACTCTTCTTTGCCATCACTGATTTCCCCAAGGAATTGTTCACAATTTGCCAGAATGTATCATGGTTTCCCCACATCCTGCTAAGGACCACTGCTACACATTTTCCACCTCACCTCTTTCCTTCTTATTGAGGCAGGATAAATAGCCTAGGAAACTGACCACCCTCTCCAGGATACTACATGAGGTACCTCCCTGGTTTTATAAGTAACAAGCAACCTCATCCGACACCTGCAGTTGGAGGAAAACAAGAACCAGTTTCATCCAGCTGGGCAGATCCCTATGACCCAGACCTAACCATTAGCTAATTATACTGTCATTATAATCTCATTTGCATTGCAATTACATGACTCTCATCATGGACCTGACTCCTGACGGTTCCAGAGAAATCAAATAAAGAAGAAAAAGTGGGAAACTAAGAGTCCCACCTCCTGTGAGGAGACAGATGAGCTATGTCAATGGGAAGTCACCAATTCCCACCCCTACGGGAGATCCCTTGTGATTTCCTCTATGCAACTCATCTCTGAGTTCACCTGCTCTCCCTCTCAAATGTGTACTTTTGTTTCAATAAACTCCTTGTGCTTTCTTGCATCTGTCTCTGTCTTGAATTGTTTCTTGCGTGGAGACAAGAATCTGGTCACACCACTGCTCCAGATCGAGTCCTCTTTTGGACATCCCTGTGCACCTCTGGCGAAATTATGACTATGTTCTTTGCTGTTTTTTTGCTCCAACCTAATTCCCTAATCCTCTGCTAACTACCAGTTGAAGATTTGTAATAAAACAAAAATATGTAGAAAGTTTAGGAATACTATAAGGAAATTATAATCCTATCACAAGTTCAGTGTATTCGCATGTACACACACTCATACACAATTAAATCATATTATGTGTTAAGTTTTCATTCTTTATCTTTTAACAGTATACTGTTGACATTCCCACACCACTAAATATGATTCAAAAACATTATTTTAATGCCTACAAATTATTCCATGATATGGACGTACCAAAATCTTTTTAACAATTCTCTAATAGGAAAAGTAAATTATTTTTGTTATTATAACTAACACTGAGGTGTGTATTATATACTTTAACCATTTATTTCATTTCTGATAATTTCAGAAAATCTGCTTTAGGAAGAGGTATGATAACAGATTTATGCTGGGAAACATATTTTTATTTGGCTATGGCAAAATATTTAATTTACTACATTCAATATCACCAGTTTCAATCCTAAAAATAACTAGATTTAGAAATCAAGATTAATTTTTCAGAGTCTATAATTGATGTGCTGATTCTTGTTCATTTTTGTGTACAAAGAATAGTAAGTGATAGGAGTTTGTTCCAGACTGAATAATATCCATGTACAAAAGCAATTGCTCACCAAAGTAAACAAACATTTAGAATCATTGTTCAATTCCTCTGGCTATACTTATGTAAATAATATGTACATACTGAATTTAACAGAAGCATAGAAATGACAGATTTTTAACAAACAGAATAAATTGAGTCCCACATTTCTATGTTTATATCAATTGACAGCCAAATCCAATGTTTTCTAGCTCCTGGTCTAGAATTTTTGTCATTATACTACCAAATGGGTACCAAAATTTTGTTTAAATATAGAGATGTTTGACCAACATCTAATAATTCAAAATATCTTGGGATTTACCTCAAGTTTTTTTTAGGATATGTTGTTTTTATGAAATCTGTAAATTAATCTAGTTTGTCTTGTCCAAAATATTTTCTCTGCATTTCAGTCTGTTTAAAGAGCTGCATCATCTGGGCAGGGAAGATTCAATGACTGATTGGATCCTGAACAGGTTTTTCTGAGATTTTACATATTTCTCTGGATACCTTTTTAAATATAATTTTTCATAAATGTACTTATTTCAAGTATGAGCCTTTGTTCTGAGGAACAATGTTGGCTGATCAGTGTTTCTTTGGAGTCATTATACTAGAGTTTATTTCTAGTAAAAATATTATATTGGTTATTGCAATCAAGGAGTTTGTGAACAGAAAGGATAAAATTGAGTGATTAAATGAAAACTCATATTTCAACCCTACTTAAGTTTACCATTTTAAGAATTTTAAGCTTGCTTGAAGGAAAACTGAAATATATAGAGTCCTACTTCCATTACTAGAATGAGATGAGACTTGGTGTGAAAATCATCTAAAAAAAGTAGAAAAGCAATAAAATTTCAGCTGTTTGGTTAGGAAAGATTGATCAGAACAGCTTCAACTCAGTTAAACAAACAGCCAAGGTTCTTTATGAAGCTCATTGTAGCTGATATAATTGAAATGTTGTTTCTGAGGTACATCACCCATTTGAAAAGTATATGCGAAACCAACACTAATATTCTCCCTCCTGTATGTAATAGTAATTAAAAATAAAGACTTGCAATTCTTAAAGTTTAAGCATAATGTAGTTTTTATCCTCTCTTTTTCAGAATTGCATTTAACCATGCAAATACTTCGCTTAGAGAATACAAAGTATCAAGTCAATTAGCTTTCACCTTGCACTAGGAGTTTGGAGAGAAAACTTGTAGTTTTGAACAGGGGATGGTCTGGCTGAGTATAACAAAAGCCCAAAGGGTGAGAGCATAGCTGTCTACATTATGTAAAACACAAGTTTTTAATAATATTTGTTGTTGTGTTTACAAAAATGATACATACTCATTGTCAGTCAACATTTTCAAAAATACCATATTTTAGAGAAGAAATTATGTCCACTTTGCTCAGAAACTCCCCATAGTTCCTCACATGGAAACATGAAAGATTCCTTGCAGTATCAAATATTCTGAATAGAGAAAAGCAAGTAAAAGGAAAGGATAAACAATTGGTAAAGAAATTATAGAAGTTTGCTTACTTTCTTATGCTCACATGTAAGGAGATACAGTTTGCACTGATATTTTCACTAATTAAAAACTATACTTTAAGACTGTTAAACTAACCAAAATTTACATTTACCATTTAAGTAATGACAGAGTCTGGAAAGCATTACTACTCTTATCTACCCTTGTTTCACAGTGACACAAGTCTAAATTAGCACAATTGGGTAAATCAGTGATTAAAAGAGAAACAGATGATGATATTAAAATGACACACAAATATGTAGGTGTGATGTTCAAAAGATAGGGTTTTTGTTTTTTCATTATTGTCAGGAACAAAAAAAGAAAATAGCTTCATTTAGACCATTTATTATCAATATACTTTGGTAAATGTATTTATTTGTGTTCATTTCCAGGACCTAAATAAGACAACATCTGACACAAAGCTAGGATTATTGAGAAACTCTGAAGTCAATGTGTTATTTGCGTCTTAAGATTGAGCTCCAAAGTACTCAAAATCATTTATTTAAATGAGTGTGTATGTGTGTGTGTGTGTGTGTAATTTTAAAATCACTACTTGATTTAGGAACAGGAATCTTCACAATAAATCTGTATACTACTCACATAGTTTTATAAGATTTCATTTGATTCTACTTTGCAAAAGAAGTAAACCACTCGTTATAATGCATTCCAATGTCATCTGAACTATAAGCAATTAGCTAGCATACAGATTTTCACATTATGGGAGATGAAGAGCACCATATACTCTGCCCTGAGTCATCTTTTGTGATAGGTTAAATGTAGACCTTCAGAAGCATGCGTTTATAAACTTCAACCAGTGTTTGACTTAATTTTTATAGAAAAATAAATCATTTCAGGTGGGCTGCAACTAGGTAAATTACAATGCTTAATTTTTACCTAGAAAAGTCAACAACAATGAATTTTCCAGGTGATGGAATCAAGCATAGGTTTTTATTTAAAATACCAAAGGAAGGCATTACGAGTGAAAAAGACTGTGGGCCTTTTTTAAGTGAACCATGTATTATGGTTGACATCTCTATAAAAAGGGAGTAGCTCTGCTATCAATTCAAGAATCACCTTAAAAGTAAAACACTGTGCACTTAACCTTTACAAAAAGTGTATAATGGAGAAGACATCTATTTTTTTTAAAGATTTTTGTGAAATAACAACTTTAAAGTTACAGCTGTGCAAAATGCCAACCTGAGATGTGTTCAATAACTTAGCCAAACAATGTAGGTCAACAGTATTTCCCTTTGCAACACCAGATATAACAGCTAAACATAAAAATCTCTAAACAGGATCAAAGGAGTAATGATGAAATGTGAACTCCTTCCTTAAGGTTATTTACTCCTGGACAAGTAACATCAATGTTACATTAAAAATGAATGATTTATTGAATATAATACATGTTCATGGTTTCCAAAACTTAGCAGCAGAAACCTTTCTTGAAACAAACCCTGTGAGATACCCCATTACATGGTTAATGAGATAGAATTCCAATAGACTCCACGCCACCTTTCTTTCCTGTTACCTTTCTCTGCCAAACACCAATCGTGCATCCTTGGGAACCCCTGAGACTCCATCAATACCAATGAAAGCAACTCTGATTTAAAAACCTTCCTCAGTTTCCCCAGTTCCCTCATCTTTTCTTATTTTTTTATCAAGGAAGACACATTTTTTCAATTTTTGTTGTGGTTAGGTCCATGACAGCCATTCAAGATAGTCTGTGCAAAAGATTACTGGGAGGCTGAAGGGAGACTGTGGATTCTGGTGGATGTCTCTGGAAAGATGCCCTCACTTGGATGATGGGAATGTGGCTTTGGGCTTGCAAAGGAGGGTGAGGCTTAACTCTGAGTCAGTCTCAGACAACAGTCTAAGTAAGGTATGTTGGCTACAGTTGAGAGAAACATTGACCTCCACATGTCCCCTTTCAACTGACTTAAGAAAGAAAGTAGGTCATTTACCACTAGTTGAAGACTGAACTTAGAGGAATACAGTCTTAAATGACTCTGCTCCATGAATCCAGTCCTAAAATGAAAATAACCATTATGGAGCCTTGTGGGAAGCCTGACAAATGGGCCATCAACAGGGTGAGTTTGCCTTTCAAATATATTTTGTAGATAACACAGTGTTCAAACAATTAAATGTAGTGTGTTTGTATGTCATGTACTCGTACACTCAGGCTTGTGGTGATTTCCATCGCTGCTTATCCTACATTTGGCCTCATCATATTTAGAAAAAAGAATTATTTCTCCTACTCCATGAAAGTATTTTGTCTTCCAGTTCTATACTGGAGCTTGTTGAATCAGTGTAGGTTTGCTTCCATTAAGAAGTGGAAAAATTCAGAAGAGATAGTTACAAAAGAGGTGAAGTCTCTAATACGAAGATAAATAGAACATAGTAGAGAAATGAAGGAATGGAGGAAAAAAATGCATATCCTTGCAGCTCTAGATCTGTTATAAATTTGATGGTAATTCTCTTTTTTTTTTTTTTTTTTCAGACACACAGCTGATACTGAGATGGGAGTAAGATATTTGAAAAATGTTGTAACAGAATAAAATTGACTTTGTATTGTTGGAAGAGCATATTTACCAGGAAAATAAAACTGTTCTGGGTGGCACAGAGTGGCTATTTGAGGATAGGGATCATGAAATAAAATAAGAGAGAAAACAATAATAAAATGATAGTTAAGATTAGAAAGTTGTCGTGATATTAATAATAGTGAGTGCTAATATTTAATGAACATTTGCTATGTTCTAGAAATTGTTTAAAGCATTTTACATGATTGATTTAATTTATTCCTCACATCAATTCTATGAGAAAGGTATTATTATGTTTATCTAAAGACAAGGGAATGAAAACATAGGGAAGTTAAATAACTTGCTAAATATAACATAGCAAGATCTCCAAAGTCAATATTTTTGACTTCTTATTGATGTTGGAAAAATGTTATAGTAGGACATTTGAATTAGTGATTCAAGAGATGTTTCAGTTTGTGATAATGACAACATGCACAGTGTGACCATGAGAGGGCAAAGAAAAATTATTTGGCGTTGAATATGTTAGGAGCTTAAGGAGTAAGATGAGATATACAAAGGGTATTGAAGTATCATAGAGAGGAATGGAGTGAATTTGAGTATTATGGGCTAGCTGGTAAAGTCTGTAACAAAGGAAACAATATGTGAGACTTTAATTGAGGATCACAAAGAGGACGTATAGACCAAGTATATAACATGATGTTGAGAATTCCAAAGGCAGAGAAGAAATAATGGTCTGGAAGCAATATGAAGAGTAAAAAGGATACCAGTCATGCTCTCAAATTTAAGATATATGGCATGTGAAAAAAAAAAAAAAAGTTTCCCATTGAAAAGACTGAAGGAAATTGTATATCAGAGGGGGAAATATGTAATTTAAGGAACAGATGTGAAGTAAATGAGTAGACATTCCACGGAATAAAGTGAGGAAGAGGTTGGGGAGAAAGGAAGGCTAATCAGCTAAATTCATGAATTGGACAGATGGGATTGAGAGTTTAGAAGCTGATGGGGAGCAGAGAAGTTTCTTATTGTCATATTGACAGAGGTAATACGTAGTGTATTTTATCTTGCTTATCTCTTTGTGTGGGTGAGCATTTCAAGGCCTGCGGACAAGAAAGTATTGGCCTGGGCAATATGGGTTATTGGTATAATTGTTTTTTATTTCTTCAAATGGAGAAAAATACCTTAACATGATGAAAAGTGCTTTTATATGGAACATCTCACTTTACTGTTACCCTAACAATAATTCTGACCTTTACTCGTATTAAATTATAGAACAAGTATCAGTTTTTTGGGTACATTTGAGTTCAGAATTGTAGGAAGTTTCCAGGTGAATCAGAGGCCCAAGGTACCTGAGAGTTCATCTTTAGAATTATAATATGGTGGCCTAACAATTGATGCTAATAAATACTAGATATAGAGTAAATAGTTTCTAAAAAAATTCCTAAATTCTGCATCTGCAAGTCTTCCTCCTTTCTCCTATTATACGGCTTTTTTTGTCCCTGTAATATTACAGAGGCACTTTGGCCATATAACCTGGAACTGAATTGAGATACATTTTGTTTTACTAATTATTGAGTGGACAGGCAATAAATTAAGAAGCAAATTATGCCAAAGAAAGTTTATTTATACTCTGTCTAAAATGGATCATATAATTGTAAGTTAATTATTGGCTAACACAGCATGCTGACTTTAGTAAAACCTTATAGGTATGTCAGTCTTGTTATGACTACAGTGCTTTTTATTAAAAAATGAAGATGAGAAAAAGCAAGAGTTTCAAAGATAGTTGAGACAGTGCTTATTTATCTTAATTTTTTTATTTTTAAAACTTCCAAGCACAGCAATGCAGTGAAGTTCTCATCGTGAGAAGCACTTCTCACAATGTACAAACTGTGAAAGTAACACGTTTCGTTAAAATAGGCATCTCAGAGCTAAGCACCAAGGCATGCAAGAAAACGAGAGGGAGAAAGGAGAGTCTTTGGAAAAGTGGTTATTCCTTAGAGATCCTGAGTCAGCTCCTTTCAGCTGCAAATACTTCCTATTTTTCTTAACCGTTCATTATCCCCAAGTCCCCTTAGCTTCCACTAAGTAATGGCAACAGCTCTTGGAACTTTGAAAACACATTTTAAAAGTTATAGTTATATGTATTTTGGGGGTCTTGGAGGAGAAGTGGGGAGCGATTCTCCTGTGGGATTAAATGATCAAAGAAACAAGGAATGATGAAGAGAATAATACTGACCTTACACCAAGAACATTTCCATCAGGGGCATAATAAATAAACCCTCTTCCCAACAGATTTAAGAACTCAAGCAGAGGGAACTTGAACAAAAATTGAGGAAACAAATAAAATGTTTCTTTTTAAAAATATTTGCAAGAATTCTTTAAAAATGCAGATAAAGCTGTTTTTCTGCTTGTAAAATTAAAACATGTTTCTTATTGAAATGTGTGCAGGAAGTGTACAAAGGAAAATGAAATGATCTATAATCCTATACCAAGATACGTAGATGTGAATATTGAGGTATATTTATTTCAGGAATGTGAGTGTGTATTATAAGCTCATATTTGTATGCATATAAATGACAATATATAATAATGAATATCTGAATATATCTATGTGCATATTTTATATACACTTTTAAACCTGCTTAAATTATTCAAATATAACTGAACTTTTACATATGTGTATTGATCATGTCCCCTGTAAAATGCTTAAACTAGCAAATTTAGTTTTCTCTTTCCTTTCTTTGTTAAGTAATGTAATGATGGATATTAAGTCCTTCATAAAAATTTTTTTCATTGTTTTGTAATCACGGATATTATTCTATATCTAACTCCTTCATTATTCAGTATCCTCCATTGAATAACTCATTTCTCCCTATGTTTTACCTGGTTATTTTGATTGATATCTATTTTATCAGAATACCATTTTCAAGTCGTTATTTTAGAAACAGAAATTATATTTTCTAAAACATTAATAGATGTAATTTTCTGTTTTCATCACAAAAATAAATCATTTGGACTTAAAATTTATGGGTGAAACTTGTTTACAACTCTAAAAATTCAAAACTGTTGTTAGATTTCTTCTAAACTTATGTGTTAAAAATAAGTCTGAGAACAACTTGCTTTTTTTCTTTGTATATGACATAACATTTATTCTCTATAAGAAAAGTTGCAAAAATTAAAAAAAAAAATTAGTTGTTAAGTTTCCTTTTCCTTTTTCCCTCCCTCATCCTCAAGTCTAAGTTAATAGCAGGCATCTGTGACATGTTCATGGTGGATTATTGGCCATGAAAAATCCACTGTTGACAATAACCCAGCAATGGGCAGTAAATTTGACCCTCCCATCCTGTCCTGGAATGTCTTCTACCCTGAAGGTAAAGCACTATATATACAAAAACATAAGAAGCTTATTGTATCAGCTTGTTGCGTAAAGACTAAATTCAAGGCCAATAACATGTGTTGTCTTGCTACCTGATGAAAGAGAAAGGTCCTCGAATGACCTAACCACAAGTTCTCCTTCCCACTCTGCTCCTGCAGATAAGCTTCCCTAGCTAAACAGCCCGCCTTATTAAAGGGACAAGACAGAGTTCCTGTTCATCCCTGAGGAGGGGGTTTCAGTACCCAGGCAGCCCACCAGATTATTCAAACAAGCCAATCACATCCTCTTGCGGTACCTCACTCTCTTGGTAGGTACTACACTAAGAGAAACTAAGGGTAATACCTCACCCTCTCGGTACTACAAAGCTCCCCTCTCACAGTGTGGTATTTGTTGTCCTCCTTCCTTGGGCTGTGAGTATATATTCTGTCAATCTAATATTTTCACTGCCGTGTGTTATGTGTTTGGCCATCCCCAGAACCCTAGGGCAGGAATCATTCCCTCATCAATGGGGTGAGTGGAAATGCCATTAAAACCTGACTATTCTTATAATTGAAACAGTTTTCGGACTACTTGGGATCAACTACTTGAGAATCTCTTTTTGGGGAATTTTAAATGGAACATCATAATTTCCTTTGAATTTCTTTTGAATTATTATTATTATTATTATTATTATTATTATTATTTATTTGTATTTTTTTAAGGAGGGCATAGCTCACAGTGGCCCATGCCGGGTTCGAACTGGCAACCTTGTTGTTATTAGCACCACACTAACCAACTGAGCTAACCCACCACCCCTTGAATTATTTTTTTAAGGCTTGCAATCCCTCCTCTGCTCTAAAATATTAATTCACTTAAATTGTTATTGAGCTACTATGTTATACTAGACAGTTTTCAAAATGCTGATACAATAGTCGTAAATACAAGAAGACAAAAACATGTACTTATAGAACTTTTATGCAAGAGACAGACAATAAAAAATAACAACAATACAAAGCAAATGTGCCTGTGTGAGATAATGATTGTTATAGAGAAGGGAGATAACTATGGAGGTGGTAACCACAGTTTTAGCAGATGTTAATCTCTGACCTGGAAAAGGGAAAGGAAAGAACCACCTATATGCGAAGAAGAAGAATCCCAGGCAGCAGAAACAGCAAGTACAATGTCCTGGAAGTGAAAGAATTCAGCTTTTCATATTTGGTACATTAAGTTATTAGTTTGATCTCCATTTTCTATAGATCAAAGCTTAACTCATTGATATTATCTTTTCTCACTACTCTTAATTGTGGCTACCTGCCTGTGTATGGATACGTTCTTGACATGACAGAAATTGTCAAGGCTAGAGAAGCATCTTTCACAGTAAATTCCTTAACCTTCTCTCCTCCCAGTATCCTCTCAAGAGGCAAATATGTATTCTATTCAGACATCTTATAACTATGGCACCATAAATAGAAACTAATTCTTATGGAGAGTGAAACTTTAATACTTAGTTTCTCATATGAATATAAAATCAATTTCACATGTTTTTGCTACATATGACAATGTATAGGAAAGCACATTACATATACTACCAAAAAAAAGGTTAGCACTTACTACAACTTATACTTTATACCTTATGCCTTTTAACTGTCCCACATTCATTCACCTCTGGAGGAAATTATGCAGAGCATAAAAGTGTGAGAGAGTGAAAAGGGTTTTATTATACGTATATTTTCAGTTGAAGAGAAAGATGAGATGGGAATTTCATGCCTGTATATTTTCTTGGTAAGTTGGAAGGAACATTCACTTGTTAATATATAGGGGTATGTTGAGATTTGAAACTATAATAGTGAGGAAAACAACTAGAAAATGAGCCATAGGAAATTAAAAACTTCATAAAATAAATGAAATGAAAAAAAGTAAGTATGAAGAAGGTAAAGTGTCTATGAAATTATAATTTCTTGAGAATATAGGAAAAAATCATTGGTGTATTCCCAAGAATAAAGCTCAAAATCAGACTTTTCTATGAATGTTGGTTTTAAAGTCTTACAAACTATGGCACCATAAATAGAAACTAATTCTTATGGAGTCACCTAAATCGGTCTCTAGTATCAATTTATTTGATACAAAATGCCTTTATTTAACAGACTAAAAGAAGTCACAACTTTGTAACTTAGCATAGCTAATGAAAAACAAGTTAGTTAAAATGCCCATCAACTAAGTTAGCTGTATTTTATGTTGGAACTTCAGGTAATTAACATGCTACAACCTTACAGAAATTGCTTTTACTTCTGCCCATTCACACACCAGTTTATGTTCTCATTTGTTTGCATCCCGTAGTGTTAATTTAGGTTGCCCTTGGGAACTTGTTCCTGTTTTTACTAGAGTATATTTAAACAACCCTAATATGACACAAGACTTGGAATTAGACACCAAAAGCATGCTTTAACGTTGTGTTAGCTACACTAAACTTTTTTTTCTTAGTGTTTTCCTGACAAGTTATTGATCCATAAAGCTTTGGAAATACCACTGTGTTCTCCACAATGGCATTTTTATTATTTTTGTTCATCTCTATTATTTGGATTTATTAACTATCAGCTTTTTCTGTCTTTTTCTATTAATGTGTAAATTGACTTTGAATCACACATTATCTTCACAAAACTGGTTTCCTCTGACCCACACATATTTCTGACTTTAAGGAGGGAGTAGGTTTGCCAGATAAAACACAGGACACTCAGATAAATTTGAATTTTAGTTACAAAGTAGATTTTAAAAATTTAAGTATGGCCCAATTATTTCATGGACATACATCGCCCATAAGAAATTATTCCTTTTTCAATTTAAAATTCAAATTTGACTGGATATTTTGTATGTGTTTATTTATTAATTATATTTTACTAAACTGGGCAACCCCAAGAGAGAGAGATGAACCAAACTGAGATATAATAAGTATGTAAATCATTTATTTTTTTTAAATCAAAGAAGAGAACACTACTTTTAATATACTGCCAGTAAGATATTCAGTACACTAACTTACTTCCATTTTATTCTAAACATGTACATTTCATAGAAGCAATATGAAGACAGATCCCTTTTACTCCCAAAAAACATGCTTTAGTATCACATTATAAATGAACTTTGATGTATGTTATCTTTGGATTTTATACAATTTTCCATCTATCTGAAAGGCAGGATATTGGAGACAATGAATTTATATTGTGATTCATAAAGTACTGTAGTATTGGAATCCTTAAGAAGCCAAGTTTATATGAGGCGAAAATGAGTTAAAACTTCTAGAAAATGGGACTTCCACTTTTAGGTTGTATGGAGTGACCAAAGAAAACCATCATTACCACTAAAAAAGAACTTAAAACCAAACTTCTCCACAAAAGTTATCTGTTTAGAGACATCAAAGAGCTAATAAAGCAGCATTGACCCGGGGGGTGACCTATGGTGAGATGAGACCTAAGGGGAAGTGAGAACTACGGCGGGATGAGCTGAAGGTTTGTAGCTGGTTATTCAGAGGTGCAGTAACAATTACAGAAAAGGCACAGTTTGAATTTATGTGAATGCCCAACATTAGAGGCTGGAAATTCAGATATTGCCTAGTTAGATTATTGCTGCTGAGGAAGAGAGAAAACAGCAGAAATTTTAGTGGTTATATGGGGCAGGGGATATAAAATTGTCAGTTTTTGAGGCCTAAAGTGTTGAGGTTTTTCCCTCAAGACATTTATGAATCTGAAATCTTAAGTTGCACAGGATTAAAATGCCAGGCAAAAAGCCTCTGGAAATTGAATAATTTTATTCATTTTGTTCCTGAAAAACTATCAATTATTTTGATCATCACATCAGTCTCATATTTTTTTTATTTTTTTTGTTTAGTAAAGCCTTTCCCATCTTCTTTCAATTCCCTTGAGCCATTTGAGATCAAGTTGCAAAGATGGTGCCTATTATCCACAAATGCTTTAGTATTTAATTCATTTAAATAAGGACATTCTTCTACATAATCACAATACAACCATCAAAATCAGGAAATTAGTATTAATATACTACTACCATCTAATCAAAAAGGATTCAGTTCTAAAGATATTAGGTAAAGTCATGCAAGGTAGCTGACCATACTGAGTTGGAGGAGGTCATGATATCTCAGATTCCTAGGTCAGAATGTAACAAGGCCGAGAAAGACATTTGCAAATGATGACAATGCCCAACACAGAGAGCAAACCTCAAGCGGAGTGAGGAAGGTTGTGTCCACTTGGAAATGCAGCTTTGTGGATGGAGGTCAGAGATTTAGTAGAGTAAGAAAGTCTTCTGCATGGCGCGGTGTCCAACCTGAGAGTTGTAAGGACAGACAAAGCAAATGATGCACTCACAAGGAGTTAGGGGTAAGGGACAGGCCATCATAAGTGTCAGAAGTCGACTGAGATGAAGAGGGTACCTACATGATCGTTAATGGACTGCTAGAGGGAGTCAAAGACAGAGCAGAGTGAGAGGAATATCCCATGAGATGAGACATCAGAGTTCAAGGGGAGTAAGGAACATGTTCCCACAGAGCAATAGCGTAAGATAGGGTATTAGCATTGCTGTTATTCTACAATTTGGCTCAAATTATGTGAAATTTGAGTGAGTTTGAGGCTCTTTCTTGTTGTTTGCTATTCTTATATGTTTTGTTTATATAGGCTTATTTCAGTTGTTTTATGATAAATATTTTTGCAAATCAATAATTAGGTTCTTATGTATACAAGGTAGAGTATACATTTCATGTACTTCATAATCTAAGTATTTTTGATTTAGTCATTTTTGAGGAAATAACTTGCATTTCATTTCAAAAAGTGTAAATTATATATTTTTGTGGTAAAAAGGTTTATATAATTGAAAATGTATATTACTATGAAAATTTGTTTCATCAATAAAATGATAGGAACTTGAGAGTGAAGACTGATAATACTTTTAATCACAAAGCACCCAAAATGGATTGCAGATTGCAGTTCTTATAAGAGGTATATAAATAGCTTATATCCATGGGGGGAAAAAGGGGGGGTGGTAATCATTGCATTTTTTGAGGTATTGAATATTATAAACTAGGAGAAATTAGATGATCAAAGTCATCATATTAGTCCAAGTTTATCTGTAAAATTACTTCATCCCTTTAGTGCAAATATAGAACAGAAAGCTTAAAGCTATTTTAAAAGACTAGTGTTTAGTGACCAATCTGTATTATCTCATATATCATATACTTCTTTTTGACTATGTGGGTATTTCAGATGAGCAATGCCAACTGAATTTGTCTCAGTTAATTAATGTACTCATGTAACATTCATTTTCTAATTAAGAATAGATCATTGCAGAGAATTGTATAAATGCATTTGAATCTTCAAATCTGACAATTAAAAGAAATATATTACTTTTTTAGTATTTTCAGTTAGTTGAAAATAATAATCATTTATTAATCTTTCTGTTATATAAGAAAATTAATGTTTCCTAATCAGTGAAAAAAATGATTAAGAATAAAATGAAAATAAAAAAAATATTTGGAAATGTTTATAAAGAAATAATGGGCATTTCAAATGTCAAGTTTATATTTATGAACAATTAATGATAATCTGTTAAGGAAAAACAAAACCAAGAGAAATCAATTCTAAAGTGAGAGATTTATTTTTTTAAAAAGTGAGACTCTAAATGTGAATGTATAGCCCATGAAGACACTGTTCATTAATATGAAGTAATAAAAATACATAAAATTTACATTTACATGATCAGTAGAATCCTAACATAAGAATAAAACAACAAATTATGAAAAAATACCAAAAAGGGTATAAAGACATATGGGACATGGAAAAAGTTCTTACATATGTGTAATTGCAATATTAAAGGGAGAACAGAGAGAGATACAAGACAAAATTTAAAAAATACTGGGTAATGATTTTTCAAAAGCTGATGGAATTTATCAAACTACTGATTCAATATATGTTTTTAAAACCCAAACAGGATAAATATAAAGGATATTTATAAAGGATATAAGTTCATCATAAGCAAACTGCTAATAAAGACAAAAATAAAACTTTGAAAACTATTGGAGAGAAATTATCATTAGTTTTAACAGTGCTGGAAAAAAATCTGCTAGCTTAGAATCTTATACCTAGCAAATATATTTTTCTTAAATAAAGGTAAAATAATAACATTTTCTGAAAAAACAAAAACTAGGAGAATAGATATGTATTAAGGGACTACTAAAGAGAGTTCTGGTGGAAGAAAATTGATGCCAGATGGATCCATAGAAAATATATGAAAGGACAAAGGAAGGGTGAAACACAATGACTTTTTAAGTAAATGATGATTAAAGTATTACGAAGTTTATGAATGTGTAACTAGAGTATATAACAATTGTTTTTTGTTTTGTTGTTTTTTTTGGGGGGGAGTCTCCCAAGACCATCCACATGTATAGTAATTCACTAGAAGGACTCACAGACTCAGCATACAGTTGGCCCCATGGCTCAGATTTACTACAGAAATGCAGCAACATAGTAACAGCAATGCTAGAACAGCTGGGTCAATAAGGGCAAACACATAAGCAGAGTCTGGAGCAATTCATGTGCAGGCTTTCTATACTTTCTTCCTCCAATGAGAGCTCACAAGGAGAGTACCATCCCTACAGCAGAGAAAATACAGCAACATCGTACAATATTTCTGCCCAGGGAGACCTATTTGAGACTAAGAGTTTAGGTTTTTTATCAAGAGCTCTTCATGTGGGCATACTTAGCTCAACTACTGGATTCTCAGAGGAAAGCAGATGTTCACTATAAATCACACTGTAGGCACAGAGAGACAACTTATCAGTTAGGGAGCATTCCAGATGCTAGCCAAGTAGGCCCTTCTAAAGATAGCAGCTTCAGGCCTGCTTTTTAAATTCTCCTGCACATTAACAGTAGCACAAAAAGTATGAAGGAGAAAAGTTAAACTGTTATAAGTTTCTGTCATTGCTTAGAAAGTGCTAAAAACAAAACAAAAAAACTTTGTAATCTTTAGAGTAACAACTAAAGGAGTAACTAGGGATTGAGAACGTAAAAATAATAGATGAGAAAATTAAAGTGATACGAAAATGCCTCATTGATGCAAAAGAAAGCAAGAAATGAGAAATAAAGGGGAAAAAACTAGTCCCCTAAATAGATAACAAAGTGAGGTGGTAGATATAAACCTCAAGATATTACTAATTGATGTAATAGTCCACCATAAAACAAAGATTGTCAGACTGGAAAAATAAACATAAAAAGACAAAATGATTAAACTAAAAATGCAACAATATGATGTTTATAAAATATATACTTTAACTACAAAGATACAAAGTTTGAAAGCAAAGGAATGGAAAAGATATATTGTATGAATATACCAAACAAAGAAAAACTGGTAATGTTACTATTGGCCACCAGGATGCATCCAAGGGGAATGAATAACAATTCTAAATTTGTACGCTTCAAACACTGCATTTATAGAAAACATGATGGAAACATAATATTAAAATGATAACATTTATATTTGCAAATCCCAAGGGATACCATTAATGAAATACTTTCAAGATTTCTACACTGAAACTAGAAAACATGATTGAGAGAAAAATTAATAAGACCTAGATAAATGAAGGGAAATATTGTGTATATTGATAAGAAGGTACAATATTATAAAAATATCAATTCCCCCCAAATTATTACATGGATTTGTAGCAAGCTCAATAAAGATTTTCAAAACAGCTCAAAAAAATGAAGGCAATTATTTAATAAAAGAACAAATTTGAAGGATTATACTACCAGATATCTCAGAGAAAGTTATATTATTTAAAATTATGTGGTACAACTGTGAAAACAACTAAATAGACCAATAAAACAGATTAGTAATATAGATACTGCCTACACATGCATTGCCATCTGATTTAGGCAGTGAAATGCGGAAAAGGAAAAGTTGTCAGAAAAACAACATTGAACAAGTAGAAGTTTAAGAAACACAGCAGAAACCCAAGACAGTGAAATGGGGAAAAGGATCATCTTTACAATTAATTCTGCTTGGTCAGGTGACTGGGTGAGGGCATATGAGAGCTCTCCAAGATACTCTAAATGTTTCTCATTTGACTAGATCGTGATTACATGAATTTATACACGTGTGAAAATGCACCCAATTGCTCTTTTAAGATCTGTGCACTTTACTCAATAAATGAAACTATGTCCTATGAATGACCATATATTGGAGTTGATATATGCTAACAAGGTGTTGGAGAGTGTTATTTCAGTGGAATGAATCCAGCAGCAGAAAAAATATCCAAAGGTCAAAACACATACAGAGCCTCTCACTGGGTGACTAAAAATGGACTCACTGGCCACAATGGTAATTAAGTTATCCCAAATGAAATTGGATTGACATAAACCAACACCAGAAGTTGAACATGTGTTGGAGAAATGGTGTGCATACAAATTGAAAGGCTAAAAGAGTACTAAGGTTTTCTGTTAGCAGGAATTATTCTATGAACATTTTGGAGACATGATATTTGGGGCCCATCGCTTGGGGAAAAGACTGTCATAAGAATTGATAATCAAATGATTGGAGACTTGGCAAAGTGTCAGAAACAACAGCTTTGAACAAGCAGAGGTTTAGGGAGCATAGCAAATTTATATGCTATGAACAGCAGAAACCCAAGTGATAATATTAAAAGTCTAACGTGATAATTGGAAAGCCTAACTTGTTTCCATATGCAGATATTTCAGGAAAAATTGAACAAAGCCAAAATTGGCAAAAGAGACTATGGGTTGTTCTGTATAGTGCACCTCAGCTTTTTCACCACTTTTCATTGTCTTTGAAATATTTTATAAGATTGTAACTGTAGAGATTGATAATGCATATTACATATTTCTATAAAAATACAATCAAATTATGTGAAATGCAATTAAGTATTAGTCTGTGGATATTGACCTCTTTTGCAACTATTTGAAAATTCATTTCAGCTTTCATGATTATCCATTTGTGTGCATCCATTGAATTCTCTTTGAAACAATATTTAATGAGTTAAATAAAGTGGTTGATATATGAGGTTGGACAATCAAGTTTGCAAACTCATCCTAGAACAAGTGCTATACACCTCATTGCTGAATATCACTACAGTCACCTTCAAAGTACTCCCCTTGGGAAGCTATGCAATGATGCCAGCACCTAGTCCACCCTTCAGAGCAATCTTAGAACTCTTTTTCTGGAATGGCCATCAGAGCTGTCATCGTATTACCCTGATGTCCTGAATGTCATCAAAATGTCTTCCTTTCAATATTTCCTTTATCTTCGGGTAAAGAAAGAAGTCACTGGGGGCAGATCAGGTGAGTAGGGAGGATGTTCCAACACAGTTACTTGTTTCCTGGCTAAAAACTCCCTCACAGACAGTGCCCTGTGAGTTGGTGCATTGTTATGATGCAAGAGCCATGAATTGTTGGTGAAAAGTTCAGGTTGTCTAACTTTTCATGCAGCCTTTTCAGCACTTCCAAATAGTAAACTTGGTTAACTGTTTGTCTAGTTGGTACAAATTCATAGTGAATAATCCCTCTTATATCACAAAAAAAGTTAGCAATATCGTTGCAACAAGTTCACAAACTTAATTGTCAGACTTCGTATGTTCATCTTATAAATGCATGAGTGTCATGATATCTTTTCTAAGAAAATATTCTCCAACAAATGAAAGATAAAGATCTTAAATTATGAGTAGTAGCTATTAAAATGGTGCTTTGGACTTCTGTCATTAAAATGGCAGATTAACATGTGTCTGTCCCCTTGTACATTTTACAATCACATAAAGTAAAATGGTGCAGCAGCTATGAAAAATGGTATTGAGTTTGCTCAAAAACATTTAAAATAGAACTACCATATGATCCAGAAATCCTACTTCTGGGTATTTATCCAGGATAATTAAAGTAAGGATCTTGAAAACATATCTGAACTCCCACATTCATTGGGAATTATGCACAATAGCCAAAAATAACCCAGGTATCTATGACAGATGAATGGACAAAAAAATGTAGTAGATACATATGCCTACAATGAAACATTTTTGAGCCTTGAAAAGGCATAAATCTTATCATTTGTGATGATATTGATGAATCTAGAGGGCATTATGCTAGGTGAAATATGCCAGTCGCACAAGAACAAATACTGCACGATTCCACTTTTATAAGGTATCTAAAATAGTCAAACTCATGGAAATAGAGAATACTAGAGTGGTTACCAGGAGCTGGGAAATGGGGAAAATAGAGAGTTGTTCTAAGGGTATAAAATTTCATTTATGCTACAAGAATAAATTCTAGAGGTTTGCTGTAGTATGTAGTGACTGTAGTTAACGGTATGGTATTGTGCACTTCAATATTTGCTAAAGGGGTAGGTTTCATATTAAATATTCTTAATACACACATATACACACACAAAAGAACACAAGAAAACTTTGGGAGGTGTTGGATACAGTTAATATCTTGACTGTGGTGATGGTTACGGGTATTTGCATATGTTCAAATTCATCAAATTGCATTTATTAAATATGTGAATTAAATATGTGCAGTTCTTTGTATATCAATTATATGTCAACAAAGTTGCTGAAAATGTAACATAAAAAAATCAAATATTTAGGACTAAATCTAAGAAAGGCTGTCCTAAAATGTTTATGTAGAAAACAATGAAACAAATTGATAAATAATTAGGAAGACCTAAAACGTTCTTCAGATATAGCATCATCATTGTTTGAAAGATTCCTTACTGTGACTATGTAATTTTATAGAAAATTTATCAATAATTTCAATGCAATTCAACTGACAATTACACCATGTTTTTTTTTATTTTTAGTAAAATTCTATATTGTTTGCTTTGTAGAAATTGACAAGTCAATTTTAATTTATAGGGAAATCCAAAGGCCTATAGGCATAACACTTTTGGACAAAAAAATAAAGGTGGAGAATTGTTCTACTGCATATCAAGCCCTTTTAAACAGCCCCGGTAATCAAAACAGTGTGGTGCTGGGTAGGAATAGACATACAGAGCAATGAAACAGAATACAGGGTCCAGAAAAAACAACAACAACAACAAAAAGAACATAGGCATATACGGTCATTTGGATATATGATGAAGTAAAATAACTTAATCAGTTAACATGTGAAATAATACCCAACTTTATTATTAAGAGGGAGATGTACTCAGTCTTCTTATAAAGTGGAAAAACCCAGTCCATTCCCTTAATCCCTTGTATTATTAGTCCTCCTGGTTACTTATGGCGTGTGTGTGTGTGTGTGTGTGTGTGTGTGTGTGCGCGCGCGTGTGTATACTAATCACGAGGACTAGTAAATCATCCGATTCGACTAAATCTCGATATTAACAGTGATGTTAACTACAACCATTATGATGTACAATATAGTTACATATAACTATGTTATATTAGCTCTATATATAACTATGCTGTACATTATAATGGTTGTAGTTAACATTACTGTTAATATCGAGATTTAGTCTAATGGACTGATTTACTAATCCTCATGATCCCAGCTACAGTTATGTGAGATTGTTCTTATTGTATAGGTGTACTTCATTTTATTGTGCTTTACTTTATTGTGCTTCACAGATAATTGTGTTCTTTAAAAACTGAAGGCTTGTGACAACCCTGCTTCAAGCAAGTCTATGGGTACCTTTTCCAACAGCATTTGCTCACTTCATGTCTGTGTCACATTTTGGTAATTCTTGCAATATCTCAAACGTTTCCACATGAAAAAATGCTCTACCTCACTAATCACCAAAGAAGTACAAATTAAAACCACGATGAGATATCTCATCACTCTTGTCAGAATGGCTATCATCAATAAATCAACAAACAACAAGTGTTGGCCGGGATGTGGAGAAAAGGGAATCCTTATGCACTGTTGGTGGGATTGCAGATTGGTGCAGCCTCTATGGAAAATAGTATGGAGGTTCCTCAAAATATAAAAATAGAACTACCTTATAATCCAACAATTCCACCTCTGTGTATTTATGTGAAGGAAACAAAAACACTAATTTGAAAAGATATATCCACCCGTATGTTCACTGTAACGCTATTTACAATAGCCAAGATTTGGAAGCAACCTATGTACAAATATATATTTAATAACTATGTTATTAGTGTAAATTTGTTTTAACAGCCACATACTAAATCCATGCTATAAATCAGGGGACAGCAAACAGGCCCATGGGCCAAATATCCTCTGTCATCTGGTTTTGCAAGTAAGTCTTTATTGGCTAATAGCCCTATTTTTTTCATTTACATATTGTATAGCAAAATTGAGTAGTTGTGACAGAGATCTTCTGGTCAAAAATATTCACAATCTGTCCCTTAATAAAAAACTCTGTTTTAACACCACAGGAAAAATTATAGCCACGGTAGGCTAAAGTAGCCAGGTCAAATTTTAGTAAGTAGTATAAAATCAAAGGAAGGTAATCAACAAATAGCTGGATTGAGGGAAACCTTATAGTACAAGGGACCCTGTCTATGATGGGGTTATATGGGCAAATCTGTCGCGTCCAGCAGGACGAGGGTTGTGGGGAGCAAGGAGGGTGGTGCAGGGTTAAGAAAAGACAGTAGCCGTGAATAGAGTTAAGTGGGACCAAGGGACCAGCAGCCTCATGGTCAGGGCTGGGGTGCCTAATATTGCATTAGCTTTTATTAGTTAGGTGGGGAAGGAAAGGAGATAAAGCTTGTCAACTCAAGATCTGTGAATTCCATACACCATAATAGGAAACTGATTCAAGCCAATCAGCCTTGCCTGCAGGCAGCTGGACCATAAGTCTCAACTTCCCCAAGGGACAAAACCTATATGCATATGAATAGATGGAGAGCACATCATTGAATCACTTCCCTTGCAGGTTATGGGAAGGAATGCAGCCACAGAGGCTGAGGCTTTCCTTTGCCTGAGGAAGGTGGGGGGCTGTGTCCACCTCTGTGAACCCCGTGGGTTCTCCTGTTGGTCCCCACTTGGCTCCACCTGTTTAGATTGCTTTCCACGTGGAAACTTGTACCTGTCATCAGCTGACCAGCCATCTTTCTGGGACCAAACAGGGAGGCATAATGTGCAAACACAAAGGTTTAGCAAAGTCCTTGAAAGGATCCATTTTACAGACTCTCCTTTCTTTGGAGGCAGGTACAAGGAAACAAACGGTTAGGCTGCTGCGTGGTGACACAAATCTAAGATTTAATAGAGATTTCAGATACAAAATAACCAACTGCAAGGTGTCAACGTAGTTTGATATAGTTTGAGGCCCAATTCAATGCTTATGTACATTTGCCTTTAGTAAGTAGTATAAAATCAGATTTCATACTCATACAGATTCTGATCATTTTCAAAGCTACCTACCTTAGCATAATTTTCTATATGCACTATAGGAAGACTGTTTTATATGTCTGTGTGTGTCTGTGTGTGTGTGTATATATATGTATATATCTACCTAAAACTTAGCTAGACACTAAAATCAAATAAAATATATATCTACATATATACATATATATACACACATATATACATATATACATATATGTGTGTGTGTGTATATATATATATATATATGTATATATATATTTTATTTGATTTTAGTGTCTAGCTAAGTTTTAGGTTCACAGCAAAATGGAGCAGAAGGTACAGAGATTTCCTGGATATCTGCCCTGACTCCTTCCCCATTACCAACGGCTGCCACAAGAGTGGTACATTGTTACAACAGACACATCATTATCATCCAAAGCCCATATTTACATTAGAGTTCAATCTTGGTATTGTGCATTCTGTGAGTTTGGAAAAATATATAATGACATTTATCTACCATTACAGTATCATTCGGAGTATTTTCACTGCCCTAGAAATCCTCTGTAATCCACCTATTCATCCTTCTACTCCTCCCTAAGCCCTGACAACCCTCATCTTTTTGTTTTCATGGTTTTGCCTTTCCCAGAATATCAAATAGTTGAAATCACATAGTATGTAGCCTTTGTAGATTTACTTCTCTCACTTAGCAATCTGCATTTAAGTTTCCCCCATGTCTTTTGATGGCTTGGTTGCTCATTTTATTTGTAGTACTGAATAATATTCCATTGTCTGGATGTACCAGTTTACCCATTTACTTACTGAAAGACATTTTGGTTGCTTTCAGGTTTTGTCAATTATGAATAAAGCTTCTATTAACATCTGTGCACGGATTTTTATGTGTATATAAATTTTCAACGCAAGTGAGCAAATACAAAAAGCAAAATGGCTGAATTGTATTGCAAGAGTGTGTTTAGCTTTGTAAAAAAAAAACCGTCAAATTGTCTTCCAAAGTGGCTGAACCATTTAGTATTGCCACCAGCAATAAAAGAGAGTTTCTGTTACTCCACACACTCATGAGCATTTGGTGTCGCCAGTGATCTGGATTTTGGGCATTCTAATAGGTGTCTGGTAGTATCTCATTGTTGTTTCAATTTGCATTTCCCTGATGACAGGATATAAAAGATCTTTTCATGTATTTGTTTGCCATCTATATATCTTTGGTCTGTTGAAATCTTTGGCACCTTTTAAAATCAGGTTGTTTGTTTTCTTATTGTTCAGTTTTAAGAGTTCTTCGTATATATTGGAAAACATTCTTTTATCATCTGTGTCTTTTGCAAATATTCCCTCCAGTCTTTGTCTCATTTTCTAATTCTCTGATGCACTTCCTTTCTTTATGTAGATCTGAGTTGCTGACTGATATTCTTTTCCTCTTCCTGAGAAACATCTTCAGATTTTTTATTTTTTTGGCATGTCATTGACATAGAATTCCCTGTTTGTTTGTTTGCTTGCTTATATGCGAAAGTCTTTATGTTTCCTTCACTTTAAAGTATAATTCAACTGGATAGAAAATTCTGGTGTGTTTTTTTTTTTAACACTTCTTTTAAATGTTACACTAGACTCTTTTTTTGTTTCACTTGTCTCTTTCTGATGAGAATTCCACTTTCCTTGTTCTACATAGATAGGATGTTTTAATTCTCTACCATCTTTCAAGATTTTGTTTGTCTTGGTTTCCTTCAGTTTGCATTTGATATGATATTTTGCTGTTATCCTTTTGACTTTGAATGTTACAACTTTTGAAATTGTCACACAATTCCTAAATATTCTGTGATTTAAAAAAAACAAACAAACAAAAAAAAACTTTTCTTTCTGTTTCCTTTATTTTGGGAAGTTTCTAGTGACCTATATTCAAGCCCATTGATTTTTTTTCTCGGAAGTTTGCTGATGAATCCATCAAAAACATTTTTAATTTGTTATAGTGCTTTTGATTTCTATTATTTCCTCATGTTAGTCCTTACAATTTATACCTTTCTACTTACATCATCTATCTGTTGTTGCATATTTTCTGCTTTTTTCCCCTTACAGCCTGTAGTACATCAATCATAGTTTATTAAATTCCCTGTCTGATAATCCTAACATCTGTGTCATATCTGCATCTGTTTCTGATGTTTGCTTTCTCTCTTCATACTGAATTTGCTTTTTAGCATGCTTTATAATTTTTGTTGAAAACTTTAGTGTGTAGTTTTATGTTATTCTGGCTGGATGTTCAATGTTTCTTGTAGCTGTAAGTGCCAGATGCCTGAATTCCTCTGGTGTCCTTATTTTGCTTCCTCTCTTGCCTTTGGATTTCCCTAAGAACCCCTTCAATAGACATTGTACCTTTCACTTCACTTAGTTGTAATCCACTATTATTTACTGGAACCCTGGTGGTGTGAGGGTGAGATACAAAGAACAGGAAACAGTCCATATTCCTATAATTAAACCTCAGTCTTTTCATTGGCATTTGTGCCTAGGCTGTGACGTTCACAAGTGTTACTTATCCCCTCTCACCTTTGTCCAGGCAGGAAGGCTAGAGGGACCTACAGGGAGAGAAGTGTCCTCTCCCCAGGTTGAGTAATGTTTTGTAAAGTTTTGTTCCTTGAGGAGTAGGACTTGACTGTATAGCATCCTCTGAGCATGTTTCACAATGGTCACTCTTCCTCCCATCCTCCAGAGCCATGATGGGATCTTTCTCAGCTTTTCACTTTGTGAATCTGGTAGGAAACACATGAAAGTGTGGGGACCCTCCTAAGATTGTAGCCCCCAGTACTTTCTCACTTTCATTTGAATCCACACTCAGACATTAGCTTAGGAAAAACTATTTAAGCCTTCCTGCCGGTTTATGATTCCAACAGCTTCTGCTTTAGGGAAGCTGGTCTCAGTTGTGACTCTGGATTTGCCTGTCTCTTCAGATTTCAAGGTAGCAGTTTGCTGTGTAAACTAAATTCTTTAATGGGTCGAGAAAAGTCATTGATTTTCAGTTTGTCCAGCTTTTCCTTATTTAACCATGCTGTGACATCATTCATGGTTTTTACATGTTTGAGCTGAAACAGGAAGCTTCATTATTTTTATTGTAGTACAAACAATAGCCATAACTATTGAGAATAATGATTTTGAGAATGTAACAGGTTTAAGCTGTCATAAAAATGTATAAGTTTTACAGTCTCTTCAGCCTAGAATTAAATTAAAACTTTTAAAACTTATCCTTAGCATGCTGTGAAACTATTTAGAAGCACATTCAATGGAAACTAATGTAAGCAATTATAAGGAAAAGACAACAAAATAGCAAGACTAGACAACTGAAATAGTCCTCTGCTATTATGCCTCCAGCCACTGAAATTTTCTTTAGTTTAAAGGTGAAGATGAATAGAAGTAAACTCATTTTTCCCTCAGGGGTAAGCTCAAATTTCTGTTCTTTGGATTAGTTCCCTGAAGGAGAACAAATATCAGTTATAAACTACTTTCTTCATTGAGGGCCTGCAACATTGAAAGCAGAAACCTAGCAGAAGGAACTGAGAAATTTCTAGGTATAGAAATATGTGCAGATGCCTTTTTGTATAGAGCATATAAAATGTATTATATATGTTGGATTGAGGTTTGCAAAACAAGTTGTTTACTAGTAGAGACAGGACTATGGCCACATATGTTTGAAACTGATGAGAGTAAAGTAAAAAAAACATGTTTTTGTGTGAAACTGAGCATAACAAAACTGAGTAATAAACACATTTACCAAGCAACTTCTCAGCTAAGAGGTAAAAAACTCCTGGCAAATAACTTCTGGTTGTCACCTAAGAAGTAAACAAGTCCAAGGAAAAGAAGATAAAAGCAGAACTCCAGAGCAATGCTTTGAGCAGTCTCACTGGGCACTCAGCTAAGACCCTCCGCAAGACTCTTGGTGAGACACTATCCGACACAGTCATCTGCGAGTGGCAAGCCCTGATACTCCCGAACTCGCCGGAGTTCGTCCTTGCAAGACCAGTTTGCCCCAGACCTGTCATGAGCTCAGTCACCTTTCCGGGACCAGGGACCTTCACCACCTCAATTGACTCTGGGACTTGGTTCGTTATTAAATTCTATTCTGTTCTGTATAACCTTCTGTGCTTGCCAGAGCATTGGCCTCTGGAGGGGCATTTGTTCCCAAATAAAGCTGCGTTACTCACTCTATCTTAACCTGTGTGCCAGGACTTTTTTCCCCACTCTCATCACAAATACCATGCAGGGACATAGGGCTCTGCTGAAGAGTTAATGTCTCCTTGACTTTCAGGAATAGACTGAAATATGGCGACTGTCCTTCACAGGTGCTCGCAACACTTTTCCACTAAGTTAAGAAGACTATAGAAAATGCTGAATAAGAAAAGCTTTTACATGTATGAAACATACAAAAACTTTCAAAAATTGTTGTGAGAGTCTTGGGAAAGAAAATATTTGCCCTCTATTAGCACTAACAAAATATTTAAAAATATTGCAAAAATATTTTTTAATAAATTAAATAATTACCTGGGTGAAGAAGAAAAACAGATGAAATACAATATATTTAGTTTGATGTCTTTGAGTAATAATAATTTACTGTTGTGAAAATGATTCTCTAGTTAGTGAAAACCTATTATAACTTTCAACCACAATTTAAAAGAGAATAAGAGGCAGAAGCAAAACTTATTTAAACAAACGTATTTTTCAGGTTCTTGTAAACAGTGTTCAGAGATTTGAGAACGTGCATTTATGTCAAATATTGTCAAAAATTCAACTAACATTTTCCATAAAAATGGCACAGTTTACTGGTCAGCATAACAGGTTTAAACTGACTATGCATGTAGTCCCACGCTAATAATACAGCTTTTTTTTTTTTGACTTTGAAAAGATATTCCACAAGAGTTGCAATAAACAGGAAAAAATGGAAATAAAGCAATTTCAATATATAAACATCATTAGGACTTCTTGACTTTTCTTTTTTAAATTCCGTGTTAATTGTACCGTAACTTTAACCATGTAATAGAAAAATATAAATTTATACTTCTACCAGATATTTGTACACTTCTACAATGACCCCAGAAAAATGGGACTCTAAGAGATTTACATGGAATATCAAAATATCTCAATGAGGACTTTAAAAAATAATGTTATTTACAACCCAGAAAACAAGTACCTACACATATGTATGCTCGTACAGTCTAATGGAGTCTCCTTTGCATCTTTTGTGGCACAATTTGATTCCCTTAATAAAAAGAAACTTTATCAAAGCCCACATAATTATTGTTAAACTTTTAACTGAAACTCTTTTATCTTTAATTTAAAATATCTATGTTTTAATTAGACATGTTTATACATGTACTCAATAGTCAGATAAAAATAAAACCAGAATAATGAAAATTATTTTCTGGTTAACAATTACTCTTTCGTTTATAATTGTCCATATCTTCTTAGAGTATTAGTTCAAAATTAAGTCAAGTTACAAAAAGATTAGAGTAAATGGAAAATATTCAGGGAAAGTGAAAAATAGAAAGCTTTGCATTTGCAGACAGGGAATATTGCATGTAAATATATGGAGAAAAGTGAAGTCAATTTACATAAATGGGGGACTCAGACACAAGTTAGTATAGGTGACCCATTGGTCACAGGTGAAATGAATCATGGCAAGAAATTGAGAAGGTAGCCTTAGTAACTGCTGAGTTAAGAAAAGGGAGAAAACAAAGGTGATTGTGACACCGTGTATCTGTCTAAACTTATGGCAGGACTGTTATTAGGAAAAGGAAGGGCAGTAAGAAAGGCATATTTGGACAGAGATAACTTTTGCTTCAGACAGATTGATTTGGATATTTTAGCTAGCCTTTTAAATTTCAATCTAGAATTTCAGACAGTTGAAAGCAGAAATTATTCCTATATTTTCTCTTGTCCTGAAATATTGTGACCTTTTAGTCAATTTCCTTGCCTGCTCTTTTATACATGCTGCATGGAATACGTCTATTTCTACATAAATTGACCTTTAGAATCTCATTATTGCTGTCATCTTCTGACCTCCTGTAAATATAATATTTGGTTACATTTATTTACTAACTACTATGTTTTAACCACTTTGTATTTGTATTATAGAATCTTGGTACATTTAAGCTCCTCAAATTATTTTACATATGTTAGGATTAGATAAAAACAGAAATTTTATTTTATTTTCCACCGTACATCAAAATAACCTCCCATTATAGACTTATCTAAAAAGAATGTACGTGGGTGTGTTTTTAACAGAACTCCAGATAACACTAAGAAACATTCTTCTACATGATGACTATGAAGTGTGCACGTAATGTGATGATTATTGCCAGTACGAAAAGTCTAAAAAGTAATTCTGTGATGGAACAATTGTTCAGTGTTTACTTTGAGTACTAATCAAAGTACCACTTCTAATATAAAAGGGAATGCACAGACATTTGATTTTAAAGTAGAGAGACTTCTTTTTTTTCCCCTCTTATTTTGTAAGTTAGGAAAATATTTGCTGCATCTCAAATCCTAAAAAAGAATTAAATATATGTTTCAAAAAAGATTTTAAAGAACAGAATGAGATCATGTTAAATTGTAATATTTTGTGGCCCCATACCCAAGTGCATGAAAATGAGATTGTGAAGTTATTTTAAAAAGCCCAAATAACCTTGATTCCAGGGAATCTTCTGAGTGTCATAACTGGCTCATTAGGCAAACTATTCACCAGCTGATTGTCATTGTTCTAGGGTGATACAGAATACAAATTTATTTTTGTCTTTTTTGATTGCAATATTCAATAAAATTATCCTGAAGAAACAAGGTAAGAAAAAGTAATTATCTCAAATGACTTCTTCCTAAATATAGCAATAATAATGCATCTATGAAGTATCTATATAACTTTAACTTTGGCTGATAAATGTAATATAACTACAGAATCTAGTCAGGAGATCATATAAAACCATGTTTTTTTTAGACAAAGTCAGTTAGTGGTTTAGATGACTTAAGTAAAGGAAGAGTGCATCTAGGTATATCTGTAATGTTGATATTTTATTTTTTATTAGAGTTTTCAAGTTATTAAATTTTTGAAAAGCTAATTTTAAGCTATTAGATTCCATTCTACTTATCATATTTGAGTCATTTAATATATGTCAAAGCTGATACTTCTGAAACAATTTAGTTCCAACATTTTAAAAAATGTGACACTGTTGTTAGGTTCATAGTCATTTAGTATTGTTATGTATTCTTGGAGAACTGGTTATTTAATTCCTTTTTTATACCTGACAATCTTCCTTTTTCTGGAATCTGCTTTGTCTGAAATCAATATAGTTACTCCAGGTTTTTTTAAGTACTGTTAAACATGCCCTGTTCTTTACTCTGAATCTATCAGAGTTTTTATATTTAAAATGAGTTTCTAGTACAAAATATCCAGTTGTGTTCTTTGTTTTTGTAATTAACCCTGAAAATTTCTATATTTTAATTACTGTTTATACTATTCACATTTATATATATATATATTTTTGTCTGTTTTTCTGAAGAACACAGACTTGTATAGCCATCAATAAATAAACTGGGCTTGGGTGCTGCCACAGGAGTTTTAGACTTTAAGCAGAACATTACAAATCATTAGTTAGTTAACCTACTCCTCCTTTTGGTGACTCAAAGTCAGTCAGACTTCCAGGGGATCCTAGAAATAAACATAGAGCTTTCCCAATCCAATTGAATTTCTTTTGCACATACTCTATTAGTCCATGTATGAAATTTCAAACATGTGATCAATTAAACAATATATTATTTATATATACTGCATAATAGATGCATATGTGCACAGTAAATGTATAAAGAAAAGCATGCAAATGATAAACACAGTGTTTGGAGTAGTTATCCAGCTCTTGGAAGAAAGGAAGAGGGTAGGGTTTGAGGCAAGAACATGGGAGTTTTCTAAGATATTTGTTATAATTAATTTCTTAACCTGTGTGGTAGACACAGATACGTTTCTTTTATAAGTAGTTATTACACTCTACATATATGTTATACATATCCTAATATCCTTAGACTTATTATTTTCTGTGTACTATTGTATTTTTTTTTTTTTTTTTTTTTACATTTTAACTCCTTATATTCCTATAATGATACTGTGAGGAATCCTCATTTTACCAAAGTGAAAACAGAAGTATAGTGAGGTTAAGTACCTCACTGATACCACACAGCTAGTGTGTCTCCCAGTCTGTAAATGATTGAGGTAAAGTCCCCCAAATAAGCAACCTTCAGTTTGAAATTTCAGGGGATTGGCACTGTATTATGAATTCTGATTTTGGCTTACCAAGTGGCATACTTCACCTTTATAAAATGGGATAACTTTAGACTTACTGAGTACTGTGGGCATTTTGAAAGATAGAATTTATAAATAAACCAATTAGATTAAAAAAATATACAGAAAATGATATTTTAAAAAGCAGTAAAATACTAGTGGGATAGTGGGATAAGTCAAATAACAAACACTTATTTTATATATTAGCCAAATGGGAAATAAAATTATTAAAACATATTTAGTAAACAGAATATTTTACCCACAAATTTTCTATGGGTGAGTGGTACCCAAATTTTTTGGGGAAAAATATATATTAAATTGAAAAAAAAAAAAAAAAAAAATATATATATATATATATATATATATATATATATATATATATATATATATATATATATATATATATATATTCAGTCTATCATTTGGGAAAATGCCTTTACCACTCAACTCTAACATATGCTGAGAAAAAGAAAAACAATGAAGATGACTTTCTTAGCTTTATTTATATATGAAAATCTGCTTGCAAGTAATTTTTACAGAAGGATAACTGCTAAAAGCAACTGTGAAAAACCACCATGGGTTCTCATATTTAGGGATGATTGTCACATCACTAAAGGCTTACAAGCTGTTTTTCTTCACACTTTATTGAAAGTGTTGGATAAAGAAAAGCAATCACATTACTTTATCTGTAATTGCACCCATTTTTATGTAATATTAATTTATAACTATATGAAAGTCTATATTTAAATATTACTATTGTTATTTTGTTGATTAGCAATCTCAATGCAAAGATAGCTAGAATGCTGAAGCATGTGGAAGGATGTTTATACTTTAAAATATGTTTATTTTTAGGAATTTTATTAAAATATAGCTAACATACAGTATTATATTAGTTCCTATATACATAGAAATCTATGTACACAGCTAAATAGGCGATCACCATAAGGCCAGCAACCATCTGACTCCATAACACACTATCACAATATTATTGACTATATTCCCTATGCTGGATATTACATCCCCATGACTTGTTTTGGAAATGTGAACCTCTTGTTCCCCTTCACCTTTCCCCCTTTTTTTTATATTTTTCAATTACATTTGACACTCAATATTATTTTATATCAATTTAGGTATATTTTATATAATTTAGGTAATTATTTTATATTAATTTATGTTAATTTAGGTATATTGGTTAGACATTTATATAATTTAATAAGTGATCCACCTGGCACTATGCACACTTATTGCCATATTACTGACTATATTCCCTATGCTTTACCTTACATCCCCATGATGATTTTGTAACGACCAATTTCTACTTCGTTCCTTCACCTTTTTCACCCTGTTCCCCAAACTCCCTCCCATCTATCATCCCGATAAATCTTGTATCTATCTGACAACATGCATAGTTATTACAATATTATTGACTATATCCCTTATTCTATACCCTACATGACTACTGTGTAACAACCAATTTTTACTTCTTAATTCCTTCCCCTTTTTCACCCACCCCCTAAACCTCTTCCATCTGACAACCATCAAAATGTACTTGCATCTATGAGTTTGTTTCTGTTTCATTTGTTTGTTTATTTTGTTCTTTAGATTCCACTAATAAGTAAAATCATATGACATTTGTCTTTCTCTGTCTGACTTACTACACTCAGCACAATACCCTCTAGGTCCATCCATGTTGTTGCTGATGGCAAGATTTCATTTTTTTATTTTTATTTTTTTTATGGCTGAGTAATATTCCATTGTATATATGTACTGCATCTTTATCCATTTATCCATTTAGGGAAATCCAGGTTATCTTCATACTTTGCTATGGTAAAAAAAAAAAAAAAAAATGCAATGAACGTATGGATGCACATATCCCTTCAATGTAGTGTTTTGGGTTTCATCAGATAAATAACTGGAAGTGGGATTACTGGGTACCTCTTTGTCTCTTGTTGTATCTTTATTTTAAAGTTTATTTAGTCTGTAAGAATTGATACCTCAGCTTTTTGTTTGTTTCCATTTATATGAAATATCTTTCTATCCTTTTACTTTCAGTCTCTATGCATCTTTCAATCTGAAGTGAGTGTGTTGTAGGCAGTACATGTATGGGTCTTGTTTTCATATCCATTCCTTGTAATACTGGTTTGGTGGTGATTAACAGTTTTAGCTTTTTCTTGTCTGGGAATCTCTGATCTTCCATTTTAAATGATAGGTTTGCTGGATAGAGTAATCTTGATTGTAGATCCTTGTTTTTCATCACTTTCAATACTTTGTGCCAATCCCTTCTGGCCTGAAAAGTTTCTGTTGAGAAATCAGCAGACAGTTTATGGAAGCTCCCTTGTAGATAACTAACTTCTTTTCTCTTGTTGATTTTAAAATTCTCCCTTTGTTTTTAACTTTTGACATTTTAATTATGATGTTTCTCAGTGTGGGCCACTTTGGGTTCATGGTGTTTGGGACTGTCTGTGTTTCCTGGGCTTGAATAACCATTTCCTTTGACAGGTTAGGGAAGTTTTCAGTCATTATTTCTTCAAATAGGTTTTAAATTCCTTGCTCTAGCTCTTCTCCCTCTGGTACCTATATGATGCAAATGTTAATATGCTTGATGTGGTCCCAGAGGTCCCTTAAACTGTCCATTTTTTTGGATTATTTTTCCTTTTTGTTGTTCTGATTTGGGGTTTTCTGCTACCTTGTCTTCTAAATCACTGATTCAATCCTCTGCTTTGTCTAATCTACTGTAAATTCCCTCTAATTCTTCATTTCAGTTATTGTATTCTTTATTTCTGATTTGTTGTTTTTTATCTTTTCTATCTCTATTTTTATGTTTCCTATGTTTTTGTCAAAGTTCTCACTGAAGTCATTGAGCATCCTAATAACCAGTGTTTTGAACTTTACATCTGGTAGATTGTTTGTCTCCATTTCGCTTAGTTCTTTTTCTGGAGCTTTATTCTGGTCTTTTATTCAGGACATGTTTTTTTGTCTCCCCATTTGGCTATCTCCCTGTTTTTGTTTCTTTGTATTAGGTAGGACTGTTACGACTCCCAGTCTTAGTAGAGTGGACATATGTAGTAGGTGTTCTGTGGGGCCCAGTGGCACAGTCTTCCTGGTCACCAGAGCTGGGTGCTCCCAGGCTGTGTGTGTTCTCCTATTGTAGTTGAGCCCTGATGCTGCTGGCACTTCAGTGGTAGGGATTGACCTTTAGGCTGATTGGTTGTTAGGACTGGCTCTGACTACAGTCAAGGAGCTATTGTGCAGGTGCTGACCCTACAAACAGGATTCACTTTAGCAGGGCTCTGGTGCCTATGCAGTTTTCTTTCTGGGTGTGTCATCTTTGGAGGTAGCCAAGCAATTGCCAAGCTCGATCCCACTGGGTGCACCAGACCTGTAATCTCCTGGAAGAGGACACACTGCAGGACAAGTTGCAGCAGCAGCTTGTGCCCTGCCCTGGGCCACCAAATGGGCCAAAATGCAATCTGCAGATGGCTGCCAGCTGTGCTGTGCTTGGAGTTGCCTTGACAGGCCAAGCCACAAAACAAGGCTGGCTGTCCCTAGTACCAGGCTTAAAACTACTCAGTTAGAGGTGCAGGACATGCCTAAGACAGCTGCTGCTTTTTTCTGTTTTGTGAAGATTTGAGAAATTTTCGGAAAGTCTGCAAACATGGGACAAGGCAGGCTATTTGTATGGAAAAACCACTGAAAGTGGCTTGGGTGTGCCCCAAAATTGGATGGGGTGGGGTCTCAGGGAAACACCAGGGTGGGGTGAACAAATGGTATTAGCAAGGTTAATATGGAGACTCAGATATAGTGCCTGCCTCTGTATGCCAGGAGGGGAGAGGGCTCAACAAACAAACAATGGCTTTCACCAGCTCTTCCAGGCCTCATCCTGAGTCAAACAACTCAGTTCCTCCATATATATCCCTGGCTCTTTTCTAGCTGCTGCCCCAGTATGGAGCTCAGAGTGAGTGAGTCCTTCAGTGGTAAGTTTGTGTGTGGGCCCTATAAGTGTATCTCTGGGTACTGTAGATACTCTCATCTTACTCAGCCGCAATCACTGGTTTTCATAGCCAGAAGTTATAGGGACTTCTCTCCCAGGCACTGAAACTCTGGGTGGGGGAGTCTGGTGTGGGGCTGGGACCCCTTGCTCCTCAGGGGTGGGGGAACCTCTGCAGCTGAGATATTCCTCCTGATTTTTAATGGTTACAGGTGTGGGACCAGTCCATTCTGTGTCTCTGCTCCTCCTACCAGTATCAAGTTGGCTTCTTCTGTACACTCTTAGTTGTAGGACTTCGGTGTAGTTAGACTTCAGGTGATCCTCTGATGGTTGTTCTGCAGCTTAGTTGTAATTTTGATGTGGTTGTGAGAGGAGGTGAGCACAGTGTTTACTCTACCATCTTAACCAGTAAAATTTATTTTTAAAAAACTATTTTAACGCATATTTGATTTATCTGAAAATTAAAAGCATTACACACCAAATGATAAAGACATTCACAAAAACATATGGTCTACACAAAACATTTTGATTTTCCTGCTTTATATAATGGATTAAGGAAGAAAAAAAAACTGCTTCTCATGAAATGCCTTTTATAAAAAGCAACAGCATGAAATATTTTGTTTAATTAAATCTTTTTTTTAAGTTGATAGGGTCTTATAACTTACTACAATTAACACCTGGACCAAAACCCAAACTTCATCTATAAGATCAAATAACCACTTACACTTTCCATACACACTGCTTGTTAATGAAAAGGAAAATCATGCAGACGCAATGCCACTATACTAAAGCTACTAATTAGGAATGGGAGTAAGGAAAAAGCAAGGTACCTTTTGGAGAGATCTATTTTATAAAGTTTAGGAAATAACTGATTTTAAGAAAATAAAATAACAAGAAAAATTTAGAGTGATAACTTGGTAACATTTTGAAATACTACTTAGGTAATAAATGAGGTTATTATTATTATTACCTTATGAAGGTAATAATTTGGAATGATGAATATATTGTAATATATTTATGGCATTAATATGTTTAAGACAAAATTTTTATCCCTAATAGTTCTAGTAGCTACTTCTAAATTATTGAAAAGGTACAATGGCGAGAACCTTATATTATTACATTTAGTCTTTATGACAATCATATGAGTTAAACATGACAAACTGTAATTTGAGACAAAAAAATAGCAAAAGGAAGTGAAATCTGGGGTTTTCAGGAAATCACTTACATTCCTGGAGACAGTAAATACGCAAACCCAGTCCTGTTGGATTATAAGAACCCTGGCTGACACATCTTAACTAGGGGATTGGTTAGAGCAGCAATCAAGATAGAGGTGGAAGTACACAGCAGAGATTTTCCTCAGCTTCTTCAGAGGTACACAGAAGCCAGGCGATACATTGTGGGATTGAACTCATCCTGCCGAAAGCCAGAAGATAAAGATTCAGTTTGCAATGGCCTTGGTTATCTGTTCCTTAAAATATTCACTCCAAATTTCCACATAAACTTAATAGATTTCTAAGCCCTTAAAGCCCTATCAACTAGCTTTCCTCATTACCCCAGGATCCTAGTACACAAATTAACTCTAGAAATAAAACAGCATAAGCTTCCTATGAAATATGCAGACAACATGCAGAGCCTTCTCTATATAAAATAGTGCAGGATTCATAGTCTTAGGCAACATAATAGATTAAATAAAAGGACATTCTGTAACAGCACACCTTAGTAACTCAATCAGTTTTGTTTCTTTGAATACTAATCTAAAATCCAATTCCTGCAAATGTTTATAATTAATCAAAATTATTGGCAATCAAAATTATTGGCAATTTTATTAGAGGGCCGATAATTTTTTTAAATTTTGTTTTCTTTGTTGTCATAACATTTATATGTACAAATCAGTCATGAGTTTTATTCCACCATGATGATCAGTCCATGGCAGGATTGACTGATGCTAGTTGTCTCATATAAAAGAAAATGGTATGTAGTTATTTGTAAAATTCAAGCAATAAGAGGATCATGTGATTCTAGATTAAATATAACTAATTTAAAACCAATCATTGATGAAATTGTCTGAGCAATATAAACATACATTTAAGAAATAAATTATTTCTTCACTTTCATAGATATCATACCAAAGTTAGTTTACCGTTGACTTTATATATGCAAGAAATACTGTTTGTGTTAAATTTGAAACTTAATATACAAATAGTTCCTTAATATCATACACAATATATAAAATAATGCATCATTTTGCATGAAATTTCCTTTGGTTGGATGAATAATATCATTTTAGAAAAACAAAGAGACAAAAACAAACATTGGGCAACACAGGTAGTATTTCATACTGTATTTGACAGTAATCTTTATGCTCCCTACCCACTCATTAAGTTGATTTAAAAGTTATAATCACAAAAAAGCCAATAGACTGTTCACTGGAATTTTCAACTCCACAGCACCATTCAATTAGTGATGTGTTGATCATTGCTTCAAAGTGAGTAGAAATGTGTCTTGGAAAATTATTGAACAAATGTTCCAAATGACTAATGCATTCATCTCTTCCAAATTAGCCTACTTAATACTTTTATATTGAGATGTTTTTGTGTTTTTTTTTATCAAGGCCATTGACTCTAGAAAATCACACATGCTCTTCTGGAAATGCCATAAAATGAAATTTTTATAAAGAGAAGGTCATGGAAACTAAAGAGAAACAGGCATGTTACATTAGAATTAAAAAGGAATTACAAATGCACATAAGGAACCTTGATGAACTTATCAGTTGTACAGGTTGATACCTAGCAAGTATTGTTCCTCCTAGTTGTTACAGTTTGGGCTGAGTGTAAATTTTACATGTTATTTAAAACAAGAAGAGCAAGGGGCATTTATTTTCTTCCTCTTGACCTAACTTTATAACTGAAAGATCTGTGCAACCATCTAATTTTGGCTTGGTGTTCATTTTGAAAACATTTCTTTGGCAAGTAATTTTGCTTGTCTACCATTTCCTTTCCCTCCAGCTTATTTTTACTGTTAATGGAGAACATTGTGTTGATGAGATAGTTTATTCCTAGAAGAGTGCCTTGAGATTACAGTTTAGTTGCTTTAACAAAGAAAAATTCAAAATAAGTGCAACAATCTGTAAGGCTTATGCTAAAACTTTCTAGAGTATAGATCTATTTACTCTCTAATTGGGTGCAATTCTAGACTTTTCCCCCCTGAGGAAGAGAAAGAGGAAAACAAAAAAACTGAGAGGAAGAGAGATAGATCAGGAACTATGTATATCCTTACTTTTCTGTGGAATAGAAATAAAAGTGAAATTTTAGCATGTTTCTGACTGTAGTCTTTCTCATAGAATTCTGGAAGATGATCACAAAACTTATTTCTTCCTAAAATAAAAAATAAATAAATAATTACAAATGGACACAGTAATAAAAAGAAAAAAGACATAAAACAAGAGAAAATAGATATTGAAACTAACTTTCTAATACTATATTCAACAATTAATTTTAAAGATATATTTCCTTAGAACTATTTGGTGATATCTTTATATAAATAGTGACTATGCATAAACAGTGACATTTTTAAACTTTATATAAATAATGACATTTTATAGTAGACCAAATATATTTTAAAATTGGCCATTTCAAATGTCTTCTCTTTTATTTCTCTTCAGTTACTAGTTAATACTCCTATGTCTTCTAACTAGAAATAACTTTTCTTCTACAATTTGTAACTTGATTTTTGTTAGTATTTAAATATCTTTAGAGTGGTTTTACGTTAGATTTTTTACAATTAAGTTTTACTTCAGCACAGTTTTAGAATTACAGAATGATCACATTGGTGCACGTGGTCACCTGGGTGGGTTATTCACAGCCTGTTTGTAGGGATGTTGAAGCATTAAGGAAATACAAAGTTTTCCAAATCTGTAATACCAAACATCCTATGTACCTCAACCTCAGTTTCGGATGCATATCGCTTGTCACCTGGGCTATGGAAGTGTTAAAGGTGAGTGGGACAGCTTGACTTAGCTACCAATGGCAAACTTTGATAAAGGTGACAAGGAAGAATCCTATTAGGCATATGACGAGGGCTTGGAACCCATCGGCCACTAGGAATGCCACTTTAAGGGCCATAGTCAAGAAACCAGATTAGGCATCTCTGATTTTAAGGGAATGTGTTGGAAGGTTGTGGTTATGTTATGAAAGGTCTTTACCTCTCTGCTTATTCAGCATCGTTTGGCCTAAATCTGTCCAGAGTTAATTGTGTATATACAGTGGGAAGTACAATGAATGGCACAAATTTCCCCCTCCCTTGTTAGTATGTATTTAAGATCCAGTTTGTTATTCATTTATCATTTGGACTGAAGACTCATAAGCTTTTTGCGTAAGAGACAATATTTTGTGTAGCCTTTGAATATGACCTGAAAGTGTTGTCAAAATGTGCTGATTGACAGTTATGATTTGATTTTGTTTTACAGAGGCTGCTGTGCTGGTGCTAATGCTGGTGGTTACAATGGTTAAGGCAAATTCTGTTAAGACAGGAATAAATATGATCTGTTTTTTGTGGCATCTTGGGGTTGATGCAAACAAGGAGGTTCCCAGTGGATAAAGAACTATGGGAATTCCCAGTGGGTATGGTTTCATTAGGAAAAACATTGTTGAGAGTCAGCAAAGAGAAACATATATGGTGCTGTGTCTATGAGTTTGAGCCAATATAAAAACCCAAAGGTGACAATATTTAGAGTAAAATGTACCTGTGAGAATGTGGTGTAGTGTTTAAACAAAGGGAGAGAGTGGTTGTTGTGCTCATGGATGGAGAGACAACGTGAGAGTTTATGGTGGAAAGCTGGAGGGGGATAGCAGGAAAAGGCATCAGAGAATGGGTGGTCCTCTCTGCAGAAGGTCAAGTTCAAGACTAGGTACTTCCTGGGGAGAATGATCTCCATTAATTTTAGTGACCTATATGAAATTTCTCTTTAAGTAAGAAGATGTATGTATTGGCAGAGAGCAAGAAGTATGTAAGTATCATGGGTTAGGCAGACAGTGAGTTCAGGAAGAAAAGCAAATGTGTCCTGCGTTCAATTTGTGTCTTAGGAGAGGTAATGATGGGGGTCGCTGAGGCGGTGGTTTTAATGTAAGGGGTGAAGTCATCTCTAACATAGGAGGAGAAGGCATCTCCAACAGTGAGGTCTTTGGTTGGGATGATGTTATATCAGGCAATTCCAACTCCAGTGAGATTTTGAGCCAGAGTAACGTCATCTGAGATGTGCAACTGGGATATCTCACTGGAGTTGATATGGGCCTCTTGATTGTAAACTAATGAAAGTACCCAGACCAGCAGCAATAAGACCAACAGTCAACAGAATGGTGTGAATTGAATCTGCACCTGACAAGGTTTTTCAGTTTTTCTTTTAGTGAAAGTTTAATTCAAATGGGTTTCATATCAAATGAGGAGCTTCCTGGGCTGCGGGAAAATCTATGGTTAATGAGATCCAGGAGAGTATGCATACTTAATCCTGCCTCCAGTCCATATGGGATGAGAGTAAGATAAAAACTTTCTGAGACAGGATAATTTTGGAGGTTTATTGGTTAGACTGGAATTTGAAAAACAGTTGTTTGAGGAGTTTGACATTGTGATATATAATAATAAATATATGCATTTAGTCTTTGTCCTTGTTTCTGGCACAGAGCTCCTAAAATTCTTGGAATTTCCTAAGGGGTGAGAGCTAAAAGATGTCTCTTGTTATGCTAATGAGGTGACTTTTGGACTTCACCTTAAGATGGGGTCTAGTTGCCAGGAGAACAAACCACGAAGATAAAGTTGAAAATTTAGTATCACCCCCTGATTTCTGGGGAGGGAAGAGGGGCTGAAAGTTGAATCAATCAACAATGGCCAATTATTTAATCAATTATACCTATTTAATGAAGCCTCAATAAAAACCCAAAAGGAGGGTGTTCAGAGAGCTTCCAAGATGGTGAAGCAGAACACATTCACATGCCACCTACCTGAGCCACAGACATCCAAGGACAGAAGTTACTTTTTTCGGGACATCACTCTTTGTATCTCTTCATCTAGCTGTTAATTCATATCCATTGATATCCTTTGTAATAAACTGGTAATCTAGTGATTAAACTGGTTTATCTGAGATACACAAGCAAATTAATCAAACCCAAGGAGGGGGTGCTGGGAACTTCTGATTTATAGGATAATCAGAAGCACAGATAATAACCTGGGACTGTGATTGGCATTTGGGGGGTAGTCATGTAGGACTGAACCCTTAACCTGTGGAACCCCATGCTATCTCCATATAGATTTGAATTGAATTGAATTGTAGGAGGACACCTAGCTGTTGTCTGAGAATTACTTGGTGATGTGGGGAAAACTCCCTCACACATTGCAATTGGGTATAGAATCCTTAGCAGACCATTATATATCTATTAGATAAATTAGCTATTAATATTTAGAATCTATTAGGGACATAAAATTTATATTGACTGCCTTTTCCAAGGCAATACAACATTATGTATTTTAATAAGTGAAGTGTGTATCTTGGATACTACTAGTAATGTCTATAATTCCGAAGGCAATAGGAGTGCCCTAATACTCCTTTGTAAGGTATTACAAAGTGTGTCCTGTATTGTGGCCCTAGTGTATCAAGAGGCATGTATGATTTTGATTTATATTTTGAGTAACTGTGAGGCAAGTCATTCCCAGAGGTTTTTCTTTTCTTTTTTTCCTTTTTTTTGCTTTTACTGTGAAGAGGACAATTTTTAGACAATAGACCAATGGTTTATAATAAATGTAAAAGTGAGGCCATGTTGGCCAGAGCATCCAGTGCTAAGGTGACTGTGTGAAGTTTGGCCAATTACATTGTTTCTTGGATCCTTCCCTTTGTTAGGGAAATTCAGGCTAAGGGATGAAAAGCAGCAACATTCCCTTGGCTCCATCATTTGATGGTTAGCAGTGTCATTTGTATAGTCCGTAAACTCCCATAGTTGTTCACTCAGTTAATCTCATGGGGCTCCTCAGGTAGCCAAAGGCTTTGAGGGAGTGGGCACCTCCTTCAGCATCTTGACATCTGGGAAGGGATTGAGGACAAGGGAAGTCACCTTCTCCTGAAGGTAGACGGGCCCAAGTTTGGGTCCATCCTGTCTTAGGGCGGTTCCCGTAGCAGTTCCTAGCTTGTGGAGTACTGTTTCTATGACCCAAAACAGAATGGGAAACTGGGTGTGGAAGATCACAGGCTCAGGCTCCATGAGAGCCTCTCTTTTCAGGAAAGTGCATTAGGTAGTCAGTCTTTTTTGGGCATACAGCATGAGGCCAAGAGGGGTACTGTTTTGCATCAGAAATCCAGGTATTGTGACTAAGGGAAATTTAGGAAAGGTTAGAGTTAATGTGAGACATCCATTTTCATCCATTTTATATTTAGTTACTTTCTTAAGATTATAAGCGTACAAGTTTAAATTTAGTGGATCCCTAGGTATAATTATAACTTGAGCCTCAGTATTGATTAAGTCCATGAAGTTTGTCAATTGATGAATTTTAGCAAATATAAAAGTTGTTAGATTATAAGTTTTATAGAACGTAGCCAGTTTTCTTTCTATCTTTTGTTATATTAATTCTTTCAGCATATACATTTAGTATATAAATTTTTATTTCTAATTGTATCAAATTATGACAATTTGTTTTAAATTAGTTATATATTATATATACATCTACACTATTTATTATATATTATATATAATTAAATACAATTTATTTAATTACCTTCTATTTTCTTCCCCTGTATTAAGGGTCTGTTTTTTAAATCAGTTATCCAGTGCTGGTCTTATATTTACTAGATCTAACATTAATTCAGTACATAAAGTTTAAAGTTTCTTTTTATTTCTTCCTTTCTTTCTTTCTCTGTTTCTTTCTTTCTTTCTTTCTTTCTTTTTCTTTCTTCCTTCCTTTCCTTCTTCCTTTCCTTCTTTCCTTCCTTCTTCCTTTCCTTCTTTCCTTTTTTCCTTCTCTCTCTCTCTCTCTCTCTCTCTCTCTCTCTCTCTCTCTCTCTCTCTCTCTCTCTCTCTCTCTTTCTCTCTCTTGCTTTTAGCCACCAGAAACTGTAATTTTCAGTTGTTGTTTCTGGCTGCTAAGAGGAAAGGGAGAGGAGGAAGGGACCTCAGCACTAGCTAAGGTGTGTCTTAGCAGTAACCTCTTTCTGGGATGCCCCACCACAAGGATAATCAGTCTCTTTCCTTCCCCCTCCCCATTTTCTTTCTCTCTTAAGAAAAATCTTTTAGTGAAAACTGTATCTCTAGGTGGATCCTCCCCCCCACCTCTTGAGTCTTCTCTGACAATCTCCTGGTGTCCCAAGTAGTACCTGCTGAGTGACAGACTTCCTCTTTAGGTGTCCCAATCAACCTTAGGGGGGCTGGGGTCTACATCCAGGAGATAAATAAATAGTGGCCTCAACTTTGCCTTTCATTTATGTATTTGTGTGTGTCGGTGTGTGTGTGTGTGGGGGGGGTGACAATTTAATTTTAAGGAGGAGATTCTTGGTATATCAATAGGTAGTGACACTTACAAGTGACCAAACACATTAACCAGAAGATATATAATCTCAATGAGCTGAGAAGTTTCCTCAGATGTTTTAAGGGAGCCAGATTAAAGTGACCTTTCCATTTTTGAAATCTTCATGGGTGGTATCTGAGATACCCCATCTCAGATCCCCTTTGGGGGACAACAGCAAGCATGCAGCAGAGAAGGGGCTGCCAGCCAGTAGCATTGACACATCTGGGCAACATCATGGACTCTCGAGGGAAGGGACAATCCTGACACCAAATGGGAAGGTAGCAGTACTTTTCCTTCATAAGTGTCACATAAAGACACACTGAGTGGTATGGAAGTGTTCACCCAGCCCATACTCTAGTATACACCTACCCCATCTGTTTTCTAGGCTAACACTCAGTGCTCCATGCAACTATGTAATACCTTAACCAAGACACCACTGACAGGTGTTCTCCCCTAATTAATCTAAGCGAGGGTTCCTAGTAGGACACTGAAATAATAGCCAATCTATCCAGAGGTTCTATATCTTGGGGTGAGATAGGACAACTCCTCCCACAACTTTGCCAGAATTACAGCTGGGAAATAGAATCCTTTGTGTTCTGCTGGGGTTGGGACAAGATTTACACTTTAGGGTGGGGAGTCTTGGCAGCACACAGAAGGAACAATATAAAGCAATACAAAGCAGCACACAGGAACACACAGGAACACCAGCAGGATAGAGACCCTCCCAAATGATAGAACCCAACTGGAAGAGCTGATGAGAAAATCATGAGAAGTCCAATGGCACCTTAGTGAGGTTTCCCATCCCTGACCTAGATCATTATCCTCCTCGCCAATTGTGATGCAAGGAATGGATATGTTATATAAAGATATATATATTTTTAAATGATCAGTCAGCTATGTACGGAATAACATTATGGAGAGGCATGTGAAAGTGAGAGAAATGCATTACACTCACCAGTCTCAGAAGGGAGAGGTGCAGCACGCTATACAGGGGGCCATACGGGAGGAGCACCCAGGGAGAACACGACCTGTTTGTGGGAAACATGAGGCATTAGGAAAATGAGACGTAATGAAAATTTAAAATATAAGTGCTTCTGCTAGTCAAGGCAAGCACTCAAATATAGAAGATGATGTCTCTGATTTGACTTGGAATAAAATTATCTAATTCTGGCAAAACAGAGAGAACATAAGTGGAGAAGAGGGAATTAAATTGTGAGACAACTGAATAAATATAGCCTTCCTAAATATTATACAAGCCTAAGAATCAAAGGATTTAAAATAATAAATAGATCATTATAAAGAAGATTAATCTGAACTTCAGTTGAAATCCAGGCAGAGCTTGTTGATAGCAAGTTTATTTGGTTTATCTTTGGATAAGATAAATAACATAAATTTCTCTTTGAACATGTAATACGTTTACACTAACAGACCTTTTTTTCCCCACTAGGTTTTAAAATTGTGTTATTCTCTAGGGATTTAATTGTCACATAAATCGAACTACTCTCCAGAAGGATCTTGTGATAAAATATGGAAATCTACTTGCTTAAGCAAATATTCTATTACATACATTTTAATAATGTCCATAATTTAAATTAAAGGCAATATAAAAGGTGAAAACTGTGACTGTACATGGAAATATACTACCTATAATTTTAATGTTTTAGAAAAATGTATATTTAATGTTGTGCTGTTATCATTATTCTTCTCTTGAATAATTTTTTTTACAATTTTAACTTTGCTGAGAAATTTTATTATGCTATGATTTTTTTTTTGTTTGTTTGCTCTTTGATTGTCTTTGTGTTTTGCTTTCAATCATGGAAATAAACATGACTTTCAATTGTTTTTACCATTGTTGTTACAGGCTACTGGCCAAACACTGTGGTAAAGTATAATTGGAGCTGTGTCCCACATCTCTTTTGCCAGGTTTGCTAACGTCTATAAAAAATGATGTCAGTCATATGAAGAAATGTCTGATGTCTGTTGATAGTTCTCCTTGAGACTGACATGCCATACGTAAGTTTTTTCAGCATTCGTACCTCCCAGCATAACTTCTCTGTGTTTAGGGATTAGACAATTTACAAGATTATTTTGAAATGTGTTGTATAACAAACCTGATATGAACAATACTACAGTGTGATATCTAATGGTACCTTTTCAAGAGATTAGCGCACTTGTTTCTTTCTCTTGTAATTCATGATGGGATCAGCATTGCTTTTCTGTGTTTCTGTTTAATTTCCTTTGGAAAAATTATTCTTGGTGATTATGCAAACAATTGTCAAGAGCCTGTTAAATCCACACCTTACAATCTTCTTTTGGAGTCAAACCTGATTCTTTCTCATAAATACCGGGAACAGAATTTCACAGTTGTCAGAGATTATCCACTTTGTATTTTTGTATCAAGAATCCATTCTTATTACTTAAAATTGTCATGTGTTTTAACACTTTTCTTTGGGTAAAATTCTAGTTTTTTTAAATTTCTGTTAAAAGTTCCCAATTCTATCTCAAAGATAATAAGGAAAGATAATTTTATCCATATGTGCTTGAAGGAAGTAATATTAACATTCATATTTCTATAGTTTAAAAAAATTAAAGAGATTTGCTAGGCAAGATTGTAGGGTAAGAAAATGTTGTGTGTGCATGTAATGCAGGGTCTCAGCTCTCGCTCCCCACACAAGAACACAGGATATGGGGAGGCCAAAAAGGAACACCCACGGAGCCATGGATGGGGGTTCATACCACTATATTCTCGCTGGCGGCTGGGTTGGAGATACAGGAAGCAGGAGCTACACGATCTGCAATCTGCTGTCCACTTCTCTGCCAACCAAACAACTAACCTAGTACCATAGCCATGGCAGTTATATCAGTGGCTGATTGCTAACCAGTAACAACTGATGGCCATTTAATAATCAAGCCAGCTCCTTTCCACGTGAGGCCAAGAGCCTGGAAACTGCTCTCTGGGACTCTGTCCCCATAGTACATCATTTCACAACCACATCAAAATCACAATTTAACTGTACAACAACCATCACTGAAAATCACCTGAAGTCTAAATGAGCAGAAGTCCTAAAACTTAGGATATACAGATGCCATGATAAGACTGGTAGGCAAGGCAGAGACATGCAGAATGGGCTGGTCCCAAACCCACATGTGGCAGTTAAACATTGGGATGAATATCTTAGCTATAGAGGACCCCCTGAGAAGCAATTGGTCCCAGCCTCACACTAAGCTTCCCAGCGCAGAGTTCCAGGACTGGGAAGAAAAGTCCCCACAACTTCTGGCTATGAAAACCAGCAAAGATTGTGACTGAGTGAAAGAAAAGGCTGTGGGAATCCCAGGTATTCCTCTTAACACGTTGCGTACAGCGGGGTTTAAATCCCTCGTGAAGATTCTCGTGATCCGTACACAATGTGTTAAAAAACATGCACATGGACTTACTTACTGATGGACTCCCTCACTCTGAGTGCTAGCACTGGGGCACCAGCTCAAAAGTCACCAGGGACATATAGGGAGTAACTGAATAGTCTGGCTCCAGGGCGAGGGATGGAGGGGCAGCTTTATCCCATACAAAAGTGTTAGAAGAAGCCATTCTTCCTTTGTTGAGCCCTCCCTCCACCCAGCGTGCAGACGCAGGTGGGCTCCATAACTGAGTCTCTTTCAACCTGACTAAAACTCTTTGCCCTGCCCTGATGATTCCCTGAGACCCCATCCTACCTAACTGGTAGGCCCACCCAGCTGTTTCCAGTTCCTTTTCCATACAAATGGCCTGTCTTGGCTCATGCTGCAGACTTTCCTAAAATGTTTCAAAGGTTCGCAATCCACAAATAAGCAACATCTGGCCTGGGCATGTCACGTACAATTTGGTAAGCAACCCCACACCCAACACTAGAAGCAGCCAGCCTCAGTCCACAGCTTAACCCCTCCCGGTAGGCTCCAAGCTCGGCACAGGTTGCAGTTATAGTGGATTTCATTATAGCTCATTCTAGGTAGCCCTGCGCAAGGCACAGGCTGCAGCTGAAATTGGACTGCTTCAGGGCTCCTCCCAGTGGGCCCTGGGGCCGGCACACCCAGTGGTTTGCTTCAGACTGACCTGGCGTACCACCTAACTGACTCCACAGATGACACATCCAAAGGGCTGACTAGGCAGGCACAGATCCCTGCTAAAACAAACCCTGCTCCATTGGGTCAGCCTCTGCACAATAGCTCCTCCACTATAGTTACAGTCAGTCCTCATAACCAATTAGCTCAAAGGTCAATCCTTCCCATTGATGTGCAAACAACAGTCAAGTCTCAACTGCATCAGAAGGGCACACACAACCCACACAGGAGACATATCTGCAGCACCTGGCTCAGGAGACCAGAAAAACTGTTATACTGGGGCCCCACTGGGCAACCTACTACATAAGTCTACTCTGCTAACATTGGGAAACATAGCAGTTCTACCTCATACATAGAAACAAACACAAAGAGACAGTCAAAATGGGAAGACAAAGAAACATGCCCCAAATGAACAACCAGAACAACGTTCCAGAAAAAGAACTAAACAAAATGGAAATAAGCAATCTACCAGATGCAGAGTTCAAAACACTGGTCAAAATGATGCTCAATGATCTCAGGGAGGACTTCAATAAAGAGGTAGGAAACAGAAATGGAGATAGAAAACATAATAAATAACCAGGAAAAATGAAGAATGTATTAACTGAAATAAAGAACATTAGAGGGACTCAACAATAGATTAGATAAAGCAGAGGACTGAATCAGTAATTTGGAAGAGAAAGCAACATAAAACAATAAAACAAAAAACAGAACAGCAAAAAGAAAAAAGATAACCCAAAAAATGAGGATAGTTTAAGGGGCTTCTAGGATAACATCAAGTGCACCAACATTCACATCATAGGGGTTCCAGAAGGAGAAGAGAGAGAGCAAGGAATTGAAAAGTTATTTGAAGAAATACAGAAAACTTTTCTAACTGAACAAAGGAAATAAACATACAAGCCCCAGAAGTACAGAGAGCCCCAAACAAGATGAACTCAAAGAGGCCCACACCAAGAGACATCATAATTAAAATGCCAAAGGTTAAAGACAAAGAAAGAATCTTAACAGTGGCAAGAGAAAAGCAGTTAGTTACCAACAAGGTAGATCCCATAATATTATCAGTAGATTTCTCAGCAAAACTTTACAGTCCAGAAAGGATTGGCATGGAATATTCAAAGTGATATAAAACAAGGACCTACAACCAAGATTCTTCTGCCCAGCAAGGCTATCATTTAGAATCGAAGGAGAGATAAAGACCTTCCCAGACAAGAAAAAGCTAAAGGAGTTTATCACCACCAAACCGGTATTATAAGGAATGGCAAAGGGACAAAGAAGAAGGAAGAGAAGGAGGAGGAGGTGAAGGAGAAGAGAGATAGAAGAAATAAAAAAATATAAATCATAAAATGGCAGTAACTACATATCTATCAATACGTACTTTATATGTAAATGCATTAAATGCTCCAATCAAAATATGTAAAGTGGCTATAAGAAAACCACTTTATAAGAAAATGTATAAGAAAACAAGACTCTTACCTATGCTGCTTACAAGAGACTCACTTTAGATCGAAAGACAGACACAGCCTAAAAACAACAGGATGGAAAAACATATTTCATGAAAATGAAAATGAAGAACAAAGCTGGGGTAGCAATACTTACACCAGACAAAGTAGATTTTAAACAAAATCTATAAAAAGAGAAAAAGAAGGACTCAGTAATCCCATTTCTGGGTATTTACCTAAAGAAACCTGAAACACTACTCCAAAAGGATATGTGCATCCATGTGTTCATTGCAACATTACTTACAGTAGGCAAAATGTGGAGGCAACCTGGGTGTCCATCAGTGGATGAAAGAACAAAGAAGAGATGGTACATATTTACAATGGAATATTACTCAGCCATAAAAAAGAATGAAGTGTTGTCATCTGCAACAACATGGATGGACCTAGAGAGTATTATGCTGAGAGGAATAAGAGAAAAACAAATGCCATATGATTTCACTTATATGTGGAATCTAAAGAACAAAACAGACAAACAAAGAAACAAACAAACTCATAGATACTGAGAATACTTTGAGGATTGCCAGATGGGAGGGGGTTGGGGGGCAGAGTGAAAAAGGGGATTGGATTAAGAAGTACAAATTGGTAGTTGCGAAATAGTTATATAAAGTACAACATAAGGAATTTAGTCAACAATAATGTAATACTATGTGTGGTGTCAGATGGGTACTAAATATATTGGGAGATCACTTTGTAAATTATATAAATATGTAATCACTATGTTGTACACCTGAAACTAATATGATATTGTATGTTAACTGTAACTAAAAAATATTAAAAATTTATTTCAAAAGATTAAAGTTACACACAAATGTAATTTGCTAAAATTGTGCAATTAATATAATGTAATGTAATAAAATGTTCAACAAAATGTATTTTTAATAGAGTGCTGAATTATAAGGTGAATAACTGTATAACCTAGATCAATTTATTTAAAATGATTTACTAAAAATTATTTAAAACACTTGAAATTTAACTATAAAATGGGAAAAATACCTATCTTGAGGAAACTTTGTAAATATTAAATGAGCTAAGATAAAGCAACTAGAAAAGTTCTGGCTTTGCACTGATATTCAATGAATGAAAAGTGCTATTAGGATTTAGGGTTATATCAATTTCATAAATTTTATGCCTAACTTTGATGACTAATGTTTATTGTAATGGTCATCCCATTATATACACTAGAAAATATTTCAGATTTCCAAACTGAAATGTTAGTAAAACATTAAAATTTGATTTAGTAATAAATAGACAAGGCAAAGAAATGCTTGGAATCTTATTTCCTATGTAAATTTGTTCAATAAAATATTAGAGGAAGAAATAATGCTGAAGTATGCATATGAGCAGAATGAAACGGATTACTGAAAAATATAAATTATCCATACTTGTGTTTGCTTAACTGCAAGATCTACATGAAAGAACTTTAATATTCCAGAAGCCTAAACCTGCAAAGGACAATGTTAGACCTTAAGATTCAGGAAATAAAACCCTTGGCTCTGTCTTTAAAGTATAGATAAAGCTAAAGGATGGTTATTTAAGTATTTAATGCGATTAGTGAATTCAGCCAAAGTGTGCAATTATATGTTTAACTTAGATTATCTCATTATATAATGGATATAAAATCAGACACATAATTGACAGACCTTTGCTGTTTCTCTCTTCTGCATATAAAATTATAGTTAATGAGAATTCCTCTTTTTCCTTCACAATATACATATTACAATAGTTACTTTTTAAGAACATTGTCTATTGTGCATACTATCGTGCTTAGAATTTTATGACATGTTGCTGATAAATACAACTAGATTATATATTCAAAAGATATGAAGGCGGTGAGGAAGGAAAATCATTGCTAATATCGTTTTTAAGTAAACAGAGGTATTCTTAACATTGATCCTAGAGGACTTTCAATATGATCCATGTACCCTCTGGTAACCACTAAACTGTTGTCTGTGTCTATGACTTTTTGTTTCTTGTTTGTTTGTTGCTTTCAGTTTTATGAGTATATCCCATATATGAGTAAAATCATAAGGTTCTCGACTTTTTCTGTCTGACTTATTTCACTTAGTGAAGTTGGAACATATAAAGACAACACTCGAGAAAATAGAAGGCAAGTAAAATTAAAATTACATACACACAAAGTTAACTTAAAGTGTATATTAGACCTAATTACTGTATACTAGACCTAATAACAAATGCTAAAACTATAAAACAAATTAAAAGAAATTATAGGACTATTCCATTATGACCTTGAGATTGCAAATGATTTTTAGATAGAATGCGAAAAGCCATAACTATAACATTTTTTAAATTATAGAAATTTATAAAAATTATAACATGAATTCCAAGTAAGTCACAAAGCAAAAGAAAACAGCAAATACATGCATGCATACACATGCACACACATACACACACATATATGCATATCTTATATACCTGACATAGGGCTGATACACAAAATATATAAAGAACATTCATAATTGCATAATACAAAAGTCTAAATTTTAATATTGGTGAAAGATTTGAACAATTTACGAAGGATGATATACAAATTGCCAACAAGTACTTAAATAGCTATCCCACATCGTTAGTCTTCAGGGAAATAAAATTAAGAACACTGTGAAGTATTGCAACACACTTCACACTGCCTAAACTTAAAAAACCCAGTAACACCAAATGTTAGTGACACTGTAAAGAAATTAAAATCCTCATATACTATTTGTGGGAGTATAAAGTGACTCAGCCACTTTGGAAAACAGTTTGGCAATTTCGTACAAAGATTAACCTACGCTTACTATTAAGACCCAGTAATTCCACTCCTAGGTATTTCTCAAGAGAAATGAAAACATATGTCCACAGAGTCTTGTACACAATATGCACAGCAGGTTTATCCATAACAGCCAAAAACTGAAATGACTAAATAGTCATCAACATTAAATGTATAAACAAATTGTTGCATATACTTAGTAAATATACTTGTAAATGAATAAACAAGTAATACACTCAGAAACATAGATGAAACCATAAATGGGGCCATAGATGTCATCTTAGTAAGGAAAAGATGTAAGACAGAAAAGGATGCACTTGTTTGATTCCATTTATATGAAATTTTAAAACCAGTAAAATGAATATACAGTGACAAAAAGCAGACCAGTGTTTACCTGGAGTTGAAGATAGTTAGGGAATTGAAAAAAATATTTAGATTGATTAAAGTATTGTATATCTAGATTAAGGTAGTGCTTGTGTGACTTTATATATATATATATATATATATAAAAACTTATCAAACATTACATAAAATGAGTGCACTACAATATATACATTGCAATTTAATAAATATTTAAAACTGAAAGTGTAACTGCATACAATCAGTCAAATTATATGCTAATATTGTTATTGATGCAGATCATTTTAGGTAAAATTTGTGATGAAACATGGAGTTGCAATTTAATATACTAACTTCTGAGCATAGATTGGTGGTCAATTTCATCATATTCAACATTTATTGGACATGTACCAAACACCAGAAACTGCATATTTTAATATTTAGAATTAAATTTTACTGTTCTACATTATTATTAAAAAATTAGGTACTGCAATTTATTCTATAACACTATCATGCCTAAGTCAGGAATTGCATCTCCAATTATAAGTTTTCTTATGGGGAAATATGATCTATATTGCATTACACTTTTTTTCATAGTGCAGTTCAAAGGAACATTATAGAGCAAATGTATATCAGAAACTGTCTATATTTAAATTTTTGTTATATTAATCTACTGCTCTGAAGTTTCTGAATGCCTTTACAGAGCAATGTAATTTAATTCATTTAGAATTTTACCATTTGATCACAACGCAAATTCAGAATGTCATTACTTTGCCATGAAAATCAAGAAATTAATAACCATGGAATAAAATATATGAGTACTAATTTTCTACATATACAGTATGTTCCAAAACAGTAGGCAGCTGTTATCCCTTTTGCTGAAAAACTGAAACTACGAAACAGTGTATTATATATTGTTAAATGTAACTATGAAAAAGCTACATTATTTCCAAATCTGAACCTTACCATCTATCTGACATTAGAATAGCACTTATATTTCTCTGTTTAATTTTTGAATTTTAAAATGGGGATAATCATATCTATTTGTACCTTAAACTGTTTTGAAGATCACATAAAATTATAAATATGAAAATATTGTGATATCTCTTGTGTATGTGACAAATGTGAAATTTGCCTATGGAGAAGTACTTTGGTTCTTTTTTTTTTGCTTATGAAAAGCAAAAACTGATCTTTTTTTAAATTTTACGAAGCCTAGAATCACAGGCCTCTGTGAGATATTAATAAGATAACTACTTCTAAGTTTTAGGAGCATGGAACTTAGTGGTATATTTCTTAAAGTTTTGTAGATGATTATTAAGCCATGAAGACAGGTTAAGTATTTACATGTGTTTTAGGACTTTTTGGTCAATATATCTATATTTGTCTGCTACTGAAAATGAAAAAGTTATGTTAATAAGCAAGTCTCAATGTATATGGTGGTTTTAGTTTTTTTAAAAAAATGCATCAAATAACAAAAACAAGCTTGTAATGGTCAGTATGCTATATAGGTCAAAGAAAGAATTTCTAATCGATGGAATGATTTACAGGTATGTATTTAACAAATTCTCTGTGCTTGGCATAGTGTGTTCCCGATATTAAAAACTAGATATTCCTGAATTGTATATTCCAATGGAGGGAAGGATAGAAAGAGAGAGAGAGAGCGAGAGCGAGAGCGAGAGCGAGAGCGAGAGCGAGAGAGAGAGAGAGAGAGAACAAACAAATAAATAAATAAAATATAGGCTGTGATTTATTTACCTCTCTAATAAGAGAGACCACCAAAGATAACAGTAATTGTAATCCCTGATGGATTTTTTAAAATAAAGAAGATGACATCCGAAAACAGCAGTTCTTAATGTAAAAACCTATGCATGTTCTGATACAAAGAAGCTGGGTGTGAGGGCAAAAAGCATGAGGGCTGATTCTCAACATAAACTACAGTCGCCACATTGCCTACTATGCCAAGCTAATTCTCTGAGTGCCATTTGGACCCCAGATTGTTTAAACAAACCAAGCCACTGAAAATGCCAGCCCTGTGGAGATAAGTCTTATTTCCACAGGGTTCATTTCCATCACAACACATCCATATGCAGTTATATTTGTTATAAGGGGAAGCAAGGTTATCATAAGGTTACCTTTGAAAACGGCCATAAAATTGAAGGATGATCCACCATTTCCATTTATACCTTTCCCTTTTGCATCCTCATATCAAATGCATAGGTCTATTTTCTGGGTTTCTGGTATATGCTGTGCTTTCTTTCACTGAATCTTGAGGCTCAACTAAAAATAATTGACATATGCCATTGTCATTTGGAAATATTAAAGTCAATCTGTAATATTTCCAACATTTGGATCTTCTCATGTATCTATTCCTCCTGTCTTATTTTTTCCTGACTTTTTTTTTTACTTGGTATACCCAGCAATTTTTTATTGCATGCCAAGCATTTGTATGAAAGATCGTAGAGGTGCTGGATGATATTTTTTTCTTTCTCACCCTGTCCTCTGTCAGTCAGTAGGAAGAGATCTTCAATCTATTCCAGACTAAAATGATGTGAATCAAGGTGTCAAACTTTGTAAACCTTGTTCCACCTCTGATTTGAGCTTAATCTTAGGTTGCAGATCTTGAGGGGTCCCAAACTGAGAATCTGTAAATTTTACTAAGGTTACTTCTTTACTTTTCTCCTTTTTTTCTCCCTTACTATAGGAATAACAAAAGTGCCATTCAGTCATTCTGTCACATTCTGATGGTCTTCTTAGTCTTTCACCATGCACAGTTTAGGAATTACAAATGTTTGGGAAGAGGATTCGTGCACAGAAGTGGGCTTAATTTTCTGTTCCTTCTGTTTTTTAGACTCTTGACTCTGTCAGTCCTGTCTGCTGCCAAGCCCATCTTTAGGCTTCTTGCCTGTGAGATAATGAGAAATATATATTGATCTCTTCTCCTGGTTTCTGCTAATATTTGACTTTTGACTTGGGTTCCTGATATGGCGCTCCTAAACCCTTGTAATTTCCTGAGTGATTGGGTATTAGATGCAGAGCTCCTAAATCCCTTGGAATTTCCTGGGTAATAAAAGTGTCTTTTGTTCTAATGAAACAACTGTTGGATGGGGCTGGTCATTAGAAAGGTCAAGTCATGATTATAAACTTGCATCTTTCAGCCCTACTCCCCATCTTTTTAAGGGGGAAGAGGACTGGAAATTAGTTAACAATAGATCATGCCAACATTATGAAGCTTCCATAAAAATCCCTAAAGTATGGGATTCAGAGAGCTTATGGGTTGGTGAACACATTCACATGCCTGGAGGGTGGCATATCCCAAATTTATGGGACAGAGCTCCTGGGTTTGAGACCTTTTGGACCTCAAACTATGTATTTCTTCATCTGACAGTTCATCTGTATCATTTATTATATCCTTTGTAATACATTGATAATAGTAAGTAAACGGTTTTCTTGGGTTCTGTGAGTAATTACCAAATCACAGAACCTAAGGAGAGGGTGATGGGAACCTCTGATTTGTAACCAAGTTGGAGAGAAGTTGTGGATAATCTGGGGACCTATTATGTGCAAAGGGCATCTGGAGTGGGAGGTGCAGGGGGGAGGTGCGGTCTTGTGGGACTGAGCTTTTAATTGATGTTGTTGGCACAGACACTGGTTAATGTCAGAATTCAATTGAATTATAGAACACCTAGCTTGTGTCAGAGAACTGGTCAGTGTGGAACAAAACCTACACATCTGGTGTCAGAAATGAACTGTGTGAGTGTTACATTCCACTTTAGAGTTAGCAAATTACCCAAAGGGAATACTTGCAAGTTCAATATTTTGGTTCAAGAACTTTCCTTTCTTCCTGGCTTATGACCCCTCAAATTCTGACTGTCACAGAAGTTCTCTTCAGATGCCTTCTAAAATACTTTTTTTTTCTATTTTATCCAGCTATATAGTTCTTCTCAGTGGTTAAACGATTTTGTTATGAGCTATCTGGAAAGAAACGAAAGTGGAAGTGTACAATGTTTATGCATTGAACACATAGCCAAAAGCCATCTTCCTAGAAGAACTAAGGATAGAAAATTTTCCATAAAATGCCTAAAAACTCTAAGAATATACATGATAGGAAAATATCTGACAGGGAAGGTGTAGGAAGAAATGTGTAATTAACTTCTCCCAAAAGGTTTTACTTTCATTTTTTAATGTCAGTTCACATGAACAAGAATTTTAACACAGGGCAAGGGAAATTTCATTTTAATTTTCCATACACTATAACCCTGTTAGACTTTTGAAAAAGTATCACACCATCATAAATTAACATTTTATCTTCTTTCTTCCTATGAACATAATTAGAAGACTTGAGTGAGCTAGGATAGCTCAGAGTGGTAAAACTAATCTGAAAAGAGCAAAGAATTAACTCAGCAATGGCATTCTCTTAGTTTTAACTAGCATTGCTTTGTAGAACTCACCTTTCCATTTACAATTCACTGGTTTTCACTCTAGACCAATTTCATGCTAATTTCTCCAAACAACTTAGCATAATTACATTCAAACTTATGCCACTCCTAATTGTTCCATTGGAGTATATGGTATTTCTCCCATAAATACACACTTCTTATTGATAAGGTATAAGTATTATTTTCTACTGCTTTATAGACCTTGTTTTCAGTTTCAGACCCAGTATGAGAATTCATTAACTACCTTAAAAACTGATAGTTTTCAGAAATTTGCAGGAAAATTTTCTAATCACCAGGAACATGACCGTCACCTTTTTTTAGGCAACAAACCTCAAGTCCATGCTAAGTAATTAAAACACTGTTCCTCACTAAGTACCAGTGTAGCTTAAGTATTTTTCTAACTACCAAAACTTTGTCTCAAGGCATTCATTTCTTCAAAACTATAAATCAAATGATATCAAAATGTATAGTGAAAAGCAGTACATGTGCTTTTGTTTTAATGAGTTTTATTTCATAAATTGCTATTTGACAAAAAATAATGGGTCAAGTGGGTACTGAAATTTTAGTTCTCACATTTAAAAAAATTAAATATGTTCTTGTTATTGGAATGTTCAAGGAAGTTTGAAATGTATGGGATTTCAGAGGTGCAAAAAACATGTCACATTGAAAACCGTCAACTAAGAGATAATAATCCCATACATGTCTGTTTCTCTTTCTTGTATAATGAATTTAAACTTGTTAAAATTCTTTAAACTTCAAAATTGTATAATATGCCTTCACTTCATTTATATTCCTACATATGTGTGTCTTTTTAAACAGCCTAGTATAATCATAAGTATGTGATATTCACTTACATAGATTTCCATTTCCATATATAATTATTGGTGAAATATACCTTCTTATTCATCTATACTGAAAATGATAAAATGTTATTAGAAGTTAATGAAGATTAAATTAATCGGGAGTTATAAGATGTTCATGGATCAAAGGACTACATATAGTTCATATATCAATTATCTCCAAACTTATCTATAGATTCAATAAAATTGCAGTCCAAACTCTGCAGAATTTTGTAAAAAATTGAGAAACTGATTCTAGATTTTTTCTGGAAATCCACAGAACCTATATTAGCCAAACTATTTTGATAAAGAAGAATAAAAATGGAGTAGTTAACAGTACCTGACTTGAAGACTTATTATAAAGCTGCAGTAATCACTATACTATGGAAATGGTATTAAGATAGACATATAGATAATGGAACAGGATATACAGTCCAGAAATACAACCAAAGATACATAGATGACTTATTTGTGACAAACATTCAAAGCAACTTAAATAGAGAAAGTATATTTTTTTTAACAAATGGTACTGGAACGATTTTACATCCATTTGCAAATTATGAGTTTTGGTACAGACTTAATACCATATACTAAGTTAACTCAAAATGGATCACAAATATAAATGTATAACTTAAAAACTATGTAACTTCTGGAAGTAATTTGTCAGTTTGCATTTGGCAAACATTTTTTAGATATAATACACAAGATATGGTCCATAAAAGAACGACTTGAACTTTACCAAGATTAAAACCTTCTGCTCTTTAAAAGACAGTGTGAAAGTATAAAAAGACAAACCACAGAATGGAAAAAAAAAATATTCATGAGTCAGATATGTGATAAAGAACTAGAATAAGGAATCTATTAAATCTGAAATTTATAAAGAACTGTTAAACAAAATATTTTTAAAGGGACGGCATCTTTGAACAGATAATTAACCAAAGATATGTGGATGGCGAACATTTACATAAATCAATGCTGAACATATTATTCATATTATGCATTTAAGGAAATGCAAACTGATACTATAATGATATACCATTCCACAGTTATTGAAATGGTTCAAGTATTCTGACCATATCAAGTGTTGGCAAGGAGATGATAGATTTGAAATATTCATGTATTGCTGATAGTAATGTAAAACGGTAGAATCACTATGGAAAACATCTTGACAATTTCTTGAAATGTTAAAATACATCTACCACATGATAGAACCATTTTTACTTCTACATATTTTCACAAGAAAAATGAAATTATGTATCTTTTTTTATTACAATTTATTATATATCTTTTAGAACAATTGTACTTAGACATTCCTAGTAGCTTTATTTGTGAGAATTGAAACTAGAAATGTCCAGTAACAGGTAAATAAACTGTGGTATATCAATATAATAAAATATAATAAAATACTACTATGTAAAATACTATGCATAATACAATATTACTAATCAATAAAAATAATTAATTTTTGAAGTACTATATATGAACAAATTTCCAAATAATTATGCTAGGTAAAACAAGGCAGACAAAATAGAGTAAATGTTATATGATTTATCAAAAAATTCTAGAAAACTAAAACTAATATATTGTGATAGTGTTATGAACTAAACTTTGCTCCCCCCCCCCCATTCATATGTTGAAGACTTAACCCCTAATGTGACCACATTTGGAGATAGGTCCTTCAAAGAGATGATTAGATTAAATGAAGTCATAAAAGTGGGGTTTAATCCAATATGACTGGGGTCCTTATAAGAAGAGAGAGTGACATCAGCATGTGCATGCACAGAGTAAAAGACATGTGAGGATATAGCAAATGAGAACATATCTGCAAGCCATAGAGACAGGTCTCAGAAGAAATAAAACTAGCTGACAACTTGATTTGGACTTCCAGCCTACAGAAGAGTAAGTAATATATTTCTGTTGTTTAAGCTACCCGGTCTGATATTTTGTTAAGACTGACCTAATAAACTACTACAGATGGTAAATGATAGCACTGTTTATAATAAACCAGACCTTCATCCTCAGCTAAATGGTAAATATAATGTGGTTTCTTCATACAACGGAAAATAATACAACAATGAGAAAAATCAATTCGCTGCTACAGGTTACAACACAGATAAATATTACAAATATGTTTCATGAAATAGGTCGGACACAAAGCATATCACTGTATATTTCCATTTATATAATTCAAGAATAGGCAAATTAATACATACTTTTGAAGTCAGGTTACTGGCTACTTTGGAAATGTGTAAAGCCACTTATATTAACATAATAAGCTTAGTCAAGCCACCAGGGGACGTTCCGAGTTCTGGAAAAGTACTATTTCTTCCTCTGGGTGTCCATATCAGACAGAACAGCCAAATAATGCCAAGCATTCCGCCAGGCTTTTAGTTTATTATCAGAGTGGGATCAATCAGTGTCTTACATATCAAATTTTATTAGGTTGGTGCAAAAGTAATTGTGGTTTTTACAATTATTTTTAACCTTTTAAATTGCAATTACTTTGGCATAAACCTAATATTAAATAAGGTTTTTTTATTAAGCAAAGCATACATACTGAAAAGTATACAAATTAAAATTGTTCTGTTCTAATACTTTTCCCAAATTAAACACATCTAACATTAAAGAACTGAAGAAGCCCCTCTGTACTATGAAAAGTTTTCCTAAAACTTTGGGAATCCCTCCATAAGAAGAAATACTTCTGAGAAAACGAAGTTCCGAACTATTCTCTTGGTGTCAGCTGTCCTCTTTCTGATGTGATTACAGATTGTTGAGAGCCTTTCATTATTTAAGAGAAAATCCTTTATCTCACTTAGTGTTTGAAATTCAAAACCTAAAGACCTCTTCAGAAGTTATGAAGAATTCTGAAGAATTCCCTAACTTTTAAAGAGGGAAACCAAAAAATAAGTGTTTGTCACAAACAATGGAGCAATAAAACATGCCATGCCAGAAAACACATATATAGTTATAAAGTGGGTGGTAAAAGTACAGTGTATTTATAAGCAAGTGTTTTTGCTATGTTTTTGTTACTCATGTGCTAATTATGTCTTTAATTGACATCAGTGTAGCTGTAATTATTAAAATTGCTCTGTGTCCATTAATTATTGGCCTTTACCCCTCGACAAATGTCTAGGGTTTGACTTTCCCACTGGAGCAGAAAGATTTCATCCCAGACTTACAATTGCTCTGCTTCCTGCGAACCGTGCAGTTGAGGAGCTACCAGCATTGAGTATTCTCAAGGGACAGCTCTCAAAGAATTAGTGGACACGACTTTCAGCAAATGCTTTCTACTTACTGCATCTTTCTCACTGGGTTCTTACAAGCAGTTACTTTATTTAGGTCTCTGTGACGTTGTTGTTTTTAATTGCTACTCTATAAAAAGGTACATGTCCACCTACAAGTAAAAAAAACAGTCATGTACAAATACAGAATATTAAATAGCAAGGATTTTAACAAAATGACACTTTACTTTGGAAAAAATGCTTACCTGGCAAAATATACTGCAATATCAATTGGCAAAAGTAGAATTCAAATTTATTTCAAATTTCATGCAGGATCCCAATTATATAAATAAATATGTGTATGAAAAAGTAAGAGCAGGGGTGGGGAGAGATTCCTAGAATGTCAGGTTAAAAAGCAAAGTTCTAGTCTAGCTTCTCATGCCCTTTAATTCCATTCCATTATCAACTCATACACATCTAAGAGTGTGAAAAGTATAGCTTAAGATGTATTAGATGTCTTATTAAGTTATTTTCCCTGATCTCTTAAGACAGTATCTCATAGAAATCACACAGATAAAGAGTATACATGGAACATTTTGTATATATCAATAGTTTACAAAAAAAAAATCTCTTTTTGAGTAATATTTTTTAGAGGCTAAGCCTCAATTTTAGTCATTTAATTAAAAAGCTATCAGGCATCGTAGTATTTTTTGTGGACCTACAGTTAAAATGAAGTTATCTTAAACCCTTCATTCCACTTTTCCTTCTTTCCATCCCCACTCACCCTCCTTCCTTCGTTCCCACCTTCTTTCCTTCTTTGCAAATGACTTGTCTGTCTCATTAAATATCTAGTATACATACCTTTGTCCAGCATCCAGTTTGTGTGTTGCATTTTAAAACTTATTTCAACAGTCACAGGGATTATTTATCTAATGTGCTAATAAATTTGCTGTTTCATAAATGGATATATAGTTGAGTAATTATGTGGAATTGTCTTCATATATTTATGCCGATCTTCTCTATCTCCAATAGCAGCAGTAACTGTTTCTCCTTTAACATGTACACCTTCTTAATATGGTATTGCCCGCAAAGAATCAAGGCAATTACCTAGATAATTTAGTTTTAAAAGAACTCTTTGTTCTCAATTTTTAAATGTTTGTTGTTTTCTTTTTCTTTTTTTTTTTTTGCTTGAATTCATAAAATGATTCCCTTAATTCCCTTATATTTTTATTCATCTATATTTTTTTAATATTGTATTGGCAATCCCAAACTCAGTCATTAGAAGTATTAATTATAGTTCCATACACATAGGAAAAGAGAATTGACTGGAAGACTGCCATCCTGATTACCATTTCTGGAGTAATTTCCATTTTGTTTCTCTGAGGACTCTATTTTCAGTGCCCATCAGGTAATGTCACATTAGGTAGTATTGATAAAGTAATTGATTGCTAAGGTTTCAATGGGCTCTGCTTTACGTTTAGAGGGATTAACAACTTTATACTGATACCCCTACTCATTTAGAACTGTTTTGCAAGACTGAAAATTTTGAATGTCTTATCATACAAATTATTTTAGGAGACTAATTTATACTTTAAATGGCATATGTTCAACATTTCAGAATAAAACAAATCTTTTTTATAGAAAAAAATTATATCTAGTAAGTTGTATGATAGCAGTTGATTTGACTTCCATGCTGGTTTGAATTACCTGATATCAGATTAAACATAATGAGTTGACTAGTTTACCTGATGCCATAAAGAACCAAAAAAGCACTGGTCAAAATAAATTACTCCAGATACCTTCTTTATGAGTTGAACAATGTGTCTTTGTTGGTTGAATGCCCTGGAATTCTGGGCACTCTCTCAAACCAAGAATTTTGGGGTGGCTATGATAATGTTGCTACCTCTTCACTACCTTATAATCACATTTAATTAGTTTACGTAGGTGGTAGTAGCTGGCACAGTTAAATACCGCTCTACTCATTCCACCAACAATTGACTATTTGTTCAGCAAATGAAAAGGACTCAGTTTGAGAAGTGAACAGAGAATAGCTATGCAGTAGCTGTTGTTCGAACAGTTTTTTTATTCTCTTTTTTCTTTTCCACTACAGAATCTGTCATCTTTTAATAGGTAAAATCTTGTCAGGTAAATTACACACACACACACACACACACACACACACGCACACACACACATATATACGTGTGTGTGTGTGTGTGTGTATATATATATAGAGAGAGAGGGTGCCAAAAATGTATACACATTTTAAGAAAGGAAAAAACTGTATTAAAATTGTAATAATACATACCGATAACAAAAGATGAATACAAGTCACATTTGACTTTTGCAATTACAAGAGGTGCTCTAAGTGCACCAGAGTAATTTTAATACAGTTTTTTCCTTTTTTAAAATGTGTGTACATTTTTTGGCACTCTCTATGAGTGTGTGTGTGTGTGTGTGTGTGTATAATTTAGAGATGTGAAATCCAAAGAAATGAAGATGTTTTAGCTTAGATTAGTTTTGTTTTGGCTAGTGAAAAATCATTTTTTTCAGATGCCTGTTTGATTGAAATAGCATATATTCCATATATTTGTTTAAAAATGAAGGCCTTTGCTTTGTAACACTTTTCAAGTAATATGGACTTTTGGAAATCTGCTGAAATACTTTAATAAATATCTCATACATATAAAAATATAAATGAAAATATAAGTATATATATTTTTATTGGAAGGAAACTATTTCATACTCACAATATCAATCCTGATTCTCTCTGCTTATAAGGTAAACTAATAGATTACCATTTAAAAACAATGACAATTTGTTCTATCATCTCAAAATGACTATACATTTGCTTTTTTCCTTTAGGTTTATTAAAATAATTATTATTTTTATAACTAGAAGTTGTTTAATTATTAAGATAATTTCTTACTATGATTATTATTACATTTTAATTGGTTTTCAGGGAGTCTTAATAAGCTTTTTAACATCCCCTTGGATTTTCTTTTATACATTCTATAACTATAATTTTATAAAATAGAGATATTATTATTATTTTTTAATTTCTAGGTAATTATGGAATAGCAATATGGCAGAAATTACCTACTATGTCTGGTGGCTTGAAGGGAGTCAGGAAGCATCTTACATAAACTAAAAGAAATTTAATATTTGTACCATTAAATATAATATTCTTGTGAAAAAACAATGTTATTAATACCTGAATTTCTTGATTAAACTTGCTAACTGTTTTTTAATAAGATTTTTCTAAGAAACAATATTTCTTTGTTTCTTGGAACAATCAATTTTTTTCCCAAGAAAAGGAACTAAGTGCAGATACAAAGAAAATGTAATTATAAATATGTTTAGCAAAGCAGAAAAAGAATGTGATTTGTTTGTGTATCTTTCCATTCAAATGGGACACTTTTAAACAACACTTTCTTAATATAGAATATATAATACTTCATAAATATTTGTTTTTAAAATATGTGCTGATGCTATTTACAATATTTATCCCTAAAGCAAATTAAATCTATGTACTTATAATTCAGTAGTATAGTTTAGATTTTGAATATTTAAATAAAACATTTTTTCAGTCTCTAAAATTTTGTAATTTTATGTTTTATTCATTAAAATGGATATGTAATGTAAGTGAAAGTTCTGAAGCATAGAAATAAGTATCACCCGACGTAAATACTAGTACATTACTAATGCCTACATGTATATGCGTTCTTCCAATTTTCCCCATGTTACACAGAGGTAAGAAAAATCCTGAATTTTGTATTAAGCACTGGTTTAATTTTTTTTTTAAACATTGTGCCAGATTATCTTTTTACAAGACAGCATCAATTTCACCTGTTTTTATATTTTGTCTGTCTCATTGGAAAGCAACCTTGAACCATATTTCTTGATACAATGCCAATAGCATTTTATGGTTAGATTTTCATATTGTGAAGCATGTAATATTTGCAAGACAGAAGTAAACCCCATCAATCTCCAAAGAGAAGAGGAGGATTTTGATCAGCATGTATGTATTTTAATATAAATCATCTATTGATGTGTTTAGTAGCCAATGAAATTAAGTCTTTCCTGAGATTTTTGCAGCCTCCTAATATTCTCAGGTCAGTGCAATTCTCCCTGCCTTTGCTTTGTCACACTTCATGGGATTCTGTAAGCCTTCAATGCCCTGTATTAATCTGTTTCTGTCCTCCATACATAAGTTTCTGTGTTCCTTTCTGAACCTCAATGATAAGCTATGTATGAGTCCAAAAGAAAATGTAATTTTTATTTTCTTGAGCTTCAAAAATCATATCTGAGTCTGAATTGTCCTATGTTACTTGATTTTTCATTCAACATTAAATGTCAATTATTCATCTATGATGTTTTATGTAGATATGAATCATTAAAATTTAATGTAAGTATGCCATTTTTTATTATAACATTACTTTTTATTCATTTTTTTGTATTCTTACACTTTTGAGTTGCTTCCATTTTTATTTTTCCATTTTGTTTTTGTTTATTTGTTTACTAATTTAAGCAAGATGGCCAGGTGTGTTCTTAAAAAGTCTCTTGATGAATGTCTACAGGACATTCTTTAGAGTACTTACATACAAATTGAATTACTAAATTAAGGGAGCTTCTGTATTTTCAATTTTAAACAATGATGCTGTATTGTTTTCAGAGTTGATTCCAATACAATTATATTAAAAATACCCATCTCTCATATATCTGCTTGCTTGTGGCATTGTGGACTTACTGGTTATTGCTAATCCAATGGACTTAAATTGATATCCTATCATAGTCTTAGTTTGCACTTCTTTAATTATTAATTAGATTTGTTAGTTTCCTATTTATTTTCTTGTTTTATTTTTGTCTGAGATACTTCTTAACATGACCTTGTCAAAGTTTTCAGTAAATTATTTTTCTATTGAATATTATTTGGTTTGAGTTCTTCATATTCTTAGGATAAAATCCCATTGAAAATACATTCATTTAAAATTTCTCCCATTTTGTGATTTATCTTTTCTTTTTGATGTCCTTTGAACAAGAGATTTTTTTTTTTTTGAGTTAGCTTTTTATGTTTTGTTTAAGAAAACCTTCTCTAACCCCATCGTCATAAAGATATCCCTTATTTTTATAAAAGTTTTAGATTTTGATTTTACATTTGTTTGATGTAATGTAGACCTTCTATTCTCACCTCTGTCTTTTGACCTCTCCTTAATATATTCCATCTCTTTATTTCTCTGTGGTACATTACACATAAAGTCTGATTCTTTCATCAGCTGGTATAGTCTTCTTTTAAACCCATCAATTAATTTTCTACTTTACCCACCAACAGTGTATGAGGGTTCCTTTTTCTCCACAGTCTCTCCAATACTTGTTATTATTTGTCTGTTGATGATAGCCATTCTAACTGGTGTGAGGTGGGATTGCAAATTGGTACAGCTGCTATGGAAGGCAGTGTGGACGTTCCCCAAAAAATAAAGAATAGAATTACCATATGACCCAGCAATCCCTCTCCTGGGTATCTACCCAAAAAAATCTGAAAACATTTATCTGTAAAGACATATGTGCTCTGATGTCCATTGCAGCTTTATTTACAGTGGCCAAGACATGGAAACAACCGAAGTGTCCTTCGATAGATGATTTGATAAAGAAGGCGTGGTATGCATACACAATGGAATATTATTCTGCCATAAGAAAATAGTTCCATTTGCCACAACATGGATGGCTCTTAAGATCATTATGCTAAGTGAAATAAATCAGACAGAAGAAGTCGAGAACCATATGATTTCACTGATATGTGGGATATAAAACTGAAAACAACAAAGGAACAAGACAAACAAATGAAGAAACAAAAAACCTCATAGACATGGTCAATAGTTTAGTGGTTACCAGAGTGTAAGGGTAGAGGGGAGCGGTACATAAGAGTAAATGGGATCACATATATGGTGATGGAAAGAAAACTTACTCTGGATGAACACACAATGTGATATATAGATGATATATTACAGAATTGTGCATTTGAAACCTACGTAACTTTACTAACTATTGCCACCCAATAAACTTTAATTAAAAAAAAACAACAACCTGTGTTTTACTTTTCAGAAATACATTATTCATTTCTAAATGTTTAATATTTTTAATGATATGTTGTTAACTTCACTACTTACATTTCTTCAAACATATTAAACATACTAAATTCATATTTTAAATTAATTAAATATTTAAAATCTTTGATCTAAATATTTTCTGTATATTTTTCTGACTCTTACTAATGGTGGCTCCTTTTCTTGTTTATTTTATTATGTTGAATCTAATCTGTGAGTATATAAGAGTCTAAACTGAGAAATCTTAACACCAAACAGGAAGCATTTAAATACACTTTAAATAGGATCCAAACTGTGTTAATGAGCTGAGACAAACCTAGTTCTCACTGGATTCTTGATTTCATATAGGAAACTCAAATTCAGTTTCTCTCACTCGTAATGGTTTCAAGCAGTCAGTCTCCTGATCCCACAGAGAACTGAAAATATTTGTTTCTAGAGTGTCATTATTCTTGGTCCAGCTCTTTGTTACTTCTTTTCCATTTTTTCCCCTTTCCTTCCCCATCTCTTTCTTCTTCTGTTTTCTTGCTTTTGTACCCTTCCCTCCTTCCTTTCTTCCTTCCATCGTTCCTTTCTTCTTTGCTTTTGTTCTCCCTTTCTTCCTTTCTTTATAAGGACCCTTGATCTCTCCCTTACTGTGAACTTAGCAATACAATAAAATCATGTTTATTTCAGTTTATCCAGGAGCTAGTCATATTAAAATCATCTTCAGAGGAAATTTTCCACTATACAGCTAGGAATACAATTGCTCAATTGCTTTAAAATAAAAATGTGATATTGCTTTTGTTTCACGCTTTACATTTCAAAAAGAAAACATACAAAATTACTAAATTTATTTGTTAGTAACAATACTAACTAATTTATGGAGACTTGGTATATATAAATACTCAGCTAGAAGCTGAATGTGGGGGATAAAAATGAGTAACAACTTGTTCTGCCCTATCCTTCAGCTACAGAGATGATGTCTAAGAAATTAATTCCCTACATTCTTTTTGAAACAATAACTCAAGAAAATGTTAAGAATTTACCTATACTAGATCCAACATGGTTGATAATCTGTTTAAGATTTATACATCAGACTAAATATCTATATCGCCTGGATAATCAGGTAACGACTAATTGGTATTCCTTGGATGCAGTCGCACTGGAAAATGGGAGCTATCAACATGTGTTAAGGGTTGCTGACAGGCTACTTACATACTCCTGAAAGGAAAGCTGAAGTCAACTCCAGGGCTGATTGCTTCTCTGATCTGAAGCTGTTCCACAACCAGTGTCATATGCAATGAGCTGCTAGGCAGTACACAATAACTGGGTCATGAGAATTTGTGCTTGGAAGTTATGAGAGACCACTGCTGCTGGTAGGGCAGATTCGGCATTATTTAGGCATGTATTAGCTATTTTAAATGCCAAAGAACCACACGGCATTACAACCTTTATTTATCTAATTTTTATATGAGGAAACTAAAGATTACAAAGGTTAATTAATTTGTTTAAGTGAAGTGCCTAGGATACAACAAGTTAGCATTTAAAGGAAGCTTTGTTTTCATTTATCCAGGATTTATAGGAATTTTGAGCAAACTAGGATATGTATCCTTTCTGCTGTGTGAGATAAAGATCAAAATGTTGGAAAAATCCCATACACTGGACCATAAGGAAAAATAAAATATTTAACATAAAACATAAATTGGTATCATGGCGGCCATGTACTTTGAGCACAAAAAGTTTAAAAAATAAATTAATAACAAGAATGAAATAAAACTAAATTTAAAATAAAATCCCACAAGGTTAAGTACCAGTACAAAATATTAATACTTAACATATCATCATAGTAATTAAGAGAGTGCCAAAGGAATAGATGATATTGCAAATGGTTAGATGCAAGGAATATACATTAAACTACCAAAGAGATCCATGTATATAAGAATAGATCATAATTATTGACAGAACCTGATTTGCAACCTGGAAAAAAAAACAAATTCTTCATTTAATCATTTAGAAGTTTTTGAAAAAATAGTGAAATATGAGACTTAAATTGAACCATATAAATAAATCCAGAGTGAATTAAAGAATAAATGTAAAGGGAAAGGATAAAATATTTAGAAAAACTATATAGGATATGTTTATGGCCACATTATATAAAAATTTCTTTAAAAATATGAAAAATGGCTTGAACATAGAGAAGATTCTTATGAATTCAATTGTATTTAATTAGTTATGTATGTTTCTCATTTGGCATTATAAAGAAAGTAAAAAGATAAAATTAAGAGAAAATATTTACAACATATATAGTTGAGTAAAAGCTACCTAAGTATACCCAAGGTATCTAAGTATACCTAGGTATTTAAAGAACTCCTAATAATGAAAAAATATATATATAAAAGAACATAGAGAAAATGAAGCACAATCCAATAAAAATTTTATGCTCAGCATTCTGCATAAGGGTGTAGTACAAATTGAAATCACAATCAATTAATATTTAACCTAACAGTGTAGCAATAAAAAATCCTCAATAGTAAGTGTTGGAGAAATTATGAAGTAATCAGAATTAGTATATATTTTTAGTGAGATGGTAAATTGTACACATAATAAAACATATAATATAGTTAAAAATGTTTCAACTTCATGACTAATCCACTCCTAGATCTGTATCTTAAAGTAGTGATATTAAAACTGTTTGACTACTGACTCAAGGAAAGAAATATATTTTCCAGGTAAAACACACACACACACACACACACACACACACACACACACACACACAGAGAGAGAGAGAGAGAGAGAGAGAGAGAGAGAGAGAGAGAGATTAAAAAAGTTTAATGAAAAGTGGGTAAACCTTACTATTAACATTTCATTCTCATATATTCTATCCTTTATGTTTCATTTCCTCTATTCCATTTTATTCTCTTAAGTGATGTTTATGACCATTAAGTTGATTTAATAACCCATAAATTTAATTCTTAAATTGATTAGAAATTACAGGACTCCTGGAATTTTAAAAACAGGCAGATTGTGAGAGATATATAAGATGATGCACTTAAATAGCTAACACAGTACTGTTTGTTGTTATTATTGCACATAATCTTCAGAAATAATCTTCAGAAATTTATCCTAATAAAATGCTGTGTCCATGTTTTTGTTACTTGTTTTGTCTGTTAGTTTATAATGTATGTACATGTAGGCTGTTCTCTTGTCAGGACCGCAGGGAACATGCATAGACAGTCAGTCATTTTACAGATTACCCAAAGGCAAGACCAGTTATCCATACAATTTTGCCTGTGAGATTGGGATAATCTGTTTAAGATTTATGATGTATTGTACATGAAATCATTATTGGGAAAATTTAGGTTAATTTCAGTGGGGTAAGAAGTTGTCTTCAAAAAAGCTCAAAGTTACAGTGAGAGGTCTATATGACAGCTGACTAGAAAAGACACGATAGACATGTTAAAATGAAGTAGGAAGACAAAGTAATACTATCAAACATGAATACACCACAGGTAATAGAGCAGCAGGAATTTATTAATTTAATTATGAAGAAATATTCTTCCAATGATACTAAGTATTAACAAGGTAACTTGTTAGTATAATTCCAACAGCTGTCTCCAAAATCCTTTTTTGTTTGACAAAATCTGAGACTGTTTCTAAACCCCATCTGGACTAAAATCCAATATTATTAATAACCACATTATTTTAGGAAAAGATTAAATAAAAGAAAGCAACAGATTATTAAAGTTGGGGGAATGTGTATCTCTCAGGTATTAAAATATATCATGAAATTGCAAGAGTGCAGTGCATGGTTTTAAGGAATGTGAAGACAATTAAGAGGAAAAAAGAGGAAAACTAGAAATAAAATATATAACCAGGTTTTCTGTTGTGTTTAACCAACTGCAATCTTATCAGATAGTTAACTCATAGATAAGAACCTTTTGGTTATTCTAAAGACATTTCACATTTGAAAAACAACAACAAATCTCTTGGTCCTTCTATGGAAAGACAGGCACAAAATGTTCTGTCAATCTTCTACATATATTCATCTGCTTAACAGAGTCATTTAATATTGTCTGCTAAAAAAACCACAACTTAGTTTTGGCATAGTTGAAGGCTTTCTTGTATCTCTTGCTGTAAAAGAAAAGTTTAGTTAATTCTTAAGTAACTTCCAGGTCATATCAAAAAAATCCTAATTTACAGTAGAAGTAGGAAATTATTCAGGTAATTTTCAAGGCTATAAAGCAGGTTATTATAGTAAGTCAACAAGAAAGAAGAATCATTTAGACCCAGCATTATATAATGTCACTTGAGACTGAAATTTCACACCACATCAGAAAATCACTTAATTTTTTTTCATGTTTCCAGAAACTGTCATTTTTCTGCTTTTATACATCTAAAAATATTCCTGATTAATTTTTTTTAAACTATTACATTATAAGTGACACATCTTTGGATTTTTTGGGTTTTTAATATTATCTTAAATTTACAAATTTTCATTTTTTTATATAAAACTAAAATGATTTTGACTTAAGTTATTGTCTCTTAAAACATGTTTTAAGAAATGTTTTGCTTAAAATCTAAAATATCACATTTTTCTTTCTGATTTTATCATTCATGTGGCATTTTCTTTCTCAGAAAAATAGTTAATTAGTTTAAATAATAATAGGCATGTCATTCAACTTAATTTTATAATTCTCTATATATAATATATGTATACTTTATCTATTTTGCCTACCTTTAATTTGTGTAATAACAAACAAATAAAAAAACTGAAATAACATGAAGAAAACAAATCCCAGAGTAGAGTAAAAATAACTGTTGTAAAAGCTAATTTTTAACATGCAGATCAAGATCAAGAATCTGAAATGAGATTTAATCATTGCTTTGAAAAGTATGAAAGGCATTCATGACAGTAATTATTAATTACTGTCTATTGTCTATAAAAAAATAAAGTAATTTTAATGAGAGATAATTTGATAATGAGGTTTTATCTTATGAAGTTTGTAAATAGTGCAGTGGATTGTAAAGCATAGCAGTGAATGCTTCCTGTATGGAAAATGTGATGCATGCAATGCCGATTATTTATAACATTAAGAAACATGCAAGTATTTATGAATTTAAGGATTGAAGATAATTTCTATTATTACTTTTCTACTATCATTAAAATATTAAATTAAAGAAGAATTTTTTTCAATTTGATATAAGTGAACAGAAATTACTGATTTATTTCTGGCTATGTTAGACTTAATTTTAAGACACAGCCAAAAATTTAACTTGCTAAACTACTGTATAAACTCATATGTAAATCTGCCACTAGATGTGAATGTAACAATCTCTTGGGATATATTGGTGAACAAAAAAAAAAAGAATTGTTAATTATTTAGGATGGTTGTGAGCCATTTATTGACTGCAATCAGTGGAATATTTACAGCATAAAAATCATGCAAACAATTAAAATGAGATTTTTTTTTAAGAGCCAATTTACCAGCACACTGTTGCAAATAACCCTTTTCTAGTCCAAGAGAGACCGACGATAACCAATATGCATGATAAGTAGTATATCATATGGAATGTAAGAAGGTGATAAGAGGAATGGTTAACAAAAATAGAATAGTGGTGGAATTGTGAATATGATAGGTGAGCAGTTTGAAAAATTAAATAGGTTAATGAGGGCAAGCCTCATCAAACAAAAACATGAAGTTTCTTGGGGAGTTAGTCATACAAAATCTGGAAAATGTGTTCTGAGTACAGGTAACAGGTAGAAAAAGACCTTGGTTTGAGAGATTGTCTGGTGCAAACGAGGGACAGCATGTAAGCTGCTGTAACTGGAGCAGAGTGAATAGGGCAGAGTAGGAGAAATATAAATCAGAGAGGTAATAGGGTCATATCATCATCTTCGGGAGGCTAGCAAAGGGGTTTGACTTTTTTCTCTGAATAGAATGGAAAGAACCAACAGTGTTTCAAACAGAGTGACAAGATCTAATATGTTTTTTAAAATAACTCTGGCTTCTATATTGAATGTGGAATCAGCATGTGGGAGGCATGTGGACAAAACTAGAAGAGAAGCCCGGTAGGTAGGATATAGCACATTAATCCACATGAGAAAGACAGCAGATGACAGCAGAGCAGGACCAAGTGTACATGATAAGATGTACTTGGATTTTAGATATATCTCAAAAGTAGAGCCAAAAAGGATTTTAGTGGTTGCAATTGCACAGACTTTCATTACTAATCACTTAAAGGTGGATATTTTGAAAGCTAAACATATGATGACTAGTGAGTTGCCTTTAGTGCCAAAAATAAAATAGTTTATGATTATCCTGATGAGCTAGGCTTGTCACTTTGGCTACTATAAGCTTCGCTTTAGAAATGTGATACATAGATGATGTATTACAGAATTATACACCTGAAAACTATGTAACTTTACTAATAATCATCTCCCCAATAAACTTTAATTTAAAAAAAAAAAAGTTCAATCTTTAAAATTAAGTTAACACTCTTTTTAATATCTTTGAAGAGTGAACAATATCATTTTGACTTGTAGCTAATTTAAGGTCATATTATATTTCTATCACCATGTGCCATGAGATTTCTTGTTTATCAAGAGTGCCACTAGTACCTTAATTAACTTAACTACCACCAACCTGAGATCATTAACATGCATTTTGCTTCATATTGGAAATCTATGTATTTTTCATCTTAAAAGTCAACATGCTTTTTGCTAATGACTTGAAGTGGTATGGGATTTTTAATTTGCTTAAAACTAAGATCCATTTTCTTTCAACTCCTTGGCTCTAGTAATAGAAATCTACTTCAGGGCATATTTCAAGGTACATTAGACAGCACCAACTATATCCACACAATGCTTCCATTATTGGAACATTAAATGACCCCATCCTCATCCTGGGCACAGCATCCCGTCTCTGTAGAAATGAGCAGTTAGCAGAAATCTTTTCTATACATGTAACAGATGAGCTGTGTCTGGATTAACTAATCATTATTTCAAAATAAAATGTTAGTTCAACCTTCAGAGAACTTTTATGTTCAGATAGTAACTTGCTCTACGTACTGCAGAAAAGCAGTACTCTATAAAATAACTGACACTGTGATTTGAAGGAATCACCTTAGGGTATCTTTATGCATCAGTGCTCCTATATGCTGACCAACCATATTTGGCCATAATTCTCTTGATGACAACTTGATGGCATGTCATAATTATCACAACAGAACTATGACTATGATGTGTTTAAAATAAATTTTAAGTGCCATAAAACTAATCTAAATACCAAAAGAGAGTTGTATTTGATGTGAGATATAGTTAGTATAGAAATTTTAGTATATGTGCTGCTGAAGCAAGCACAAGTATAGAAATTTAAGTTTAGAAATTATCACATAGAGACATGTATTAAATTATTACAAATGGAGAGGCTTTTAGACGTCACATTAAAACTCTTAAACAAGAGATGTGGTGACTAAGATTAAATGAGATGATATAACTTGCCTAAGGTCACACAAGCAGCAATAGAATTGGAATTAAATCTGCCTTTCCTGAGTCCATATTCTGTGTTACTTGAGTCATGCCACAGCATACCTTCTGAATTTCACTATTATTTCTAAATTTGTCTGAAGCAATTTACAAAACAATTTTCTATTCTGTTGTTCAACATCAAAATATTATTTGATATTGATGCAAATGTTAAAAATTTCAGTAAAATATTTTTCCTGAACAAACCAGTATTTTTCAAAGATATTTTAATAATTACAAATACAATACAAGATTAAGGATTATATTACGTGACTTAATGAATATATATTTTTTGAGTTATCTCTGTACAATCAGAGACTTTACAACTGATTAATTATAAATAAATTAAGTCTTTTAAAAAGAAATACTTTAAAATCTAATAGCAATGGTTTTCAATCAAAGTGAATATCTGAGGAGATTTGACTAAATTAATTGCTTATGTAATACAATAAATCAAAAAGAAAAAATACAATTTAGGTAAACAAAAACTTGTCAGTGACTACATGCAGTAGTGTTAGGTTTGACAATTAAATGTTTTGTGCATACGACTTGTATTATAAATAATGGAAAACTAAAGGATGTTAACTAAATGCTATGTAGGATAAGCCCACAACTAACATCATACTCAATGGTTAAAACTGAAAGCTTTTCTTGTATTAGGTTGGGGCAAAGGCAATTGTGGTTTTTGCATTTATTTTTAACCTTTTAAACCACAATTACTTTTACATCAAGCTGAAAAGATCAGGAACAAGACAAGAATGCCCAATCTTGCTACTTTTATTCCACATAGTATTTAAAGTCCTAACCAGAGAAATTAGGCAAGAAAAGGAAATAAAAAGCATTCAAATCAGAAAAAAAAGTAAAACTGTCACTATCTGCAGATGACATGTTATTATATATAGAAAACCCTAAAGACTCCTTACCCAAATCCCCAAAAACTTCTAAAACTAATAAATGAATTTAGTAAAGCTGCAGAATACAAAGAAATTAATATCCAAAAAAACTCTTGAGTTTCTATACACTCATAATAAACTAGCAGAAAGAGAAATTAAGAAAACAGTCCCATTTAAAATGGCATCAAAAAGAGTCAACCACTAAGAAAATTTAATCAAGGAAGTGAAAGATCTATACACTAAAAACTATAAAACATTGATGAAATAAATTGAAGATATAAATAAATGGAAAGATATTTTGTACTCGTGAATTGGAAGGATTAATATTACTAAAATGTCCATTCTACATAAAGCAAACTATAGATTAAATGCAATACCTATCCAAATTCCAATGAAATTTTTCACAGAAAATAATAAACAATCATGAAATTTGTATGGAACTATAAAAGACCTTGAATAACCAAAGCGATCTTGAAAAAGATGTGTCTGGAGGTATCATGCTTCCTAATTTCAAACTATATTACAATGCTAGAGTAATCAAAATAATATGGTATTTACATAAAAACAGACTTAGATCAATTGAAAGATTAGAAAGCCTAGAAATAAACCCACCCATACAAGATCAATTAAATAACAACAGGAGGGGCCAAGAATATACAATGAGGAAAGGATGATCTCTTCAATAAATGGTGCTGAAAAGAGTGGACAGCCACATGCAAAAAAATGAAAATGGACCCCTATCTTACACCACACTCAAAAATCAACTCAAGATAAATCAAAGATGTTCACTGACGGGTGAATGGATAAAGAAAATGTATATACACAATGGGCTATTAAAAGAAGGAAATCTTGCCATTTGAGACAACATGTATTGATGTTGAGTATATTATGCTAAATGAAATAAGACAAAGACTCATATAAAATGATCTCAAATATATGTAGAATCAAAAAAATAAACAAAAATAATAAAAAAAACGATCTGAAGTCATTGGTACAGAGAACAGATTTATTGTTGTGGGGAGGATGGAAGGAGGTTAGAAAGTACAAACTCCAAGCTATAAATTAAGTAAGTCATGTGGATGTACAGCATGGGGACTATAGGTAATAATACTGAGTTGTATATTTGAAAGTTTCTAAGACAGTAAATCTTAAAAATTTTGTCACAAGGATAAAAAAGATATAAGTATTATTATGGATGTTTAGTAGAGGTATCGTGGTGATCATTTTGCAATATATACAAATATTGAATCAGTTTGTTGTACACCTGGAAGCAATATAATGTTATATTTCAACTATATCTAAATAAAAATGTACAAATTTAATAAATAATGTGATCACATTTTAATCCATAAATTATCTATGAAAACAAAAAAATTTCACAACTTTTTAGAGGCATTAAGAACTATCAGAGTATCAAATAACACCAGCCATAAAAGTACAGATTAATTATTTTGGATAGTGCAACTTTTGCAACTGTTGAAGAGAATTTAAGTGAAATTACAAATTGTCCCTCTTCATCAAAAAACAAAACAAAAAACAAATAAAGTTGATGTTGGTGCCTAGAAACCACTTTCTCCTCAACCCTACCTGGGCTGATTCTCAGGTAATAAAAATCAAGATGGTATCAAATTTCTTTTTGCAGGCTGATAATGATTTAGGCCCAAACATAAATGTACAAACCTGCTCAGTGCCCACACATGTTCAGAAGACATCTTCAAAGGAACTGAACATTTAAAGAAAGTGGCAAATTGAGGAGATCCAAGATGGAAGAGGAGATAAACACGGTGCCTGGGTCCTTCCATGAACACATTAAAATTACAACTAAATTATAGAACAATTAACCTGCAGAACAGTCTGAGGTCTAGCAGAACAGAAGTCCTATGTCTAAAATATAAAGAAGTCATGTTGAGATTTGTAGGAGGGGCAGAGACACAGAACAGACCCCAAAACTCTGTGTGGCAGTTGAGAACTAGAAGGTATATCACAGTCATGGAAGTTCCTTCAAGAATAGCAAGAGACCCCCGTCCCCCACTCCAGACTCTCCAGCCTGGAGTACTGGTGCCTGGAAGAGGAGCCCCCACAACATCTGTCTGTGAAAAACAGTGGGTATCCTGACCATTCAGGTGAGATGAAAGGCTGCAGGATACCCAGATGTCCTCTTAAATAGCCCATGCACAGACTCATTATCTCACAAGCACTCACCTTGTGCTCTGGTGAAGGGGTAGTGAGTTGGGAGGCATCAGTGACAAATGGGGGGAGGGGAAGACTGAGGCATGTGGCTGCAAGGGGAGGACTAGAGGGCAGTCGATGTTTTCCCAGTGTGAAGTCCTTCTCTTGTGCAGCCAGCAGGCAGGCACCATCTTTCCTGTGTTGAACCCGCCCCCACCAAGGCAAAATCTGAATCTGATTGGTGTGGTGAGCTCCACTGCTTCACCCTGCTGACTCACTGGGACTCTGCCCATTCACTTCCCCAACACTGGGACACCGTCTCCATTGCTGTGAGCAGCCAGCCCTGCCCACTTTGTACTCTTTCTTAGAAAACTGGCAGAGTCTGGCAGACCCCCAGCAGGCAGCAACTGGCTTTGGTTTGCTAAGAGACTTTTCCTCAGTAGCTCCAGGCTCAGCACTGTTACCAAACAGAATTTATATTAATATGGTGATCATAACTCTTCTCACTCTAATGACTCCCTGAGACCCTGAGTCTCTGCCTCACCCAACTTGTATGGCACATGAGGCTCTATCAGCAGCTGAACCTTAAGGGAGACAGCAGGTGGCAAAGGCCTTGGAGTGTCCTGGTTTTTTGCAGAGCTATTCCAGGCTTGGTTGTAGATGTCCTTGGTTCATAGCCTCTCCCACGTGCCTCCAGGTTTAGCACAGGCAGCAAACAATTCCAGATTACTTTGTAACTCCTACCAGGTAGGTCCTGAATAATCACAGGCAGTGGATGACCTAATCCTGCATGGGAGCCCCTCTCAAGAGGCCCCAGAACAAACATAAGTATTTGGCTTCAGACCACAGCAGAACACTGCCCAATTAGCCCACAAGAGGCACAGACAAAGGGTGGTCTCAACAGGCACCAAAGCCCACTGGGGCAAATCCCACTCAGTGAGGTAAGCCCCCTGCACAGCAGCCCATAAGCTGTGGACATGGCCCAACCTCACAGCCAGTCAGCCTGAGGGTCAATTCCACCCACTGATGTGTCAATAGCAATCAAGGTTCAAATAAAACATGAGGGCACACACAACTCAGACAAGGAAAACTCCTGGAGCACCCACAGCAGGTGACCAGGGAGATTGTGCTACTAGAAACCTGCTACCTAAGGACACCTGGCCAAGACTGGGGGACATAACTGATCTATCTAATATATATATAGAAACAAACACAGAGAGACAGCCAAAGTGAGGATATATATAGAAATGTGTCCCAAATGAAAGAATAGGAGAAAAATTCCAAAACAGAACTAAACAGAATGGAGGCAAGCAATACATCAGAGACACTATTCCATACTATGGTTATAAGGATGCTCAAAGAATGAAGTGAGAACTTCAACAAAGAGATAACAAGCATAAAAAAGAGACACAGAAACCACAAAAAAAGAACCAGTCAGAAGTGAAGAATACAATAACTGAAATGAAGAATGCGCTAGAAGGAATCACCAGCAAACTAGATGAAGCAGAGGATCAAATCAGCGATTTGGAAGACAAGGTAGCAGAAAACACCCAATCCAAACAGCAAAAGAATAAAGAATCCAAAATAATGAGGAGAGTTTAAGAGACCTCTGGGATAACATCAAGAACAATAACATTTGCCTCATAGGAGTACCAGGAGGAGAAGAGAGACAGCAAGAGACTGAGAACCTAATTTGAAGAAATAATGACTAAAAACCTTTCTAACCTGGTGAAGAAATAGACATACAAGTTCAGAAAGCACAGGATGAACCCAAACAGGCCCACATCTAGACACATTATAATTAAAATGACAAAGGTTAAAGACAAAGAGAACATCCTAAAAGCAGCAAGAGAAAAGAAACTAGTAACTTATACGGGAGCTCCCACAAAGCTGGCAGCTGATTTCTCAACAGAAACTTTGAAGCCCAGAAGGGATTGGTACAAAATATTAAACGTGATAAAAAGTAAGGACCTATAACCAAGACAACTCTACCCAGCAAGGCTATCTTTTAAAAACGAATGATAGGTAACATGCTTCAGAGACAAGAAAAAGCTAAAGGAGTTCATCACCACCAAATCAGCAATACAAGGAATGTTAGAGGGACTTCTTTAAGACAGAAAAAATAAAACAAAATAAAAAATATGAATAATAAAATGGCGATAGCTACATATCTATCAACAATTACTTTCAATGTAAATAGATTAAATGCTCCAATCAAAAGACATAGAGTGGCTGAATGGATAATAAAACAAAACCCTTATATATGCTGCCTACAAGAGATTCACATCGGATTGAAAGACATACACAGATAGAAAGTAAAGGGATGAGAAAAGATATTTCATGGAAATGGAAACAAACAAACAAATCTGAAGTAGCAATACTTATACCAGATGAAATAGACTTTAAAACAAAGGCTATAAGAAGAGACAATGAAGAATCCAGTAATCCCACTTCAGGATCTTTATCTGAAGAAACCCAAAATGTTACTTCAAGGGGATGTATGCATGTCTGTGTTCATTGCAACACTGTTTACAATAGCCAAGATGTGCAGGCAGCCTGCGTATCCATCAATGGATTAATGGATAAAGAAGTGGTAGTATATATATAGTGGAATATTGCTTGGCCATAGAAGGGTATGGGTTTTTGCCATCTGCAGCAGCATGGTTGGACCTGGAGGGTATTATGCTGGGTGGAGTGTGACAGACAGAGAAAGATATATGCAATGTTATTTCACTTATATGTGGAATCTAAGAAAAAAAATTAACAAATGAAACAGAAACAAAGTCAGATACAGAGAACATTTTGATGGTTGCCAGATGGGAAGGGTGTTGGGGGTGTGGGTAAAAAGTGGGAAGGGATTAAGGAGACAAATGGTTGTTACTAAGTAGATATGGGATGTAGGATATAGCATAGGAATATTGTTAATAATATTGTAATAACTATGTGTAGTGTCAGATGGGTACTAGATTTGTTGGGGTGATAGATGGGAGGGGTGGGGGACAAAGTGGAAAAGGAGAAGGGATTAAGAAGTGAAAATTGGTAGTTACAAAATAGTCATTAGTATATAAAGTAAAGCATAGGGAATATAGTCAATGATATGGTAATGACTATCAATAGTGACAGGTGGGTACTAGACTAGTCAGGGGGATCACTTCTTAAATTACATGAATGTCTAGCCACTATGCTGTACACCTGAAATTAATATAAAATGATATTGAATGTCAACTGTAATTGATAAATTTAAAAAGGGGGTGAAAGGTGAAGGAGAATAAGAGGTCCAAAATTTCAGGAACAAAAGAAATGTCATGAAGATGTAATGTACAGCATAGGGAATATAGTCAATAGTATTATGATAGCATGGTACAGTGTCAGATGGTTGCTGAACTTATCATGGTGATCACTTCTTTAAGTATATAAGTGTTGAATAACTATGGTGTACTTCTGAAACTAATATAATATTGTATATTAGCTGCATTTTTAACAAAAAATCTTTAAAAAAAAGAAAACAGAAATAAAAATAAAAATAAAGCTTTACTCATTAAGATAATGAGGTATTAGCACAGAATAAACAAATATACTGATGGGGGAAAAAAGAAACAAATAGGCCCACACACATATGGAACCTTGATCTGTGAGAGAAGTTGAAGTGTAGAGCAAAGGAAGAAGGATCTCAAAATCATTGTACACACAAATTAATTACAGGTGGATTAAAAACTTTAATGTGAAAAACACAACTTGGAGGGCAAAGAGAGATGAATAGGTATAGCACAGAGGATTTTCAGGGCAGTGAAAATAAACCCTAATGTAAACTATGGACTTTGGGTGATAATTATGCGTCAGTGTAAGATTATCAGTTGTAACAAATGTACCCCGTTGGAGGAGATAATGATAGTGGGGAGGCTATGGATGTGTGGGTACAGGGTGTATGTGGGAAATCACTGTATCTTCCTCTCAATTTGCTCTAAAACTGCTCTAAAGAAAAAAATGACTCTAAATGAAAACAAACAAACAAACAAAACAAAAAAACACAACTCGGGAACTTCCTGGGGTATGGAATATTTCTTAAATAAGAGACGATGTATGGATGTATGTAAATAACAAAGAAAAACATTCACATATTTCAAAAAAGAAAAAGAGTGGCAAATCCACAGTCAGAGGTTATTAACAAATCTTAAATAATAATGATAATAAATCCCTGTCTGTCTTTAAATGTCTTGCCATCTTTCTATCAAAGTAAAACACTCTTTTCTCCAGAAGCCCAGGGGCTCTAACATAGGCAGGCTTGGACCCAGGCAGGACACTGGAACCCAGCTGAATCTCTCTGATGGAAGCTATGGAGACAGGTCTTGCTGCCAACATGAACGTTCTTGCTGGAATATGTTTTGCTGCTTGGGAGAGAGCTGCAAGCCCTAAGCTGGCTCCACAGAAGAGAGGTGGGACCAGACAACTCTTGCTTCTATTCTGGCTTCAGTCTTGGTGGTGGGGATGCGCAAGGATTGTGATGAGGTGAGTGAGGGTGGATAAGTGTCAACACAGACCACTCTCAGGGCCTTGTCTCAATTCTCCATACCTAAATTTCTCATGATAAGGGTGAAACATGAGGGCAGAGGAGCACGAATTGGAAGAGAAAACAAAGAAGAAAAAGAAAACCAGAGGGCATGCGAGTTTCTCAGCTTTGTGAGCCACCATCAGTGTAAATGTCTCCCATGTTCCTCGTTGTGAGGACAGGCAGGTGGACTCAAGTTTCTCAGGATTTTGCAATATAGGGAGTAAAGCCACTGCCCCGACAAGACAGGTATGTTAGAATAATGTTTGCTCCTTATGTCAAAAGTTCAGAAATAACCTAAATGAAACTAATGAATCACCAAAGTAGTAATTAGTAAAAGTTTACTGTGAACACAGAAAAAGTTTGTGAACCAGGAGCACTCAGACCAAAACATGAAATGAGGCTCAGGTGTACGTTATTCTAAAGCAGCTTAAACAACGAGTAGTGACTGTTTATTCTTCGTAGCGATGGTTTATAATATTAGAATTTTCTTAAATGGTAGGTAATTGGTCAGTAGTTACCTCGTGTCCACCTTGCGAAATAGTTCAAGTTTTGCTCATGATTTCCAGAGGCATAAGCAAGAAATGACCCAGGTAAAGTCAGTCTTGCAAACTAAGCTAAATTAAGTTTAGTTTGATGGACTAAATCGGTTTGGTCTACTCAGGGAATTATCAAGGCTGGTGGTCTCCATTTGTTTCTGATCTTCTTATTAGATAACACGTGGGGCAAACAAGCAGTTCAAAGGCAGTTGTCCCCTTCCAAATCAACAGCCTTTGGGTAACAGCCAGTGCGTTTTGAAAACGGGGCTGCTCTTAAAAAAGCCAGTATTTTTTTTTTTTTTTTTTTTTCTGGAAAACCCAGGATGCCAGTATAAATGTACAGACAAGAACAAGCCAGTGGAAGCTCCCTGGCAGCATAGCCTGCTGAGGACTCAGCATCTGAGGTGAGTGGGGGACGTGGCACTCAGGAGTGACCTTGAGGTGGGAGCCGCGCCCTGAACTTCCTGAGACAATTCATACTCTAAGTGCTCAGTGAATGTTTGGTAACTTAGTTTTGCTGTTCTCTTTAAGAATTAGAACCTTGAAAGAATATTTACTATTAGCTTTTAAATATGACATATACAACAATTTGTTGATTCCTGATATTTTTCTACTCAAACTCAACAGTCATATTTTTCTTCATACTTTGCAATAAGTTTAAACTTGTGTTAATGTTGTAAAAATAGTACCATTTTTTTCTTGAAACATTTGAGACCGTTTCTGATACGATGCCTCATCTCCCGTCAATACTATAGTGTAAATTTCTTGCAAATAAGTATATTGTCCTAAATGTCCATAATACAGTCATCAAAATCAGGAAATCACCAATGATCCATGACTATCATGTCATCTTTAGGGACCTTTCAAGTTTTAGTTGTTGCTATAATGTTCTTTACACCAGTAGGTGCTCCTTTACATAAAATTTGTGTCTTGATATTCTTTTATCTGAAATCTGCTGTTATTACACTTTGATTATATTAACTTAAATACTATGTTGGTGTGGTAGTCATGCATGGAAAGAATGCGTTCTATAATCTTCCTATTAAGTTTCTGTCTGTCAGTAGTTTGTATCCCACGACCTGACTTTCACAAACGTTATCCAATCTTAAGGAATCTTTTTCATTTTCCCTCTTGTCTTATATTCCCTTCTTGGATTCACCATTAAAAACTATTTCCTTGAAGCTTTGGTCATTGTTGACTATCCCTTCACCTTTACTTATATGTCATGGAAAGGATGGAGAGGCTTGGAGTGGGGAGAAATTCTTTTCTTCCAGCTAGCGTGAGGTTTCAGAATTTTATTCAGGCGAAGACCTTTGCTCTAGAGAATAGTTTTGTTTTTGGTTTTGTTTTGTTTTTTTTTTAATTGGAGAAGGCATATGTGTGTTTCACAATGGTTACTTTCCCCCTGCCTTTGCCAGAGCCTTGGAAGAATCTTTATCCAATTTTCATGGTCAGAGCCAGTTGTAGGGTTCTTGAAAGAAACTCCATGAAACTGAGGGGATTCTTTTAAGACTGAGGCCACCTGGGGTTTCTTTTTCTTATGCTAGTCCACATTCAACTGCCAACAATTCATAAAAATTAGTACTTAAATGTTTCTACCAGTTTATGACTACAGTGGCATTTGCTCCAGATAAGCAGACTTGGTTGCTGACTCTCTCTGGATGCAATTCTTTCTCCAGATTTCGTGGTAATGGTTTGCCCCGAGAAGTTACTTCTCTGATTGGTATAAGAAAAGTTGATGTTCAGTTTACCCATCTTTTTTTGTGTGTTATAAAGACAGAAATAACAATTTACAAGTGACAGCTGAAACAGATGTCTTTACTACATTATTTTAAATGCAATGATTTTATAGTATTTTTAATAGGGGGTTAAATGATGAGTTATCATAAGTTGTTAACATTTTTCCCTATCTAACTCTGGAAATACAGTACAAGAGATGGAAAATTATATAGATCTGAAGGACTAAGGAAAAGCCATGAGAAGTCCTTTAGTAGGCAGAAGATTTTGGACATATATAGAAAATATTCAGAGAAGATAAAAGATTCTTTAGGGAAAAGTTTTTGTTGATGCTCTTGTCTCTAGTGGATTTCCCATAATGGATGATTGCTTCCCTCATTATCACTGTATCATTGAACACACACTTCTGTAAAATAGTCCTAGAAGACTGAGTCCCTTTAAAAAGAAGTAAGATTTACAGAGATTTAAAGTGGGTAGTGGTTGGTCATAAAGCCTATAATTATTAACCAGTGATGTGATTGTGTACATGGAAATCTATCAGATCACTATGGCTAATATTAGAAATCAACAAGTTTGGCAAAGAATAGATCAACTTTCAAAAAGCTATAAAATTTGCTCCCTTCAGCAATAACCCACTAGAAAAATAATATGATCTGACACTACGCTCTAGATTCTCAAAGTATCTAGAAATAAACATCTGGAAGTGTATACCTAGTATTTTTGGAACAACCACATACATACCCCAAGACCACATTTTCCTTGGGCAACTCTCAGCAACGTTTAAGTATAGTAGGGATCCTTACAGGTAGCTGGATGAAAGACTACCCATCAGCCTTGTAAGATTTTCTCAAAACCGTGCTGAAGTAGGATATTCTCCCTACATCTGTTCTTCCTTTTTTCTTTCACAGGTGTCAGACCAGCCTTCCTGTGGGAGATTTCTGCTTCTGAGGTTGGTTGATGAGATATGTGGAGAACATTGAATTTTTTTTCTTGAGCTTAGAAATGTTGTTTTCTGTGATTAGGCCAATTGTGTTTTCTAATTGATGCCCATTGAATTGGCCTCCTATCTTCCCACAGAGACTGGAAGATACAGGCCTTATTTTCCCTGATGGTTATATTTCAAAGGGATGGATCTAAGGTCCTTGAAAAAGACACTTCTAGGTTATAAAACCAGCAAGACAGCTTTTGAAATGGGTTAGAGAAAGAACGTACAATTACACATGTTCTAAAATAAATGCTCTAAGAAAAAGGAGGTCAGGGGCCTTAGAATCAGGAAAAAGCCTTTCTAAAATGTATTCATATGTAGGGGAACATTAAGGCCATTTAGTCACCTGTGAAAAATAATTGTGTTAAGAACATTTTGAACACTGGGTACTTGAAAAAGATAAATGTTTATTTAATGAGTGTGTAAAAATATAAGAAAAGTTTAAATAGCACCAATTGTGTACCTTGGATAACTCAGCTCTTGTTCCATGCCAAAAAACTTTCAAAGTTTGATACAATTTTAAGGATATGTAATTTTGAGAATGTAATGTAAAGGTTCTTCCTGGAGTATTTTTTGAGCTTCATGGGTTTCCTCTCTCCTGGTTTGTGAAAAGCTAGAGAGGATAGGGGTCATTATATTATTGGCATCCTTCTCAATCTAGATTCAGGAATCTTAAATTGTATAGTGTGTATTCCTACTTCATCTCAGTCAAGGCTCATTACTGATTAGTTTATATTTTAAGACCTAAGACAGAGAGAGTATGACCAAGTTATTATTGCTCTAAAATTTTAACTTACTTTGAGAGACACAAATTTAATAAATGAGAATATTTTTTATTGGGTTCTGATGATCCATAAAATATTAACTTGTGATTTTATATCATTAAAAAAAAACAGTCTAAATAGAAGAAAAATTAATCAGTAGCAAAAGATTATTATACACATGAAAAACATACTTCACCTTTTTAAAGTTTATGAAGTTTGGGCTTCAGAATAAGTTGGAATTATTCTGCAAGAGTATCCTTGGGATCAAAAGTTAATTAAAGGAAGGAAAGGAAGTAGGACTGGACAGATAGAAAATTCAAGCTCTGATACCATCCTAAAACTTCACAAAGATCTCCAGGGATAGAACTGTTCTCCATAGTTGTCACAAGGTAGATTGAGATGCATAGGATTTCATAACCCCCTATCAATCAGTCCTAGGATGTAGCCTACCCCGGAAAGGGTGTGACCTTGGTCAAAGTGGCTTCCTCCACTAGTGAACATCATTGAAGAGGTTGACAGAAAAAGGGTATATGCTAACAACACCTTCAATCAACTGGGGCAAGTCTGTGATTAAATGGATGCTTTAGTCAACTAGAACTGCTATAACAAACATCACAGATTGGGTAGCTCAAACAATATTTATTTCTCACAGTTCTGGGGGCTGGAAGTCAAGATCAGGATGCCACATAGTTGGGTTCTTGGTGAGGGTCCTTTTTATAGTTGTATCCTCACATGGTCTTTCTTTAGTGAGTGCACACACAGAGATATCTAGTGTTACTTCCTTTTTTTTTTTTTTTTTTTTATAGAAACTATAAGGACTCTACTACCCTCATGACCTAACCTAACCCTACTTACCTCACAAAAAGATACCATCATATTGGGCTTTAGGGTTTCAGCATATGAATTTTGAGGAGACACAAACATTAAGTCCATAGCAAGGGGATTCTGGATACCACATTATAACATAAGCTTCTATGTTTGATAATCATCAGCCAAACATTAAGATATAGTCACTGTACTCAGAAATAATGGCATATATCTTTATATTATTATTTAATAGAAGAAATATGAGCTTTAAAAGTTCAATCCCTGAAATTTCAGTAGAGAGAATTGAAACTTACTTCCAAAATTATGAATACTGGCAAGATTTAATCTTTTTAAATACATTACTTGTATAATTAAATCAATATATCCCCATAAAAATTTCCAATATGGTAGAAGTGTAAGGGTAAGAGTAAAAAGTCGTCTTCATATTTTATAGTCATTAACTGCTTTGTTCAAAAATAAATGCTTTTGTAAGTTTTCTATAACTTTTTATAACTATGAATTCCTATAGAATTTAAGTATGTTTAGGTTTTAGTATTTTTAAATATAAAAGGTTTTAATGAAAAATTGATGCCCATATTCCAATAGACGTTCAATCATACCAGCTCTATTTGAACCCTGGTTTAATTAGCAAAAGTCATCATTTCTGGGCTTTCTAAGATTCAAGTAAGGCTTTGCCACCTGCATTTCTCCATTGCTGCCTTATATTTCAAGTTCTTCTGGCCTGCTAAGTCAGCTACTACTTGCCTATCTGCTTTAAACCTTCCAATAATTTTTGCTGCCATTTTCTTGCCTTTTCTCTTTGACTTTGTGTTGTTTACTGGTGTTTCAGAGGGAAATAGTATTAAGAATGTGTATTAAATTTGTCTTGCTTAACCTATAGCTAAACAAAGATCCATGCATCAATGTTGGTTGGATTGTTCATAATCACTTAAGATTCAAAGTAATCAAGATGTTTTTTGATAGGAAAATGGGTAAACAAACTGTGATATATACATATAATGGAATATTATTCAATAATAAAAATAAATGGGCTATCAAACCAAGAATAGATATATAAGAAATTTAGATTCATATTGCTAAAGAAAAGAAACCAGTCTGAATTGGCTTTATATTGTATGATTCTAAGTATGTGACATTCTGGAAGAGGTAAAACTATAGACATTAAAATATCAGTGGGTACCAAGGATTTTTAGGGTGGTGAAACTATTCTGTGAGATACTATAATGATGGATACACAGCATTACGCATTTGTCAAACTCCATTATTTAATACACAAAGTGTGAACTATAATGTGTGCCAACTCAAAAAAAAACAAAAACAAAAAAACCCATTTAAGTGTTCTAGAGATAAGTGGAAGAAAAGCACTCTTTAACCAGAGAATCTTGCTGTGTTACAGATTCACTAAACAACGTCACTGAGGGAGTAAGTAGAAGAGGTACTGATCTAAGTAACTTTAGAAATGACTGGAATATGTTAGACTAAAGGCTAAAGGAACTACAAGCACTGTAGTCTAGCTGATAAATTTGTTTGCCATGTGGATATGGGTTAACAATTCATATACTGGTGTACATAATACAAAAATTAAGAAATTAAGTAAATTGAATGCAGACGGTGGGAGCCAGGTATGACATTTTTGGAGTAGGAATTTACAGATAAGCAAGGGGAGGAGGCTGGAATTATCTATGTGGTAATAGATTAAAATTGGAGACACCAGTAAGAACAAGTGTATAGCTTAATATAGTTACAGATGGTTGCATATAAAATAATGATAGATATGTCTAAATACATGGATTATTATACGTCCGTATTTATTTGCTCTGTCAGATGAGAGGGCCTAAAAACAGGGCACCTCGGTAATAATTAGCACACTTAGCACCCCAAATCTTGGTGTCTTAATACCATCCTTCAACAAAAGGAAGCTTGGATACCTGATTCTAAAACTAAGGTAAATGTACAAGATGAATTGGGAGCATTTTGTGCTTAACATGAGGAAGTGATAAAAAAAACAAACACAAAACAAAAATGTAACTGGATATAAATCTAAAAAACAGAGAAGCTACCTGAAAGAACACCCAAGGACTAAAACTGGAACAAATTCAGCAAAAAAAATACATAAAATAGTATTGGATTATAACCCAAAGTATAAAATAAATATCCATCAGTCCATATTGGTATAAATAAACAGTTGAATAAATCAATAAATGGTGAAAGAACAAAAAACCTCCCGTACTGAAAAATTCCAAATAATTTATGTGGATACTTCACCCTATGGAAGAAGGAGCATAACTTGTCATTCTTTAAGTGTGGGTTGTGCACAGAGACTGCCATCCTAAGAGTGAAGTACGCAGAAGAGGTTCAGGGAGTTAGTTTATAGCGAAACCAGACAAACATTCTTCAGTCGGATCATAGAGATCAATATCAACAACACAAATCAGGCTAATAGTACATGCCCTTGGTATAATATAATGAAAAAGGCACTTTACTTCCTCAATCTTTAGCCTCAAAATTTATAACTCCAGTCTAATAGTGAGAAAAACATTAGACAAATTCCATTGGTGGTGACTCTTACAATATACCTGATCAGAACTCCAGAAAACTGTCAAGGTTATGAAAAATGAGGAAATGTCTGAGTGTTATAGCAAAGAGGGGTCTAAGGTAGGCATGAAAAGTAAATGTATTGTGCTATCCTCAATGGGGTTATGGAACAAAAAAGGAAATTAAGTTAAAAACTAAGGAAATCCGAATAATCTATGGAGGTTAGTTAATAACAATGTATCATTGTTGGTTCATTAACTGTAACAAATGAACACCTACTAATGTAAGATGATAATAGGGGAAACTGAGTACAGGGATATTGTGAACTCTGTATATCTTCTTAATTTTTCTGTAAATCTTAAATGGTTCTATAAAATGTCTATCAATTATGCTATTAGAAATCAATATTACATTTTTATTTGGTCTTACTTTCTTGAGAAACTAAATATTTAATAGCTATTGGCATGTCTTTCTCTGTTTGATAAGGAATAAGTTATAAGCTTAATTTTAGAGTTGTGTTTTGCCTTTGTTGTAATCATTGTTTCCAGAATTATTTAATGAATAGTTTATTTTTCTTCTAAAAAATTGAGACCAACCCTATTATGTTTTGGTAAAAGAGATATTCATTGCCTCTCCCCAGTAGCTACTCAAAGTGATGAGCTAGAGATGACGATGAACTTTTCTGAAGTATGCACTTTAGTGTCATATAATAAATAAGCTTTTATCGCTCAGATTTTATTCCAAAATAATGTTTGGAATAAATAGCTGGGCTTTTCTTCAGGCTTATGCCTCAAAACTTAGAGATTCAACCTGAAAATTATTACTCTTAAATTTTTGTTCTTAATCAATTTGGTCCTACCTTCTTTTAATGCAAACTTTAGTCATATCTTTCCAGATTAGCAATAGAACACTTTATACTTTGACTTTGGCTCTGAGATAGGTCTACACTTTCAAATAATTAGGGAAGTCCACATGTTATTATAGCTGGAGATAATTTTATAAATGTTTGTTTTATTGATCAACACATGTCATGCACACAATTTAGTTAAGATAGTAAATAAAAATTAGCATTTGTTACATTAATTATGAAGGACAGAAACACTATTGCCCATGTCCAACTCTTAACTCAGAGTTAGATTTAAATGATTAGTGAAACTTATCAAGTTGTTTCTGTTTTGTCTCTTTATCAAAGAATTCTTATTTATACACACATACATACAGACAGACAGACAGACATACACAGGACATGAAAAGCATTTTCTTTTTGTTAAACAAAATGAAATTTGACAATAATGCTAACAGCTTGTAGTAGAGTGAAAAATTGGAAAAAAAATGATTCACATTTATCAACATGTTTATTTTAAAAATACTTAGGAGAACAAAGAAAATATAAAATGCATATGTTCAGTTATATCAATTGGTTACTAAATTACAGTTCTCCAAGATTGGAGTTCTTTAATTTATTTGTACCATAAACTAAACAACTAGTGTTACATGCATTTATTATAAGAAATTTGTTTTCTTTGAAAAGAATTTGAAGCTTTCTAACTCAGGTCCCATCAACAAACCATATGGCGTTTTCTCATCACTCTTTCATAGGAAAATAGCTTATCAATTATTTATCTTTCCTTTTGGGGATTTTGCTTTGTTCATGTGCATAAATAATTTTTCTTTTGTTTCATAAAGATCAAATTAAATTATGACTACAGACAAGAAAGAAGAGATAATGTTAATGTAGTTTTGCATTCTTTGTGTTTAAGTGCTTCATAAAATTGTCCTCTGGATATAATATTATACATCATTGAAATTACTCTGAGTATTTTAAGAGCCTAAAACACTAGGTCAAACTTGTTTTCTATATGAAAAGCTAATTTTTAGTGCCATGATCAACTAAACCTAGAGTAACTGGATATCCTTCCTGCACTAACATTCTAACTCTTAGGTAAATACCATGCTGTTGTAAGTTACAGGAACGTTAGAAAAACGTCTCTGTGATTTTGTGTCCATGATGTCTTTTTTCTTTCAAATCTGGAAAGTATATTAATTTGCTTTGATATAATGAACAGAATAACCATTTACAATTAAGTAAAATACAGCTTTCACAAACAGCTTTGGTAAAGTTAGTAGCATGATGATTATGAAGCTTTACTGGACAGACAATTTTTTAAAACATACTCAGTGGAGTTCAGCCATGTATCTAAAAGTTTGCTTGGTACCTCATATTAGAAGTAGTCATGGTTTGGGGACTGGAGATCCAGGTGCTCTCATATGTGTTATCTGAACAATCTCAGGGTTTAAATTCCTTGTCAATCTTTGTCTTACTATTTTTAAATTAAAAAAAAATCCTTATTTGATTCAGAAGATGAAGCACAATAGTAGCGTGCATTCACAACTTTTTTATGATATGTTTGTATTATCCATCTGTTTCAAACCATGCACACACCTTGAAATGCTGTTTTGCTTCTAAAGGCAGCTAAGGGAATTAATATTAATGGAATAGTGGTAGAATCATAAGTAAGATAAATTGTTGATAGAAGAATAGGTGTATCTTTACTTTGAAGAATATGTCATAAAAATACAAATTTAATAAAGTATTGCTAAGTAGAAATTTTTCAACTAATCACTGTAATCTCTAATCACTTACTAGTATATAAAAATGTTTCTAAAGAGATTTATGACACATTTTTGTTGTTATGTCCATTGAATGATTTCCCTATCCCACAAATTATATTTACACATTTAATTGGAATGTTTATTATTTTTATCTATGAAGAAATCACCAGCAGGTTAAACCAAGCTTCTCCTTGCCTGAATTTGAATGATCATACATTCCCTGTGAGGTTATGTTTCCCGTGCTTGCAAAAAAAGGTCATTTATTTGAAGCACATGAATCTGGTCTCTTTCATAAGGCTACCATTCTCTAGCTTATATATTGATACAACTATCTAGGTGAAAATAAATCGACATACCATGACCATTTTAAAATATAATAAAATAATAATTAGATTAATGTATACATATATGTATTATATATATGTATAATATATACATCGATACATTGACAAAACAATGGAAAATACACAAATTTGTTGACTCTGACAATCAGTGTTTGTCTCTGATTTGGGGGATGTAGACATTTTTATTTCTCTTTTCTCTACTTTTCTCTGTATTAAATTCTATTGAGTATTCATTACATTTTAAATATAAGACATAAACTCTTATTTAAAAGAGTGATATTTACCATATTTTGCCATGTGTAATGCACAAATTTTTCCCAAATTTGTGAGGGAAAAATAAGGATGTGCATTCTACACAGCTAGTATTAATTCTGTATGTACATCAATGTTTTTAATTCTTTTATTTATGCTTATGTGTTAAAAGTGTAACTCTAGAAATCAATAATGATATCTCTATGCAAAAATAATACCCTGGTACACAATAATCAGTTTTGTTGAACTTACAACGACCTTGCAATGATAAAGAGTCCTTAGCCTTCTATGAGGTGTAAATATTGTAAATTTGTTACCGGTACATACAATTTCTTGTACCATAATATGTTAAAAAATAACGCTAAAATTCCTTTATAATACAAAAAACAAGTACCTAAATGTAAACAAATAAAAATTTGAATTATCCCATCAAAACACCAATGACATTTTTTAAAGAAATACAACAAAAAATCATCAGATTTGTATGGAACCACAAAAGACCCTGAACAGCCAAAGCAATCCTAAGAAAAAAGAACAATGCTGGAGGTATCACACTCCCTGACTTCAGCGTGTACTACAGGGCAACAGTAATCAAAACAATATGGTATTGGCAGAAAAACAGACACACAGGCCAATGGAATAGAATTGAGAACCCAGAAATAAAGCCACATAAATATGGACAGATAATTTTTGACAAAGAAGCCAAAAACATACAATGGAGAAAAGACAGCCTCTTCAATAAATGGTGCTGGGAGAATTAGAAAGCCAAATGCAAAAGAATGAAACTAGACTGCTATCTGTCACTGTGTACCAAAATTAACTCAAAATGGATCAAAGACCTAAACGTAAGGCCTGAAACATTAAGCTGCATAGAAGAAAACATAGGTACTAAACTTATGGACCTTGGGTTCAGAGAAGATTTTATGAATCTGACTTCAAAGGCAAGGGAAGTAAAAGCTAAAATAAATGAATGGGACTATATCAAGCTAAAAACCTTCTGCACAGCAAAAGAAAGCATCGACAAAATAAAAAGGCAACCAACCAAATGGGAGAAGATTTTTGCAAACAACACCTCTGATAAGGGGCTAATATCTAAAATATATAAGGAACTCATACAACTCAACAAGAATAACAAAAAACAACCAACAAAAATCCAATTAATAAATGGGCAGAAGACATGAATACACATTTCTCCAAAGAAGACATACAAATGGCCAATAGACATAAGAAAAAATGCTCAACAACACTAATCACCAGACAGATGCAAATAAAAACCACAATGAGATGTCACCTCACACCAGTTATAATGGCTATCATCAAGACAAATAATAAGTTGGAGAGGCTGTGGAGAAAAAGGAACCTTCATACACTGTTGGTGGGAATGCAGTTTGGTGTAGTCATTATGGAGGGCAGTATGGAGGTTCCTCAAAAAATTAAGAATAGAATTCCATATGACCCAGCAATCCCTCTCCTGGGTATCTACCCCAAAATCTGAAAACATTTGTCTGTAAATATATATGTGCTCCAATGTTCATTGTAACTTTATTTATGATGGCAAAGACAAGGAAACAACCAAAGTGTCCTTCAATAGATGATTGGATAAAGAAGATGTGATATATATACACAATGGAATACTATTCTGCCATAGAAAAGATGAAATAGTACGATTTGCAACAACATGGATGGATCTTGAGATTGTTATGCTGAGTGAAATAAGTCAGACAGAAAAAGTAGAGAACTATATAATTTCACTGATATGTGGTATATAGAACTGAAAACAACAAAAGAACAAGACAAAAAAATGAAGAAACAAATCTCATACACACAGACAATAATTTAGTGGTTACCAGCAGATACGCGGGAGGGGAGTTGGTAGATAAGGGTAAATGGGATCAAATATGTAGTGATAGAAAGAGAACTGACTCTGGGTGGTAAACACACAGTGATTGATATATATATATATGACGTATTACAGAATTGTACACCTGAAATTTATGTAACTTTACTAACAATTGTCATCCCAATAAACTTCAAAAACTAAAAAAAGAAATATCATGCACACATTAACTAAAAGAAAGCTGGCAGTAGTTGTAGTAAAAACAGAAAGAGTAGACTTCAAAGCAAGAATCATTATTAGAAATAAAAGGGAACATTTCATAATAAAAAAAATTGAACTAAAAAATTAGAACAAAATATTTTTTTCCCTGAAAGTTTGGGCCAAACATGTGGCTGTGCATTATAACCAGAGCACATTATACAAGGCAAAATGCAGTACTCTTTTGGGTTTGTTTTATTGCAACATATATTTCTATACCTAAAACATTGATGTCTACAATAAGAAATAGAATATCCCCAAATAGCTTGGCTTTACCATTACAGGACACAAACCTACCAAACAAACTCAGTCAATCATCTAGAGGTGGTGACACGAGCAATGTCAAGCACTCAGGAAAACCAATCTATTAACTTAAACATTGATTGGTCAGATGAAGGAAAATGTCTGAAATTCACCTAGAATATTTGTTACTGAATATTTTCATGGTCCAGCTTTTTGTATTGTGATTCAGTTTTGTTTTGCTTTGTTTTGTTTTTAATGGCACCCAGAATAGTCCTTTTGGTTAGTCTGGCCACATGACAGTTTGTACTTCTGATCTTACTAGTTAAGCTACTCTAATTAGTCGTTCCTGTTGATCTTCTTTCAAAAATGTATTAATATGAAACTTTAGATGGGAACAAGTGTGGAACAAAGGTTAACTTATAGATTTACTTAACACATACTTTACCAGCTTCTGATTGTCTCTTATGGTATGTCCTCAATACTCTTACTATATCAGAAGTTCCAAAGTGTCTGTGAATCCTAGCATGCAGAATGTAGTCTCTTCTGTTCCAAGAACCCATCTCCTATCACATATTACATTATACAGATTTTTTATCTGAGTTCCAGACTATTTTAAGTGTTTAACAATGTTGCCAAATAGGGGAAGAATCGAGTAGAGCAAAGAATGTTCTGAAGAAGGACTATACAATAAATAGATATTTTTGTGTGTGAATTTAAAGCATGGTCCAAAAAGAGGGAATTTTGATGAAGTTCATTTTTCACATGCTAACTCCTCAGTCTCAATTAATTTGAATATCTGAACATGATCCGTGTAATATTTGGGGACTATTTGAGAATTTTTAAAGTCTAGAATCAAGGATAAATTAAAATGATAATGAATACTACTTCTAGAAAAAAAGTTTAAAAAATAATAAAGTCTATTTACAAGGGCAGATCCATTTTTAATTTGTCCATTTTTTTACTGCATTAATTAATTTTCCTGGAGCTCTATTATACTGTGAAAATCATATAGGAGAGGAAATTATTTGGACTAATGTTTATGGAAAGTAATTTGGAAATCACTTTAGTTCATTGTACCATTGTCAATTTAGAAACATATAGAACTTTTCCTGAAAACCAGGGGAGAAAAGCAAACAAACAAACAAAAAACCCAGAGTGTTGGTGCTCAGTCACGTTCTTTCATGAGGAATTAACTAACTGCTTCTTCCATTCAATTTAAAGACTTTGGAATCATCATTTTTCAAGTAGGCTACCTGGTTGGTTTTTCTATCCTCTGAGGTAAATTTGAAGTTTATGGAGCATGTACAGTTCTCATTGGTTTCTAGTTAAAGTCACAAAACTTTACCTGTTTTTCTCTCCCACTGCTGCAAAATTTTTAGAGTGTATCATTCCCTTTGAGCTTCGTGTAATGACTCAATCAATGCTAGTAGTTTGTTCCTTTGGGCCATGGATTGGTGTTTCCAGATTATTAACTTTCTCTGCTAATTTGTCCAATTTAGATTTTAAATGTTTATGACCCTTTTGCCTACTATCTGTCTTTATGTCAATTTTCATTAGTAGAGCATGAGTGCAAAGCCACTAATGACATTTCTATTGGTCCATTTGATTGCTGTACTACCCATAGAATGCTCCAGGTATTGGCTGGGGTAAAAATAAATCACTGTAGCTTTCATATTGATAATTTCCTTGGGTCCCTTGATCTGATTCTAAGCATTCTAAATCTTCTGAGTCAAAGTACATATCATATACCTTTTCTGCAGATCAACCATCTTACATCTTAATTATTCAACATCTGGATATAGTCTGTTTGTATTTCATTTTATTGTGATGCCAGGTTTACTTTATTTCAAGTAAAAAAAAGTCATATTGAGCTTTTGAGGATTTGCTGAGTTGATCAATTTAATTGATTGGGAAATTTTTAACGTCAGACCCCAGAGTAGTGATAGTGGTATTTTGAGATATTGGTAGAAGTATAATTTCAATTCAGAATTCACTGTGTCAGTTAATGAGTAAAATTGAGATAAGAGGGGATTGACTTTTTGTTTTTAAAATCTTTGCATTAAGACTTATATTCTGTGTTCTTTAATGATCATAGTTTATGACTTTTTAATATGCTGGTAAAGATACAGTTTTATGTATAGTTCTTTTCAGTTCATTTTGTGTACTTGGCAGGAATTATTTAGATATCTGTTAAGTTATTCATTCTATGAATAACTTGTGCAACAAGCTTCAAACTTTTGAGTCAAAGTAAAAATTTAAAACATCATTATTTAATATCAGTAAAAGTTTTTATATGGATTGATACCTTGATAATCAATTGACTACAATTACTTTAATCTTACTAAAGCATACATTTCTTAAGACATAAAAAAATTCAAGCCAAATTAGTATACATAAATGAAATACAACATAAATGAAATGTGTATGTCTTTATTACATTAAAGTTAAAACATTATGAAAGTCTTTGAAACTTCTTATATTTACTAACATTTGGGAATTAACATTTAGGAATATTTTCTCACTCGAAGTAGGACATTTAGATTAACAGGTTAACACTTACCAGGAGAATGTTTTACCATTAAGATTTAAGAGCATCACATTGACTATATCTTGGTATTCTTGTGTTGCTATCCAAAGTACTTGCATATTTTTTACATGGTGTCAGCTGGTAGGGGTCTCAGATATTAGCCTGAAGAAAGTCTTTGAAAGTCAATACAAATCAAAACAGTTTTCTTGGAACCAGAAATTAACTACTATGAACTTTGTAGACACAGAGGTTTTATAAAGTAACACTATTCAAATATGAGGAAGGTATAAATTTAAACTTATCTATGTTTTGTTATAATAAAGCAGTCATTATCTTTATGCATGAAGTTAATCAAATAACATTTCTGCTTTAGTTCTATTTATTTCTTTGAAATAATGGTATGTTAAGAATGATAAGAATATAAAAGGCATAAGGAAGTAAAATATCCTAATATTTGTGTTTTTAGTTTAGGATTTAGATTAGTTTCAAATTTTTCAGTGGACCAAGTTCCACGAATTGGACATATATCATTGAATTATTTGAACAGTAATATTAAAAATTAGAATTAACATGGAAGCTTATCTTCATGAGTTAGGTTAAAATGATTTCATAAGTACACAAAAGAAATATGTTTTATGAAATATTTCAGTGTATTGTTACTTTCTCAGAACTAACAATTATTCTGTTGGTGCATATTAAAATCCAGGTTAAGACTCAAAGCTATTATTAAAATATGAAGGGCTAAGATTTAATTCTCAAGACAGACTATAATGTAGAGAGATCATTTTATATGAACTTCACAGTAATAACAGATACATAATACTAATAAAACCAGAATATAAAGATTTTAAAAAGATAACAGTAAATTTTTAGTAGCATATGTACTTAGAAACATCATTTCAAAATAGTCTAGCATTAGATTAAACTAAAATAGTCAGAATTAATTTTCTACCCACATGAAATATGTGAAGACTCAAGATATTACTAATTAACATACTAGGTCAGGAGCAGAGGGCATTTCATAACAGCATGTAGTTGGTAATTATTGCAACTTTTATTAAATACCCAGAATTTTTTTTCTTCTAACTGCTTTCTGGGAAAAGAGGATACTCAGAAGTTAAAACCAATTCATGTATCTTCAGTAAAATGTAATAGACCTAATTGAAAAGGAAACTTTATAGAGTTAATGCAGTAGTTTTAAAGGAATGTTAGAACATTGAAAAATCAATGAATCAATCACAGCCACCAAAGGCATTACGTAGTATCTGATTTACTGATCATAGACGTGGGGGAAAAGAGAATTGTCTTTATAGATTACTTCAAATAAACATTGCTAGCAAATTACTTTCTTTTATGAATATTTAGATAGTCTGCAAGTTTATAAGATAACTCGATTTTCCTGTGACTGGCATTGTAATGAAAACATTTGGATATATACAACAATGATGTAGGGAATATAAATAGCTGTGCTTAAAAACATCGTTCTTGACTCAAAGCAGACAACTTTGTTCTCTGCCTCCTCATGAGTCAAACGGAGACAATTACACCTCTGCCTGTTCTCTTCACAGGCACAGAGATGTCTTCACACCCTTGTCAAAGCATGCTCCAGCGGGATGCCGTGTAAATCACACTTACGTAAAATATTATATTTTTATTCAGCACTCTGTTAAGAGCCTGCTTCTATGCTATTGTAATCTTGTAGCCATAAGAATCCTTACCTTAGTACTAAGCAAGTTAGACTTGTCAGTTTTGTTTGTGGTATTAGTTTGACCTTTTCCCTCCAGTTTCTTACTGACTGGGTTTCTGCCACTCTCAAAGATCCTACAAATTAGTGACACGGTCTCTATAAATTGTCCTTAGACAAAAGTCTCCTGATTTTCCTCTGCCAGTTTCAGAGATGGCAGCGTTAAGACAAATCAGTGGGGATTGAAGAAGAGGCATAATCCAGGAGGATTAAATGAATGGAGAAAAATGCCAGCAAGGCTTACACGTCTGCAATAGGTTGTGTCTGGAAAGCAAAACTATTCAAGTTAAGTTTGAAGTGACAAGATGAACTACAAATAGGGTCTAAAAGGAGAACTGAGTCTAAAAACATGTCCAAAGAATGGAATCAAGTCTGTGTTAGTGTATAAGGTCAGAGTCTGATTAAAGATAGATGTCAGGATATCCTGAAGCTCTAACAGCAGTAATTATACAGCTATTCCTTTGATCTGAGATAATGCAAGTGTTCACCAACTACCCTACATTTGGAGAATCAGTGGCAATGAATGGGAACTATTTGTAAGCCATAAAAAACCTTAATCTATCAAAAAAATATCATCAATGAAGTAGCTATATTCTAATTCTCTCAAATCTTGCTTGTGCAAGGGATACAGAATATGAAAACAGGATTTCCTTCTTTTTATGGCTGAAAAGACATTATCCATTTATCCACTGATGAACATTTAGGTTGTTTCTATATTTTGGTATTTGTGAATATTGCTGTAGTTAACAGGGAAATGAAATATTCAAGACCATGATTTTAATTCTTTTGGATATACATCCAGAAGTGGGATTTCTGGATGATATGGTAATTCTATTTTTAATTTTTGAGGAATCTTTATACTGTTCTCCATAGCAACTGTACCATTTACATTCCCACCAACAGTGTGTAAGGGTTCCAGTATATCCACATCCACCCAACACTTTTCTCCTTGTTCTTTTTCTTCCTCCTCTTCCTCCTTTTTCTCCTCCTCTTCTTCCTCCTCCTCTTCCTCTTCCTCTCATCCTCCTTCTCCTTCTATTAATGGCCATCTTAACAGGTATAACATGATATTTCATTATGGGTTTGATTAGTAATGTTGAGCACCTTTACCTTTATATGTACACGCTGGACATTTGTACATCTTTGCAGAAATGTCTATTCAAGTGCTTTGCTCATTTTTTATTGGTTGTGGATTTTGTTGTTTGTTTTGTTTTTGCTATGGAGTTATTGGAGTTCTTTATATATTTTGGATATTAACCCCTTATCAGGTATAGAGTTTGCAAATATATTTTCCCATTCCATATGTTGCCTTTTCACTCTGTTAATTATTTCCTTTGCTGTGCAGAAGCTTTTTATTTTTATGTAGTCACATTTGTCTATTTTTGCTTTTGTTGCCTTTTGGTCTTATATCCAAGAAATTGTTGCCAAGACCAATGTCATGGCACTTCTTTCCTATTTTAATATAGCAGGAAATCTAGTTTCCTATGACACTGAGAGGAAATGTAAACCATACATATAATGTTTACCTTTCACAAAACGGGTCTGATGGAAATCAGGAACAGAAAAGAACTATTGAAAGTGTAAATAATACAAAAAGTCAGTTCTGGGATACTATAGAACTCAAGATTATCTCTGTATAAAAGAGCTTAAAAATATTTATTTTCTAAAAGGTGTCCCATGGAGACTATATTTGTCTTCACCAATGTTGAGTTTGATTTTTATAGCAAATCCAAACTTTATATTTGCCGTATATACAAAGTGTTACAACTTGGAAAAGGCTCCTTGGTAGGAATGGCTACAGATGCCATTTTATATTCTATCAATCACCAAGAGACTAATATAAAGAAACAAAGTAGTACTTATGCTCAATGAAGTATTTGATTTAATATGCATATGAGGTCAGACAATTCAATTGGAGAACTTGTTACAATGATGTTGCTAAACTTTTTTGATATCAGAGGGATTATTCACTATGAATTTGTACCAAATGGAAAAACAGTTAGCTAAGTTTACTATTTGCAAGTGCTGAAAAGGCTGCGTGAAAAAGTTACAGGACCTGAACTTTTCTCCAACAATTTATGGCTCTTGCATCATGACAATGCACCAGCATCCGTGGCACTGCCTGTGAGGGAGTTTTTAGCCAGTAGACAAATAACTGTATTGGAACACCCTCCTACTCACATGATCTGGCCCCGAATGATTTCTTTCAAATATTGAAAGGAAGATATTTTGATGACATTCCAGAAATCAAGGATAAGACAGCTCTGAAGGCCATTTCAGAAAGAGTTCCGAAATTGCTTTTGAAGGGTGGACTAGGTGCTGGCATAGTGCATAGCTTCGTAAGGGGAGTACTTAGAAGGTAACTGTAGTGATATTCAGCAATGAGGTATGTAACACTTTTTCTAGGATGAGTTTGTCTGACCTTGTACAAGGCACTTGAATGCCTTTTAATTTGGTTCCTAATTTAAATTTGAATTTTGTCAGTAACTTGTCATAATCTTCTCAAGTGCACTCAATTTCATTCTAATATGAGTTGAAATATTCAGGTTTTATACTTTCTAGCTAGGAAATATTCAATTTTTTCACATTCCATAAAGAAGTATAATTTATGTAATACATTTATTAATATAATTACATTTCTTAAAATTTTAGTCGGTCCTCAGCATTAGAAGCATGACAAAGATAATAGACTTTCATAATGATGATGTCTCACTTTGTTATATTTTATAGGCATACATAACCTTTCTTTTTAATGAGTCATAGACAGAAGTAATCATTAAACTTAAACGAGTTTAGAAAAAGATGAATTATGCCTTTCATTAAAACAAAACAATCATAAATAGATAAATAAATAAATAAATAAATAAATAAATAAATAAAATGACAGCTTTTGGTTATGTTGAGTCTTTAGTATTGCCACATTTTTTTGTTCTGTGTTGAATATCCAATAGTATGTTGTTGATGGTTAGTATTTTGCATAAGATTAAAAGTATTTTACTGATACATAAATTTGTTTTCCATCTCATTATAAGTTTTTAGCCTATCTTGAATCAAATACTTGAGCAAGATATCAAAGCATAAAATTTCACAGTAAAGCGTGAAAAAAATATTTTTCACTGATTTCCATGTCAGTTATATTTATACCAACAAAGATGAATTCCTAATTTGTCACTTATAAATTAAGAAACAATAATATTACTTGTGTGAGTCTGGTAAATCAGTAGTAAATTGAATTTTTAAAGCTCTTTTTACCCTTTAGATAAGATTCACATTGCTTCATTTGTGTTTTGTGACCCGTTGCCTACTTTTATAGTAGTTACATTTGATTTTCCAAAAATTTAGTGTTTTTCTGAACAACAAGTAAGACCAAGCATACATCACTCAGCTACATAGTAGTTTTTTCTAATACAAGGTACAGTTAGTATAATTTTATTTTCATTAGTTATTCTTCTAAAAACTGTATTCTTGTTTCAATCTATGTACCTTGAAATGACACTGAATAGCTCTATCTGAATTCTGATTATAAAAATACTTCCTTTACACAAGAAATTATTTTAATGTGATCATTATCAACCTTATAACAAGATTAATGCTAATCTGAATAATCAATGTAAAGTATATGTCTAACATAAACAGTAGAAACAACAATAAACTTAGTATTTTTCAAAACACTAAACACAAACACTAAAAGAACCACATATGGGGCAAAATGATGAAGCAAATAACTATGTTTGCATTTCTGCAATATCAGTTTACAACAGTATTGAACAAAGTACATGAGTATATTGTCAATATTGCTTGGAAGAAAGAGGGTGAACAGAGAATATAGGTTGACCCTCATGAAGGAAAAATACTCCGTGTGAAAATACAGTAAAGAAGTCCTATAAAGGGAAAGGATTTTAAAATGTGGGGAGCTTGAGGAAATCTTTAGAAAGCATTACTACTGGGGAAAAGAAGGGAGAAAGATACTTTGGAGACCATATAGTGAAAGGAAAAGCAATGAAGAGGAGGATAATACTTAGGAAAACTTAAGAAAAAAGAGAACCAAGGACACAGCAATCATCAACTTACCAAAACAACAATAATAACAACAAAAACCCAAAGCTATCAACTGGAAAACTATTCTTTGCAAGACTAACAGAAGAGGTTGCCCTTAAATCCTTTAAAGAACATCAGTAGACAAAAGTATTACTCATCTATGCAAAGCAAATATAACAAAACAAATTCTCAATTTAATTAAAAATTAAAACAGTTCAAATGAAATTTTCCTTGAAAAGCTGAATTAGAAACAAACTAACTCACTCTGAAAAAGTGTTTGCTAGCACAGGTCTAGAGATATTATTAAAAATAAAATATGGATGCTACATTTAAGAGTAGGACCAAGTTTTACATTATGAAGGAAATGAACAAGAATTAATTAAAATAAGGAAAATGAGTGGAAGAAAAGACAAAGTTATCTCAGAAATGAAGGCAAAATTATAACATGCCCAAGAGAAAAAAGACATGAAAATTATACCCATATAATTTTGTTTTCCTCTCAAAATATATTTTGGAAAGGAACAAACTATTTGATATCAAAAGATCTATAATTAGGTCCCTTTCCTAGTATTACCCCATCACTTTGTGATGATGGGCAAATGATTTAAATTTTCTAAGTCTCATTTTCCTTTTCTGAAAACATGCATAATTTTTTACTTATTAAATTTAATTTTTAGTTGATTTGTATCTCTTTTATTATTTAAGTTCAATCAATATATAAAAATAATATTATTGCTGTTGATATTTCTCAACTGTCAGTTTTAATTTACCCTTGTGCTGAATCTCTATTAGTCTCTTCCTGCATTTTATTTCTGTGTCTCTTTCAGAGATAAAGTATCTCTTCTGTTGCTAAAGTCAGCAAAAACCTGTCAGACATTAGATCAGGGACAGTGGAAAACTAGAAGTGTTCTGATACAGATTGATGGGCAACAAAACAAGGTCAGGTAGGAGCATATCACTTGGCTATTTTATTTATGGAGAAAATGAAACTGAACAGACAATGAAACTGTACAAAATGAAACTGTACCTGCTCTGCTATGAAAATTGAGTAGTAATTTCAGAACGAACATGTAAGAATAATTAAGGACATTAATCTGTACAAAAAGGGAAAGTCAAAACCACCTTGGTTGCCTTTCTATTGAATGTCAATAATTCAATTCCTGTGGTTCTGTTCAGGAATTTCAGGACATTCCTTCCTGGGTTCCTGGGCCTTTATCCAAGAAGTGTTTTTGTGTCTGACCTATTATGTATAAAATATTTTAACAATGGCTGTTTAATTTCTTGGTCATTCTTTTAAAGCTGTAAATTCATTCAAAATCTCTGTAAGGTTTAATCTTCCATTTTGTTCATGAATTATTTATTTTCAAATTAACAATACATATGGTCATTTAAGCAAAAATTTATCCAAGATACCCTTTCCTTTTATCATTTATTTTTTCCTATTGTAAGTTAATATAAATCTGCATTCCTCTGAGTAAAATTTAATGTAGATTACTTCAGGACTAATGAACTGTAACCAAAATTATTTAATAAGTATTCACGGTTTATGACCCAAATCAAACAGTTTTCATGTACCTATGACTAAGTTATGAATATATTCTCCTAAATTACTTATAACTACATTGATATTCAGTTGTGAACTGTGCTTATTGTGGCTTACAGCAAATGTTCCTCCTCATGCACAGTTCAGTGGAGATGTAGCACGTAATTCAGTTCTATTTATCTTGTAACAAACATGTACTATGTGTTGTGTTTATTCCATCTCTTTCTTATTTCTGAAATTAAATCAGATATGCTTAAGAAAAATGGTAGCTAGAGAGTTTTGCCAAAATTAAACAACACAAAACTGAAAGAACTCAGGTATGATAAAATTACGTTCTCAAAGAAAGAAAAACTAAGATAGGAAAAGTGTCAGTGAAGAAGTGTTATTTATCCCTTGAAATGCTGTCTTGGTTTTTATCAGTAATGATCAATCATTACACTACTCAGCAGAAACAATTTTACATGAATACTTACTTCTAGATAAATAAAATCTTAAAAATCTAATTTTGTGTTTCTTTTGTTTTTAAATTTCTTTTCGAGCAAAATTTCAGTAAAATACGCTTCTAGTTGAGGCAAGTGGGATGATCTGCCTCTCCCTTTCTTTATAATGTAACATCTTCTCTACATCTATGTAAATTCATGTTTAAATTCATTTGGAATTGTGATCACTGTATTTATGTATATCTTTGCTCCTCCCTGACCCTCTCTGCAACTCTGCCTCAAGCATCTCTCTCTCTCTCTCTCTCTCTCTCTCTCTCTCTCCCCCCTCCCCCACTCCCTCCCCCACTCCCTCCCTCCCTCCCTATTGTGTTTCTTCTTGTTTTTTTGTCTTGTCCCTTTTCTTTTTTGCCTCCATCCTTTTGCAAGATTGGAAGCTGTATTCATGAGGATCAGACTGCAGCTTTCCATTTAGTATGGCCTTTGGTCTCTAGACAAAATGCAATATACCTGGCCACATTTCACTTGAGCAACTGGGACATACTAATGTCCTAGAAAATACAGAGTAATTTAAAAATACTTTCCTATTAAAGTCATCAATGAACAAAGCGAAATGAATCATTATTGGGCATATGTGAGAATAAATCTAACCTAGTTATATTGAAAACCTGTAAAATTTATAAAAGCTTAATAAAAAGAAGAAAGTCTATTAACCCAAAATACCACCAGAATTCATTAGAGATGATTAAGCCTCTCAGACAACAGATAAATGAACAAGTCTCAGTATGAAAGTAAAAATGTTTGGGACAGCATCAGAATTACCTCTCCCAACACTATATTCTCTCTCATTTCATTTTATTAAATTCAGAATGAAGCAGCAGAATGAATATAAAAGAAACATTAATTGAAATTTTATTTTCTTGTTCTATATATTAGAGCTTTTGAAGAACAAATAGGAAAAATCTAAGGTGTGTAATTTACTTTAAAAGATTTGATAGCTTCGAGTTAAATTCAATTTCTATTGAGAAGATATTTTGTGATATTCTTTATTATATAAATTTTATATTAGACATTCAGACTAAATTACTTTTAAATTACATCATATTAAATCAACATTACACACATTTTCAAATAATATATTGTAACTTATAAAAATTTAAAATATACAATGTAATAAAATGCTATTTTTCTAAATTCCAAACCTCAAACAAAAGTGGGTGTGATCAAGGATTAAGCTATTTTTCTAGGTTTTTGTCACTATTACGCATTTAATGCTGTCACAATAAAAAATGAAAGAGTCTCGGGGTAATGGAGAGAGAGAGATGGAAATATTTATATAATGTTAAAAAACAAGACAACAGGCACAAAATGGAGTAACTTATGCTAAGCTCCATGTCACAAAACCAAGACTTAAATACAAGTTTGGCTGTCCCAGAGGTGGAATCTTAAACCAGTCAATCAGGAAACGCCTGATTAGTACCCATAAGTAATTTGCCTGATAGACCCCCGCTATTCCTTAAAGGAAAGTAACATTGCAATAACCAATCTGCATATTTGCATAGTTTAAGTTCCTTGTACCCATTCTTTCCTGGCTGTAAAAATTTTTTATTTGTACAACTCCTTAGAGTTCCTTTCTTTTCTTTTTCTTTTTCTTTCTTCTTCTTTTTTTTCTTTTTTGGTGTGTTTTTTGTTAATAGTTTTATTACTGAGTGATGAAAACTCATAGACACAGCAAAAAGTTTAGTGGTTACCAGAGGGTAAGGGGACAAAAGGGTAGTAGATGAGGATAAAAGTTACCAAATATATGGTGATGGAGCTCCTTTCTTTCTGCTAGATTGTATGCTGCTGATTTGAATTGATTTTTGCTCAAATAAACTTAAAAAATGTAATATGTCCCAGTTTACCTTTTAACTGAAGTCATTTCAATTAGTTTAACTTTGTTTAAACATTATTTTTAACAAATGGTATCAGGGTAATTACTTATAAGTGTTGGATATATTACTTATAAGTATATTGGTATATTTAATAGGAACATTAAGTTTTAATAACAGTATTATAATTTCATATAATTTTCAACATTTCAACCATAAAATTTACATACCATAAAATTCAACCATTAAAAATGTGCAATTCAATGATTTTAGTATATTCCAAGAAGACTTATGCAATCATTACCACAATATAGTTTAGAACATTTTCATCACTCCCCTTAAAATACCCTTTAGTAATCACTTCTTCCTCTCTTTCCCCATCTACGCAAATGCTAATTTTCTTTCTATGCATACATATGTTCCTATTCTTGACTTTTTTATATAAATGAAATTATATAACATGATATTCGTAACTGGTTTCTTTTAGCTTATTTCAAGTTTTACACATGTTGTAACATGTACCTGTACTTTATTATTTTTTAAAGTGACATAGTATTTCATTATAGGGATCTGCCACAATATGTTTATCCAACCTTTAGTTGATGGATATTTGGGTTATGTTCAGTTTTGGGGTATTAAAAAAATGCTGCTATGAAAAATCATGAACATTTTTTTTGGTGAATATTTGTTTTTACTTCTTTTTGGTATACACACCAAGGAGTGGGATTGCTGGGTCATAGGGTAACTATGTTTAACATTTGGAGAAAATACCAAATTATTTTTCCCAAAGTCTAGAATTATGTTACATTCCAACCAGTGATGCATGAGGGTTTAAATAGTTCTACATCCTTACCAACACTTTTATTTATCTTTTTTATTGTAGTCATCCTCCTAAGTGTGAAGTGGTATCTCATGCTGCTGATTTTCATTTCCCTAATGGCTAATAACATTGAAATGATTTCATATACTTAGTCATTTGTATATTATCTCTGAAGAAAAGTCTGTACAAATGTTTTCATTTATAAACTGGCTTACTTTTCTTTTATATTACTGATTTGTTAGTGCTTTTTAAAATATTCTGTATAATAGTCCATTATTAGATACATAACTTGCAGATATGCCTTTAGAGTTTCTTTCTCTTTCATATTGGTATTATTTGCAGCATAATATTTTAAATTTTGATGTAGTTCAATTTAAGTATTTTTTTTTTGTCATATGTGCTTGTGGTGTCATATCTAAGAAACCATTACCTAAACCAAGATCACAAAGAATTCCTCTTATGTTTCCTTCTAAGACTTTTATAGTTTTAGCTCTAACATTTATGCCTATGATCTATTTAAAGTTAATTTCTGTAAGAGACCTTACTAATTATTTCACATGTGACTATCCAGTTGCCCTAGCATCACTTGTTGAAAGGAAGATTCTTTCACTATTGAGTTATTTTGGCAACCTTGTCAAAAGTCAATTGGTCATAAATGTTAGGATATTTTTTCCTTCTGAATTCTCAATTCTATTCCATATTTCTACATGTCTCTTCCTGTGCTGGTACAAATCGAATTATTGTAGTTTTATAGAAAGTTTTGAAATAAGAATGTATGAATCCTCTAACATTTTTCTTTTTCAAGATTATTGTGGCTCTTCTAGATCCCTCCCATTTCCATTTGAATTTAAAATCAATTTGTAATGTCTGCAAAAACGACAATTGATTTTGTCAGTGATTTTACTAAATACGTAAATTAATTGGGGGAGTATACTCACCTTAAAAACACTGTCTTCCAATTTATCAACATAGGATGTTTTTCCAATTATTTTGGTTTTATTAAATTTCTTTCATTGATACTTGGTAATTCTCAGTGTACAATTCTTATACTCCTTTTGTTACATTTATCTCTGAGTGTTTTAGTACTTGATGATTTTATAAATTAATTGGTTCCTTAATTTTGTTTTTGATTTGTCTATTGCAGTCCATGGAAATAAAAAGGGTTTTGTATATTGATCTCATATTCCATAATCTTATGGAATTTGTTTCTTATTTCTAATATATATTTTTTGTATGTGTTTGAATACCTTATAATTTTCTACATGTGAGATTATGTCATCTACAGATAAAGTATTATTTCCTCCTTTTAAATTGGATGCTTTTTGTTGTTGTTGCTCTAATAGCCTTGGGAAGAATTTCTACTACAATATTGAATAGAAGTGGTAACTTTTGTATTCTTCCTAATCTTAGAAAGCATTCAGTCTTTCAGCATTAAGATGATGTTAGCTGTGAATTTTTTGATGTCCTTTATCAGTTTTAAGAATTCATTTTCAATCCTAGTTTTTTCTAGTGTTTTCAGTCATGAAAGAGTATTCAACTTTGTCAAATGTTATTTTGCATTTACTGAGATGAGCATGTAGTTGTTGTTCGGTTGAAATGGTTGATTACATTGATTTTCATATGTAACAGAATCTTGTATTTTTTGGATGAAACCCACTTGGTTATAACATGCAATTCCATATGTTGCTGGAATAAATTTAGTAATATTTTGTTGAGGATTTTTACATCTGTATGTAGAAAGGATATTGGTCTGTACGTCCTTTTTAAAATATTTTTATTTTTCAGTTACAGTTCACATACAATATTATATTAATTTCAGGTGTACAACATATGGATTATACATTTATGTATCGTATGAAGCGATCACCCTGATAAATCTAGTACCCATCTGACACCATACATAGTTATTACAATATGATTTACGATATTCCCTATGCTATATTTTATATCCCCATGACTATTTTGTAACTCTTGATTTGTATTTCTTAATTCCTTCCCCCTTTCACCTATCCTCCCAACCCCCTCCTATTTGTCAACCATCAAAATATTCTCTGTGTCTATGAATTTGTTTCTGTTTTGTATGTTCATTTATTTTCTTCTTTAGATTCCACATATAAATGAAATCATATGGCATTTTTTCTTTCTCTGACTTACTCCACCCAGCAGAATATCCTCTAGGTATCTACATCCATGCTGCTGCAGATGGCAAGATTTCCTTCTTTTTTATGGCTTAGTAATATTCCATTGTATATATGTACCACCTCTTCTTTATCCATTCATCTATTTTTGTACATCCAGGTTACCTCCATATTGGCTATTATAAATAATTCTACAATGAACAGATGGATGCATGTATCCCTTTGAAGTAGTATTTTGGGCTTCTTTGGATGAATACCCAGAAGTGGGATTACTGGGTCTTTTTTCCCATTATAGATTTTGTTTCAAAGTATATTTTGTCTAGAGTAAGCATTGCTAACCCAGTTTTTAATGTTTTTTGTTTTCATTTTGATGAAATATCTTTTTTCCATCCCTTTACTTTCAGTCTGTGTGTTTCTTTCAATCTGAAGTGAGTCTCTTGTAGGCAGCACATCTAAGGGTCTTATTTTCTTATCTACTTACCAACCCTATGTCTTTTGATTGGATCATTTAATCCACTTACACTTAAAGTACTCAATGATATATAGGTACTCATAGATATTGCCATTTTATTATTTATATTTTTCTTTTTTAAAAAAAGATAATATTTAACATTTCATGTAATACTGGTTTGATGGTGATGAAATCCTTTAGCTTTTTCTTGTCTGGAAAGCTTTTTACCTGTTGACAACTCTAAAGGATAGCTTTGCTGGGTACAGGAATCTTGGTTGTAGGTCTTTGCTTTTCATCACTTTGAATATTTTGTGCCAATTCTTTCTGACATGCAGTTGCTGTTGAGAAATCAGCTGACAATCTTATGGGAGCCACCTTGTAAGTAACTAGTTGCCTTTCTCTTGTTGTTTTTAAGATTTACTCTTTGTCTTTAAGTTTTGGTATTATAATTATGATGTGCCTTGGTGTGGCCTGTTTGTGTTATTTTGTTTGGGACTCTCTGTGCTTTCTAAACTTGTATGTCTATTTCCTTTGGTAGGTTAGGAAGGTTTTCTGTCACTATTTCTTCAAATATGTTCAGAATCCTCTGTTTTCTCTCTTCTCCTTCTGATACCCCTATGTTGCAAATGTTGGTATGCTTGATGTTGTCCCAGAGGCCCCTTAAATTATCCTCATTTTTTGGATTCTTTTTTCTTTTTGTTGTTCTGATTGAGTGTTTTCTGCTACTTTGTCTTCCAGATTGCTCTTTCAATGCTCTGCTTCATCTAATCTATTGTTGATTCCTTCTAATGTACTCTTTATTTCAGTTATTGTATTCTTCATTACTGACTGGTTATTTCTTATGTTTTCTATCTCCATTTTTATATTTCCTATCTCTGTGTTGAAGTTCTCCCTGAGATCACTGAGTATCCTGATAACCAGTTATTTGAACTCTGCATCTGATAGATTGATTGTCTCAATTTGTTTAATTCTTTTTCTGGAGCTTTGTTCTAGTCTTTCATTTGTGACATGTTTCTTTGTCTCACAATTTTGGCTTCCAAACAGGGGTTTTTCTTCTGTGTATTAATAGAGTTGCTATGTCTCCCTGTCTTGGTAGAATGGCCTTATATTGTAGATGTCCTGTGGGGCTCAGTGGCACAGTCTCTTTTGTCTCTTGACCTGCGTGCTCTAGGTTTATCACTTGTGTGGGTTGTATGTGCACTTCTGTTGTAGTATAGCCTTGGCTGCTGTTTACAGATTGTTGGGTAGATTGACCCTGGAGCTCATTGGTTGTGAAGACAAGCCATGATTACAATGGAGGAGCTGTTGTGCTTGGGCTAACCCTATGGAGCAGGTTTTCTTTAGTGGGTTCTGGTACCTGCCGGTTCTGCTCTCTGCATGTGTCATTTGTGAAGGTGGATGGGTGGTGCTCTGGGGTTGTCTGAAGGTGGTCAGCAGGTGTGTTGGTTCTGGGACCTCTTTGGAAGGACTCTGTTGCAGGACAAGTTCAGCTGTTGACAGTGCCCTGCCCAGGGCCACTTGGTATGAGCTACAAAGTGATGTGCAGATGGTTGCCACTTGTGCGGGACTTAGAGGTCCCTATGAGAGGCTGAGCAGCAAACTGAGATTAACTGCCATTAGTGCTGGGTTGGTGGCTATTAGCAAGAAGTAGAGGACATTCCAAGTCCAGATGATGCTTGTTTGGGGTTTATGAACTTTTGAGAGATTTTAGGGAAGTCCACAGCAAGAGCCGAGACAGGACATTTTTATGAAAAAGCCACTGGAAGCAGCTTGGGTGGCCCAGAATGTGGGTGGAGCAGGGTCTCAGAGAATCTCCAGGGTGAAGGGAATAGTGTTAGCCAGATATGGTACCTGCCAATGTCTGCATGTGCCTGCTGGGTTGGGGAAGGTTCACCAAAGGAACAAAGGCTCTGCCAGCACTTCTGTCTAGGAGAAAGCTTCTCCTCTAGCCCACACCCTGAAGCCAGACAATTCAGTTTTACTCCCATATGTCCCTAGTGTCTTTTGAGCTGTTTCCCCAGTGCTGTAGCTCAGAGCAACTACGTCCATGTACTGGCCCTTTAAGGGGATCACCTAGAACTGCAGCTGACCTTGTCTCACTCAGCCACAATCTCCACTGGTTTTCACAGCCAGAAATTATTGCAACTTCTCTTCCTGGCACTGTGACACTGAGCCTGGGAGGCTGGTGTGGTGCTGGAACCCCTTGATTCTCAGGGGAACCTCAACAGCCAAGATGTCATTCCTGACTTAACTGCCACTTGTGGGTGAGAAACAGCCCACTCTGCGGCTCCACCCGTCCTGTCAGTCTGGACATGGCTTCTTCTGTATGTCCTTAGTTATAGAACATCTGTTCAGCTAGACTTCAAGCGATTCTCAACAGTGGTTGTTCTTTAGTTTAGTTGTAATTTTGATGTGGTCATGAGGGGAAGCAAGCACAACATTTACTTATTCTACAATCTTGACCAGAAGCCTGTAATTCCTTTCCTTGTAATTTTTGTCTATTTTTGGTCTTGAGGTAATTGAGACCAAAGTCTAACATATTAGACTATGTTATAAGTAAACATATATTTATTATTTTTTGCCTACATTTAAAATTTGGTATTTCTTAACATATGAAATCTCTTATTATTGTTTCCTTTCCATTAGTTCTAGAATTTCTCCTTTGAATCTAATTATATTGTAAACAAAGTTTATCTTCTGTACCTGTCCTCACAGTTTTAGTTTTTTTGTGTTTTGTTGTTGTCATTGTTGTTAATGTTTTATTTTAATTGTTTTTTATTTTATTTTTTGCTTTATCTTACTCATCTTAGTTCTAGGAGAATGTCTCAAATTTTTCATCATTTTTACATGACATTTTTTTCTGCACATGCAATATTTTGTTTCTTGCTTTCATTATCACTTGTACAGTAGTCCCCCTTTATCCACAGAGGATATGTTCCAAGACCCCAGCAGATGACTGAAACTGCAGATAGTATTGAACACTCTATACACTATGTTTTTTCCTATACATATGTCCTTATGACAAAGTTTAATTTATAAATTAGGCACAGTAAAATTTAACAGTACCTAATAATAATTAAAACAATTATAAAAATATATAGTAGTAAGTTATGTAAATATGGTATCTCTCTCTCAAAATATCTTACTGTACTGTAACCACCCTTCTTCTGATGATGATGTGACATGATACAATGACTATATGATGATCTGAGTGAGATAAATGTTTATGTACTGTTACATAACATTAGGCTACTATGTATAAGGATTACTTGAACACAAATACTTCAATACCATGAAAGTTGATCTGATAACCAAGAGGGCTAATAAGTGACTAAGTGGGTAGCACATACAGTGGGGATATGCTGGACAAAGAGATCATTCACATCTCAGGAAGGACAAAGCAGGATTGTGTGAGATTTCATCATGCTACTCAGAAGGACCTCAACTTAAAACATATGAAATGTTCATTTGTGGAATTACCCATGTAATTTTTTTGAACTACAATTGACTGTGGGTAACTGAAACTGTGGGAACCAAAATCGTGGATAAGGGAGGGACTACTGTAATTTTTTTTTAAAATGTAATTTTCATCTCTAAGCAATTTTACCTGCAACTCAGATTTTTTTTCCTTTTAAATTTTCTTACTCTAGTTTTATAGATACAATATCCCCATGACTATTATTAAAAACCTGAGTTAGATACTGTATTTTGCCATGTATAATATGCACCCACATTTTTGACCCAAACTTTTAGGGGAAAAAAAGCTTTTATTTTAATTTTTTAATTCAAATTTTTATTTTTTTTATATTTAGGTACTTGTTTTTGTACTATAAAGGAATTTTAGCATTTATTTATTTATTAATTTATTTGTGATTACACTTTTAACTCATACGCATAAATACAAGAATTAAAAACATATAAATACGGAATTATTACTACCCATGGATAATGTACATCCTTATTTTTCCCTCACTAATTTGGGGAAAAAAAGTGTGTATCATACATGGAAAAATATGGTATTACCTAAATTTTTCTGGATTATTGAAATATTTCCATTGAGGAGAGAAACATTTTCTCTCATCGAGTACATTTTCATGAGTTAGATGAGATTTCTTTTTTCACTAATTTTATTTTTGAAATAATCTCACTGTCACAATTTTTTCTTGTTGAAGCTATCATCGTAAAAGAAGACCTGCATCCTGATATTTTCCTTGAAATAGTTTCTTATTTGAAATTTATCACCTCTGTGATTTAGAAATAGGTGATGAGGATACTTTTTTTTTTTTTTTTTTTTGCTATGCTTACTTCATGATGCTCTTTAATGAGATACTCTCATTATTATATGATGATATTTCTGATGTGAAGTCATTGTTGGAAATCGTTTACTTCATCACTCTCATTCCATAGTATGTTAGCTCAGGCTGCCATAGCAAAATACCACAGACTGGGTGGCTTAAACAATAGAAATTTTTTTCTCATAGTTCTGAAGGCTAGATATGTCTTTGGCTTTTGAAATTTGACTATGCTGTCTCAAGGTATGGATGTCTTTGAGTTTATATTAGTTGAGTTTATTTCTTGCATGTGTAGATTAATGTTTTTCTTCAAATTTAAGAAATTTTAACTTTCATATTTCTTCAAGTATTTTTTCTCTCTTTTTCCCTCTCCTTCTATTTTAGACTCCTATTATGAATATATTGGTATATGTGATGGTGCCGTACAGATTTCTGAGTTTGTGTTTATTTTTCTTCATTCTGTTTTCTTTATGATACTCAGACTATATAATCTCAATTAACCTAGCTTTAAGCTTATTGATTGCTTATTCTGTCAGTTCAAAAACCATTTAGCACTATCAATGAGTTTTTCATTTTATTTGTGTTTTCAGCTGTGTAACTTCTATTTGGATTTTTAAAAAATAATTATTTGTTTATTTATATTCTTAATTGTGAGTTAGTATTCTCACACTTTTTAAAAGGTCTTTAGACATGACTTCTTTAGATCTTTGAATATATTTATGTAAATGGTTTAATTTTTTTTCCTAGTAAGCCAAACACCTGACTACCTCAAAGACAGTTTCTATTGATTGCTATTTTTCTTGTGTATGGGTTGTATTTTCCCGTTTATTTGTATATTTCATATGTTTTGTTTAAAACTAAATGTGATAAACAGTATGATGTAGATTCTGAAAGTCAGAATATCCTTCTCCATAAGGTATATTCTTGGTGCTGTTTGCTGTTGTCTTTTGTGTGGTGATACTATTAATTTTGTGACATAATTTTTTCATTATTTGAAGTCCATAGTATGTATTTTTCGGTATTTTTTGTCTATTCAGACCACTAGAGTCTCAGCATAGTTCATTTATTTGTCAGCCAATGATTATTCAGAGATTTTCTGCATTCTATGTACTAATAAGTTTTCCAGCTTCAACAGTTCTGTAGTTTTCAATTGCTTTAGAATTTATTTCTTTGTGCAGTGCATCAATGTTAGCAAGAGGTTTTAGATTTTCTTTTAGTTAAATGTGCCTACCTAGACATGCACAATTATATCTCAGAATTTTAAAGGTCCCTATGGTTATCTCATTTTTCAGATTTTTCTTTTACATTTTTTGGCAAGGAATTTATGATGTTAGAAATTGTTATTGATTATTTTCAGCAAATGCTCTGGGGATTTTTTTTTTTTTTTTCTTACTGAGTGAGCTTTGAGTAAGATCAAATAAAGACAAATCCTATGAATTGGGCTTTTCCAGGGAGCTTCCAAATAGGTAAAATTGTCAGAACAGTCTGGGGATTGGGGTTTCTGGAGAGTTGCAAAACTATTCTGCCTCCTCTAGTTGCAGCTACAGTGCGTATTTTCATTGCTACCATGGTTGCAAGGCTGGGAACAGAGCAAATTAAAATACCACAATGTTTCCATATTTTTGCAAACTTTAGTTAATTTCTGGGGATTGGAAAAGGTAATTTTGATAATTTTTCCAAAGTTCTGGTTGATTTTATTTATTTTGCTTCTTATTACCACAACTGAAGACAAAGGGGCCCAAGAAAATAAAATTCAAAACTAAAGATCATAATGAACAAGATAAAATCACCTGTATTGGTAAATAATTACATATTTTAAAGTAAATAAATAGTATTACAGACCAAAATTATTAGCAATACATTTGTAAAATAGTTGTAGTTTATTACAACTACTTATAGTAAAGGCTCCAGTTATATGAGTTAAGCCTTTTGAAACCTCCTAGGCCCAATAAGACACTATCTAGAACATAGATGTTTTATCCATCTCTTCTTTCAACTGCACAAATTTCTGGCTCAAAGAATCCTGAGAAATGAAATCATTTCTTTTTAAGCAAGCAATTTTTAATGTTTTATTAGATAACTGATGCAATTGTCAAACAGGGAAATACTACATTTAACATATATATATATATATATAAATATAAATATATATATATAATTATTGGGGAAGGGGAGCAGGACTTTATTGGGGAACAGTGTGTACTTCCAGAATTTTTTTCCAAGTCAAGTTGTTGTCCTTTCAATCTTAGCTGTGGAGGGCGCAGCTCAGCTCCAGGTCCAGTTGCCATTGCTAGTTGTAGGGGGCACAGCCCACCATCCCTTGTGGGACTCGAAGAAGCGAACTGGCAACCTTGTGGTTGAGAGCCCACTGACCCATGTGGGAATCGAACTGGCAGCTTTCGGAGTTAGAAGCATGGAGATCCAACCACCTGAGCCACCGGGCCGGCCCTACCTCCAATATATTTTTAATTAGTTTCATTGAAGTATATGTATCAAGATAGAAGTATAAACCATGAAGAGGGAAGATTTCAAATCTAGGAAAGGGTGAAACTTCCTCCTCCAGGACAGCAGTGGATGACAAATAGTCAATAGATCTATCTTAAGAAGTTATTTGAGGATTTAATACAGGGGAGATGATAGTGACTGAGAGGTCAGTAAAGAAAAAGAAGACATGGACTTTAGAGCATACATTCTAGGAAAGCAGTAAAGACTATTCCTTGGATAAGGAACCCAATTTGCATCAGTCCTAGAGAGCAACCAGCCCAGTTTGAACAGAATGATAATGGACTATGATGAGGGGGACTCAAACTAAAGTTAATTGGATTTAAGAGATAGTATGACAAAAAAATCAAGAATGTAATAAAAATTAATTAGAATAAAGATCAATTTTAAAATCTAGGAAGAACAAAAAGCTATATATAATTATGTCATGGTCCCATTACATGCAACTTAAAAGATCTTGTGATTTTAAGCTATTAATGGATTAGAAGTCTAGCAAAGCCATTACATCTTGGTTTTAGGCTCAATATTAATACTGGAATATGATGAAGATTTCAAAAATTTGTGGAAATTTTACATAGGCTTAATAAAGTTTATATTTTTTATCAGCAAATAAAATATGAAGAATTTTGTGGACAATTTTCTGAAAAAGCATAATGTTTTAAATATAAAATATTAAAATTAAAACAGATATTTGACAAGGCAAAATTTACATAATCTACATATTTGTATAATATGTAGATTGTATAATATTATTAACCTAATTAAAATTATTCTACTTCTTAAATTTAGCCCTGTAGTTATTCTGTGACTAAGTCCTCATTTTGCATATAAAGAAACTGAGATCCAAAGAAGTTGAGTTACCTTTCCAAGATCATGAAACTGTTCAATAGTGAATCTAGAACTATATTTCTGGCATTATACATCTGATGTTTGTCGTCTTCTTTCTTCTGTTTTATTCTTTTCTCTTCCTCCTCTTTTTATTTTCTTTATCTTTCTTTTTTCTTCTCCTCACACTACCATCATTTAAAAAAAAAATTAGTTCAAATCCCATTAACATCCAAATAGTTATCATATCATATCCTATCTATCTATCTATCTATCTATCTATCTATCTATCTGTATCTATCTATCCTCTATAAATTTATATTATGTTGGTAATGACTAGAGAATGTCATATTCTGATAGGTATGCAGAACTTTTGGTGGAATAAACAAATGCACTTATGTTTTGAGCTCTGTACCTTGGCGCTCATATATTTTATTTTAATACATGCCTCTTAAATAAATAACATGTTGTTTGCCAAGTCCTTTATGTTACATATTTTATACTTTGACTTGTACTTAATGATAGTTATTTATCATTTTAACAGCTATGACCATTTAATGAGGGCATTGTAAAAAAGTTGATCTTTCTCTATGACTTTTCTGATATGGACTTATAAACTTTTTGCTACCGGGTTGCTTTAGGTTCATTAGTCTTATTTCCCTTCCTATCTACCTTGAAAACAGATTATATAAACTATGTATTCATCAAGTACTATGCCAATATAAATAAGAGCATATTTTCTGTTATTATTCCTATAATGAAGAAATCTTTCCTTGATGATTTGTTTATGACCAATTTTAGTTTGCTCTCCTCCTTAATATCTGACACATACTAAAAACTCAACATGAAAGTATTGATCAATTTATAAATGGAGAACATGTGAAATTATTTCTGTTACTGTTTTGTTATCTATTCCATAGGTTGAAAGATAGAATAATGTTTGGATAGTCTAAAACTGCATGGTATTCTTTCTTAAATATACATACATATACGAATTATTTAAACATGTATATTTTCTGTGATGTCTATGCCATATAGTTTGAAGCAAGATCCTTTGAATTAAATTTAAATTTGTAATGCTAAGCATGGAAAATATAGATAAGTTATATTTGGGAATTTGAGCTTTGGTCAGGAAAAGTTGAACATGGACTTAAGAGGTACTTGGCATATGGTTTTGAGAACTCTCAATGGTAAACTGAAAACATTCACCCAACTTTGTGAGGATTGAGAGATTTTGTTAATTTGAAAAGAATCAACAGTTGTTCTTCTCAGTTTTTTTCAATTTCTGTTAAAATGGAATTTATTTTTCAAGATCAGCGATATTGAGCAAAATCAACACTTTGCTTCATAAAATCACTAGCAGAAAAGTTTACTTTTTATAGTACCAGTCTTAGTATATGTAAAAATATTGTGTCTTTGTTTTTGAATGTATTGAATAAGTTATTATATATCTTATATATTTCATTTAATATGTTAATATTAAATAAAAAAATGTTGTCCAAAATGATAGTATTCAAGTCCTAGCAAGCATAGAAATTTCTGAAGATGATAATAAAGTGTAGATTCCCAATCTGTGTCCCATATATCCTGTTAATATGAATGTGTGAGCCCATAATTTTTTCTTTTGTAAAACAGACCTTCTAAACATGACTCAAGTGATCTACAGGCATGTTTTGAGAGACAGTGGTCCAAGCCAATTTCCTTTCTTTTTAAGAACATTTTTATGAAATTTGAATTAAATATTGTAATTAAATAAAATGGCTTATATGACATTGAAGCATATAGCTTTAAATTTAAATACTAATAATACAACATATATTATTCAAAGAGGTCCAAAATGGAAGCTTTATTAATATATTATGTGGTCATACCAAAGTTAAGTCCCCAAAGTGCCCTGGTTAAGCAAATAGATATTAGATTTGAGTTGTCCACATAAAATAATTTCAACTAAGTATTATTGTATTTTTTAAAAAAATGATGACAAAATATGCAACAAATATTTAAACATATCAATTTTTAAGAAAAACTTAAACTATTACAATATTTAAAATCATATAAAATAGGTGCATAAAAAGTGATAATATACTGAACAGATTATGGTAATCTCCTAAATTTAGCAAAGTTCTCACTTCTTATTTACGTGAAAATACTTCTTAGATAATAAATGAGGGTGTAGTGGCTAAAAGGTCAACTGAAAATATATCTGTGACTTATGAGGACACCATGTGTTTCTTATACATTTTGAAGGTCAGAAATTAAAGCAACAATGGCCTATTCAGGGAAAAGTTTTTCTATAATTGGATGTTAATAATTAAGTAAATTATGTTATGAATATAGTCCAGTTCTGAGGGGGCAAGATAGAGGGTTAGATAATCTCTGTGCGTGCATCCTCTCATGACCATATTAAGATTACAACTAAATATGAACAGTCACCTGGAGAACCAGCTGAATACAAGCTGAACATTTCTATAATTTAGTTCTATAACTAAGGATACAAAGAAGAAGCCACATCAAGATTGGTAAGAGGGGCGGAGAGGCAAAATGGACTGACACCAGAGCTGCATGTGGTGGTTAAAAATTAGTCAGGATATCTCAGCAGTAAAGGTCCCCTCCCAGAGGAGGAAGGGACCCCAGCCTTTCACCTGGCTCCCCAGTGACAGGAAGAGGATCCCCACAACATCTGGCTGTGAAAAAACAGTGGGGATTCGGACCACCTGAATGCTATGGAAGGCTGCTGGAAACCCAGGCATCTCCTTAAAGGACCAGAGCACAGATTCAGTCGCTCACCGGCACTCACCCTGGGCTCCAATGGAGTGATGGTGACTTGGAAGAGGCCAGAGACATACAAGGAGAGACTAAGATGTGTGGCTTCAGGATGAGGACTGGAGGGAGAGTCACTATTTTCTCTGTATCAAACCATCCTCCTGTGTAGCCTACAGGTGGGGGACATCTTTCCTGTGTTGATTTCTCCCTCACATGGCCTAATCTGAATCTGCACTAGCCTGGTGAACTCCCTGGGACACCATCCCACTCAACTTGTGCAATACCAGAGCCATTTTCTAAGACCAGCAGCCAGCAATGCCCTGAACAACCCAGGAGTCTATTTCAGCAGGAAATGGCTGGCCTTAATGCTGGAGGAACTTTTGTGGTCAGTAGCCAGCCCTGGCTTACCCTACAGCATTTCTGCACAAATCTCAGGGGTCAGAGGTCCCGGGGGGTAGTGGCTAGACTCAGTATGTTATAAGCCTTTTGCAGAGTAGCTCGAGTCTCAGCACTGGCACCAAACCAGAGTCTACATTAACCTGGTGAATACCACTCAACCTATCCTGGTGACTCCCTAAGATCCTACTTCACCCAACTCATGTACTGCCCATGGCTTTTTCAGTGGCTGAGCATTATAGGCAGCTGACAGGCAGCAGTAAGCCTCAGAGTGCCCTGGGCTTTTTGAGTAACTACCCCAGACCCAGTACTGATGAAAGCAGTTCTCAGTTCATAACATGAACTCGCCCATGCACCTCAAGGTCAAGGACAGGCAGCAATCAACTACAGATCACTTGGAAGCTCCTACCAGGAAGTCCTAGGTAAGACACAGACAGTAGCTGACCTGGGTCTGCATAGGTGCTCCTCCCAAGAGGTCCCAGGACCAACATACCTGGAGGCCTGATTCAGAACACAACAGAGCACCATCCAATTAGCCCCATAAACAGCACACCCAAAGAGTGGTCTCAGCAGGCAGCATTGGGACAAATCTAGCTCCACAGGTTAAGTCCCCCCTCAAAACAGGCTGTATGATATGGGAATGGCCAAACCCCACAGCCAGTCAACCTGGGGGTCAATCCCATCCACTGACATGCCAATAGCAATCAAGGCTCAAATACAACAGAATGTACATACAACAAACACAAGAGACACTCCTGGAACACCCAGTGCAGGTCATCAGGGAGACTGTGCCCATGGGCCCCATTGGACATCTACTACCTAAGGCCACCTGGCCAAGATGGAAGACATAGCAAATCTAATGCATAGATACAAACACAGGGAGGCAGTTATAATTGAGAAATATGTCCGTAATGAAAGAACAGGAGAAAACTCTAGAAAAATAACTAATTAAAATGGAGGTAAGCAACCTACCAGTACAGAGTTCAAAACAATAGTTATCAGGATGCTCAATGAACTTTGTGAGAACTTCAACAAAGAGACAGCATGCATAAAAAAAGACATGTAAACTATAAAAAACAATCAGTTAGAAATGAAGACTACAATAACTGAAATGATGAATGCATTATAAGCGACAAATAGTAGATTAGATGATGCAGAGTGTCAAATCAGCAATTTGGAAGACAAGGTGAAGTGTTTCCCCCAAAATAAGACCTAGCCAGACAATCAGCTCTAATGCATCTTTTGGAGCAAACATTAACATAAGACCCAGTCTTATTTTACTATAATATAAGACTGAGTCTTATGTAATATTATAGTAAAATAAGACTGGGTGTTATATTAATGTTTGCTCCAAAAGACGCATTAGAACTGATTGTCCAGCTACATCTTATATTCGTGGAAAGACAGTAGCAGTAAATAGCCAGTCAGAACAGCAAAAAGAATTTTTAAAAATGAGGATAGTTTAAGGGGTCTCTGGGACAACATCAAGTGTACCAACATTTGTATCACAGAGGTACTAGGAGAAGAGAGAAAGCAAGGAATTGTGAACCTAGTTGAAGAAATAATGATGGAAAACCTTTCTAACCTGGCAAAGGAAATAAGGAAATAGACATACAAGTCCAGGAAGTGCAGAGATTTCCAAAAAAGATGGACCCAATCAGGCCCACACCAAGACGTATCATAATTAAAATGCCAAAGATTAAAGACAAAGAGAGAATCCCAAAAGCAGCAAGAGAAAAGCAACTAGTTACTTACAAGGTGGCTCCCATAAGATTGTCAGCTTATTTCTACACACACAGAAACTTTGCAGACCAGAAAGGATTGGCACAAAATATTTAGTGATGAAAATCAAAGGCCAACAACCAACATCCCTCTAACCAGCAAAGCTATCATTTAGAATTAAAGGACAGATATAGAGCTTCTCAGACAAGAAAAGCTAAAAGAGTTCATCATCACCAAACCAAAATTGCTAGAAATGTTAAAGAGATTTCTTTAAGAAGAAGAAGGGGAAGAAGATAAACCATCAATATAAATAGCAAAATGGCAGTAATTAGGTATCTAACAATAATCACTTTAAATATTAATGGATTAAATGTTTCAATTGAAAGACATAGGGTGGTTACCAACTGTACTTTCTAATCCTCTCACCTTGCCCTTTATCCCTACCCCTCCTCCATCTAGGAACACTCAGTTTTTCCTCTATGTATCTCAGACTGTTTCTGATTAGTTCATACATTTATTCTTTTCTTTAGATTCCACATATAAGTGAGATCATATGGTATTTGTCTTTCTCTGTCTGACTTATTTCACTTAACATAATGTTCTCTAGGTCCATCCATGTTGTTGCAAATGGTAACATTTCTTTCTTCTTTACGGCTATGTAATACTCCATTGTATAAATGTACCACAGTTTCTTAATCCAGCCGTTCATCAATGGGAATTTTTGTTGATTCCATGTCTTGGCTATTGTGTATGGTGCTGCAATAAACACAGAGGTGCATAAAATTTTTTGAATTAGAGTTTTGGATTTCCCCGGATAAATACCTAGGAGTGGAATTGTTGGGTCATAAGGTAGTTCCATTTTTAGATTTTTGTGATGTCGGTAACCACAAGATTGCCACGGGAAAATGAAAGTCAATTTGGGGAATGTAATCAATAATGTTGTAAAGATTTTGTAGGGTATCCAATGGATACCCTACTTGTCTCATTGGGGAGACCACCTCAGGGATGATGTAGATGCCTGATCACTGTACTGTACACCTGAAGCTGAAGTTGAACAATAATGAATGCCAAATCTATCTATCTATCTATCTATCTATCTATCTATCTATCTATCTATCTATCTATCTATCTATCTAGTTACAAGAAGAGGAGTACAGCATTAGGAATAGAGACAATGGAAATGTAATGTCTGTGTGTGATGTCAGAGGGGTAGTGGATGGGGGGAGGAGGATTGTCACTGTGTGAGGGACATAAATCATAAATGTCTAACTAAAAAACAACCTATTTGCAAGTAAATAAAACCTAAAAAAAAAAAGACATAGGGCGTTTGAATGACAAAGAAAACAAGACCCTTACATATGCAGTATACAAAAGAAGAACTTCTGATCAAAAGACACACACACACTGAAAGTAAAGGGATGGAAAAATATCCTTTATGCAAATGAAAATGAAAAAATTCTGGTGTAGCAATACTTATATCAGACAAAGACTATAAAACAAAGGCTATAATAAAAAACAAAGAGGGACTTTACATAATGATAATAGGATCAATCCAACAGGATACAACATTTGTAAACAATTATCCACCCAGGGTAGGTACATAGGAGAACCTACACTGTTTCCCGAAAATAAGACCTAGCCATACAATCAGCTCTAATGCATCTTTTGGAGCAAAAATTAACATAAGACCCGGTATTAGATTAGATTAGATTACATGATATTACATTCAGTCTTATATCATAGTAAAATAAGACTGGGTCTTATATTAATTTTTGCTCCAAAAGATGCATTAGAGCTGATGGTCTGGCTAGGTCTTATTTTTGGGGAAACATGGTAAACATATAAAGTGAACACTGACTGACATAAAGGTAGAAAGCAACAGTAATACAATCATAGCAGGGGACTTTAATACCAGCAATGGATGGATCTACCAGACAAAAAATTAACAAGGAAACTGCGGCCTTAAATGGCTCACTAGGCCAAATGGATTTCATCGATATTTTTAGAGCATTTCATCACAACGTAGCAGAATATACATTCTTTTCAAGTTCACATGGAACATTTTTCAAGATAGACCACGTGTAAGGCCAGAGAACAAGACTCAGTAAATTTAAGAAGATTGAAAACATATCACCTGTGTTCTCTGACCACAATGATATGAAACCAGAAATGAATTACAAGGAAAAATTAAAAAAAACACATGGGGGCTAAACAACATGCTGCTAAATAATGAATGGATCAACAATGGGATCAAAGAAAAACAATCAAAAGATATCTTGAGACAAATAAAAATATTAGGTTGGTGCAAAAGTAATTACAGTTTAAACAGTAAAAACTAATTGCAAAAACTACAATTACTTTTACACCAATCTAATAACACAAAGACCCAAAATCTTTGTCACACAGCAAATGCAGTCCTAAGAGGGAAATTTATAGCAATACAGGCCTACCCGGAGAAGTATCTCAAATAAACAAGCTAAACTTACACTTAAAGGAACTAGAAGAAGAACAATAAACAAACCCAAAGAGAGTAGAAATAAGGACATAATAAACATCAGGGTGGAAAAAAACAACAACACAGTTTTAAGAAACAATACAAAAGATCAATGAAACCAAGAGCTTGTTCTTTGAAAAGATAAACATAATTGATAAACCTTTAACCAGACTAATCAAGAAAAAAAGGGAGAGGACCAAAATAAAATTAGAAATGAAAGAGAAGTGACAACAGACACCAGAGAAATACAAAGGATTATAAGAAAATACTACAAACAATTATTTACCAACGAATTGGACAATCTTGAAGAAATGGATAAATTCCTAGAAACATACAGTTTTCCAAGACTGAAACAAGAAACAGAAAATATGAACAGAGCGATCACTACAAACAAAAGCAAATCAGTAATAAAAAAACTCTCAACAAACAAAAGTCCTGGACCAGATGGGTTCATAGGTGAATTTTACCACCTATTCTCAAACTATGCCAAAAAATTCAAAGGAGGGAAAGCTCCCAAGCTCATTTTATGAGGTCACAATTACCCTGATTTTAAAACCAGATTAAGACATTACAAAAAAATGAAAATTATAGGCAGATATCCGTGATGAACACTGATGCAAAAATCCTCAACAAAATATTCGCAAACCAAATTCAATAATATAGTAAAAAGATCACATAGCATAATCAAGTGGGTTTTATTCTAGGATAGAAGGTTGGTTTAATATCTGCAAATCAATAAATGTTATAAATCACATAAAGACAATGAGAGATAAAAATCATTTGATCATATCAATAGATGCAGAAAAAGCATTTGACCAACCAGAATCCATTTATGATAAAAAAAACTCTCACCAAAGTGGGAATAGAGGGAAATAGCTCAACATAATAAAGGTCGTGTATGACAAACCTACAACTAACATTATATTATGCTCAACAAGGAAAAGCTTAAAGTGTTCTCCTTAAGATCAGGAACAAGACAAGAGTGTTCATTTTTACTACTTTTATTAAATATAGTATTCAAAGTCCTAGCCATAAAAGTCAGACAAGAAAAATAATAAAGGCATCCATATTGGAAAAGAAAGAATAAAATTCACTATTTGCACGTGACATCATACTATATATATAGAGAACCCTAATAATTCCACCAAGACTATTAAAACTGATAAATGACTTCAGTAAAGTAGCAGAATACAAAATTAATATTCAGAAATTGGTTGCATTTTTATACACCAATAACCAACTATCAGAAAGAGAAATTAAGAAAACAATCCCATTTATAATTGCTTTAAAAATAAAATAGCTAGGAATAAATTTAACCAAAGAGGTGGAAAAAAAAAAAAAAAAAAAAAAAAAGACCCTTTCTCAGAAAACTATAAGACACTGAAGAAATAAACTGAAACAGATGCAAACAAATGGAAGCGTATACCTTGCTCATGAATAAGAAGAATTAAAATTGTTAAAATGTCCACACCACCCAAAGCAATCTACAGATTCAAAGTAGTCCCTATCAAATTACCAACGGCATTTTTCACAGAACTAGAACAATAATCATAAACTTTATATGAATCCCCAAAAGACCCTGAATAGCCAAAGCAATCTTGACAAATAAGCGTGAATTTGGAGGTATCACACTACCAGATGTGAAACTATGTTATAAGACTATAGTAATCAAAACAACATGATACTGGCATAAAAACAGACACGTAGCTCAATGAAACAGAATAGCAATCCTAGAAATAACCCCATGTCTATATAGTTATTTAATCTATGACAAACGAGGTCAGAATATATAGTAGGTTAAAGACAGTCTATTCAATAAATGTATTGGAAAAACTGGACAAATACATGCAAAAACAAAACAAAACAAAGAAAACAAAAAAAGGAAGAAAGAAAGAAAACAGACCATCTTTGTGCTCTGTATGCAAGAATTAACTCAAAATGGATTAAACACTTAAATGTAAAACCCCAAACCATAAAACTCCTAGAAGAAAACACAGGCAGTAAGCTCTCTGACATTGCTCTTAGTAATATTGTTTCTGACCTATTTCCTCAAGCAAGGGAAACAAAAAAAATAAATAAACAAATGAATTACATCAACCTAAAAAGTTTTTACAAAACCTTTTGCAAAGTAAACCACCAACAAAATAAAAGGAAATCCCACTGAATGGGAGAAGTTATTTGCCAATGATACATCTGATAAGGGGTTAATATTCAAAATTTATAAAGAACTCATATAACACAACACCAAAGAACAAACAATCCAATTGAAAAATGGGCAGAGAACCTGAATAGCCATTTCTCCAAATATGACATACAGATGGCCGATAGACATATGAAAATTTGCCCAGTGTCACGAATTATCAGAGAATTGCATATTAAGACCAGGATGAGATATCATCTCACACCTGCCATTCGGCTATCATTAACAAATCAACAACAAGTATTTGAGAGGATGCAGAGAAAAGGGAATCCCCAGGCACTGTTGTGGAATTGCTAATTGATGCAGCCCCTATGGAAAATAGTATGGGGGTTCCTCAAAAAATTAAAAATAGAACTTCCATGAGACCCAGAAATTCCAGTTTTGAGTACTTATCTGAAGAAATTTAGAACAGTAATTCGAAAAGATATATGCACCACTATGTTCACTGCAGTGTTATTTACAATAGCCAAAATATGGAAGCAACCTAAGTGCCCAACAATAGATGAATGAATAAAGAAGAGTTGGTACATATATACAAAGAAATATTACTTGGTCTTAAAAAAGAATGAAATCTTACTGTTTGCGACAACATGGATGGACCTAGAGGGTACTTTATCAAGTGAAATAAGTCAGACTGAGAAGGACAAATGCCATGTGATCTCACTTATATGTGGAATCTAAAGAATAAAACAAATGAGCAAACAGAGCAGAAAGGGACTCATGGATACAGAGAACAGACTAATGGTTGCCAGAGGGAAGTGGCATCGGGGACTGGATGAAAAAGGTGAAGTGATTAAGAAATACAAATCTGTAGTTATGAAATAGTCACAGGATGTAAAGTATAGCATAGAGAACATAGTCAATAATATTGCAACAGCTATGTATAGTGCCAAGTGGGTACTAGACTAATCAGGGGAATGGATGCATAAATTATATAAATTTCTAATCATTATCCTGTACACATGAAGCTAATATGAAATAATATTGAATGTCAATATAACGGAAAAAAATAAATATGTTTTAAAAAAGAAAATATTCCAATTCTAGCTGCAGAAATTATCCACTGCCATGATTATTCAAGGATAATCCAGATAAATGTTGAATACTTTGGGACCCTTTTAGCTTATTTCCAGTGACGTGAGCTCTATCTAATAGACGTGTATGTGTACAGTGTATCGGTCAGGGCACTATCTATTATAGGAGGCACCTCTAATGTGAAATGAAAATTGTCCTGATCCAGAGTAGTTGAAGTCGTAGAATAACTGTAAGTTTTTTCAAATAATTCATACAGTCAGAATATATTTTATACAGAGTGGTGCCATTTTATAAATGGGTCCTCTATAACATGGTGATTTTTCAACAGAGGTTGGAAAAATTCAGGGAGCAGCCAAGTATATGTCAGAGAGATGAGTGCTCTAGGAAGACAGAGAAGAAAATATAAGTTCCATGAAGCTTGAGCATGTTTTGTATGAGCAAGGAAAGCCAGCTGACCAATGAGGATGAGCAAAGTGAATGGTAAGGAGAGCATCAGTGACCAGGTGGCCAGTGGTAGGATCCCTCTAAATACTAAGTAGTGACCTGACTAAGGGTGACACAACGGGAGAGATAAATCAAGGGATGTATAGTGTGGCCTAGATAATGATGATAATGGTTGAGTTTAGGTCAGTTGACAGAGATAAAGGGAAGTTGTCAGATTCAAGACAGATTTTTAAGAGAGATCTGAAGTTATTTTTATTTAGAATTGACATGAGGTGTGAGAGAGAATTCAAAATGATTTCACAAATTTTGGACTAAGCAACTAGAAGAATTCAGTTTACTTTAGAATGGGGAAGACTGTAGTAAGAATAAATGTAGGGGTGGAAGCAGAGGAGACTTAGAATGAGATTGAACTTATTGTCTGTGATTCCTATTAGTTTGCCAGGTAGAATTTTGAGTGTAGTGTAGTCAAATATATAAATTTAAAGACAAAGGAATAGGTCAGGAATATAAATATGAAATGAGACCCAAAACAGAAATTCAGATTATATTGATTATGTCATAACAATAATGTTTAAAAAAGAACACTGGCATAATGTAATGGAAAGGAAAGTGGATTTTTTTTTTTTTTTTTTGCAAAACTTGAGTTTAAATCTTAGCTCGACAACTTCAGAGCTAAGTTATCTTAAGCAAACAACCTAGCTTCCCAAACATCAATGTCCTCATCACTGAAATAGCGATAATAATGTCTAACTTACAGTATTGCTGTGATAGGCATTTTCTCATGTGTGTGCTTATATGATCTCATATTAGTGTGTGTGTGTGTGTGTGTGTGTGTGTGTACACACATGCAATAAGGATCGAAGCAGAGTGCCTTACAAACAGACCCATGTCAGATACTCAATAAATGGCAGCCATTATTGTTGCTGTAAATATTAAATAACTTGTTGAATCTTAAAATACAATATTTTTTTTTTCCATAATGGACCCCAAATATATTCAGTATTTTTGTTGGATGCATTGAATAACACACTCCCAACAAAACTTTTCAAGTATCTTCCTATTGGCCAGATAGATATCTAAATTATCTCTGGTTTCATGATTAACTCTTAATCTCAAAATGTAGTAGGTCCTCTGGCAATCTCAAGGATATGTGGAAAAAGGTGACAAAAACACTTTCAAATGAAATATACAAGAAAGTTTGAAATAATTGAGAATTAACACAGAAATTAAAAACTCAAATTTCTTCTGAGATACACCCATAACCCTTTGTCTTTTATCTCTATAGAAATCATCACAGGATGTGGTACTTAATATTTTTTCCTCATTAATTGCATTGTTTCCCACAGACCACACTCTCCTTGACAGCAGATGGCTTTCATATTGAATCTCCAGGGCATATAACAGTTTCTGGCTCAATTTCAGGCCTGAACTGGTTGAATGAATGAGAGAAGCAATCTTTTTAATTGGACGTTCAAGTATGGCTGAGAAATAAATTTAGAATCTTATTTATTTTTATACATATATATTTTTTGAAATAAATTATGATTTGTAAACATTAATGATCGTTAGTAAATTAAATTTCTGGTGGTGTTTATTTATGCCAACAGTGGTTAAGGCATACCGTCTAATTTAATCTAGCAAAATACTTTAGTTAAGAATAGTAAATGCCAGACCTTGACCCTTCATCACTTTTAATAACGATTTCCTTGTGCTTCTACTTAGATTTGTTTACTACTTAGACTTCTAGCAATCAGGAATTCTGAAATTTGTTGATGCTATTTTAAATCCTTTACCCAGCTATCATTTACAGTGGTAAAAGTGTTAATTCGCACATGCCAAATTAAATAACAGAACAGAACTATTTGGGGTCTTAAGTGTTGTTAAAATGTAAACAGCTTGTTTCATTTTCTATTATAAAAGTTTTGCTTTTGTAATATATATAAATTCTATGTCATGCAAAAAAGTTGATCTCTATGCTTTTCATATTTTTTCTAATATATTCTGTATGTTTCATTCAGTGATATTAAATTGATATTATGTATGTATTGAGATATAATATTTTCAACATATAAAAACAGAGTTTAAACTAATACAAACAGAAAAACAGGAGACATTCAAATAGTGATATTCCTTCCTGGAGGTAGCTTGGTATGACGCAAAGTATTTGGACTTAGAAAATTGGGAAGATATTGGTTTAAAAATCCTTATCTCTGCTAATAAAACAATGGGAGTGCAGTGAGTATTGACACATATCATGGAGAAACTTTGTGGGCATTATATGAAAAATCCTCAGCAAAATAGCTGACAGCACATGCTCAGAAGTTGTCAAGTTTTCTTCACCTTCCATCTAGCTCTATTTTATAACTGGAGAAAGAATGATTCAAACCAAAAGGCTTCCAAGACCATGATAAACCCAAATTGCTTGTATTGAGGGTGAATTTTCCATCAAATTTCTAAAATTAGGGTAGACATTGTAAGATGAAAAATCATTAATATGTTATCTTGACAAATTAAATTTTACAAGTTTTCAACACCTTCCTAATGACTGAAGATACAGAGTTTGAAAGAGCTAATGGTAACCCTCAATCAAGAAGATTATATGATGAAAAACAGTTTTGAACACTATCTTTTCAAGTGCTCGTACAAATCTGCACTTGAAAAAAAATTGTAAATTTTACTGGAGAGAAAAATCATATCAATTTTGAAGTAATGCTATTTGGCCTTTGAAAAGTGCAAGTAGTGCCTATTAATAAGGTTACTGATTTATTTAGGCAACATAAAACCTGTAGCTGGCACTTTCAACTGTCATTTAAATTGTATTCAGCTTCAGTATAACTTGTATTCAGCTTCAATATAACTTGTATTCAGCTCATTTGTAAACCTTAGGAAACCAAATTTAATACTGTTTCAGAGATTAGAGAGAGTATATAATCTCTTTCCAACTCAAATCTGGCTGACAAAAACAATTGCTTGCTTTCTTAGCCATTCAAATTAATTGTGAAATCAAAATAAATAAATGATGATTAACTGGCTTGCCATTTGAACGTTGTCCCTCGCTTTACTCTGTCTACTATAAATTCTCATTTAAAATATACATTAAAGGCAAAATCATTTTTTTTCATTGGAAGGCTATTATTTTTGGAAGTACACTAGCATTAACTCAATATCAATAAATAAATACCAATATTCAATCTTCTTCACTCCCTCCTTTACTGTCTCTTTTCCTCTCCCCGTTCCTTTTCTCTCTTTTCTTTTTTCCTTCTTCCTTCTTTCATAATCCTTTCTTTAACAGGCAATACTTTGTGTATGATGTACCAGATGAAATAAGACTTTTAAGTAGTTCATGTAACAGTTGTTCATTGTTAAGTTTTATCACACTAGACATAAGACTCTTTGTAATAAAAGTAAGTGAGGGTACTCTCAGTGAATTTATAGAGTAACTCCACTTCTCGCAGGGATTACTAAACTTTATCCCAAGAAAATAAGTATATTAAGTTTACAAAACCTGCAACATGAACTGACTAATTAGAAACAAGAAATAACTCTCTTTTTAGCTTTCTAATATGTTTGTAGAGCCAGAAATATGCATATATGTTTGTGTACATATGGGTAATTTATGTATGTGTGCAGTTTATATGTGTATCTTCCTTGTTACATAATTACAGATTTATCTATAGAAGTATTGAATTACTTTATAGGGTTAGCTTGCTTAACACATTCTTTTAAGACAGTTTGGGAGGGTGGTACAGATCATTAATGTAAAATTAACTGTACCAATCATGATAAATTTATGTGCTTCTCTCATATTCCCCCCATTTTGGGATGTTTTCAATATTATTTATTCTTATAACTGCACATAAAGGCTTTAAAATATCTTTCTGTCTCTGTTTCTCCATTTTGGCTGTTTATTTAGCTGTTAATTATTTATTTTGGTCATCAATGTATGCCTTGATTGCCCAACAAGAAGTATGTATCTTGTGAAATCTTCACATTTTTAAATGATTTTAAAATGTATAGAACTATACTTTGAACATAGAAAGTTTATGACTTACGGATTAAAATAATAGAGTCACTTGCAAATATACTATATAAACTTATCAACCACAGAAAATAATTCAAAGCCTATTAATGAGAAGCATTATATGGATATATGAAAAACAGAAAATAAGTATGTGCACATTCTAAATTACCTATATATGGACAATGTATTTCAGAAACATCATTTAGACCTGCATTTCTCCATCTCAATCACTGCTTGTAGCTGAATGCATTTTATTCATAATTTCCTCAGCTTAGTTATCAAATCTCAGTCTGCTCTTTGAATGCATGCGTCTAGTCAGCCAGATAATTTATATACAGAATCTGGGTCTCCCCACCCTTACAATTCACTTTTCTAAGATTCCTCTTCACATTTCAGGGGCTGTGGTTATTTCCAAGTTGGTATCCTGGTTCATCTGGCCACAAGACTAGGATTTTTATCAGTTTTAGATGCAGTGTTGGCCCTGACTTCATCTTATCTGTCCTCAGGTTAATGCCTTAAAAATAAATAACTCACTCTGTGCTATTCCTTTTTCCCTAGTTTCCATTCTCTTCTAGATTTTTTTCTTCTTGGTTTATCTTGTCTTTAGGACATTCAGGTGAGTGATTTCCTAGTATTTTTTCAGACTTTTTTAGTTAATATCTGTGGGATACAGGGGTTGGGTCCAGTAGTTTACTTGTCCACATTAGAAGCAGACCCTCAGGATTCTACCAGTGCAAAAAAGTGGTTGTAATACTGAAAAGGCAGAACAAGGATACAGGGAGTTTGTTGGTGACAAATTCTAATCTCCAGAGAGGACTATATTTGGGATCATGAGGACAGGAAAAGGTGTGAGAAATGTCATTTCAGGGCATTTTAGGGCATTATAGAAATAAGCATAGTTGATGATGACTTGGGAGGCTTGATGCCTTTGGTGTGGGGGTTCTTTGTAGGCTCTTTGTAGAATTAAGATGGATAATGTCCTTTCTGTCTTTGATTCCTAATTTATTTGTATTTTAATGTATGAAAACACTGAAAATGAATATGGTATCTTTTCATTGTATTCTGCCAGTTTGTTTCTGAATATATTCATATATTATGAATATATGCATAATATTCATGCCTTTTAGATTTTCCAAAAAGCTACACTATCGCAAGTTTTTATTTTTTTAAGCACAAATTAGCTTTGGTATGTCTATTGATAATTTATGTAGGTCAATTACATAGGCTGAGACAAATTGAGTATAGACAAGAGTTTTGGTGATTACAATTACTTTGTTTTTCTGTCCTAGAATGTTTATCAGGAAAATGTGTTTTGTAATGAACAGATTATCGCTTGTTAAATGTTTTACAAATACTTAATATTGAATTCACATAAAGTCAGTTGTGAATGTTTTTACCCTTCTGTCACTGTAGATTTTGCACAGTACATCAGTTCTTTCTTTTTCACCACAGCTAAACAGCTTTGTCAGCTCCAAACTTTCTTCATTGTCTTCCTTTTCAAATCATTTTTGTCTTACTATAAAATATGTTTGGTCAGTGGAAATGCATTTTGTTAGATCACAGCCTAGGTGCATTTTTGCTCTCACACAACACATCCAGCCCATCTGTTCTTGGCTCCATAGGCAACTTGGATAACATCTGTTTTACTTGTTTGTTGACATATATCAGCATTTGGGATGTGATTGCAAATAGAAATCTGCACATTCATCATTCAGTTGATCCTTGAGAAACAGCCAGCATTCTTCCTTAACTAACTTTTAAGATTTAAAGCACTCTTATATCTCCTTGTGTTTGACAGAATAACTGATGAGTTAGGTTGTTGGCATTGTTTAGTGTTGTCGGCTACGCTTATTCTAGTCAAATCAATTTACATCGCCTTACATTTATTTCTTTACTTATCAATAACTCCTTTCAGTTAAATCCTGTCAACTCTATTTTTGAACATATTAAGCAATTAAAAAGATTTGTGCTAATATTCACTTTAAATAATTTTGCTTTTTACCTGTGTATATGCATGTATGTGTGATGGAACAAAATATTTCAACTCTACGAAAGACATTAACACAATATATAATATGTAGATTTTTTAAAGAGTATCTAGTCATTCTCACATGAAGAATTATGGTGAGCTTTGACCAAACATTTCTCTGATCAACTCTTAAAGGGTCTAGATGCACTGAATTATTCAGACTTCAAAAGTTAAATGATAACCATGAATGTATTACGCGAAAGACACCAAAATCTGGGGGGAATACACCTATCGGGACTTCAACAAAGAGTCTGGTATTTGACCAGTGCCAGCTTACCAGGTATGTGACCTATGTTGTCACTCAGGACATTGCACTCAGAAGCACCCATCTCTTGCCTTAATACTTTGTAGTTATCATATTGAAATTCTTAATTATTTTATCTTTGAATTTGTATCCTGTAAGTGAAGACTGACGTAATGATAAATCATTCATGTGAGCAGAGGAGATACGTACAATTCACATAACCACCTTTCCTTCTCATCCCATTTACATATATAGTGTGTGATGTTCCACGAGTACAGAATTCTGGAGGACCCAAGATGCATGGGAGTTTTGTGTCACTCAAAGCAAGTCAAAGTAACTGTGTCTCATCTACATCCATGTAAGCGAGAGCAATGATAGCCCTGAGAGCCACACTTTCCATTTGGACCAGAACTTGCTTTTGAAGACTTGAAGAAGGCCATGGTGTCTTAAGAAACATAGTCAAAGGGTCCTATTATGTCCTTTCTTATTCACTTTACTTCACTGTACTAGCCAAATACGTACACTGAAAATGATGACATAAAAGAAAGGGAAAAGATGGGTTCTTCCTCACCTATCAGTGAGCCAAAGATAGTGTTGGTAGAATGTACATGTATCAAGAAGTAAAATAAAAGCAGTTGAATTAGATTCCTGCAGTGTTTCCTCTGTTCATATGAAATACATTTGGCTATGTGAGCTATAAAATATAAATTGTGTAATTCCAGAGATTTTAATACTGCCAGTACACAATATAATGATGATGGTAAAACTCATGCTAATGATTTAAAATTTTATTTTTCTTTACCTAAAGTGATATTAAACAGGAAACAAAAATCACAATGACAATTTGAGAGACAGATCATGAAAGAATGGAAAAAGCTTTATATTTATTACCATTAACAGCAATTTCCCCCTGCTTTTCTAACAAGGAATCTCATATTTTTATTTTACACTAGGCCTCACAAGTTAAATAGCTTGCCTTGTATTTCACCAACCATTCTAAACTGTGTAGTATTACAATATGATTTGAATATTAATAATGAATTTATGATTACTAAAGCAGCAGCCAGACAGTTTTTCTAGTTATGACCATTGAAGGGGGAAAAAGGGCATGAGACGAAAGTTAGGCTAAGATTAGATCTGTTAGAGCTCATCTAGAATATTCACTTCTATCAGGTTATTCATAATTATTTTGACCTGCACAGACATGTGGAAACTGAGAGATAGGTGACACGTTATAATATTGACATTACATTTTTGACATGTATATGACATAGAATATGCCTCCCACACTGGAGACAGCTTCATGTATTTTAATTTGTGCCACAAATAGATACTGTCAGGCTATCTTATTGTCACAGTTTCACATTGCAATAGAAATGATCAGCTTGACTACGCTGGGAGCAATTATACAAGTATACCTGTGTTCAAATTAGCAATGTCTATAAAGAACGAAAATGTAAAACTAACATGACATCAAAAAACAGATATGGGAGGTGGTCAGCTTTACATTACATCCTTAAGATGTCCAATGCAACCATACAGATTTGCTTTACCTTACCAAACATTGTACTAATACCTAAGTTTGTGCTAATTCTCTCCTCCTCATTTAATATATAGTTGACATTATTTTATCCTACATAGTTTTCAATGCACTAGCGTGATCATAGTCCAATTAATTCATCCTAAATTTGGACATCATACACTATATATCTCTCAACCCTTTCTTTTCCTCTGTATTCATCCATTATTTTTATGTCTTTAACCATTTTTATTTTATCCTTTTATGATTTATAAAATACAGTTCTCCACTTTTTGAGTTGAAATTGAGATTACTCGCTTTAAATGGATATCTGCCCCTTTGGCATCGTCAAGTTCTGAGCCGCTTTGCTGAAGTAGGACATTTTTTTTTCCCTTTCTTTTCTAACTTTGTTTCTGCCAGGTTTGTTTGACAGGTAGTGTCTTTCAATCAATCAAAATCATATTAGTTATGTATCAACAGCCATACAGTAACTACAGGATGACAGCACATTAAATGACTTTAAGAGATACTAATTAACTGATTTGACTGGAAATGTTTCTATTATGTGACAAGATCCACTATTTTAAATAAAACATTTAAACATTTCATAGAAAATCAATTTTTTATATTATGATATTGACGCATAGATATGCAATTTATTTCATACAAAATATTTTCCTTCCTTATGTAAACATATTTTCCATTTGTATAATTATTCTTTAACACAAGAATAATTATACAAGAATAAATTAATAAAATACCACTAAAACAATGAACTGTGAAAATATACAAGTAAAAATCATGTCATGAAGAAATATTAACAATTTAATCCTGAAATTTTGTGCTAAATATGTAACTATTTTAATAATTTTCAGTTGTTCCAATGATGTCGTCAAACTTATTAAGTCCTCAAATAATATTTAAGAAATTTTAAATTACTAAAAACAACTAAACATAACTGGAGTTTGTGAACCTCAAATTTCTAACATGTCATTTATTAAATGCATAAAACTGCTTTGTTTATTAATTTTTTTGTTACTATATAAAGGTAAGCACCAAATAGCATCATATAATTTTTCCCACCAACTTGTCAGTAAATTTGATTTGAATTAATGATAATTACTTCACAAAGTCTGTAAGTTTCTGCTTTGAAATTAAGGAAAAGTATGCATCCCTCACATGACCCACCATTATCCAGATGGTTAAAACATATGGTGTTGCTAGAATTGTCACTTCTAGGATGTCATATGCTATAGCCTCTTGATGAGAGAAGGAGCATACTACAAAGTTTTCTGATCATGATGGAATGAACAGAATTTACCTGTGGTATTTATTATTTATTGCCATTAGCTAATTAAATTCCATTTAAAAAATTCAAATTTTAACAGCATTATTCAGTTAAGCAGAAGTTTCTATTAAACACTTTGGATGAAAATATCTGAAGGAATTTGTGAAATGCCACATGCAAATTTAATTTAATTATATTTTGGTTGTTTATTATATGCTATTAAGTGAATCAATTGGGTGTTTTATGTTTTTACTTAAGGACAATGTTTTGATTACATGTAGATAGAGTGATTTGCAATCCCTATTAATGCTGAAAGGAAGGTAAAGAGAATTAGAGTAAATAAACTTAATGCTAGAATAATTTAACCAGAAGTTTGTCTGTGCTTCTTCACGCCTTTTTATGATATCAGTAATGATATGAAATAGTTTACTTGTTCTTCTGTATGTTTGTGTTGTTTTCACTGCTTCATGAACAACAACTTTGGCATACCCAGGTGTTCTAAATTATTTTATATAACAAAAAAAAAAGATGGTAAGACTAAATGTTTGAGAGGCAAATTTAAAATGATTAGTAATTTTCAATTAAGCAAAGTACAAATGCCTTCTTTGATATGAAAAGGAACACTGGTTTGTAAACTTGGAGCAAAGATTATATAGTAATAATTTATACACATCAATATTGATTCTAACACCAAGATGCAAAGGCTTTGCTAGATACAGAATAGCTCAATATATTTCTTTTCACTTAATTTCTTAAATCCATAAATTGGAAATGAGATTCATGTTTGTTTGTTTTCAAAAATGCCTTCTAAATTTAACATAGAGAGTCCATTTTTCTACTAGTGGGAAGGAGTGAGTAAAATTCTCCTGCCTTTCAGAGCTCCTGGATTATTACCAAACAATTCAGAAATAGGAAGTGAAAAAAATTCTTATTATATCTGAATTCAGAAATCTGCCTTTAGATGGAGGAAAAGATTTAGGGAGACAATCATCAACTAAATTTTGACTGTATGCCAAAAAAGATGCTAAGAGAAATTTTCTAATAGGAAGTCAGATATGACTTTCCAGACACAGAAAAAAAAAAGTCTGTGTTAAAAATAACAGTTTGCTACTAGGAACTACATTTTGACAAAGAAATGGTTTATGAAATGAATCCTTTTGTGATACCATTATAATACAAATAGCTTGAGAGGGAAAAAAAGTCCTAATCTTTGCAGTATGACAGCATGTACAAGGAAGGCAGTAATATTCACTTCTAATTTTATTCTTTCATCTACACCAATGGGAAAAAAGAAATTTAATACAATTATTTAAAAGAACAGAAGCATATGAAAACGATTTCTTGGAAGTTAAATTTCTACATGGTACCAGTATATCTCTATAGAATATATTATACATATTTTATATTTATTTAAATATTTAGTTTTGTTAAACAGTTAAGTAATATAATTGTTATTGGAACAAACAGAACAGTGATTTACTATTCACAATTCATGAAGTTTATATTTAAACATAAAATTACAAAATTAATAGAGCAAGATTTTTACACAGAAAAAAAAAGATTTTGATAAATCAATGTTTAAGGGAGTACCTACAAAGCAGTGTCTTTGTCATTACTGAAAATTTAATTTACGTTGATTGAAAGACTGAGTTAACCCTGTGGGTGTTCTCTATTGAGTCTTTGATTATTATCTTTAAATATAATTTAATAGCTTAACCATATACTTTTTTATAATATGCACAAGAATATCTTTAAAAAATTAGAAAAACATGCCAAGTATATAGTAATGCTGCTATACAGAATGAAATTATACAAAATCAAATTGAGCAGCAAGAAATTCAAATTATGTATAAAAATAATCTGCAAGTGGTGACACCTGGTCAAATACCAGGTGGCAGAGAAGGGGTAATAAGTGAAAAATAACACCTTCAAATTTGACTGACAATATGTTTGAGTAATACAGCTAATAAAATGATTAAAATATGTATTAGTACCAGTTGATTATAACATCCATATTAAGAGAAGGAACAGCCTTACTATACAGTCAAATCTAATCTAATCACATGACACACTGTGTCTGGTTTTAAAGTTCATACTTTAAGAAGGGCATGGGTAAGTTAGAATGTGCATGAGAGATAAGCATAGTACTGAGAGGAGTGGGACAAGCAGCATGTAATACTTGAATATTAGGAAATAGGGTTTTAATATGGGAAGGTTGATGTGTGTAGAGGAAAGTATAAAACTCCATATACATATTCTAACACTTGGAGTTGCAGATATTATACAGTGGCAGAGTCCATAGTTTTATATCAGTCCCTCAAACTGCAATACCATTTTTGTTTCTTCATTTCTTTCTCCAGTGAGTAATTAAAATTTCAATGACGCTTTTGAAATTACCCTCTACAACTATCTCTGCGACATGCCTCCTTACAGGGTGTCTTCCTCTTCCCTGGTCTCCAAAAGAACTTAGTACATTGGGGATCACATTCCTCCCTGTTAGATAATAACCTAGAAGTTTATTTCATCCCCATAGAAAGGATGAGAATGTATATTTTTCAACCATATAACTCTCACTGTTTTTGGTACAGCCTAAAGGATACTTAACAGAAACATTCTGCTAATTAAATATCCATTAATATTATATTCAAAACAAGATTATTCATATTTTTTTTTTATGGAGAGTGAAATAGACACAGTGCAAAGGAGAGAAGAGATGCATAATTGTATTGACAGAAGAAAATGCTGGAAAATATTAAATTGAACATATTCTAGAAATTTAATGATCATCTAAAGAAAGTAAACTCCTATCCATGAATGCATAACATCAAATTAAAATTAGCATTGGTAAAATGTATTTAGAAATAAAGGAAACACTTTCAGAAAAATACAGATCAAATAATTGTACAAATTGGAGCTGAAATATCCTTTTGTAATGAGGAATAAACCTTTGATAAATACATATCAAATTTTAATGATTTGAATAAATTTGAACTATTATGAAATAAGTAATAAAACTAAAGCAGCATTAATATATATTTTTCTATACCATGACCGTATATGTGTGGGGTATAAGGTTATGTGCATTATATAATTTTTTAGTAATGTTTTTCCCTCCAACATATATGTGTAAAAATGGACTTTTTCATTATATAAAGTGAATAAGTAAATATTTATAGATATATTCATTTCATCTTTTTCATATTAATAGTAAATCATTTTATGTTACTATTAGTTTACACATTTCATTCTCAATTATAAATAACTGGTTGAAATCAACTTGGATAACAAATATTCACTCTGAATTCCTTATAAAGATTAGTAGTCATTGATCTTATACCTCACTTACCTATGAAATATTTAATTAGGTAGATTTACTTTTGGAAAAGTTATTATGGAATTTCTGTTAGAAATTAGTGGAAATACAAAAATTATGAATTATTTTTGAAAAATTAGTATTCTGATTTTTGGTGAACATACTTTGACTAGAATTTTAAGGAAATTTCATCATGGCAAAAGAATTTGGGAAATTATAGTCTTTACACAAGACCATAAGATGTTCTATATCAGAATTTGTTCTGTAATTGCAAACTTCAGAGGTAGTTATTTTTCTTTCTCAACTCAGCTATTTTCTGTTATTGCAAGTTTTGTTTGATGCTGAAAAATCATTAGAGTGGTGAGTGAGATAGAATATTCAGCTAGTCAACATTTTAAAAAGTTTCATTCCATAAAGTAGTCACACTGTGCAATTATATTTATACTTTGGATGTTATTTTAAAGATTAAACATGTTTTTGGCATTTCCATCATAGTGGAATTTTTTTTTATTATTGAGTAACATTGGTTAACAATGTTATATAAATGTCAGGTATATATACATTATTATTTTATATCTGTACACTGTACTGCATGCTTACCACCAAAAGTCTAGTTTCCTTCCATTGCCAAACATTTGACCCTCTTTACCCAATTTTCCCTTTCTCTTCCCATCTGATAACCACCATTCTGCTGTATCAATGGGTTTGTTTTTGGTTTGTTTTGTCAGTTCATTTCTTACTTTTTTGTTTTATATTCCACATTAGTGAAATCATACAGTTTTTGTTCTTTTAAATCTGGCTTGTTTCACTTAGCATAATACCCTCTAGGTCCATCCATGTTGTTGCAAATGGAAATATTTCATCTTTTTTACAGCTGAGTAGTATTCCATTATGTGTGTGTGGTTATTATAAAAATTAAGAATAGAACTATCATATGATCCAACACTGTTATTTATCCAAAGAATATGAAACCACTGATTCAAAAAGATATAGGTATCCCTGTGCTCATGGCAGCATTATTTATAATAGCCAAGATATGGAAACAACGTAAGTGTCCATTGACTATATATATACCAAATTAGTATTTTGAATTTCTTTGGATGGATAAATACCAAGAAGAAAAATTGACAAATCATTTGGTAGCTGTATTCTTAAATTTTTAAGGAATCTCCATACTTTTTTCCACAGTGGCTGCCCAGTTTACAATGTCACTAATAGTGTATGAGGTTTCCCTTTTCTCCACATCCTCTTCAACACTTGTTATTTCTTGTAATTTTGATAATAGCTTTCTAATACATGTGAGCTGATATCTCATTGTGGTTTTGAATTTTGAAGACTGATTTATTTTTTGAAAAAGCAAGAGGTCTTTTGGTTCCAAATGTGAATATAGTGCATGATCACTGAAAGTTACTATTTGATGTCCAATATTGGGCCTCACTATAAGGTGAGAATTTCAACTTTATTGCATAATTTCTGTAAACTGAAAGGACATAATCAAAAAGAGGATTCTTTGTTTGCTTGATTTTATTTTTGGCAATAACAATATCTAGATTTATGCTATAATTTAATTTTTTAGCATCTGAAGTAAAGTAGAATTATAGTTGGGAACTATAAAAGAGAACCAGGTAAAGACAGCTCTGATTTAGATTCTCTTTTTCTGAAAAAGACACAAGTTTGCCCTTCCATGACATCAGCAAGAAATATTCCTTAATGGTAATTCAAAAGGACAGCTGCAGCATATTAATACTCGGTTACAGCAAACAGATGGCAAAAAAACCTTTTGGTCTTTATCAAAAAAGATACAATTACTGTTCAATCTTTAGCAATATGGGTACATTTGGCATAGTCGAACCATTTGTTCATAATGCACCTTTTCTTTCTGGCATTAATTTTAATGTTATTCACTAAGGGGAAAAATGCTTGGCACAAACAGCCAACTATAATCTTTCAAAAAGAGGTTCTTGCATGACACTATTCCTGAGAGATTTGCTTCAGTTAAAAGCATTCCTCTGTCCTTTGGATATTTGTGTACATGTCTGATTGAGTGGAAAAAACTGCTGGTGAAAAATGAGATCACAAATGTATGTTTTGGCTGCCATCAAGTTAATACAGTAATGGATTGGTGAAAACATCAAAACACAATCAAAGCTGACTTCAGTGTCTGAGTGGAGAATTCACTGGGCAGTTAGCCAGTAAAGGTTATTTTTTCCTCATCCCATCACTAATCATGAAGGAAATAAGAATGAAGATCATGGTTTTGTAAAAAAGTACATCACATTGCTCTACAGAAGATAGTTTCTGAATACTCTTATTGAGTATATGTGTTTGACTAGGTTGGTAAACTGAAATGCTACAATGAGGTATAGACAACCAGGTGAATTTGTGTTTGCAAATGTTTAATGTAGAAAAATAGAAAAAAACCTTCTGGTCTTTATCAAAAAAGATACAGTACTTATGGAAATTGACACATATTTAATATGTCAATGCTTGGAAAATCCTCTGGTACATTTTTGAACAACATAAAGGGAAATACAAATATATCTGACTACAAAAGAAAGGTTGTAATCAGTCCTTTCATGCTAATGATAATAATAAATCTTAATAAAGGATCTATGTAATCAACAAAGTAATGATGTTTCAACAGTAACATCAACGTATAAATCACAAAAGAAAAAGCTAATATATAATATGGTCCATGAAAGTTTGAAATCCTCTCTCTGACTATGTTGAAAATGTACTCTTTTAGTGCACATTTTAATTATACGCCTTATAGGAGACAACAAATTCTAATGTATGAAACAATAATACATTACCACCCATTCATATGTTAAACATTTTAGTAATTTCTAACCATTTGAATCAGAAACAGTGTTTGTGTCTATAATCTAGGCAGTGATATAAAAACAGAAGGTTTTGATATTAAACCATGCTTACATTCAAAGCACATTTTATACTAGGCAGGGTGAATAGCTTGTATTTTAGAATAACTCAATTTATTTGGTAATAGTATGTGAGATAGAAACCTAAATAGATATAATGCAATGTCATAATTATTATAATTAAATTATGAAGAGCTGTGGAAAAACAAAGAAGAGAACAATCAACTGTTTATATTATTGGACAAAATATCAGGTGGTAAGTATTTTGACTAAATTATGATTGCCTTAATATAGGCCCTTCATATTATTTATAATAATTATGTGGGGATAGTAGCAGAATATATTCTATTCTATATAGTCTCTATATTAATTTCTAGTATATTTAAGAAAATATACTAGAAACATTTAAGAAATACTAGAAATTAATATAGAGAATATATAGAATATAACATATCAGAATAAATCACATATAGTATTGTTTTCTAATGTTTTATTTAAGTTATGTACACACATACTTACATCCTGGTTGACCAAATTAATTATTATTTTTAGAGGGGAGAACCATATAATTTCACTCATATGTGGGAAATAAAATGAAAACAACAATCAATCAAGACAAACAAACAAAACTCATAGACACAGATAATGGTTTAGTGGTTACCAGAGGGGAGGGAGGGAGGAGGATGGTAGATGAGGGTAAAAGGGATCAAATATTTGGTGATGGAAGGAGAACTGACTCTAGGTGGTGAGCACACAATGTGATATATAGATGGTGCATTATAGAAATGCACACTTGAAACCTATATAATTTTATTAACCAATGTCACTCCGATATACTTAAATACAAAATTATACTTTTTAAGATTTTTGCCTTAAAACTTTGAAAAGCATGGTTTTTTTCATCTAACAACCTATGAAGTGGAAAAAGGAAACTACATAAAATTAGATGTCCACATCCCCCTTTCATCACAAAGAATTTTGCAATAGTGAATGTTAGTGAATATTATTTCATAAAGTAGGACTATCTAATGTTAACTGAATGTCAAAGCCAAAATACATCCAATACTAAGAACTGTGAAAATAATTTGTTATATTAACACTAAAAGATGCATTTACCCAAATCTATAATAATATCATTCATAATCATCATTATATTGATTGTTTTGTTTGTAGGCCACTCTACTAAGAGTTCAAAAATATTAGTTCTTTGATCCTTATTCTTTGATTCTTATTAATATTAAACATATTAATAAGGATTCTTTAATCCTTATTTATATCTATCTTTGATATTATCTTTAATATCCCTCTTCTACAGATGTTAGAACATGTGGAAGATTCAACCATTTGAAGAATCCTACAACATGCCAGATCAGGTCCAAACATTATTCTGCTAATCACTACACTGTGTGGCTTTAGATGTTTATTCTGCTTTACACAAAAGATCTATCTCTGAAAGTTTTAGCCTGTAGCAAGGGCATGAGTGATCACAGGGAGAACAGTGTATTTCAATGTTTCTCACACTTTCACATGCATTAGAATCATTTGGAGAGTTCTTTTTTTCTTTTACAAAGAAAAATACACACATGAAAAGTTATTTATTACAAATTAAAAAACAGTTGTGTATATACATATGTATGTATATATGCACACACATACAGAGACATGCATGCAAATGCAAATCCAAAACAGAACTTAAATCAAACTTAATGTCTAATAATAGAATTGTTTAAGTTATAGTTATCAAAATGACAAAATAACATGCAACCATTTAAAAATAGTAACTATAAAGTAACTATATTATTTATAGTTCTAATAAAATGTTTAATAGAACTTTATATGAAAATAAGTAACAAACTCATTTGTACATTTGCTATGATAATCACATAGTTCTTAAAATACAGATTGCTGAACCCTATCTCCAGAGTTTCCTAGTAGGTATGATGTGGAACCTAAGAATTTGCATTTTAAAAATTATCAGGTGATACTAAAACTGCTGGTCTAAGGACTATAATTCAGATCCACTTCTGTAGGTGTTTCTAGTATGCACTTAAACTGGAAAACTCCTGACTTAGGCAAAGGGAATCAGAATTTCTCTGCACCAGAACTAGCCATCCGCGTGGGAGCAGCCTTTCCTGAGAAATCTGACGTAAAGTTTTAGATCTGTTGGCAATTAGGTATATTTAAAATTCTGAGGGTGAAAATATAGCTGTTTGAAAAAAAATTTTTAGTTTTATTACATTTTTAAAGAAAAGCTTGATGGCAACAGGTGAGGACTTAGGCAATTTTAATAAGAATGAAGCTACCATTTAATCTACACTGTCCCCCAGCATACATTTTTTTTTCTCCTATCAATATCTACTTTCCCAAATACTGCAATGAGTAAAGAAATTTAGTAAACTCTCACCCTAAAATAAAATATATTCTAATTATAAAATTTAATAAAATGTTATGGACAAAGAAGCAAATCTGATACATGTACCAGAATATTTAAAGTTCTTCTAAGTTTATAGATGAGTTGTAAGACTAAACTTGCTTTTATATAAAGTATGAAGAAGTATTAGATTATGCTAGGTATAGTGGAGGGGCAGAATAGGCTTTATTGATGGTAAAACAACAAAAGAAAAACAATAATCTTGAGATTGAAGTAAAAGGAGAGGATAAACCAGACTCAGAGATTTAACAAGGTTCTTTTCAGATGAGCAAACATAGTTAGTTTGGATTGGGGTAAGTGGAGTCACTTATCTCTGAGAGTGAGAATTACCAAGGAGAAGCAAATATGTCTTTAGGGTTTGAAATCAAAAGTTCAGAACCAGGCACGTTTTGGTACTGTCAGCTTTGGTGTACCCATAACATTGACATTTTTTGTTTTTATTTCCATGAGGGAAATCCTTTTCAAAACAATTGCCGAAAGCTTGATATCTATTTCCAAAGACTCTATAGGGAATCTTCTGGTCTTTATGCATTCACAAGGAATTGAACTCTTTTAGATGCTTTGTTTTTATATAACCTTCAGTCCAGTTTTAAGGGTCATTTATGCCAAATAATTCTTTGTTATTACTATCTTAAGTGACAGCAAAAATATTATTTAAGAAAGAAAACGGTAGCAACTAACCCATAGATTGTCTATTTTTATTGTTATTATGCTATTGTTTGGAGTTAATGGCAAAGGCATAAATTAAGAACTGTGTTTGCCTATTTAGCAGGAGAGCTGAGATTAAAATACAAGATAGTATTAATAATGGCAACAGGCATACAAATGACAAAAAAGAGTCATAATTATAAAATTAAAGGATTTATATTTCATACACGATTGCTCAAAATCAGATGTAAGAAGCAGCGACTAATATGACTTTCAGTTGAATAACATGTAATCATTTGGGCAAGTTAATGTAAATTGTATAGATGGAAGATACCTAACATTTTGGTTTGCATATTATTAAAGTTGTACATTGCACTGACAAAAAAATGTTAGGTTGCTTATTACTAATATTGTGTTACAAGTATTTTAAACTGTTAATTGTGAAACATAGCATATATGCTAAAGAACTTGTAAAAGAAATGGGTGTGGTATAAAGAATAAAAATGTCGACATCTTGTGTATCTAATACCCAGATTCAGATATAAAACATTAATATTCTCGAAGCCTCCTCTCTTGTCAGGCTTTGTCTTCTATGCCCTGATGTGGTCAACACAGCTCAAATTTACGTGACGTGGCCAATACAACCTCAGTTTCAGTGCTCAGCTTGCCTTTCCTAGTTCTTAGAGTCACCTAGTTTTTGAGCTAATAAATCTCTACTTTCTTATCAGCTTATCTTTACATTTATGAGATTTCCTTTTAAAAATATGTTATTCCAACATTATAATTATTTACAATAGGAAGGCTGATGAGTGTACCATAAACCTTCTTGAAATATGAATTAGTCAAATATGTTTTTTTATTTGAAACATAAGTTGCTAAATACCAACCTGATTTTAGTTCAACCAGGGTTATATTTTATGCATGCAAATGGACTTGCTGATCATAATAGTAGGTAGCAGGAAGAAGGCTGAATCATTTGTTGGTTTTATAAAGAAGAGGACAAGTGCTTACTTCTGCAGAAGTACTCTTTTAAAAATGATCTGAGACGATATTAACCAAAGCATCGTAGAGCATTTTTCATGCAAATGTAGCAACAGAAAAAGTCCAGGGCAAGAAAAATTGTGTTTTAATTAATGTGGTCAGACTACCAATGCTGGTAACTATTGAGATTTCTGTAAAGAAAAAAAAAATATTATGATTTAAAGAGATAAACAATTATGATGTCTTTGTTTCAAGGACTGTTTTCTCTAGCAAGCAATTTCTGAAAATTTAATACAAAAATATAGAAAATAGATAACAAAGGCAGAATAAAACTATTTCTATCACAACAGATGTTTCAGGCAGTTAAAATGGTTATTGTGGCAATAGGTCAGCAGTAGTGGGACAAAGAATAAAATATAAACGGCTGCATTATAGGTAGAAGGAATGACAATTTGCGCTAAACCAGTATCATGGGCTAGTCAGAATGCATTTGTTAGATTATTAGTAAAGTATTTGGGGAAATAGATGATAGGCAGGTAGATAGATGGATGGATGGATGGATGGACAGACGGACGGACGGACGGACAGAAGGATGGATAGATAGATAATTTCACCCTGATAACCAGATAACCACTCTCTGAAGGAATATCTAAGAAAATCAAAAGAATACTGGAATTTGACATGTTTATCTTCTTTACTTAAAATGCATCTATAATTATGAAATTTGACTGACAAAAACAATTCTGTATATCTTTTTACATCATTGCTCTATTAAAATGTAAATCATTCCAAAAACTTGAATAGTTAAGCATTTTTTGTTTAGTCATTTTCTCCCCTTTGGAAAACTAAACTCAAAATCTCTTTTCTTCTAAAGCGTAACTAATTTAATTGTACCTGGCATATTGATTGTTTACATTTTTATTTCTGTCTATGCATATGTTTGAAATTATCCTTGAAGTATTCAGGAGGCAGAATGTAGGTTGGAGGATTCCACCTACATCACTCCTCTCTCCAGAACTTCTCAGTTTTTAGCTGTAAATTGGTAATTCTGCCTTAACTTTCATTTAGTTATAGTTTCTGTGAAAAAAAAAAAAAAGTTCTGTGAACATAGGACTGACAGAGATTGTTTCTGTTCTATTTTAAACTTCAATATGGTTTTGAGCAATTAATTGTTCAGTCATTCCCAACAGTCATGAATATGATCAAACAAGGATATCAATCTGAAAGTATTTATAAAGTAAAATCTCTTATTCAAGGTCTTGTGAAACTACTTCCATCATTGTGTCTATATGTGACAGCACTTTCAATATAAGACTTGTTTACTAAGAGATTAATTAGCCTTGTTTTCCAATGTATGAAGTCTGACAATTAAGTTTGTGAATTCATCCTAGAAAAAGTGCTACATACTTCATTGCTGAGTATCACTATGGTCATCTTCAAAGTACTCCCCTTGGGAAGCTATGCACTGATGCTAGTGCCTAGTCCACCCTTCAAAGCAATTTTGGAACTCTTTGTCTGGAATGGCCATCAGAGCTATCGTTGTATTACCCTTGATGTTCTGAATGTCATCAAAATGTCTTCCTTGCAATATTTCTTTTATCTTCAGGTAAAGAAAGTAGTGATTGGGGGCCAAATCAGGTGAGTAGGGAGGGTGTTCCAATACAGTTATTTGTTTACTGGCCAAAAACTCCCTCACAGACAGTGCCTTGTGAGCTTGTGCATTGTTGTGATATAAAAGCCACAAATTGTTGGTGAAAAGTTCAGGTCATCTAACTTTTTCATGCAACCTTTTCAGCACTTCCAAATAGTAAACTTGGTTAACTGTTTGTCCAGGTGGTACAAATTCATAATGAATAATCCCTCTGATATCAAAAAAAGGTTAGCAACATCGTTGCAACAAGTTCGTGAACTAGCTTGTCAGATGTATGTTCAATCTAAAATGTACTTTTGGAATAATGTTGACTGTATTTTTTAATAGAGAGAAATACCTATTTTTCAAATATAGAAATAATTTTCTGAAGCTTTTTCTTGTATAAAACACTCTAAAAATGGTTACCAAGTGTGAATCATTGCTGACAAAAAAAGTTAGAAATGTGAAGGATTTTCTAAGTACCTCATTTTTTTAAAAAATGTATTTTTTGCTGTTCACTTTGTTATTCTTTGGTTGATATTTTCAGTGGTGTGAATTCAGTGATGTTTTGTTACAATTCGTTGTTAAACTGACATGGCCTTTTATTTTTTATTGTGATGTGTTATAGGTAGGAATGAACGCACATACAGAATTTCTAACTGTTAAGACCCAAGAACAAAAATTACCATTTTTAATTATTTTAGAGTTTAAAAGTATCTCCAAAACCATCTGTAATAACAACATATTTTTAAAGAAACTGAATTAAAGCACATGGAATACAAATATATAACTTTAACCCCTTTCTCCAAATGTCATGGTCATATATAGCTCTTGTGAGTGGAAATTTCCCCACTAAGTGTTTAATATATTTTCAATTCTTAAAGAATTTCAGTATTTTAATTAAATTATCTCAATAATTCATATTTTGTTTTTGCTATCTACTAAAATAGTTTACTTGCCTCAATTTCAAAAAAAGAAAGTCATACTAAACATTATATTGAATTCCAGTGTGTGATATATATGATATATATTTTAATTGGAAATAATCATTCAAAATCATGTTCTCATTTCTTCATATTAGTGCTGACTATTAGTTTCATCAAATATCTTTGAAATACCTTAAGAAAACAGCATTTTCATACACCTTTGCAAATATGTATATTTTGTTGTTGTTGAACACAAAAATTTCCACTGCTCCAGAGATAGCAGATGATAGGTTAATAGTGAAATGCTAGTAGCAGTGTAAGTTCTATATTTACCATACTGTCTGCATGGATCACTGCAACTATCCCACCAAATATCTTTGTTAAAGATGCAATAAAACTGAGGAATGTAGAAAATAAAGAGTATTAGCATCAGCTGATTATTGGTGATGATGAGCATAAGGAATATTATTAACAGAAAAACATTTTCTTGAGGAGTGGAAAACTCTATAAACAAAAAAGGAATGTCTCAAAATATTGAATAAGAAAACAGTGATAATCATGGCTGTGTAAAAATCTGGTGGTGTAGGAAAGAGAGTTTTATATCAGCTTAAAATGGCAGATGTCAGTAAAACACTGATATTTAAGAAGACTATTCACATGTTGCATAACTATTGAAATGAATACTGAAAAGTTGAATAAAGCACATGAGTACAATCGTATGGCCACTTGCAATTGGTTATGGTTACAGCAGTAGTGAATAGTTACCACTATAATTTAAGAAACATTCTATGTAGGACCTGGGATCTAAGCAACTTCAGTTTGGTGAATGAGACAAGTGATAAGTTTAAGTCAGTATATAAAGTGTGATAAAAAAATACGGTGAATATTTAAATGAAAAATATATATATTACAGTAAAAGACATATTGCCATTAATCCCTCTCAAAATACTCCCCCTAGCTTCAAAACACAATTGTCTCATCATTCTTGCCACTTTCTGAAGCAGTTCTGGAAGTCCTTTTTGTGAGTGTCTTTAGTTGCACTGCCGTGACTGCCTCGATGTCCTGAATTGATTCAAAACGTTTTCCTTTCATGGTTATTTTGACTTTGGGGAAGAGCCAGAAGTCACACGTTGCCAGATCCAGTGAATAAAGTGGATGAGAAACACCATAATGTTTTCATTTGATAGAAATTGCCATACCAGTAGTGATGTGTGACATAGAGTGTTATCATCATGAAGAATGAAGTAAAGACACTCACGAAAGAAGTTCTTCCAGAACTGCTTCAGAAAGTGGCAAGAACAATGGGAAAAGTATCTTTGAAGTGAGGGGCAGTATTTTGAGGGAGATTAATGACAATGTGTCTTTTACGGTAATTTTTAAACATTATTTAAACATTCACCATATCTTTTGATCACACCTCATAATAATGGCTAGGAGTGTCTTCAGGGATATACTGAGAAATACACTTGGGAATGGATACGTAAGAATAGTGTTTATACCTAGGACAAGGGGAAGAATTAGGTTGACTTAAACACATTATTCTAAGAGAGCCAAGAACTAATCAGAGGAAAATAAGATAATTTTTGAGCAACTAGAGAATAAAGTGGTAACAGAGTGAAGTTTGAGTGGAAGATGCTACCTAAATGTGTCACCCAGAGACTGCTGAGTTCTTCCTTTTTTTTTTTTTTTTTTAATATAAATGACCTCCAGCAACATAAAAAGGCCAAAAAAAAAAAAAAAAAAAAAGTTGTAAGTATTATTTGTATAGTTACTGAGTCACCTGATAAATTTTGCACATTTTTATTACTCTATAGTGCTTAAGGAAAAATTCACTGGATGACAATTTTTCTTTATTTGTTTTCTCAGCCAGTGCAGAACTTCAGCTTGATGACCATGGATGTCTATCTTCATTCCATGTCATGACTTAGTATTGGACCAAGGGAAGGTGTGCAGGTGGTTATTGAATTCTAGATCAATATATACACCAGTGAGAAATCTGGTGTCACTAGATAAACTATTAAATAAGGATATCTCTGTATATCCCTGTAATGTTTCCTTTTTTAGTACCCCTGGGAAATTAATTCTTTATTGAAGAAAGAACTCTTATTAGCAGTGTTGTGTATTTTTTTCTTTGTGATCAATGAATCTCCAATGTGAAGCTTAGTAATACAGAGATCTCTGACTATAGCAATAGCAAAATTTAGCATATTAGTAATTAAGGAATAATGTTCTTATGTCTTCTTGCATTGTTACTCCCTGATGTGATTCATATGCTCCTAAGGTATATACTTGGAGAATATTGGTGAAAGAGATTTTCCAGTATGTCCTAATCATAGGCATTCTAGCAAAGCTAGTGAAAAAATACAGTCATAATAGATATTAATGTCAGTTAACCCTGGAAAGAAAGTAATACACATATAACACTAAAAGTAAAGAAGACATAGATTAAATTTCTAAGCATTTATTTACTTAAGATTCATAATATAGTGTTATAACAAATTAGTTAATAGAGCAAATACAATGTGAGGGAAATGTTAAGAATGAATAAAGACAGAAGCTAAGACTCCAGCCCACTGAAATCATGGTCAGATTCTTTATGGTTAAAGACCACAAACTTGATTTGTGTTCCTCAAATTTCTAGAAATGTGTTGTCATATTCTAAATGTTGTCAAGGAGCATGCTATATTATCTGCTAAAAATGACCTCATCGTATTCTTAAGGATTGCTACATGTCTCTTAATTTTATCTAAAATGTGAAGCAATATTTGTGGTGCCTATTTCAACCAGTTCACTAACAAAATAATTCAGAGAGCTAAATTACTTTTTTAGATGTGTTTCATTCAAATTTCATTAGATTATTTTTAAGGTATACCAATGTGTTTTACTCTGTTTGATTTTTCAACTCTAATTGAATATCATTTAGAAAGTCTCCTTCAACAGATGATTGGATAAAGATGTAGTGTGTGTGTATGTATGTGTGTGTGTGTGTGTATATATATATATATGTATATATGTGTATATGTATATATGTATGTATATATTTGTATATACATATATATATATATACACATACACACACACAATGGAATATTACTCTGCCATAAGATAAGATGAAATACTGCCATTTGCAACAACATGGATGGATCTTGAGATTATTATGCTAAGAGAAATAAGTCAGACAGAAAAAAATTGAGAACCATATGACTTCACTCGTATGTGGGATACAAAACTGAAAGCAAAAAACATAGAAGACAAAGAAACAAAGAAACAAAAACTCATAGAGACAAAACAGTTTAGTATTTACCAGAGGGTAAGAGGGGATGGTAGAAGATGGTAAAAGGGGTCAAATGTATGGTAATGGAAGGAAAACTGACTGGGTGGTGAGCACACAATGTGATATATATATATATATATATATATATATATATATATATATATATATATATATATGATGTATTATAGAAATGCACACTTGAAACCATGTAGTTTTACTAACCAATAAATTTAATTGTCACCCAATAAATTTAATTTAAAAATATTCAATATCTTCCTATAACCATTAAACTAGAAATTTTTTGTTTTGTTCCATTTTGCATTTTTTTAACTAATCTCTTTTGAACATGGTAGTTTTATGCAAAAAGTCATTTCCTAATTTGGAAAAAGAAAAGCGTATAATTACAGAAGGGTTGTATTATGGGTTGAACTGAGTCCTCCCCTAACTCTGTCAAATTCACATGTTGCAGCCCTAACCCCTAGTATCTCATAATGTGACCTATTTGGAGATAAGCCCTTCAAAGAGATAAAAAAAAAAATAAGTTTAAATGCATTCATATGGATGAGTTTTAATCTAATCTGCTGGTGACTTATAAGTAGAGGAAATATGGACACAAAAAAGAGACATCAGAAAAAGGGCCATATGAGGACATAGTAAGAAGGCGTCCAAAGAGAGTGTCTTCCTATGCCATGGTACATTTGATCTTTCATCTGGGTGGGTGATGAAGGTCTATCACAGATTTTCAATTTAGCAATAATAGTGAACTAGAGAATAAGAGGCTTAAATGGTGAAAGAAAGATTTTGTGTCCAGTTTTATAAAGGATATTTCGAGATTATTATTCTTTTTTAAAGTTTATTGGGGTGACAATTATTAGTAAAGTTATGTAGATTTCAGGTGTACAATTCTGCAATACATCATCTATATATCACATTTTGTTTTACCACCCAGAATCAGTTCTTTCCATCACCATATATTTGATCCCCTTTACCTTCATCTACCACCCATGTCCCCCCTTACCCTCTGGTAGCCACTAAACTATTGTCTGTGTCTATGAGTTTTTGTTTTTTCATTAGTTTGTCTTGTTTTGTTGTTTTCAGTTTTATATACCACATATCAGTGGAATCATATAGTTTTTGACTTTTTCTGTCTGATTTATTTCAGTTAGCATAATAATCTCAAGAACCATCTATGTTGTGGCAAATGGCACTATTTCATCTTTACTTATGGCAGAATCATATTCCATTGTGTATATATACCACATCTTCTTTATCCAATCATCTATCGAAGGACACTTTGGTTGTTTCTATGTCTTGGCCATTATAAATAAAGCTGCAATGAACATTGGAGCACATATATCTTTACAGATAAATGTTTTAAGATTTTTGGGGTAGATACCCAGGAGAGGGATTGCTGGGTCATATGGTAATTCTATTCTTAATTTTTTGAGGAACCTCCACACTGCCTTCCCTAGCAGCTACATCAATCTGCATTCCCATCAACAGTGTATGAAGGTTCCTTTTTCTCTAAAATCTCTCCAATACTTATTATTATTTGTCTTGTTGATGACAGCCATTCTAACTGGTGTGTAATATCTCATTGTGATTTTTATTTGCATTTTTCTGATGATTAGTGATGTTGAACATTTTTTCATATGTCTATTGACCATTTGTGTGTCCTCTTTGGAGAAATGTCTCTTTGGGTCTTGTGTCCATTTTTTAATTGGATGGTCTGTGTTTTTGTTGTTGAGTTGTATGAGTTCCTTATATATTTTGGATATTAGCCCATTATTGAAGGCATTGTTTGCAAAATTCTTCTCCCATTTGGTTGGTTGCCTATTTATTTTGTTGATGGATTCTTTTGCTGTGCAGAAGCTTTTTATTTTGATATAGTCTTATTCATTTATTTTAGCTTTTACTTCCATTGCCTTTGAAGTAAAATTCATAAAATGCTCTTTGAACCCATGGTCCATAAGTTTAGTACCTATGTTTTCTTCTATGTAGCTTATTGTTTCAAGTCTTATGTTCAGGTTTTTAATCCATTTTAAGTTAATTTTGGTATACAGTGACAGATAGCAGTCTAGTTTCATTCTTTTGCACTTGGCTTTCCAATTCTCCCAGCACCATTTATTGAAGAGGCTATCTTTATACTGAAAACTATAAGACATTTTTAAAAGAAATTGAAGAAGACACAAAGAAATAGAAAGACATTCTGTGTTCATGGATTGAAAGAATCAACATAGTTAAAATGGCTATATTACCCAAAGCTATATACAGATTTAATGCAATACCCATCAAAATCCCAATGGCATTTTTAAAAGAAATAGAACAAAACATATCAGATTTGTATGGAACCACAAAAGACAGCGAATAGCCAAAGCAATCCTAAGAAAAAAGAACAATGCTGGAGGTATCACACTGCTTGACTTCAGTTTGTATGACAGGTAACAATAATCAAAACAGTATGGCAATGGCAGAAAAACAGACACACAGACTAATGGAATAGAACTGAGAACTCAGAAATTAACCCACATAAATATGGACAGATAATTTTCGACAAAGAAGCCAAAAACACACAATGGAGAGGATTATTTTTATGTTTATAAATAATTATGTGCTATCTTTGTCCTTGAGAAATCTAAGTAACAAATCTAAAATGATTCAACGTTAGTTATAAACAAATAATTATGAATATTTTTAAAAATATGACTAGGTTTTTAAATACATTTGGCAGAAGAAGCACTACATGAGTTTAATATAAGATAATTAATACTTTGTGACTTTTTTGCTGTCCCAGTCAACCAATAATATTTATTTTATTTTGAGCAGTATTTTCTGAATAAATTTGACTGCTGTTCAGTGTTTTTCAAAACAGGAAGCCACAAATAGATTCAAGGAATCCATTTGTTTTGTCTCATTTGAAGAACAGTGAAGTACAGACAATCTGTTAAAAGTCTGAGATACTTTAGAAATCTTAACTTAAAAATAAAATCTAGTGGGAAAAAACAAAACAAAACAAAAAAACTGCTTACCCTGACTGAAATTTGCCTGAAATACCAAGATATAGAAGTTGTTTGTGATATAAAAGTACCCGTAGCTCAGAGAATCAGGAAAAAAATAAAACAGTAAAAAAAAAAGACTTTGATAGATGACCAATAGTCTTCAGGTTCCCAGGCATTTGGATTCCGTATATTTTTCTCCCTTTAGGGCTGTTATGTAATCTGCCATTCTGAGTCACCAAAGCACTGCTGATGTAATGTTTAAGTATGCCACCCAGCTCTGAGTCTTGCAGAGTTAATTATGGGGGAAAATGTAGTATTTAAGAGAAATGTAACAATGAATTACCTACCTGAAATATCCTTTCAGGTTTATGATGCCCAAGATACAGAAATATCTGGTTTTAGTTTCTAGTGGTATATGTGATGTCAAGATTTAATGTAAGGATTCTCTCAAAGTGACATTTATATTACAGAAAGATGCCAAGACCAAGGTATCTAAAAAAATGGCTTCACTATAAAGATTGCTTATGAAAGAAATAGAAAAATGTGTGCAATTGTGGAGGGAGTGTAATATACTACAATGAGACAACAGACTATGGTTGAGCCTTCATTTAATTTTATTTTTATTTGTATTAAATTTTGTATTAGGGTATTTGGAAATATAAGCTGTATACTCCTAATCGGGCTTGTATTTATAAACTGCTTTATGAAGAGACTGGCTGAACTGATGGTCATAACAAATTCATGATAAATACTTAAGGGAGAACAAAATCTCATTGAGGCACCTCTTCTTTGAAAGTAATTCTGAAGGTGACTGAAAAACTATGCTAGGTGTCTAGATTCTCATAAATCTCCATAAAGGCACAGAACTATCACAGGCATCGTATTTCTAAGTTTTAGGGAAGTGAAGATGTGGATTTCAGCATATTTTTACAGTGTAATTCTTTTTTAAACTAAGAAAACAAAGAATAAAAAAGTCAAGTGTCATTTTACAATAAAGAAGCAAGCCTTGGATTGCAAAGATATGTTGGTTTTGTTATTGTTGCTGTTAATATCCTGCTAGAAAACCTCAATTTCTTGCAAGCACATTTCTATGGCTTTTCAAAGGGATATGTGAGGGGGAAAGAAATTCTCATGAATCATTTTTTGTCCTACAGGGAAGATATTTGCATGCTCACCTCTTCCAACTTTCCCCTTTACACTATACAAGGGAGCATCTATGCAGCTTGAGTAATTTTTTTTGTCTAGATGTCTGACATTTTCAGGTGACCCTTTGTCAGGGTCCATGGAAAATTAACTAGTGGTAATGTGAGTCAGAACTTCCTCTTGGACTGGTTATTTAAAAAATGTCAAATTTCAACTGTAAAATACTAATAGGAAATAGGAAAATATACTTTACCTTATGAGTATGTTTGATATTTGAGTGGATTCTACTGTGTCCTTATTTTTGTTTTCCCCAGTCTCACAACTGTCACAGCTATCAGTCACTCAAATTGCTTTTACATGTGGAATTTTGAGGTTCTGATCGCATCTAATTAGTTTGAGCACATTGCCTATTTCTTAACTGTGTTCAAGCAACTTAATGATTTGAAGGATTTAAGTAATATACTCTGAATTAAATTAACATCTGATTTTGAAATGCTGCTTTTCACTGGAACAATAGTACAGAACTCAGAATTATATAGATAGATTAATTTCAGGATTCTGTTTCATTTCCAAAGCAGAGCCTAAGCAATTAAATAATTAATTGTATCCTTGGGATGGGAAAATGAGGAGTGAGTGTTGTGTGAGAGACAAGTAAAATTCCCAAACAAATGCAATTTGGGTCTATCTAGATTGTTTTTCTCCATGTATTTCACTCATAGTTACTTATAAGAGCCCCATGAATCATGTTTCTTTATATTCTACTAAGCATATAATACCCTTTCACTTATTTGTTCATTTGTTATTTCATTCAATGACTATTGAGCTGTACTCTGGGACTCATGCTGGGTACCAGAGATACAAAAATGTGTAAATTAAACTTCATGTTTTTATGTAGGTTATTAGCTGGTAGTGAGATATTTCAAAAGAAATATTTTAAAATGTTAAGAATAAAAATAGAAATTTGTTTTATTTTGTTATGTATCATAGATTCATTTTACTATATGATAATCAGTTTTATGATGCTGTCCCTGACATTCTTTATACTCATATTGTCATGTTCTGTTACTCACCCTCATTTTTTATGCTACATGCACATTAAACAGTCTTAGCTTTTCAAAAATCCTTATGTTTTACCCTTATTTTATATAGTGTTTTCTCTTGTTTTTTTTTAATCTTCATTATGATCATTTTTGACATGGTCATTAAATTAAGCAGCACATCAATTAATTCTATTAATGCTGACAATTAAGAGTTGTATGTTTTTAGTGCTACTTTTTAAAATAACATTTAGAATACACTCTTGCACTCTTGTAAATATCCCTTGACACATATTATTAAAATTGTGTTTAAGAGTTTGATTCTCAAGATCCGTCCACTCAGTTTATGCATTCATTGATATACACATAAATATTGGAAAATTATATCCTGAATACTTTGTTCAAATTAAGAAGTCATGTAAATTAATTGCATAAATAAGTAAATGTCATATTGGGATTTTATAATTATTCCTAGTTTTGTCTTTCTGTGGAGGATGAGTTAATATTTTAAACTCTATCTCACACTTTGTGTGCATATGTTTTACTATTGTTTTGTGTTGTGATTTTGATTTTTTCAGCTTTTTTGAGGTACAAATGACAAAATTGTAAGATATTTAAAGTATACAATATGAGGAGCTGATATACGTACACATTGTGAATGACATCCCCTCATCAAGTTCATTAACATATCCATCACCAAACATCCTTAAGTTTTTGTGTGTGTGAGAACATTTAAGTTCTACTCTGAGCAAATTTCAATTATACAATACAGTGTTATCCACTGTAGTCACCTTATTCCTATGCAATTATTAATAATAATAATAATAACTTTGTGTAGTTTATGGTTATTCATCTAATTATAGCTTTTGTTTTCATACCCATCAGCCCCATAATAAGACCCTACAATCTCAGTGAAATGGTATATTCTATTGCTTGTCTTCTCCAGTTAGGTTTGTCTTCCAATTATTCAACAGAGAAAAAAATCAAGTTCCATTAATGTTGAATTATCTGTTCTTCTCAAAATATGCCACATTTTCCTTGAAACATTTGTTTCCTACAATCTTAATTTTCTCCACTTCTTAGTTAGCTGAATAAGTTGATTTCAAAAATTACTTGTGCTAAAGAACCTTTACTAACCCAATAACCTGGGTTTGTGACCCTCTCATACTCCCCTGTAGCCCCTGCATTGATTCCCTTCTATTGTTTTATTACATTCCTTATTTCAAACTTTCTCAGCCAGTAGACAGTGATGTGTTTGTAGGCATGCACTCTTACCTTATTTGTTTCCCTAGCACTTAATGTAGTGCCCAAAATATCATACCAACACAATCAATAGTTATGGAAGAGAATGCTCATTTAGCTGTATATCTGCACTTATGAATTTAATAAGTTCAATTACAATTTCTGGTATCTCCACCTACCATCACATGCATATAATTGGTTGGCTAAAAGTGAAACCCATGATTCTGATTAAAACTTGGTAAAATTACGGTGATCATCTAAAACAAATTATTATAGCACTAAATATTATTGAAATCATCGACACTCTCACTGCTCTGGAGATTGGAAAGTAAGCAGTTCACTCAACTGAATTAATTAGACTTTGTCAAATTGGAAACATAAGAAACTAGAGATGCATTCCTACTCATTCTATAATGTTTAAATAAAAAGCTGAGCATATTACTTTACTCAGAAAAACATGTGGTCAAATGGTTAATCTTCACTGGGTTAAGTGATGCTCACATAGCTTGAAAAACATTACTTCTAGGTGTGTCTATGAGAATGTTTCCAGAAGAGATTAGCGTTTGGATCATCAGAATGAGTAAAGAAGATCATCCTCACCAATGTGGGTGGGCATCATCCAATCTATTGAGGGCCCAAATAGAGCAAAAAGGCAGAGGAAGGGTGAATTTATTCTCTCTGCTTGAGCTGGGACCTCAATCTTCCCCTGCCCTCGCATATCAGGGCTCTGGTTCTGAGGTTTTTGGACTCAGACTAGGACTTACACCATCGGCCCCCAGTTCTCAGGCCTTTGGGTTAGGACTGGAGCTATACCACTGGTGTTCCTGGACCTCCAGCTTGCAGATGGCAAAACATGGGAATTAGCCTTCATAACTGTGTGACCCAATCCCTTATAATCTATCTATCTATCTATCTATCTATCTATCTATCTATCTATCTATCTATCTATCTATCATCTATCTATCTATCTATCTATCTATCTATCTATCTATCATCTATCTATCTATCTATCATCTATCTATCTATCTATCTATCTATCTATCTATCTATCTATCTATCTATCATCTATCTGACTATTTATCATCATCTATCTATCACCTAGTCTATTGGTTCTGTTTCTTCAGAGAACACCAAATAATACAAGTGGATTCCCTTCTATGTCCAAATCATTCTTACGTACTATGCTTAACCTTATTCTCAAGCTTTTCCTCAATCCTAATTTTCTTCGTTTATTAGGGTTTTCACATATGCTTTCCCAATCTGCCTAATTGTTTCCAGTACTGACGTAATTTTGTCATGTTTTTGTTATTATAAAAATCATGTCCTTCTGAGCTTTTTTGAATCATGTTGTTATCTGTGGTTATATCTCAGAAGACATATATACAAAAGGTAAGACAATTATGTGCACGAACTTTCCACTGTGTAAGTGCACGGTAGCAAGTTCACAAACCTAATTGTCTAGCTGGTGTGTGTGTGTGTGTGTGTGTGTGTGTGTGTGTATACACACACATACTTACACCAGTTGAACAATTACATTTGTGAACTTTCTTAAAATATGTATACACTTTTTTGGCTATATATATATATATATACATACATATGTATATACACACATATGTATATACATTTTAAGAAAGGAAAAAAAATATTAAAATTGTAATACTCAATATATACCGATAACAAAAGAAGAATACAAGTCATGTTTGACTTAATACTCAATATATACCGATAACAAAAGAAGAATACAAGTCATGTTTGACTTCTGCAATTATAAGAGGTGCTCAAAGTGATTACCATCAGTGTCCAGACACTTTGACTACGGTGAGCTACTACTTGAGCAACGTTGACCAAAGTATCCACTTGTGTACTTTCTTTTGGCACCCCAGCATATATATTCTGATCCTTCTTGAATCATGTAATACATATCACAATTGTGTCTTGAAGATTAAGAATGTCTTTATAGTGAGGAAATTACATATAGGTGATGAAAATAACATGTGCATTTTTTTTCAAAAATCGACTATCTTAATTTGCACATTATTTTTCTTTTTATCTTTCTTCTTTCATTTGCTCACATTATTTTGTGAACTTATACCATGTAAAAATATGCTAAACTATACTGAGTAGAAGAGAAAATTGACAAGAATAATATTTTTCAAACCTACTCTTTGATTCAAGAAAAAGATTACTGATAACTGGCATCAAGTTGAGGTTAAAGAGAGGAGAAAGATTACATTTATGCACTTTCTCTACACACACATAGATATTTACACATATACATACCTACACGCTTATAAATATACATATATTTATATATGTATGCATATATTTTAGATTATGAATCCAGCAGCTATACATCATTCATGTGGCATTCAGCTATTTATCATTCAGGCATCTTACATACCTCTATCAATTCTCACTTTGCAAATGGTAATTGGTAGAGAGAGAACAAAAAAGGAGGTCACGTGAGATTACAATTGTTGGTTATTTTGAATATGAAGAACTAAGAGAAGGGAAGGAGAACTGAGAAGTTTAAACAATTCTTGGTACAGACATATGTTTAATGTCTAGAATAAGTAGGGTGGACATTAAAGAATGAACTGCATTTATGTTTTAAAGCCCCCCAGGTCTAAAGTCAACAAGAAGATCAATACATATATTTTTCTGTAACAAAATGTGTATTTTTTTAATGTAAGAGATGTGTGCACACTACCCCAGTAATGTAGAATTTTATCACCTTTTGGATATAACTGATACAAGAATAGGTCAAATGAAATGCATCAACTTTAAAGTGAAGACATAATTTAATAGTAGATATATATTTGAGATATTTATCTTCAAAATGAAATTAAATGGAAAATGGAAATTTAAAATCGAAATACTTTAACTTTTATTTTGAGGTTTGCAAAATTAATGGTATTCCAATTGGTATCAGAAGTGAAATCTCCTGTTTTACTCAAATTTTAATTCCCAAATTTTATTTGGTAAATATTTTTGATAGCAAATATAGGCCAGTCTTCCCTTCATATTAGATTTTTTAGCATAATTAAGAAATTGATTACTTTTCCGGACACATAAAATGAATTCATTAGAGTTTTTAAGACTTTTTCCCATAGGTATATCATGTCAAGTCCCTAATGTCCATCTTCTCAAACACCTGCCATGACCAGGGATGTTCCTCTCTCTGTTGAGGGGCAGAGAATCTTCCTCTCCCTGCTAACTATGAGATCCAGCAAGTACAGGGGTTTTTCTTTGTTTTGTTCCAGCTTTATTTGTAGAAACCAGAATGTCTGGGAAATAATAGAAACTGGTTCAGTATTTTTTAACTGAACCAATTAGTCAATGAACCAACTAGTTAATTAGCTAAAAATTCTTAATGACAACTTATGTTTATATACTCTTTCCCAGATTCCCATTTGCACAGGGCTGTGCATATCTTCTCAAACCAGTAGCTTTCCAGCAGTTTCATCGAGTTTCAAATATTTGTGTCTCATTTTGAAATTAATTTATATTGCATTATCTTATATGAACAAATTCAAAACAAAGGGAAGTGGTTAAGAGATAGATGGGAAACCAAGCCATTGACATACTGGGGATTATTGGGATGTAAAGTTAATTGGCAGAGATGAACCTTTGTGTGAAATGGTGCTTTTTTTTTTTTTTTTCTTGAGATCCCAATGTTAATAGTCATTCAAATATTGCAAAATTCCATTAAAAATAAATCATGTCTAAAAGGCAGTATTCCTTTAGCATTTGATCTTTGAACAAGCCCAATAGAATTATCAGCAATGAAGGGATGGATGTTCTATAACCTAAATGTTCAATATGGTAGCTGCTAGCCACATGTGGCTTTTGTGCATTTGATATTGGCCAGTGAGGCTGTAAAAAACTAATGTTTTAAATTTTATTCAACTTGAATTAATATAAACTTAAGTCTATGTAGCCACATGTGGCTTGTGTCTAGTCTACCATACTCAACAGCACAGTCTGTTCCAGATGTTGAAAAAAAAAATATTTGGCAAGGTAGAAAACAGAAAGGATGGTTGATTTAATTCAGGTTTTATTTCATCATTCAAACTATCATTCAACATCAGTACTTATTGTGTGCTCATTATTTTCCAATCATTGCCTCATAAGAGGGCATTCAATCATGAAGACATGTCATATGCCAGAGAAAGGCTCTAAGGTAACACACCTTCAGCATAAATAAAAATACTCATAGAGGAAAGGAAAACTCAGGCATGTGTGTATGTGTGTATATGTTTGTGTGTTTAAGAAGTGGATATGTCTATATATGTGCACATGTTTGTATGTTTTTGAGTCATTGGTCAGATTTCCTAAGGCAAAGACTCCAAGAGAGAGATTTGTGTGTAAGAAATTTATCAAAGAATGTCTTGAGATTGGGGAGAGAAAAAAACTCGAATTGAAATGTAATTGTGAAAAATACCTCAGTTGATCCTACAGGGAGCTTTGGAACCCAGTTATGAGAACTTGGTTGGGGTGAAGCCAGCAGCCACTAGTTATTAGATTGGAGCAAGTGCCTCAGAGCCACTCAGCAGACAAGACTTACAGCCTGAGGAGTTGGGAAAAGGAATGTGCATGCCTGTGAGATAGGGAAAGCAACAGGAAAGTGGGGGAAGGGATTAGCAAGAGATTAATGGGAGAAAGTTAGAACTGTAAAATGAGTTCCCTTTTTCAGAACATTTTTTTTATTTTATCATCTTAACTTTCTCTTAGTAAAGGATGATTTGAATTAATAAACAAGTAATTTAGTATTCTTTGGTTTTATTGCATTATCAGTTCTTTAATTGAATGATCATTTTAATAATTCTGAGGATCACAGTTTTCTTTTTAATATTATATTTTTCACAGAAAATAAATATTTACCAGATGCTCTATAATTTTAAGAGACCCATAAAAACCATGAAGTCCTCACCATCTGACATTTTAGCCTAGGTTATTTCAAACTGAGTCAATTTTGGGGCTTAACTCTTTGATAGTAAGAATCTATCTGGTCTGCCTTTAGATCCTCAGTAGATCTATACAGATATGTTCTAAACAACAACAACAACATAGTCAAGTGAATTAATGAATACACAAACTCTTCTTTGTGTCTATGTAGAAATTGTCATCAATTCTGCAAACACAGGGGAATG